>NW_026294562.1:58926403-59526403 GCF_007827085.1 Peromyscus californicus insignis | reverse complement strand
GGCTCACAGAGGCTCCAAAGTAAAGCTTTACTCAAGGTCAGAAAGTCTGAGCTTGCTTTACCCAGCAGGGCTGCATAATAGAATGATTTGGCCAAAGGCATGGTTACCAGGTGTCTTGAAGGGTCTACACTTGTTGGTACTTTATACCTCGACCTTGAGAGGGGGAGGTCTTTTGCTCCTCCCCTTACTGATGTATAAAAAGCTCGTAATAATTAAAGTTGAGAGGACTGACTATTGACCTAGGGCCCTCCTGAAGCTATCCTGTGTCCCTGTCTTTCTCATCATACCACCTCATTCCTCACTCCTCCCCACAAGAATCCTTCAACAGGTCAGAGCTGGCCTCCTACACAATAAGACTCTGTCTCCAAAACAACATTTAATTTTTTTTTTTTACCTTATGTATGAGCACCTGCCTACATATATGTATGTGCACTGTGTGTGTGTGCAGTGCCTGCAGAAGCCAGAAGATCCTTTGGAACTGGAGTTAAGGAAGGTTGTGAGCTTCCATGTGGGTGCTGAGAACTGAACCTGGGTACTTCGCAGGAACAGTTAGTGCAGATGTGTTGAATTACTACTTTGCTGTACATATCATCTAATAAACTTTAGAAAGAAAAAAGAAGGCCGGGTGGTGGTGGCGGCGGCGGCGGCGGCGGCGGCGGCGCACGCCTTTAGTCCCTAGCACTCGGGAGGTAGAGCCAGGCAGATCTCTGTGAGTTTGAGGCCAGACTGGTCTACAAAGCGAGATCCAGTACAGGCACCAAAACAATGCAGAGAAACCCTGTCTTGAAAAAACGAACAAACAAAAACAACAAAAAAACCCAAAGCCCACCCCCACTGATACACTTCCTCCAACAAGGCCACACCTCCTAATCTCTCTCAAGTAGTGCCACATCCTAATGACTAAGCATTCAAATATATGACCCTATGGGGGCCATTCTTATTCAAACCACCACATCAGGCTAGTCTCAAACTCCTGGACCAAGTCATCTTTTTGCCTTGGCCTCCTAAATAGCCAGGCTACAGGTATGTGCCTCCACTCCAGACACTTTTAGTTTTGCTTTTCAAAGGGCAAATTCGAAAGGGCATTGATGCCTTTTGAAATTGAAACGGGAGAGGGTCATGTAGCTGAGTGTAAGACTGCCTGCCTACCATGGGCAAGGCCTTGGGTATGGTTCCTAGCACCGCCAAATTTTTCAAAATAAAATAAGATTGAGGGCCTGAAGATGTAATTGAGTTGGTAGAATACTTGCCTAGCACGTATGAGGCCCTGGTTTCCATCCTCAGCCCTGTATAGCATTGATGTAGTGGCACATGCCTGTGTTCCCAGCTCTTGGTGGGTAGAGGCAGGAGGATCCTTAGTTCGAAGTCTACTAAATAAGGCTACATCCTCAGCCCTTATGTCCGTGAGATCCCAAAGAAACTCAGGACCGGTGGCTAACTGTGGTGCCTATTTAACACACCAAAGTGCACCTCTGACTGCTGGCTGCCAGGTTCTTCCAACATCACAGGTACACCTGTTACTGTCCTGGCTCCTGTCAGCATTTCTCACCCTACCCTGCCCACCCCGCCCACCTCACCCTCTACCCTAAACCTCTCCATCCCCGGAGCTTCCCTTCCCTACCCTTTCCCCAGCTTCCCTTTTCTATAAAAACCGGCCATTTTGGCAATGAGCTCTCTTGGCCTCCTGGTCCTTGGCTCCCCTCTTGGTCCTCTTACCTTCTCTCCTCTTCTCTCTCTCTTCTCTTCCTTTCTCACTCTCCCTCCCTTTCTCTCCTTTCATGGCCTGGTTCAGTCAACTGGCCATGTCCCACCTACTACTTTCTCTCCCCGCCTCTGGTGGCTCTCTCCCTCACATCTACAATAAAAACCTTCTCCTCAACCACACCTAGGGATGATCATGTCTTCATTTTCATTCAGTGCTCTCCTTTATTTATTTTGTGCATGTATGTGTATGGCACACGTGCAGGCGTGGGCACGTGTGTGGGTCTCTTGCCTTGGTATGCATGTGTATGTGGAGGCCAGGGTGTGGTGTTGGGTGTCTTCCTTGACCTCTGTCCATTCTGTTTACTGTGGTGAGGTCTCTCACTGAACCCAGAGCTTGCCCTAGGGAAGCCCTGCCTCTCTCAGCTTCCGGAGGGGTGGGGCTAGAGATGGGCTTCCATAACCAACGGCCTTTACATTGGTCTTAGAGAGCAGAACTTCAGTCCTCAAGAGATTTATGGCTCTCCTCTTTTTATTTGCTGCTGCTGTTGTTGTTAGACATGGCCTCATGTAGCCCAGGCTGGGCTCTCACTATATGGCTGAGGATGACCTTGAAATAGTGACCCTCTTGCTTCTACTTCCCCAAATGCTGATACAGGCTGTGCCATGACATTCAGTTTAAAGCACCAAATAAATAAACAGGGAGATGGCTCAGTTGGTAAAACGCTGTCTCAGAACCCAGGTGAAAAACTGAACATGCTGGCACTTCCTTGTAAACCCAACAGTGGTGGCCAATGGGGCAGCCTGACAAGGGAAAATCAAAACTTGAAAGAGAACAGCACCTTCTCTCAGCCGGGGTTCTGAATGCAAAGAAAACAGCAAAGGAAGCCACCAGGGGAGGAAGTGACAGCGTGTCCTTCACTTTCTGGTTCAAGGAAGGAAAAAAACCACTCCGTTTTATACTCCACCCATTTGATACCTACCAGTCATTTGTCTAACTCCAGTTTCCAGAACCCTGTGCTCTAGCAGCTGTGGGACCTGGGAGAATGGATCAATAGCCAATTTCATTGAGAGCATCAGATACTTTATGCTCTGATGGTTAAGAAGAGTCACCTGAGTAAAGTGTACAATCACAAGGATAAGATGCATGTGGCAAAAACATGTTTTGCCATGGAGGGATATAAACAAATAACAACAGCCAGTTGTAATGGGTAATCTGAAGTAAACTCACTCCTAACTGTTAACCTGAAAGGGCAAAAAACACATTCCGAAAAGAAACTGAGGTCACAAGACTCTTGTCTCTCTCTCTCTCTCTCTCTTTTTTTTTTTTTTTTTTTTTTTTTTTGGTGTTTTCTCACAAGCACTCAGAATTCTCCTCACACGACTCCATTCTTGAACTGTGTCCTGACAAACCTGACTCAGTGATTCCCCCACCTAGAAGTGTACAGGGACCATCTACTAACTATGTTATGACTGACTCTTTTCTGGCTTCTGTAACCTGCTCATGCAAACATTCAGTTTGCCTTGACCACCTAATCTTGGCAGATCAAAACAGCTCTTGGCTTGTTTCTGCAGATGCTCAAGGTCTTCCTATGGTTTTTGCCTTTAAAAAACAAAACAAAACACCCCTTCACCCCCACTTTGCACAGCAATCTCAAGTTTGGCTCAGAGATTGTTGTCATGCTAGCAGTAATCAATAAATCTTTTCATTATAATTGAATTGGGTCTATGGTCTTTTTCCAGGGGACAAGAACTTCATCACACTGAGAAAGTGTCCAGAATAGCACACCTATCCATGTAAGTCCCCAGGGAACTTAACCTGAGGACACTTGACGCTCTGGGGGTTCACAGAACCCCAGAGGTTACTGAGGTCCACTGACTGAAGGCCAGCACTACTATCTAGGAAAATCTTGGCAGGCCGTGGGGAGGAAAGTGTCATTTCTCAGGGTGGCTACTTTCACTCTTGTTTGGTGTGAGGTTAGCCCAGAACCAGCCTGTTTCTGCCTGCTTCTCACACAAACCAGCTACTGTAGCAATGCAAAATAATAATACTTTTTTTTTTTTGAGACAGGGTGTCCTACAGTTTAGGGTGGCTTCCAACTCCCTATGTAGCTGAGGGTGACTTTGAACTCCTGATGCTCCTATGTCCTGAGGTTACAGGCCTATGTGCCCCATACCAGGCTGAGAGCATAATCTGGGGAATAATTCCCTTTGAAAATGCCAAGGGGTAGTCAGGCTTGGTGGCTCAGGCCCAGGATTCCAGCAGTCAGAAGCTGAGGCAGGAGAAACGGGAGGTAGAGGCAAGGCTGGGCTGCATAATGTCTGTCTCCAAAGAGGGAGGAGGGAGGGACCAGTGAGACGTCTCAGTGGGAAAGGTGCTTGCCAGCAAGCCTGACAACCTGAGTTTGATTCCTGGGACCCACAAGGTTGAAGGAGAGAACCAACTCCTGACAGCTGTCCACTGACCACCACAAGGAAATATCATAAAGCATTACAAATAAAAACCGAGGGGCTGGAGAGAAGGCTCCGCAGTTAAGAGCACTTGTTGAGAGGACAGCACTCGCAGTGTGACTCACAATAGTCAGTAACTCTGGCTCTAGGGGATCCGATGCCCACTAGCCTGCACCGGCACCCCACACATGTATACAGGCACACAACGTACACAGAGCTAAAATAAAAATAAACCTTTATAAGGTGAGAAGGGACAAAGGAGTCTCAGAAAATGCTGAAACCATTTTTGTAGAAAAGTTAGTCAGGTATGTTGGCTCACGCTTTTAATCTCAGCACTCAGGAGGCAGAGGTGAATTTGAGGCCACACTGGTCTACATAGTGAGTTCCAGGATAGCCAAAGATATATAGTGAGACCCTGTCTCAAAAAATACCAAAGAAGAAGAAAAAGGAGAGGTAGATAGCAGAAAAAAAATCCTACTGTTTGTAGCAAGAAAAGGTAAGGATCTAAACTAACTCTGTCTCATTAGGTGTCTGATCCTCTCCTCTCATCCTCTACCTCCACCATGCAGGCCAAGAGCTGCAAAAGGAGACCCATTACTACCTCTGGGTCCAATCATGCATACTGCTCTGGGCATGACAGCCTGCCAGAACCCAGCTGGGGTTCCCACCCTCCTGCTTGCCTCTACTCACCCTCAGAAGCAGCCATAGCAGCAGCAGATGTACCAGCATGGCCATCAGAGACAGAGGTAGGACAAGGCAGGGTTGGGATGCTGAGTGTGAGTACTAGCCAGTTGCAGCCCAGATGCAGCCCTAGCCAGCTAGGAGGCCTTTAAAACCACCCCCTGCCTGAGTTCTTCCGGTAAGGTCCACACCCAGGTTCCTCGACTTCCTTGCTCCCCTGAACCGTCGTTGTTTTTGAAATTTACATTAAAGTTCCTCAAAACTTCCACTCACCACTCCACAGTACCAATGGCCAGCAAAAGGCACTTCAGAGCCAAGGAGTTTGAAAGCAGAGCCAGCCTAAGAGATGCCTGCATTGACTGACAGTAAGTCTACCCAGACACTGGACTGTGGGTCAGCCTTAAAGAGGAAGGAAAGCCTCCCACATGTTGGATGCCCCTCCAGAGCCCTGGGCTGCAAGGAGTCAGCTGGTCTCAAAAGGACAAACACTGCGTAAGTCTGCTGCTGAGGACCCAGTAGTCTCAGGTCTACGGAGGCAAAAAGCAGGATGGAGTGCCAAGACTGGGAAGGAAAGCTGAGAGTAAGTGAGTGGCTCATGGGATAGAATTTCAGTTTAGGAAGATGGAAAGTTCTGAAGGTGGATGGTGCAGGGGTTGGCTTGATGATACACCGGTGCTATGTATGTGATTTGTGCTTTGGAGCTGGGCATTCAGACATGGCCAGAGTGGTTTAAAAAATGAAGAAATTGGAGCCAGGCAGTGGTGCCTCATGCTTTTAATCCCAGCACTTGGAAAGCAGAGGCAGGTGGATCTCTGTAAGTTCAAGGCCAACCTAGTCTAGAGAGCAAATTCAAGGACAACCAGAGCTACATAGAGAAACCCTGTCTTGAAAACAAAATAAAACAAAACAAAACAACAACAATAAAAAGGAAGCTTCTTTATGAAGTAGATTGTACTGGCTGCTTTTGTGTGTTAACTTGACACAAGCTAGTCATCAGAGGAAGAAGCCTCAGTTGAGGAAATGCCTCTGTGAGATCCAGGTGTAAGGCATTTTCTCAATTAGTGATTAATGCAGGCGGGCCCAGCTATCCCTGGACTGTTGGTCCTGGGTTCTGAGCAAGCCAGAGGAAGCAAGTCCGTAAGCAGCTCTCCTCCATGGCTTCTGTATCAGCTCCTGTCTCCAGGATCCTGCCCCATTTAAGTTCCTTCCTGACTTCCTTCAGTGATGAACAGCAATGCTGAAGTGTAAGCCTAATATACCCTTTCCTCCCCAACTTGCTTTCTGGTCATGGTGTTTTGTCGCAGCACTAGAAACCCTGACTGAGACATAGATGGTGATTAATACAGAGACCTGCAGCTGATAAAAGGCTTCAGAATATTCAGTCTTAAATAAGGTGTCTATACCACACCCCCACCTCCCAGGGCTGAGGGATCATTGTGGAAGAGAGGGTGGAGAGAGTATAAGTATGTAAGATCCAGCTGGGCAGTGGTGGCGCACACCTTTAATCCCAGCACTCGGGAGGCAGAGCCAGGCGGATCTCTGTGAGTTCGAGGCCAGCCTGGTCTACAGAGCAAGATCCAGAACAGGCACCAAAACTACACAGAGAAACCCTGTCTTGAAAAAAACAATTAAAAAAAAAAAGAAGAATGTAAGATCCATTGTGTGTGTGCGTGTGTGTGTGTGTGTGTGTGTGTGTGTGTGTGTGTGTCTAGAAAGAGAGAGAGAGAGAATAGAAAAGGAGCTGAGTGTGGTGGTGCACATGTTTAATCCCAGCACTCAGAGGCAGGATAATATCCATGAATTCAAGGCCAGTGAAAGGGAAAAATCAGTAGCCATCTTGAGAGACGCTTCCCCCTCCCCTCTTCCAAAGGTATCTGCTGACCAGCAGTTTTAGAAGTGACCAGAAGTTGACTTACAAGGCTGGGACAATAAATCAATGCATCCTGGACTTGGCAAAACAAGATATAGGGAGTAATGGGCTCAACTGACCAGAAATTGAACTTATAGGAGAGCAGGACTGCAACAATAAATCTGAATGTGTATATCCTGGGTTCAACAAAAGCAGGACATAGGGAGTAAAAATTTATGTCTCTGTAGATACCCTGAATCCTGTTAGCCATCAGTAACCTCATGCTTATAGTTCAGCCAGTAACTCCACTACCTTACCGGTAGCCCCCTCGTCCAGTCTCTAGCTGCATATAAACCTTTCCTATATAAACCCCTTCAAGTGAGTGGTCGGGGCGTTCTCCTCCACCCACTGTGTCAGATATTGGATGCGGACCAAGCTTGCTTGTTTTGTTATTAAAAACCTCCGTGTGCTTGCATCGGATAATGGCTCTGTGGTGGTCTTGCTTGGGGGTTTTGCGACCTGGGCACAACAGTCAGCATGGTCTACAAAGTCTCAAAAAAATAAAAAAAGAAGAGAAGAAATCGGTTTATCAGAAGCTCAGTAGAATGATCTGGCTATCCTCATGAGACTACAATCACAGGTGCTAGGTGGAGGGGCTGCCAGGAAGTCATGTGGTCCACAGTCACAAGAAGTTACCAGAACTGAACTTGGCCAGCGTTATGAGCAACTTCCAGAAAGCCTCACAGGAGCATCCCATGTCTGGAGACAATGGCTAGTTGTCAACTGTCCCAGATAAATTGCTTTTCAACCAGGTGATTGGCCAAAGAGCTAGAGACAGAGAGAGCTCAAGGAACCATTTCTCCAGCTCCAGCAAATCTGTCTTGATAAACCCCAAACGTAGATGGTTTTGATCAATTTGCAATCCCATCAGGGGTTCAGATATGAGGGCTAAAGTTACGTTTTAATTTTCAATTACTGTGCTTAAGAGAGCTGTAAAACAAAAATGCCTCTAACCTGTAAGCCCCACTTGCCCAAGTACAGATAATGAGGAACCTGCCTACTCCGTTTTGAAGACTTGACTCATTATACTGCATTGTTAAAAATAAGTTTCCATTTACTGTAAGAACTGAGTTGCTGTTTTTAAGTCTGTTTCCTGGAGATTAACATGCTCCAACCCATGACCTTGACTTGTTTTTGAGAATACCCTTACCTTCCCTGATCCTCCTAATCACCCTCCCTAGTCACATGGTGACCACATGATGTTTTTCAAGGTTTTTCTGCATTTCCTTATTGCCCCCACTGTCTTTCCTCTGTAAACCTGCTTTGCAACTACTTGTGATTTTAGTCCTTAAAAGGGACCCAGTAAATGGATTCAGGGCTGCTCTCTTTAACCCAACTTAGGAGGCAGTCACTGGCCAACTCTTGGGTGCTGTTAGTATTCTGAACTGCCCCTTTGGGGACCCACCCAGCATTCTGACATCATCTTATGTAAAGTCTCCTTTAAGAAAAAACTCCTCGAGACTCCGCCAGCTCCGATTGGACCAAGAGGTGAGTCTTTGTTCTCCTAGCCATCACCCCAGCCTCTAGGCTTTAGGCCCAGGGGCACACCTGGATGCTGCCCCCATACCCACACCCATTGCAGCCCCAGTTGCAGGCCAGCAGGCAGGACTCCTGCAGGTAGGCCTGACTACTACCATTCCCCCACTGGACCCTGTAACCTAGAAGCCCCACTCCACCACCCCAAACCCACCCATCCTCCAAGACAGCAGCTCCAATTGGACCGAGAGCCTTCATCCAGTATCTGATGGAAGCAGATGCAGAGATTCACAACCAAGCACCAGGCCAAGCTCCGGGAGTCCAGTAAAAGGGAGAGAAGAGCGATTATATGAACAATGGGGATCAAGATCATCATGATGGGGAAATCTACAGAGACAACTGAACCAAGCTCATAGGAACTCATGAATATTAGACAGACAGCTGTGGAACCTACATGGGACTGGACTAGACCCTCTGCATATGGGAGACAGTTGTGTAGCTGGGTCTGTTTGAGGGGCCCCTGGCAGTGTGAGCAGGATCTATCCCAGGTGCATGAGCTGGCTTTCTGGATCCCATTACCTATGGTTGGACACTTTGCTCGCACTTGATGCAGTGGGGAGGGGTTTGGTCCTGCCTCAACTGAATGTACCAGGCTTAGCTGTCCCCCTATGGGAGAACGGGATGCTGAGATAAAGCCACACACACACATAGCCAAGAAGAATGGACAGATGAATTCAAAAAACAAAAACAAACAAACAAAAAATCTGCAGGGAACCATGACCACACATAACAGCGACTTTGAAATCGTCAAGAGGAAGATGGGACTCCACAAAGATGATTCCACATAGACTATGGTAAAGCCATTAAGCTGATTAACACCACGGAAAGATCGACTTTGGACTACAAACTGCTCAGGACAATGTCAAGATGGCTAGCTGAGATGATCCAGCCTGACGGACTACTTGAACAAGGACTTGAAACAAGCCCTGCACTTTTCCATTATGCAGAGACTGGACAAATGATACAGGACTTGACAATTAACCCAAAATTTTCTTTTCAGAATCCCCTAAAGATGCCTTCATCCTAGAAAGAGGAATTAAACGACGCCCACATTCCCAAGAGGTGGGATGGGAGGTTTCTGGTTGTTTAATGAGTTTGGGATATTGTTATTGTTTATGATGGTTGGTTACAAGTTGTTAATTGTAGCCGGGAGGTGGTGGCACATGCCTTTAATCCCAGCACTCGGGAGGCAGAGCCAGGCGGATCTCTGTGAGTTCGAGGCCAGCCTGGGCTACCAAGTGAGTTCCAGGAAAGGCGCAAAGCTACACAGAGAAACCCTGTCTCGAAAAACCAAAAAAAAAAAAAAAAAAAAAAAAAAAAGAAAAAAAAAGAAAAAGAAAAACAAGTTGTTAATTGTTAATGGTCAAGACAAAAGCTGAACAAGGAGATTAGATTCAAAATTTACTGATGATCTTCCAAAGACACCAACAGCTCTACCTTTAAAATGGTTAACAGACAAGCCTGTATGGGTTCAGCAATGGCCTTTAACAACAGAGAAACTCCAGGCTTTAGAAGAGCTGGTAGAAGAACAGTTAAATGCTCAACATATTGAAGAGTCAACCAGCCCTTGGAATTCTCCTGTATTTGTTATTAAAAAGAAATCTGGTAAATGAAGAATGGTAACAGACCTTAGAGCAATTAACAAAGTAATTCAGCCAATGGGCTCTCTACTTGTTTGAGAAAAAGAAAAAGAAAAAAGAGAATATAGATTTGAGGTAGATAATTGAACCTACTCTGAGAAAAAAGATAAAAAAAATAGGATAAATGGGTAGATCACTGAATCTACACTGAAAAGAAAAAGGGGAAGATATAAAAACGACAAAAGGTAGACTACTGAATCTATTATGAAAAGAAAAAAGAGAGAATATGGATATGATAAGATAAAAAGGGAGATTGTGGAATCTACTTTTAAAAAGGAACTACTTGTTTTAAATAGGATAAGTAATGAAAAATTTTTTGTCTGAGTTTATCAAATGTTATTGGACTGGACATTGTTTATATATATATACACATATACATATATGTATATATATGTATATATATATATAAAAATTGGAATTTTTCATCTGAATCTGTCAAATGTTAATAGACTAGACATTGCTAAAGTAATCTTGACTGTGTATATTATATATACTTATTGGATATAATTTTTCTTGTATTAGTTATAATCTTTTTTTAATATTAGACAAAAAAGGGGAAATGTGGTGGTATTGTGTTCCCCAAAATATTGTGCACCCTAATAAACTTATCTGGGGTCAGAGACAGAACAGCCACAATATTAAACATAGAGGATAGGCAGTGGTAGCACACGCCTTTAATCCTAGCATTCCAGAGGCAGAAATCCATGTGTTCAAGGATACAGCCAAGCATGGTGACTCACGCCTTTAATCCCAGGGAATGAGGCAGGAAGCAGAAAGATATATAAGGTGTGAGGATCAGGAACAAGAAGCATTTGGCCTGGTTAAGCATTCAGGCTTTTGAGCAGCAATTCAGCTGAGACCCATTCTGGATGAGGACTCAGAGGCCTCCAGTCTGAGGAAACAAGACCAGCTGAGGATCCGGCGAGGTGAGGTAGCTGTGGCTTGTTCTGTTTCTCTGATCTTCCAGTTCACCCCAATACCTGGCTCAGGTTTGATTTTATTAATAAGAACGTTTAAGATTCCTGCTACACTTACCCTTTTGGAGGAGGGAATGAGAGGTGAGTGGGGGGGGGGAGTTGGAGGAGGGATGAAAAAATAAAGAATTGATTTTAAAAAATTTTAAATTAAAAAAAAGGGAAAACTCCTCCCCCTTCAGTCTCTCTCTTCCCCCTCTCGCCAGAGGTAGTACATACCTCCCTCCCTCCTCCCCTCTCTAATAATGAACTTTCCGTATGGACATGTGTCTGCATGTTGTGAATAACTTTACACCGTTTCACACCACAGCCTGCCACCGAGCTTGCATGGCATGTCTCCCTCACCCACTGGGCCACCTTGGCCCAACCTGCCAAGGCCTCCCATGTGCCGTTTCATAACAGGTGTACCCCAATAAAATCAAGCTTACTCCAAATTTGGTTCGAATTGTGGTGATGATCTTATCCTTGCCCAGTAGGATTAACATTTTCTGGAGGCCCCCAGTGAGATTCACCACCCACCCAAATTCTAAACCCAGACCTTTGCTCTGCAACTCTGAGGCTGAGGGGCTGCCTCAGAAGGCGTGTGCCTCCAGACATTCCAAGGCTCCGAGGCTGCCTTCGGGTTTCAGACTATCAGAGTGAACCTTAGTGCTGAAATAAGCAGAAGGCATCTATGGAGCCCTTCCGAAGAGTGATAGTCTGGTTTGGTTTTGTGGGATCCCTTTCGAGTCCGTGGAGGGGTTTTGGCAGGACCCCAATATTCTCCTGTCCAGGGCATATAGCAAAACATCGCGTGGCCCACCTGAGGTTCTTGGTCTGGTTTTATGTCCCATTTGCCTTGTCTTTGTATGTCTTGTCTTGTTTTTGGCTTCATTTTCACTGTCCTCTTTCTGTCTTTTGTACTTTCTGTGTTCATTGGTTTATCTTGGACTTGGGGCTACTGAACTATTGGACAGTGTGGGTAATAAGACTAGCAAACCTAACAGCCCTCTAACCTGTGTCCTAAAGAATTTGGACAAACATTACCCCGCTATAGTCAAGAAGGATTGTGATTAACTTATCACCAAGGATTGCCTCCAAACGTTCTGTGAAACTAAATGGCCCACATTCTGGGTTGACTGGCCCTCCCAGGGTACTTTTGATTCTCTGATAGCCTGGGCAGTGATGAATGTCACTATTAGTAAGTCTGGTTACCCAGACCAGATTGGATACATCTTGCCTTAGGCTGAAGCCACTTCCAACCTGCCTCCCTGGATGAAGGTCTGTGTGGTCTGCAGTAGGCAAGGTGGCCAAGCCCTGGCTGTCAGCAGGCGGACCCATAAAGGACCTGTAACAGAGACCCAGGGGCCTCCTCTGAAAACTGTTCTGTAGGACTCACAAGAGGAAGAACCCCTCCTCTCTCCATGTAACTGTCTTCACCCCCTGCTCCAATCCTCACCTCAGCCTCCACCTTTGCCACACCAGTCCCCGCCACTGAAGCCTCCCTTTGCTCCCCTGTCCACGCCTACCCCTCCCCCATCATCTAATTCTTCCCTACCTCTGCCTGTCTTCTCCCCATAGCTCATTCCTACCTCCTCATGTCTTTTCCTCTCCACACACCAGGGGGCCCCATATGGCCCTCCTGACTCCTCCTCTGATTCTGGTTCTGGGGTGGCGCCTGCTTCAGTCCTGACTATAGATACCTGTATGTCCATTTCTCCAGCACAGATCTCTACAACTGGAAGAACCAGAACCTTTCTTTCAGCGCTAACCCCGATTCCTTAATTTCTCCAATGATTCTATCTTTTTCAATCATCTCCCCACTGGGATGACTGTCAGTAGGTTCTCCGTACCCTCTTCACTACTGAAGAAAGGGAATGGGATTCTGGATTCTCATGAAAGCAACTGAAGCACTCCCTGGAATAGCTTCAATGGCTGGTGACCAGAGGGCAGAGGCAATTGACTGTGCTCTGCCAAGAAGTAGACCCCAATGGGACTACAACACAGAGAGAGGTAGGAGGTCACTCTGAGTACAAACAGGTTCTGTTAGAAGGGATGGAACAGGCAACCCGAAAGCCCACTCTAAGGTAGCAGATATAAAACAGGGCCAAGATGAATCACCTTCAGCTTTCCTGGAGCAACTCCTGGATGCCTATTGTTAAACACCCTTTTGTTAGGGTCCTGGAGAAGTCCCATAAAAGACTACCACCCACATATGCAATCAGAAAGAGTGTTTATTATCTCGGGAAAGTTTCCAGTGTATGGGGGCCAACCATTCTACACAAAGGCAAAATGGCAATGACCCAAAGAGAAATGTGTGGGCTCCTTTTAAGCATAGCTAAGGGGAGGTCCTAGAGCAGGTAGGTTATTTTATCTACAATTGGCTTAATCAAGTGGTAATCATATTAGTACGTTTTACTTGGCCAGGGCTAGTTAGGGGCTGGTCAGGGTAACAACTTTCATTTTGGGGCAGGCCTGGACAAGTCCCAGGCTTTGTCCTTGAGTTGCTGTGGAGGCTGGCTGGCCTAGTACATACTGACTGTGGGGACAGCCTCAGTGGCCCAGGCTTGGTGCATCCTATCTCCCTTGCCTCTGTGGTCAGGGGCACCAATGATTAATTGCCCTTTGTTTGTAGGTCTTTCAGAAACTACTTGTTCAGTCTCAGGAAACTGAAATTGAGGCCTGATCTCTGAGAGAAGACTGAGCACCCTGTTATGGCATATGCTTGGTCCTCTCATTTTTTTTTTTTTTTTTGGTTTTTCGAGACAGGGTTTCTCTGTGCAGCTTTGCGCCTTTCCTGGAACTCACTTGGTAGCCCAGGCTGGCCTCGAACTCACAGAGATCCGCCTGACTCTGCCTCCCGAGTGCTGGGATTAAAGGCGTGCGCCACCACCGCCCGGCTAGGTCCTCTCATTTTTATCTTAGGATTTCTATTGCTGTGAGAAGACACCATGATCATGGCAACTCTTATAAAGAAAATGTTTATTTAATTGGGGTGGCTCACTTACAGTTCAGAGATTTAGTCCATTATCATCACGGCAGGACATGGTGACATGCAGACAGACATGGTGCTAGAGAAGGAGCTGAGAGTTCTACATTTTGATCTGCAGGCAACAGGAAGTGAACTGTCTCCCATACTGAGTGTAGCTGAAGCAAAGGAGACCTCAAAGCCCACCCCCACAAGTGATACACTTTCTCCAACAAAGCCATGCCTACTCCAACAAAGCCACACCTCCTAATAGTGCCACTCCCTTTGGGGCCATTTTCTTTCAAACCACCACACCCCTATAGACCCAGAGGACCTGGCAAATCTCAAGGTGATTAACCTGGCCTTTGTTACTCAGTTGGCCCCTGACATATGTAGAAAGATACAAAAGATGGATGGGTTTGCAAGAACAGGTCAGAGCTGTTAGAGATAGCCCAAAAGGTGTTTGACAACAGAGACAGCAAAGCAGCTCTTCTGATAAAGAAGTTGGGGTGTATCACACTGCCTGTACTATAAATCCCAGCTACTCCCAACTATGCCCATACACCCCACGATCAAAAGAGGAGACCTCTACAAAAGGATCAATGCACCTACCACAAAGAAATGGGTCATTGGAAAAATGGATGTCCATGACAGAAACAGGTAGTCCCACTTCCCAAGCCCAAGCCAATTCTAGCTGTGGAGTGCTGGGAGCCACAGGATTATGCAGTAGGGATTCAGCCATCATTGATAAAGGTCAACCTATCAGAACCAAGGGTCCTGGTAGGGGATTAAGGCATCATGCAAGGCATGTTGGAGTTATTGCCTTGTGAATGAATTGAGTATTTCTTGCTGCAGAAGCCATAGCTTATTCCCATCTGTTACAATTTGGGATTCATTTCCCACAGTTTAAAAGTGTTTGATCATCTATTGGGTACAATTTCCCCTGTGTTTGGGGTATATTGATAACATCCCCTAGCTATGTGTGAAAACAATCACACAGTGAAAAACCTGCTTCCCACAACCAGGCCTTTGTTCCTTCCTCCAATGTAGATGTAGAGATCTGCCTTCCTGTAAATATTTTTATTGACAGGCATTTGGTCAGTGCTAAGTGTCCAGGCAAAAGTACTCATTTGAGACATTTCCAGACACACCAAGGACAGAGTTACTACATGTCTGAAAATGTTGATTCATAGCCACTTAGTTCGATAGAGGACAAGCATGCCTAAGAGTAGCGATGACTTTAACCTCGCACTAAAACATTCTTAACTCCTTGTATTTACTTTCACCCTGGTTTATTTATTTATTTTTTCCCTTTTATTTTTTTAAATAAATTTTTTTCTTTTGGCAGTCTGCCTTCTTCCTTTCTTTCTTTCTTTTTTCTTTCTTTCTTTCTTTATTTTTGAGTAAAACCAAAACTTATTCTAAGCCACAGTCATCCTGGGGTCCCCCCTGCCATATAGCCTCCCTGGTTCTGTGGGTTGCAGTCTGATTGTTCTTTGCTTTATATCTAGAATCCATTTATGAGTGAGTACATACCATGTTTGTCCTTCTGGGTTTGGGTTACCTCACTCAGGATGATCTTTTCTAGTTCCATCCATTTGCCTGCAAATTTCATGCTGTCATTGTTTTTCTCTGCTGAGTAGTACTCCATTGTGTGTATGTACCACATTTTCTCAATCCATTCTTCAGTTGACAGGCATCTAGGTTGTTTCCAGGTTCTGGCTATTACAAATATTGCTGCTATGAACATAGTTGAACATGTTTCTTTATGGTATGATTGAGCATTCCTTGGGTATACGCCCAAGAGTGGTATGGCTGGGTCTTGAGGTAGATCGATTCCCAATTTTCTGAGAAACCGCCATACTGATTTCCACAGTGGTTGTACAAGTTTGCATTCCCACCAACAGTGGAGGAGTGTTCCCTTTGCTCCGCATCCTCTCTGTCGCGTCCGCCTCGACCAGCAAGGAAGACACAACACCGAGCTCTTCTTCTAAACTTTTATTCAGGTCCTTTCAAAATCTGTCTCCTTTGTTCTTCTCCCCTAGGGAGAGCCCGCCCAGCCTTATATAGGTCTCAGACCACCAGCCATCATGCGCCACATGGGATTCCTGGATAGGTGCATGTATGCCTTAGCAAGCCGAAACCTAAAGCCAAGCCAAATAAGGAGTTGTTTAACATAGAGAGCACTCGCCATCGGGAGGGCGGGGCGGGGGGGGGGGGGGGGGGGGGGGGGGGGGGCGAAAGCCAGAGCCATCTCTAGAATGCAGCTTCATGCAGCTCTCTACAGTTCCCCCTTTTTGTTTTAGACAACAGGCAAGAGTAGAGGTTTGATCTCTGAGAAAACAAGAACCTGTACTAATGCTATCCAGGTGTCATCCACCTAGAGAGTACCAGACCAGTTCAGCATCCTTTTTTCAGAGGCGGGAGATAGATGCCAACCCGCATGCAATCAAACATGCTCTTCTTGAGGTCGGTGTTATTTCGACCTCAAGTGCAGTGCCATGCCTCACAGCCTGTGCTTCAAGACTGCAGCTTTACTAGCCAAACCTAAGGGGACTGACCAGCCTCAATGGCGGTAAATGCTTGGACAATCATGGCTGCCTGACGGCGCTGTGTAAACCTCATCTTATGGAAACACCACAGGCAAACAAGGAAAGCAAGTATCACAAGAACCAACAAGGCACCTAGTCCCACCCACTCCTTCAAAAAATTAAAGGACTGATGAATCCAGGTCAGAAGTTCCTCCGCTGTGGCCACATGGACCCGTGTGCTGTTGACCGCAACAATCTCGTTCCTCAAGGTCGCTGTTAAATTATCAAACTCAGCAGTCCAGGCTCCTGTAATCATAGCACTCAATTGTTTAGAAAGATTAGCTGCTCGAGTCCAATTCTCATAGGTAATAGAGGTAATGCACAACCCAGTCATGGGTGCTATGCAAGCAGAAGTAAGTACTCCCTCCATAATATCAATTTGTTCTTGTAATAGATCTACCCTCTGATTAAGTAATGTGATCCCACGATGTAGATGCACATTAATAGCATTTTGACTTTGCAGGGCTTTGGCAGTATTACTCGACAGTTCATTTAGTGCTTGTGCTGTCGGGACAGATGTGGCCATGGATGCAGCAGCCAACCCTGCAGCAGTAGCTGATAATGCAACGGCTGTTACTATTGCTGCTGTAATGCCAAAGTCTCTTTTCTGCCTACTTAAGACCACTGGTAATTGTGCATCATCAATACAGACGGGCACAGGAATATAGGTGGGCACACACATCACCACAGCGGAATCATGCTCAGAGGCATTCCAGCATTGTGCAAGAAAACATTTCTGAGATGAACAATTCAACATTCCACCCAAATAATTAAACAGCAGGAACAAGAAAGGGGGCCACACACAAACCGGGGTAGGACTAAAACGAACTGACTTGGAATGGGTACAATTCAGGGTGACATCTGATTCAAACATCATCCCCATATGTACTGAATAGCTACAATTCTGAAAAGCACCCCCTTTTACAAACCCCAAAGCATTAAGCTGGGTACAGGCACTGCGGGAATTATACAATACCCATGAATCAAAGGGATTAGAAAATGCTGCCTGCAAAGGATTATTATAAGAAAAATTAAACCCACTAAAGGAATTATTATACGGACTTACTTTCAATGATAAAGAAAAGGTCCTATTAAGATTAACAAAATTGGGTTGTAGGGTGCTTTGGCATCCTGTCCATGCTGGAGGCCAGGTGACAGAGCTCATACATTTAGGTAATAGGGATGGTTGTCGAGTAGGACTAGCCCCTCCTTTACTTATGGCTCTGGGTGTAACTCCTTGCAGAAGTATTGCAGTACCACGACCAACAGAGGTGGTGGACCTATTGACTAAATGATAAAAAACACATAAAACATGATGATGCAACACCAAGCATGGATTTTCACTAATATTTTTTTGTGACATAGAAAAACATAAGGTATTATACAAAGAAACCCAAGTAAAATTATCTATGGCTTTTACATCATCAAATGGCAAAGAGGGCCATTCTAAGGTATCATTAGTAGTAAATATGAAAGGCAATATCCCCGAATCAGATGTCAAAGGAAGAGGATAGGGCCATGTTTTTAGGACGGCCCATAATTTAGTTTCCCTCTGTATTGTTCCTGGGAACATCAGCATCACCGTAGTCATAATTGCCAGTAACCTTTTCATGGTCATTTTCTTCCCTTTCCTGGTCCGGTTGTATCTTCCTCATGAGTCGCTCTAGAATCCAGATCGGATCTTGTTGACCCTGTGGGAAAACACAAACAAAGCCTCGTGCCCATGCAAGCATGGGATCAGGTCCATGCCAGATACCTGTCAAGGCATCTTTCCATTTTACCATCCCTTTAGAGGGACTGTGCTGACATTGATGTCTATCTGCAGCTGAACAGTTTGATCCATCCAAATTTAAAAAATTCAAGGTAAATAATGTAAGAGAGAGTCTATCCTTAGGGGTACGGCTATGGCCTATTCCCCCTTTTTGTTTTTGAAGCAGTTCCTTCAAGGAGAGATGTGCGCGTTCCACAATGCCTTGACCCTGGGGATTATAGGGCAGGCCATGTACAAGTTGAACATCCATTTGACGGCAGAAGGAGGCAAACTTGTGACCCGTGTAAGCAGGACCGTTGTCTGTTTTTATTTGTTGTGGTTTGCCCCACGCTGCCCATGCCTCTAGGCAATGGGTGATCACGTGAAATGCCTTCTCACCTGCCATTGGGGTGGCGTGGATGACTCCAGAACAAGTGTCAACAGAAACATGGACATATTTGACCCGTCCAAATTCAGAGATATGTGTAACATCCATTTGCCATATTTTCAGAGGGAGCAAACCACGAGGGTTGACTCCTAATGCAGGAGGGTGCTGAAAAACGACACATTGAGAACAATCTAGAACTACCTTACATGCATCAACACGTGAGAGAGAAAACTTTTGTTGTAATGTTTTAGCATTAACATGATATTCCTTGTGGAATTCTTGTGCTCGCTGCACTGCTGAGGCCACAAATATCCACTCTTGCCTGGTACAGAGGTCTACAACATTGTTGCCCTCAGCTAATGGGCCTGGTAGGCCAGTATGAGCACAAATATGTTGTGCAAAGAATGGATTTTTCCGATGCCAAATCAATTGTTGCAACTGGCAAAAAACCGACTGTACGGGACTAGAGGATTTAAGAGGCCCTGCACATTCAAGAATTCTTAAGGCATTAACAACATAGCAGGAATCTGATACCAAATTAAATGGAAATGAACAAACCTTAAAAACTTCTAGAGCAATTAAAAGTTCCACCTGCTGAGGTGCGCCCGGTAAATATTGGTGTTTCACAGGCTGCCCTGAGCCCACTATATAGGCCCCGCAACCTGTTTTAGATCCATCAGTAAAAACAACGGCAGCTCCGGGAATTGGTCGGGAAGCAGTTATTTTAGGAAAGACTACAGGATGTTCCTTAAAAAAATTCAATAATGGATGTTTTGGATAATGGCAATCTATATGCCCCGCATAGCTACAGCGCAATATGGCCCAATCATCAACAGTAGCACGTAAAACTTTCACCTGATTGACATTATAAGGTACAATCAGCATTTGCGGGGAAGTTCCAAAATATTGCAAGCACTGCTGAATACCTTGCTGGGCAAGTAGTGCCACAGTTGTGGGATAATATTCAATGGATTTTGCAGGGGAAATTCTAGTGTAAACCCACAATAAAGGTCCATCCTGCCATAAAATACCGGTGGGCTGCAAAAAGGTGGGCAGAATGCATAATACAATTGTGTTGGGATCTCGAACTCTCTGAAGAAAGGCTTCCTGTAATCTATCCTCAACTTTGCATAGTGCTTCATGTGCTTCTGTGGTTAACTGTCTAGGGGAATCCAAAGCCATGTCACCTGCTAATGTATCATAAAGCGGCTTTAGCTCATAATTTGCCATTTTTAAACTGCCTCTTATCCAATTTATGTCCCCTAATAATTTTTGAAAATCATTTAATGTACATAAATGATCTTTTCTCAATTCTACCTTTTGAGGCCTAATCTGTTGACTGGTAATCTTAGAGCCTAAATAAGTAACCACCTGATCCTGTTGTACCTTCTCAGGAGCAATGTACAACCCTTTAGCTCTTAACACTGTCCCTAAAAGGTGATATGCAGCTTGTAAAACATCTTTTTCTTTTGCTGCGAGGAGGATGTCGTCCATATAATGGACACATCTAACAGCAGGGAAGCGGGCCCTTAATGGCTCTAGAGCTTGTGCTACAAACAACTGACACATAGTAGGACTGTTGGCCATGCCTTGTGGTAGGACAATCCACTGATATCTCTTATCTGGCTCTTCATGATTAGTAGATGGCACTGTAAATGCAAATCTTTCACTATCCTTGTCATGCAAGGGGATGGAGAAAAAACAATCTTTAATATCGATCACAATAATGGGCCAGTTCTCTGGTAAGGCTGATAATAATGGAAGACCTCTCTGTACAGGCCCCATAATATTCATCTGGTCATTTATTGCTCTAAGGTCATGCAACAATCTCCATTTCCCTGATTTTTTCTTTATAACAAAAATGGGTGTATTCCAAGGAGAAAGGGAAGGTTTGATATGTCCCTCTCTCAACTGCTCTTCCACTAGCTGCCTTGCTGCTAGCAGTTTCTCGGAGGAAAGTGGCCATTGAGGAACCCACACTGGTTCCTCCGTTTTCCAGGATATGGGAACTCCTTCCTCAATGGCCCCTAAGAAAAACCCAGCCCTTGCCTGGGCTTTCTAGGTGTTGCCTGTATTGGCTCCTTTCTCCCTTGTAAAAACTTTCCTAATCCAAAATTGGGATGGCATCCCATCTTTTTCATAATATCTTGAGATTCTTTGGAATACTCATTACTTAATTTGAAACCCATAGACTTCATGAGGTCCCTCCCCCAAAGGGAAACTGGAAGCTCAAGGACATAGGGTTGCATAACGCCGGAATGTCCTTCTTCATCATGCCAATTTAGCAAACTTGCACTAATATTAGGAGCGCTTGCATAACCCAGTCCTTGTAGCGTCTGGGAAGAAACTTGTATTGGCCAATCCCGAGGCCAATCTTTGCTAGCAATAATACTGCGGTCCGCTCCAGTATCTAAAATTCCCATAAGTTTAATACCATTGACAGTTAGTTGTAATGTAGGTCTCTGATCTAAATCCAGTGATAAGAATGTGAAATCTGTTCCTGATGACCCAAATCCTTTGTCTCCTCTTTCTTTGTCATAAGCCGGATGGGCACCATGCAGACTGGGGAGTAAAATAAGTTGTGCAATTCTATCCCCTGGGGATATGGCAGTAATTCCTTTTGGTGACTCTACCATAATTTTTACTACTCCTATGTAGTCAGAGTCAATCACCCCTGGATGAATACGCAATCCTTTCAATAAGGTAGATGATCTCCCTATTAACAGCCCTACTGTTCCTGGGTCAAGGGGGCCTTGAAAATCAGACTCTATTACTTGTACCCCCATTTGCGGAGTTAGTATGAGTCTGGCGGTGGCACGGAGGTCCAATCCTGCTGAGCCCGCAGTGGCTCTCCGCGGTGCTTGGGATAGCGAAAGGAGGGTCACTGCTCTGGAGGGGAGTCCTGTCTTGGGGTCTCCATCGCCCCATATATTTGAGGGCCCTGGGAGCGTGGGCCCCGCTGGCCGTTTTTTGGAAAGCTGTCAACCACAATGGGTTGCCCGTTTATGTCTTTGACGGACCGACATTCACTGGCCCAGTGTCTCCCCTTTCTGCATTTTGGGCAGAGTCCTGGCTGAACGCGGCGCTGGCTACTTCCTTGTTCCTGTCTACTACCCCCCCCCCCCCAGTGGGCAGTTGCGCCTTATATGTCCTCTCTTCCCACATTTAAAACAAGCATTTAGAGTATTACTCTCTTTTCTCTGGGTAAGCTGAAGGACTGCAGCTGCCAGACCTGCATTGGTCAGAGGTCCTCCTAATTCCCTGCAAGCCTTCATCCAGGCTTCCAACCCCTTGGCCTTATATGGGGTGATGGCGGCCCTGCACTCCTTTGTACATTGCTCATATATTAGTTGTTTTATCAGGGGCATTGAGGCATCTGTGTCCCCAAAAATTCTACCAGCAGCCTCTATCAAGCGGGCCACAAAATCTGAAAAGGGCTCCATGGGACCTTGGAGTATCTTGATCAAATTGCCACTCACTTCACCTTTGTTAGGCAAAGATTTCCAGGCTCTAATGGCTATTTGATTAATTTGAGTATATACATTAGGAGGATAGGTAGTCTGTTGATTGAATATCTGCCCAGACCAAGCAGCATATCAGCATCCCATTGCAGGCCCGTGTTGTGGTTTGCCGCCGCCGCCTGCTCATTAGCAAATTCAATAAAGAAGGCCTTCCAGTCTAAATACTGGCCTGGACTAAGGCAGGCACGGGCAAGATTCATCCAATCTGAGGCAGTCATGCATTGTCTTTGCAGAGTCTCAATCTGAGTAAGTGTAAATGCAGCGGTAACACCATAACTTTTCACAGACTCGGCTATAGACTTGACAAGTTTAAAATCCAAAGGTTCATGATATCTTTGATTCTGATTATCTACAAAAACAGGACAAGCCACCTGCATCTCTCTCCTAACCTCCCTCCACAACTGTGGGTGGAGGCTGCTGCTGACTGGCAACGCTCTGGGAGCCGCAGCAGCCTCAGGGTAAGGGGGAGGAGTGGAGGGGATTAAGGACCCATAAACTTCTTTTCTTTTGTCTTTCTCTCTCACCTTGTTTTTAATCTTTACCTTTTGTAACGATCTAACTAGAGACTCTATCTCCTCCGAAATGAGAGAAGAGTCAGTAGATTCGGGGTCTTCAAGGTCCGATAGGGAGGGATAGAGTCATGTCTCCTTTCTCTTTTGTTTTTTACTGGCCTTGGATTTTACAGATTCCGCCTTTTCAGACCCCGCCTTTTCTGATCTCTCCTCTTGTAACTGCTCTAGCGCGGCTTGTCCGCTTTCCAATGCATTGCTACAATGCTGATCCTCTAAGCAGCCACGTACTAATCTCCAAACTGGTCTCACCCCCGGTTTCAGGGTCCCCTGTTCTGCTGTGAAGTCTAAGTCTCGTCCCAATTTTTCCCAGGAGGACACTGTGAGACTCCCAGAAACAGCAAACCATGGGGCCACGACATCGCATTCCTCTAAGAATCTTTGTAAAGTTCCCTTCTTTATCTTTAAGTCTTTTGTTAGAAGCAGCTCATTGAGAGCTAAAAAAATTGGGTGTGAGAAGGAAGTGCCCATCCTTGTACAACCCTTTGTTTTTAACCTAAGAGATTTCTCGGAGCTTCTGCCAAAAAGCCCCAGTTTATCACGTTCACTTTTGCTCCACGCGTCCGTGGAGATGTAGCAGCCAAACTAGTTTTGTTTCAATATATCCCGTCTGCTTTTGACGCAGCTCTGTGATACCGCTCTCTCTTTATCTACAGAAGAGAGCAAAACCCGCTTTTGTCGCGGTTCCCCAATTAACCCGGGGACTTACCAGGTATACCTACCCTGACAGCAAGAAGTTCTGAGCTCCCTTTCTTCAAAGAGTTTTCCCCGTAGGGGGCCGCCAATTGTTGCATCCGCCTCGACCAGCAAGGAAGACACAACACCGAGCTCTTCTTCTAAACTTTTATTCAGGTCCTTTCAAAATCTGTCTCCTTTGTTCTTCTCCCCTAGGGAGAGCCCGCCCAGCCTTATATAGGTCTCAGACCACCAGCCATCATGCGCCACATGGGATTCCTGGATAGGTGCACGTATGCCTTAGCAAGCCGAAACCTAAAGCCAAGCCAAATAAGGAGTTGTTTAACATAGAGAGCACTCACCATCGGGAGGGCGGGGGGCGAAAGCCAGAGCCATCTCTAGAATGCAGCTTCATGCAGCTCTCTACACCTCTCCAACATAGACTGTCATTAACAAAATCAGAAATGAAAAGGGAGACATAACAACAGACAATGAGGAAATCCAGAGAATCATCAGGTCATACTTCAAAAACCTGTACTCTACAAAATTGGAAAATCTGGAAGAAATGGACAATTTTCTGGACAGATACCACATACCAAAGTTAAATCAAGACCAGATAAACCATTTAAATAGACCAATAACCCCTAAAAAAATAGAAACAGTCATCAAAAGTCTCCCAACCAAAAAAAGCCCAGGACCAGATGATTTCAGTGCAAAATTCTACCAGACTTTCAAAGAAGAACTAATTCCAATACTCTTCAAATTGTTCCATACAATGGAAACAGAAGGAACAAACTCTTTTTATGAGGCTACAATTACCCTGATACCCAAACCACACAAAGATGCAAAAAGAAAGAGAATTACAGACCAATCTCCCTCATGAACATTGATGCAAAAATACTCAACAAAATATTGGCAAACTGAATCCAAGACCACATCAAAGCAATTATCCATTATGACCAAGTAGGTTTCATCCCAGGGATGCAAGGATGGTTCAACATAAGAAAATCTGTCAATGTAATACACCATATAAACAAACTGAAAGAAAAAAAACCACATGATCATCCCATTAGATGCTGAAAAAGCCTTTGACAAAATACAACACCCCTTCATGATAAAGGTCTTAGAGAGATCAGGAATACAAGCAACGTTCCTAAACATAATAAAGGCAATTTACAGCAAGCCAACAGCCACCATCAAATTAAATGGAGAGAAACTCAAAGAGATTCCACTAAAATCAGGAACAAGACAAGGCTGTCCATTCTCCCCATATTTATTCAATATAGTACTTGAAGTTCTAGCTAGAGCAATAAGACAACAAAAGGAGATCAAAGGGATACAAATTGGAAAAGAAGAAGTCAAACTTTCACTATTTGCAGATGATATGATAGTATACATAACTGACCCCAAAAATTCTACCAGGGAACTCCTACAGCTGATTAACTCCTTCAGTAAAGTGGAAGGATACAAGATCAACTCAAAAAAATCAGTAGCCCTCTTATACACAAATGATAAAAGGGCTGAGAAAGAAGTCAGAGAAACATCACCCTTTACAATAGCCACAAATAATATAAAATACTTTGGGATAACATTAACTAAGCAAGTGAAGGACCTTTTTGATAAGAACTTTTAAATCTTTAAAGAAAGAAATTGAAGAAGATATCAGAAAATGGAGGATCTCCCATGCTCATGGATAGGTAGGATTAACATAGTAAAAATGGCAATCTTACCAAAAGCAATCTACAGATTCAATGCAATCCCCATCAAAATCCCAACACAATTTTTCACAGACTTGGAAAGAAAAATACTCAACTTCATATGGAAAAACAAAAGACCCAGGATAGCTAAAAGAATCCTGTATAATAAAGCAACCTCTGGAGGCATCACCATCCCTGACCTAAAGCTCTACTATAAAGCTATAGTAATAAAAACAGCTTGGTGCTGGCATAAAAACTGACATACAGACCAATAGAATCGAAATGAAGACCCTAACATTAATCCACGCACATATGAACACCTGATTTTTGACAAAGAAGCCAAAACTATACAATGGAAAAAAGAAAGTATCTTCAACAAATGGTGCTGGCATAACTGGATGTCAATATGTAAAAGATTACAAATAGATCTATATCTGTCACCATGCACAAAACTCAAGTCCAAGTGGATCAAAGACCTCAACATAAATCCAGTTACATTAAACTTAATAGAAGAGAAAGTATGAAGTACACTTGATCACCTTGTTTTATTAACACAAGATTTTATCTTAGAGATTTATTGCTTGCGTTTACCCTGAGAAAATAATGGGAAAGGTAATCAGAAGGAAGTAAACCTTCCAGCAGATTCCTTGAAGACCTGCAGCACAACCTTGGCAAGAGTGGCTGGAAGGTACCAGGTTCCGCTTCTTGTGCAAATTAAGCTTCAATCCTCTCCTTTGTTCTACAGCCTAGGTGTAATCCTTAGATCTAAAGAAGTTCCCTTTAGGCAACTGATTATGGCGAAAGTGCAACAACAGACCAAAACCTGAAAGTTTTCTCCTACTGCTTATGCAGCTTGCCTAGTAACCATTGGAAAAATGGCAAGAGAGCCTTTAGAGGCAGTGCACAGAGAAAAAGACAGTTTTGTTTTGTTTTTTTACCTTTTTCATAACTTTTACTGATTATTGACTTTTAGCTTATCACCTAGCCATACTTAGGAATGTAATTTAAGCACATGGATTCCCCTCTTAGATTACCTCATTGATTTAATCTCTAGTTGACTTCATCAAGGAGCCTTCACTAACCAACTCCCATTCTTGTATAATATTAAAAGGACCACCCTTAAGGAGGCAGGATGGGGAACAGAAAAAAATACATATCACATTTTCTCCCCCTGGAGAAACCTAGCAGAATCTAGATTTAACTACATACACATTGCTCTGGTTAGTTTCATCAACTTGATACAAGCTAGAGTCATTTGAGAAAAGGGAACTTTAAGTGAGAAAATGCCTCCATCAGACTGGCCAGTAGGTATGACAGTGGGGAATTTTCTTGATTAAAGATTGATATGGGAGGACCCAGCTCACAGTGGGCACTATCACCTCTGGGCAATGGTCCTGGGTTGTGGAAAAGCAAGCTGAACAAGCCACAGAGAGGATGGTGGTTTGAATGAGAGTGGACTCCATAGGCTCATGTACTTGGGCCCCAGATAGTGGAACTGTTTGGGAAGGATTAGGAGGGTGGCCTCGTTAGAGGAGGTATGGCACTGGAAGTGGGCTTTGAGGATCCAAAAACCCACACCATTCCCAGTTAACTCTCTATCTGCTTCCTACTTATAAATTAAGACAGAAGCTCTCAGCTACTGCTCCAGCACCATGCCTTCCTGCCTGCTGCCAGGCTCCCTGCCATGATAGTCATGGGCTCACCCTCTGAAACTGTAATCCGCAAATAAACTTTTTCTTCTATTTTTTTTTAAAAAAAGAAAGCTACACAGAGAAACCCTGTCTCGAAAAAACAAAAAAAAAAAAAAAAAGGACCTTAATATTACACTTCCCAGGGGCTCAGGAGAGAAAACTACAAACAGTGAGAATTATTTTCGGGAAATGAATCTAAGTACACCAAGCTCTTTGTCCATCTACTTTATTCCTCTGAGATAAAATCCTATCTACACAGCTTCAGTTCTGTTCTCATGCCTAGCTCCTTTCTTGCCTGATTTCTCTCTACCTTTATCTACTGTTCCCTCTAAGTTCTATCTTAATTCTCCCATCTTAATTCTGCCTCATCTAGGTCCTTCTCATGTTGTTCTTATCCAGTTAGTACTTCCCCATCTGGCTCTTCCTCATCTTCCATCTCGTCCACATGTTCTCTCTGGTCAAAATCCTCCTTATCCTTCTCAGTTCTCCGTCCTCAAGTTCTCCATCCCTCTCTTCCTCTCCATCTCCTTATCCCTCTCGGTTCTCCGTCTTCAAGTTCTCTCTTAAATTCTTCCTCTGAATTTCCTCATACTTGTAGCTAGAGTTTTCCTGCCTGGCCCACAGTCAGTATAAATCTCTCTCACCTGCCAGTCCCACAGCCGCTCAAACCCGACCAAGTAAACACAGAGACTTATATTGCTTACAAACTGTATGGCTGTGGCAGGCATCTTGCTAACTGTTCTTACAGCTTAAATTAATCCATTTCCATTAATCTATACCTTGCCACATGGCTCGTGGCTTACCGGCATCTTCACATGCTGTTTCTCATCATGGCGGCTGGCAGTGTCTCTCTGACTCAGCCTTCCACTTCCCAGCTTTATTCTCCTCCTTGTCCCGCCTACACTTCCTGCCTAGCCAATGGCCAATCAGTGTTTTATTTATTGACTAATCAGCAACACATTTGCCATACAGAACATCCCACAGCACATACCCTTCAGTTCTTTTCCTCCCCCAGTTCTCTAGGGTATCCAGTTATATATCCAAGCAATAGCAATCCTCCCCCTCCAGCCAGGTCCCCAGGCTTGAGTTCCTAAGGGTCATAAAGGCAGGTAAGAATTTTCCTCAGGCAGTGACCATCAGGCTTTCTTTTACAACCCAAATGAGTGCTAATGATCGGTTAGTCAAGAAGGGAATTTATGCTGGGTGGTGGTGGCGGTGGCGGCGGCGGCGGCGGCGGCGGCGGCGGCGGCGGCGGCGGCGGCGGCGGCGGCGCACACCTTTAATCCCAACACTCAGGAGGCAGAGGCATGAGGATCTCTGTGAGTTCGAGGCCAGCCTGGGCTACAGAGTGAGTTCCAGGAAAAGTGCAAAAAGTACACAGAGAAACCCTGTCTCAAAAAACAAAAAAACAAACAAAAAAAAGATAGGAGACAGATGTTGTTGGCCTTGGATGCTTGATAGGTATTTTAGATAAATACACTATTAGGAGTTCTAGGAAGCACGCATAGCATTACAAGATAATCACTGTAAGAACCAGCTAATATATATACAAAAGCTAAAATATCACCAAGACTTCTTAAGCCATGGCTTGACCTTTGGAGAAGTCCTTGACTTTTCCAAGTAGTAGCTTTTGTGATAGTAGCTGAATTCTATTACATTTTTCCTGCAGCTTGCAGCATCCCATCTTGTGCCATAAATGAAAGCTGACAGTTATTGCCCTATGTGTGAATCTTATCTGCCTTGGTGACTCTGAGAAATTCAAGCCTCACATTGCAATGCAAAAAGAATTACTGTTGTATACATGTATATAAACTGGTACCACTGCTGTAGAGAAGAAGTTTGTTAGAACAATAAAGGGACATTGAGAGGAAGAACATGGTGTGAGTAGATTCATTTCCCCATCCCTCAGATTATAGTATCTCTGCTGATTGTAGCATCTTCTTTGGACCCTGAGAGAAAGTCTTTGGGGCTGATTCCTTAAAGGATTTTGTTAGTGGAGGATTAGTGATATAGGAATTTAGCAGAGTTATTGTATCTGAGGTCAGCAGTAGAATGAATAATTTTTACTGTATCTGTGGCAAATATTGGAGTGAATACCTGTTTTCTAGAAGCACTTTGACCTTGAAGAATCATTGTGGAAAACAGTGATTGTGTTCAGTGATTTGTAGAATTGTTTTTCTGAGGGGGTGTTGCAGCCTTTGCATGACTTTGGTCACAAGAAGCCTCTGGCACACCTGAAGCGCTTAGATTACTGTGTACTGCAAATGGTACACACACAATAAAGGACTAAGATCTTTTGGGCATGTGATGCTTTCCTTTAGAGAGACATCTAGATTAGATTAGGGACCTTGGTGTGAGGAAATACTTTATCCAAAAAACAACTTTGTGTAACAATCAATAAATATGCCTTTGTATGGCTGTTCGAGGTTCAGTTCATCAGAGGCTACATGTTCCTGCTGCCACACAGGCCTTAAAATTTCACCTTGGAGGGACCTCTTTCTTTGACCTACCCACACAACACAGAACATTCCAACAGATTAGTGAGGCTGAGGCTCCTTCAAACTATGCCTCCAGGAGCCTATGGTAACCTTCACCATAGGGGACTGTGGTGGTTTGAAAGAAAATGACCCCCAAAGGAAGTGGCACTATTAGGAAGTGTGGCCTTGTTGGAGTAGGTGTGGTCTTGTTGGAGGAAGTGTGTCACAGTGGAGGTAGGCTTTGAGGTCTCATGTATGCTTAAGTCATGCCCAGAGAGAGAGACTACTTCCTGTTGCCTGCATACCAACATGTAGCAGCTCCTTCTCCAGCACCATGTCTGCCTGCACACTGCCATGCTCCCTGCCATGATGATAATGGACTAAACCCCTGAAACTGTAAGTCACCACCTCAATTAAATGTTTTCCTTTGTAAGAGTTGCCTTAGTCATGGTGTCTCTTCACAGCAATAGAAACCCTAACTAAGACAGGGACCAACCTGTAAATTTGCTGGTAGACACATGAGCTACTCATTCAGTATTGCAGGAGACCCTGTGACCCCTTACAACCAAACAATGGAAGCCCAGGGGCAACAGGGGCTATCAAAGAACACAAAAGGATCACTGACTGGAATGTGAACCTGGGACAAGGAACTGTGACTCGTTCTTTCATTGCTATTTCTGAATGGCCCTACCCTTTACTGGGGCAGGACATCCTGAACAAGCTCCAGGCAACAATATCATTCTCAGGAGACATTCCTGCAATTGGGAAGCCCTGCTAAGGCTTTAACCATTATCTGCCCAATAAGTGAGAAATATCTGCTCCTCCAAAATCCAACTCATTCCTTGGGAGGGGAATGGAAAAAGTTGTTGATCCAGGAAGTTCTGAGTTTGGCTGGGAATCAGAGAACAAAGCCAGCCACTAAATTAGACATAGAGGTCAGGCAGTGGTAGCACACGCCTGTAGTCCTAACATTCAGTAGGCAGAGATTCATCTGGATCTCTGTGAGTTCAAGGCCATACTCAGAACAGAGCCAGGCATGGTGGCACATGCCTTTAATCCCAGCACTAGGAAGGAAGGAGGGAAGATGGCACAGAAAGGTATATAAGGCATGGATAAACAGGAAGTCTCTCTCTTGAGGCTGAAGATTTCATAGAGGTAAGAGCATGGCTGGCTTGTTCTGTTTTCACCCCAATATCTAGCTCCATTTTTGTTTGTTTGTTTGTTTTGTTTTGTTTTGTTTTGTTATTAAACAGACCATTTATCAATTCATGTTACAAAGGTCCTAGAGTTTGGGCAGAGGACAATCCTCCTGGCTTGGCAAAACATGTGCCACCTGTCATAGTGCATCTAACATCAGGGTTAATGCCCATCCAGTCAAGCAATACACCATCAGTTCAGAAGACAGGGGAGTGATTAAGATTCACATCAGGTGCCTCCTTGAAGCAGGCACACTTATTCCTTGCCAGTCAGCCTGGAATACCCCCCTGTTGCCTGTCCAAAAGCCTGAAACTCGAGACTATAGACCAATGCAAGACTTGAGGGAAGGGAACAAGAGGGTAGAATCCATTTACTCAATGGTTCCAAATCCCTATAGTTTGCTCAGTTTATTACCACCAGAGCATAAAGTTTACATTGCATTGGACTTCAAAGATACATTCTTCTCCATCACTCTGTCAAAATTATGTCAGCCCATCTTCACATTTGAATATGTAGATGATTTGTTATTGGCTGCTAAATATGAGGAGGACTGTTTGAGAGTCACCAGAGGCCTTTTGGAAACTCTAGCCCATTTAGGCTATAGAGTTCCTAAAGAGAAAGCCCAAATTTTCTAGCTCCAGAATATCTACTTGGGGTATGAAGCGAGAGAAGGGAAAAGACTGTTGTCCCAGGCCTGCATAGTGGTCATAACGCAAATTCCAACTCCAACCATCAAGAAACAAGTTAGGGAATTTCTGGGAGCTGTTGGATATTGCTATCTTTGGATCCCTGGGTTTGCTGAAATTGCCAAACCCTTGTACTCTGCCACAGCTGGGACAACAGTCCTTCGGAATGGACTGAGGAACATGAATGGGCCTTTAAGAACTTAAGAGGCCCTGGTACAGGCTCCCACTTTAACTCTTCCTGGTATCTCTAAGCCCTTTCATCTCTACCTCCATGAAAGAAAGGACATTGCCAAGTGAGTCCTGACTCAGACCCTGGGTCCCTGGAAAAGGCTGATAGCTTGCATCTCAGAGAGAATGGGTCCTGTAGCCTCTGGATGGCGCCTCTGTTTAAGAGCCATTGCAGCCACCACAATTCTTGTTAAAAAAAAAAAAAAAAAGCTGACAAGCTTACATTGGGACAGACTCTAACTATAACAGCTCCATGTGTTGTGAAAGCCCTGCTGAGAGATGTCATCAGCAGGATGTCTAATGCCCATCTGTATCAGTCTGAATGTAATTGTCTCCAGTAAGCTCATAGTGAGCGGCCCTATTAGGAGGAGTGGAAGACTTGTGTCATGTTGGGGATGGGTATTGAGGTCTCCTATGCTCAAGCTATGCCTAGTTTAGTTCACTTCCTGTTGTCTGTGGATCAAGATGTAGGACTATCAGCTCCTTCTCTAGCACTACGTCCCTCTGCACACCATGTCCTGCCATGATGATAATGGATTGAACCTCCAAACTGTTAGCCACCCCAATTTAATGTTTTCCTTCATAAGAGTTGCCATGGTCGTGGTGTCTCTTCACAGCAACAGAAACTCTTAGGCAGAAGTTGGTACTAGGGACTAGGGTATTGTTGTGATAGGCCTGACCATGCTTTTGTTGAAGGAATATGGGCCTTGGGACTGTGTATTAGAAAAGCAGTTGAATGCTTAAGTGCTGCTTAATGGGCCATCCTAGGAGGAGCTTGGAAGACTGTGCTATTGCATGTACTTTGCTGAACTGTAGGGGCCTGGCTCAAGAGGTTTTAGAAGAGAAGAATTTTAATATATGACTTAGAGATTGTTTTTGTGATATTTTGGTAAAGAATGTGGTTGCTTTTTGCCCTTGTCTGAAGAGTCTGCCTAAGGATAAAGTGAAGAGATCTGAATGAAGTCCATTAGCAGATGAAATCTCAAAATGGCCTAATAAAGACTTTGTCATATGGTTACTGGTGTTCATGCTTATAAAGATCTATAATTAAAAGGAGCAGCTGGGCAGTGGTGGCGCATGCCTTTAATCCCAGCACTCGGGAGGCAGAGCCAGGTGGATCTTTATGAGTTCGAGGCCAGCCTGGTCTACAGAGTGAGATCCAGGAAAGGTGCAAAGCTACACAAAGAAACCCTGTCTCGAAAAACCAAAAAATAAACAAACAAATAAATAAAAGGAGCAAGCTGAGCAAGGAAAAATACAAAATGTACAATTTGAGGAGAAAAAGCACTAGGAAGTAGAATGGAACTGAGTTCAGTGTTCAAGGAGATAAACAGATTAAAAAATGGAATAAAGGGAGTGGAGACCTCAGGACAAAATCCCACCCAGCTAAGTTTACAACTTGTGAAAAGGAATTAAAGAAAAGCTTAGAGCCAGGTGTGGTGATGCATGCCTTTAATCCCAGCACTTGGAAGGCAGAGGCTGGCAGATCTGAGTCTGAGGCCAGCCTGGTCTAAGAACAAGTTCCAGAACAGCCAAACTTAGGCAGTGAAGGAAACCATTGAGAAAACAGAAAGGTGGTGAAGATGTAATTGAATGAGGGAGCCATGTTCCAGCCCCAGTAAGCAGCAGAACTTGGCAGTTTTGGCCAAATGGTTCTGGTTTTATAGTTAAGCACAGAAGAAAGGGATTATGGAATATTCCTCTGTTACTAAGGAAAGTTGCTGAGGCCAGGCATGTGTCAAGGGTGCCCCTGAATGGAGGCCCAGATAGGCCATTGTGTAAAGTTGTGAAGTTGAAACCTGGATTGCCTTGGAGACCCCAAGAAGTTAGAGATGCCAGAGTCTTGGTTTACCTACCCAGAAAGCTGCTAATAGGCCTTGGAACCAGCCTAAGAGAAAGACATATGTTGCAGTCAACCAAGCTTAAAGGAGTTGGAGATCTGGAGTATTTTGGCATCAGACATGGAGATACAGAGTTTGGAGTTTGCCTGGCTGGTTTTCGGTCTTGCTTTGGTCCAGTATTTCCTAACTGTGGTCCCTTCCCTACATTTTGGAATTGTAATGTATATCGTGTGGCCATCATATGTTAGAAGTATTTGGTCTGGGGCTGGAGAGATGGCTCAGAGGTTAAGAGCACTGGCTGCTCTTCAGAGGTTCTGAATTCAATTCCCAGCAACCACATGGGGGCTCACAACCATCTGTAATGAGATCTGATGCCTTCTTCTGGCGGGTAGGCTTACATGCAAGCAGAACACTGTATACATAGTAAATAAATAAATCTTAAAAAAAAAGAAGTATGTGGTCTGTTTTTTTTTAATTTTTGATTTATAGGGGATTGCAATTAAGAGATTGCATGAATCTCAGAAAAGGCTTTGAACTATGGACTTTAAAACATTGTTTAAACTGATAGACTATGGGGATTTTGAAGTTGGACTAAATGCATTTTGCATTATGATATGGTTACAAGCTTATGGGGTTCAGGGAGTGGAATGTGGAAGTTTGATGTAATTGGCCCCCATAAGCTCATAGGGAGTGGCACTGTTGGGTGGTGTGGCCTTGCTGAAGTAGGTGTGGCCTTGTTGGAGGAAATGTGTCACTATGGGGGCTGGTTTTGAAGTCTCCTATGCTCCAGCTACACCTAGTTCAATTCACTTCCTCTTGCCTGCAGATCAAGATGTAGAACTCTCTAGTGTAATAAATCCATGGGAGTCTGCTTAAGGAGTATTAGGGAAATTTATTAAGGTAAATTGAGGAAATACACTCAGGAATACAGAACAGAGTAGACAGCTGAAGTCGTTCTCTTATCTGAACAGGAGCTAATCCACCTGCCAGTTCAATCACACCAAGAAGCAGGGAGCAGGGAGAAGGGACTCATGACCCTTCTCCCTTTCCTTTGAAGAGGCGTACAAGAAGCACCGCCTCCTTCAGGCCCTATAGCCCAAGGTCATGGGTGGAGCCAATACCACTACAACTCTTAGCTCCTTCTCTAGCAACATGTTTGCCTGCATACCAACATGTCTTGCCATGATTATAATGGACTAATGCTCTGAATTGTTAGCCACCCCAATTCAATGTTTTCTTTTATAAGAGTTGCTTTGGTCCTGAGGTCTCTTCACAGCAATAGAAACCCTAAGACACCAATGACCCAGTACCAACCCCTTCTTTTAGATAAGGATAAACATATTTGATAAATCCTTGGCCATTAATCTCACCCCTCTGATGCCTGATGATGACCCTGAGACCATTCATGACTGCCTCCAGAGGCTGGACATCATCCAAGGTGTGCAACCTAACCTGACAGATGTTTCTCTCACCACCAAAGACGCAGGTCTCTACATAGATGGCATCCGCTTCATTCAAGAAGCCAGATATTCAGGGGCAGTGGTGGTCACAGGCCAGAAGGAGGTCATTTGGGCACAAGCCTTTCCCACCAGGGGTACATCTACCCAGAGTGCTGAAATAATTGCTCTGATATAGGCTTTAAGATGGGCTGAAGGAAAAATGGTGAACATCTACACAGACAACCAATATGCATTTTCCATGGCTCATTTTCATGGACAGATATATAAACAGGCTTGTTCACTTCAGAGGGAAAGACTATTAAAAATAAACATGAAGCCAGGAGGTGGTGGTGCATGCCTTTAATCCTAGCACTTGGGAGGCAGAGCCAGGCGGATCTCTGTGAGTTCCAGGCCAGTCTGGTCTACAGAGTGAGATCTAGGACAGGCACCAAAACTACGCAGAAAAACCCTGTCTTGAAAAAAAAGCAAAGCAAAACAAAACAAATAAATAAAATAAAATAGACATGAAATTGTCCAGTTGCTGGAGGCCATCTGGCTCCTGAGGAACTGGCCATAATTTATTGGCCAGGACACCAAAAAGACAAAAGCCCCCAAAACTCAAGGTAACACCTATGCAGATCAAGTTGCCAAAGAGGCTGTTCTTTGGGAACTCAAACCCCAGACTGTTCTGGAACTATCTGCTATCCCTGAGTCCCAACTCTGCCCAATGAAGATGTTCCTTCGTATGACCCAGAAGAAATCAAGTCATATTCTGACTTGGTGGCCCAGGAAAGCTGCAACGGATGGTGGATCTTGCCTGAAGGAAGAATCTGCATGTCAAAGGTACTAGGCCTGGGGCTGGAGTGATGGCTCAGTGGTTAAGAGCACCAACTGTCCTACCAGAGGACCCAGGTTCAATTCCCAGCACCCACATGGCAGCTAACAACTGTCTGTAACTCTAAGATCTGACACTCTCACACAGACATACATGCATACACTAATGCACATAAAATAAAGATAAATAAATTGTTATTTAAAAGAAAAAAAAGGTATTAGGCCCAAACTGGCTAACTGCCTTGCATTGCACACTGACTGAAGCTTGAAAAAAGAGACCTCAAAGCCCACTTCCACAGTGACACACTTCCTCCAACAAGGCCACACCTCCTAGCAGTACCACTCCCTTTGGGTGCCACTTTCTTTCAAACCACCACAGTCATTCAGTGGGTTGTGGATGTTTGTCATCGTTTGGGGGATTGGTTTCAGGTTGTTGTTGGTAATGGTCAGGAAAAAAACTGAACAAAGGAGATTAGATTCAGAGATCTCTTTCTGAAGAGAAAAGGCGGGGAGGGATATAGTGTAGAAATGATGAGATAAAAGGATGGATTGTTGAGTCTACTTTTGAACAAACACTAGTTTCAGATATTTTACATTGGTATGGGTTTTTGGTTTTGTATATTGATACAAAGTTAAGGTTATTTTTGTTATACTGTGTAGAAGTTGTCGCGTCTGCCTCGACCAGCAAGGAAGACACAACACTGAGCTCTTCTTCAAGCTGCTTTTATTCAGGTCCTCTCAAAATCTGTGTCCTTTGTTCTTCTCCCCTAGGGAGAGCCCGCCCAGCCTTATATAGGTCTCAGACCACCAGCCATCATGCGCCACATGGGATTCCTGGATAGGTGCACGTATGCCTTAGCAAGCCGAAATTTAAAGCCAAGCCAAATAAGGAGTTGTTTAACATAGAGAGCACTCGCCATCGGGAGGGCGGGGGGCGAAAGCCAGAGCCATCTCAAGAATGCAGCTTCACGCAGCTCTCTACAGTTCCCCCTTTTTGTTTTAGACAACAGGCAAGAGTAGAGGTTTGATCTCTGAGAAAACAAGAACCTGTACTAATGCTATCCAGGTGTCATCCACCTAGAGAGTACCAGACCAGTTCAGCATCCTTTTTTCAGAGGCGGGAGATAGATGCCAACCCGCATGCAATCAAACATGCTCTTCTTGAGGTCAGTGTTATTTCGACCTCAAGTGCAGTGCCATGCCTCGCAACCTGTGCTTCAAGACTGCAGCTTTACTAGCCAAGCCTGAGGGGACTGACCAGCCTCAATGGCGGTAAATGCTTGGATAATCATGGCTGCCTGACGGCGCTGTGCAAACCTCATCTTATGGAAACACCACAGGCAAACAAGGAAGGCAAGTATCACAAGAACCAACAAGGCACCTAGTCCCGCCCACTCCTTCAAAAAATTAAAGGACTGATGAATCCAAGTCAGAAGTTCCTCCGCTGTGGCCACATGGACCCGTGTGTTGTTGACCGCAACAATCTCGTTCCTCAAGGTCGCTGTTAAATTATCAAACTCAGCAGTCCAGGCTCCTTTTCATGGTTATTTTCTTCCCTTTCCCGGTCCGGTTGTATCTTCCTCACGAGTCGCTCTGGAATCCAGATTGGATCTTGTTGACCCTGTGGGAAAACACAAAGAGAGCCTCGTGCCCATGCAAGCACGGGATCAGGTCCATGCCAGATACCTGTCAAGGCATCTTTCCATTTTACCATCCCTTTAGAGGGACTGTGCTGACATTGATGTCTATCTGCAGCTGAACAGTTTGATCCATCCAAATTTAAAAAATTCAAGGTAAACAATGTAAGAGAGAGTCTATCCTTAGGGGTACGGCTATGGCCTATTCCCCCTTTTTGTTTTTGAAGCAGTTCCTTCAAGGAGCGATGTGCGCGCTCCACAATGCCTTGACCCTGGGGATTATAGGGCAGGCCATGTACAAGTTGAACATCCATTTGACGGCAGAAGGAGGCAAACTTGTGACCCGTGTAAGCAGGACCGTTGTCTGTTTTTATTTGTTGTGGTTTGCCCCACGCTGCCCATGCCTCTAGGCAATGGGTGATCACGTGAAATGCCTTCTCACCTGCCATTGGGGTGGCGTGGATGACTCCAGAACAAGTGTCAACAGAAACATGGACATATTTGACCCGTCCAAATTCAGAGATATGTGTAACATCCATTTGCCATATTTTCAGAGGGAGCAAACCCCGAGGGTTGACTCCTAATGCAGGAGGGTGCTGAAAAATGACACATTGAGGACAATCTAGAACTACCTTACGTGCATCAGCACGTGAGAGAGAAAACCTTTGTTGTAATGTTTTAGCATTAACATGATATTCCTTGTGGAATTCTTGTGCTCGTTGCACTGCTGAGGCCACAAACATCCACTCTTGCCTGGTACAGAGGTCTACAACATTGTTGCCCTCAGCTAATGGGCCTGGTAGGCCAGTATGAGCACGAATATGTTGTACAAAGAATGGATTTTTCCGCTGCCAAATCAATTGTTGCAATTGGCAAAAAACCGACTGTACGGGACTAGAGGATTTAAGAGGCCCTGCACATTCAAGAATTCTTAAGGCATTAACAACATAGCAGGAATCTGATACCAAATTAAATGGAAATGGACAAACCTTAAAAACTTCTAGAGCAATTAAAAGTTCCACCTGCTGAGGTGCGCCTGGTAAATATTGGTGCTTCACAGGCTCCCCTGAGCCCACCATATAGGCCCCGCAACCTGTTTTAGATCCGTCAGTAAAAACAATGGCAGCTCCGGGAATTGGCCGGGAAGCAGTTATTTTAGGAAAGACTACAGGATGTTCCTTAAAAAAAAATTCAATAATGGATGTTTTGGATAATGGCAATCTATATGCCCCGCATAGCTACAGCGCAATTTGGCCCAATCATCAACAGTACCACATAAAACTTTCACCTGATTGACATTATAAGGTACAATCAGCATTTGCGGGGAAGTTCCAAAATATTGCAAGCACTGCTGAATACCTTGCTGGGCAAGTAGTGCCACAGTTGTGGGATAATATTCAATGGATTTTGCAGGGGAAATTCTAGTGTAAACCCACAATAAAGGCCCATCCTGCCATAAAATACCGGTGGGTTGCAAAAAGGTGGGCAGAATGCATAATACAATTGTGTTGGGATCTCGAACTCTCTGAAGAAAGGCTTCCTGTAATCTATCCTCAACTTTGCATAGTGCTTCACATGCTTCTGTGGTTAACTGTCTAGGGGAATCCAAAGCCGTGTCACCTGCTAATGTATCATAAAGCGGCTTTAGCTCATAATTTGCCATTTTTAAACTGCCTCTTATCCAATTTATGTCCCCTAATAATTTTTGAAAATCATTTAATGTACATAAATGATCTTTTCTCAATTCTACCTTTTGAGGCCTAATCTGTTGACTGGTAATCTTAGAGCCTAAATAAGTAACCACCTGATCCTGTTGTACCTTCTCAGGAGCAATGTACAACCCTTTAGCTCTTAACACTGTCCCTAAAAAGTGATATGCAGCTTGTAAAACATCCTTTTCTTTTGCTGCGAGGAGGATGTCGTCCATATAATGGACACATCTAACAGCAGGGAAGCGGGCCCTTAATGGCTCTAGAACTTGTGCTACAAACAACTGACACATAGTAGGGCTGTTGGCCATGCCTTGTGGTAGGACAATCCACTGATATCTCTTATCTGGCTCTTCATGATTAGTAGATGGCACTGTAAATGCAAATCTTTCACTATCCTTGTCATGCAAGGGGATGGAGAAAAAACAATCTTTAATATCGATCACAATAATGGGCCAGTTCTCTGGTAAGGCTGATAATAATGGAAGACCTCTCTGTACAGGCCCCATAATATTCATCTGGTCATTTATTGCTCTAAGGTCATGCAACAATCTCCATTTCCCTGATTTTTTCTTTATAACAAAAATGGGTGTATTCCAAGGAGAAAGGGAAGGTTTGATATGTCCCTCTCTCAACTGCTCTTCCACTAGCTGCCTTGCTGCTAGCAGTTTCTCGGAGGAAAGTGGCCATTGAGGAACCCACACTGGTTCCTCCGTTTTCCAGGATATGGGAACTCCTTCCTCAATGGCCCCTAAGAAAAACCCAGCCCTTGCCTGGGCTTTCTAGGTGTTGCCTGTATTGGCTCCTTTCTCCCTTGTAAAAACTTTCCTAATCCAAAATTGGGATGGCATCCCATCTTTTTCATAATATCTTGAGATTCTTTGGAATACTCATTGCTTAATTTGAAACCCATAGACTTCATGAGGTCCCTCCCCCAAAGGGAAACTGGAAGCTCAAGGACATAGGGTTGCATAACGCCAGAATGTCCTTCTTCATCATGCCAATTTAGTAAACTTGCACTAATATTAGGAGCGCTAGCATAACCCAGTCCTTGTAGCATCTGGGAAGAAACTTGTATTGGCCAATCCCGAGGCCAATCTTTGCTAGCAATAATACTGCGGTCCGCTCCAGTATCTAAAATTCCCATAAGTTTAATACCATTGACAGTTAGTTGTAATGTAGGTCTCTGATCTAAATCCAGTGATAAGAATGTGAAATCTGTTCCTGATGACCCAAATCCTTTGTCTCCTCTTTCTTTGTCATAAGCTGGATGGGTACCATGCAGACTGGGGAGTAAAATAAGTTGTGCAATTCTATCCCCTGGGGATATGGCAGTAATTCCTTTTGGTGACTCTACCATAATTTTTACTACTCCTATGTAGTCAGAGTCAATCACCCCTGGATGAATACGCAATCCTTTCAATAAGGTAGATGATCTCCCTATTAACAACCCTACTGTTCCTGGGTCAAGGGGGCCTTGAAAATCAGACTCTATTACTTGTACGCCCATTTGCGGAGTTAGTACGAGTCTGGCGGTGGCACAGAGGTCCAATCCTGCTGAGCCCGCAGTGGCTCTCCGCGGTGCTTGGGATGGCGAAGGGAGGGCCACTGCTCTGGAGGGGAGTCCTGTCTCGGGGTCTCCATCGCCCCATATATTTGAGGGCCCTGGGAGCGTGGGCCCCGCTGGCCGTTTTTTGGAAAGCTGTCAACTGCAATGGGTTGCCCATTTATGTCTTTGACGGACCGACATTCACTGGCCCAGTGTCTTCCCTTTCTGCATTTTGGGCAGAGTCCTGGCTGAACGCGGCGCTGGCTACTTCCTTGTTCCTGTCTACTAACCCCTCCTAGTGGGCAGTTGCGTCTTATATGCCCTCTCTTCCCGCATTTAAAACAAGCATTTGGAGTATTACTCTCTTTTCTCTGGGTAAGCTGAAGGACTGCAGCTGCCAGACCTGCATTGGTCAGAGGTCCTCCTAATTCCCTGCAAGCCTTCATCCAGGCTTCCAACCCCTTGGCCTTATATGGGGTGATGGCAGCCCTGCACTCCGTTGTACATTGCTCATATATTAACTGTTTTATCAGGGGCATTGAGGCATCTGTGTCCCCAAAAATTCTACCAGCAGCCTCTATCAAGCGAGCCACAAAATCTGAAAAGGGCTCCATGGGACCTTGGAGTATCTTGGTCAAATTGCCACTCACTTCACCTTTGTTAGGCAAAGATTTCCAGGCTCTAATGGCTATTTGATTAATTTGAGTATATACATTAGGAGGATAGGTAGTCTGTTGATTGACATATCTGCCCAGACCAAGCAGCATATCAGCATCCCATTGCAGGCCCGTGTTGTGGTTTGCCGCCGCCTGCTCATTAGCAAATTCAATAAAGAAGGCCTTCCAGTCTAAATACTGGCCTGGACTAAGGCAGGCACGGGCAAGATTCATCCAATCTGAGGCAGTCATGCACTGTCTTTGCAGAGTCTCAATCTGAGTAAGTGTAAATGCAGCGGTAACACCATAACTTTTCACAGACTCGGCTATAGACTTGACAAGTTTAAAATCCAAAGGTTCATGATATCTTTGATTCTGATTATCTATAAAAACAGGACAAGCCACCTGCATCTCTCTCCTAACCTCCCTCCACAGCTGTGGGTGGAGGCTGCTGCTGACCGGAGACGCTCCGGGAGCTGCTGTCGCAGCCTCAGGGTAAGGGGGAGGGGCGGAGAGGATTAAGGACCCACAAACCTTTTTTCTTTTGTCTCTCTCTCTCACCTTGTTTTTAATCTTTACTTTTTGTAATGCTCTAACTAGAGACTCTATCTCCTCCGAACCGAGAGAAGAGTCAGTAGATTCGGGGTCTTCAAAGTCCGATAGGGAGGGATAGAGTCGTGTCTCCTTTTTCTTTTGTTGTTTACTGTCCTTGGATTTTACAGATTCCGCCTTTTCAGACCCCGCCTTCTCTGATCGCTCCTCTTGTAACTGCTCTAGGGCGGCTTGTCCGCTTTCCAAAGCATCGCCACAGCGTTGATCCTCTAAGCAGCCACGTACTAATCTCCAAACTGGTCTCACCCCCGGTTTCAGGGTCCCCTGTTCTGCTGCGAAGTCTAAGTCTCGTCCCAATTTTTCCCAGGAGGACACTGTGAGACTCCCAGAAACAGCGAACCATGGGGCCACGACATCGCATTCCTCTAAGAATCTTTGTAAAGTTCCCTTCTTTATCTTTAAGTCTTTAGTTAGAAGCAGCTCATTGAGAGCTATAAAAATTGGGTGTGAGAAGGAAGTGCCCATCCTTGTACAACCCTTTGTTTTTAACCTAAGATATTTCTCGGAGCTTCTGCCAAAAAGCCCCAGTTTACAAGTTCACTTTTGCTCCACGCGTCCGCGGAGATATAACAGCCAAACTAGTTTTGTTTCAATATATACCGTCTGCTTTGGACGCAGCTCTGTGATACCGCTCTCTCTTTATCTACAGAAGAGAGCAAAACCCGCTTTTGTCGCGGTTCCCCAATTAACCCGGGGACTTACCAGGTATACCTACCCTGACAGCAAGAAGTTCTGAGCTCCCTTTCTTCAAAGAGTTTTTTCCCCGTACGGGCCACCAATTGTCGCGTCTGCCTCGACCAGCAAGGAAGACACAACACCGAGCTCTTCTTCAAGCTGTTTTATTCAGGTCCTCTCAAAATCTGTGTCCTTTGTTCTTCTCCCCTAGGGAGAGCCCGCCCAGCCTTATATAGGTCTCAGACCACCAGCCATCATGCGCCACATGGGATTCCTGGATAGGTGCACGTATGCCTTAGCAAGCCGAAATTTAAAGCCAAGCCAAATAAGGAGTTGTTTAACATAGAGAGCACTCGCCATCGGGAGGGCGGGGGGGCGAAAGCCAGAGCCATCTCAAGAATGCAGCTTCACGCAGCTCTCTACAAGAAGTTTCTACTCTTGTTTAAGGTATTATACCTATGCAGCTCATTTAAAAATGTAATGTAAAGTTCAAGTCCTTAAGAGCTATTATTATAAACCATTTAGGATAATTAAGGAACACAGGTTAGTAGCTAGACTTCTATAACAGTTAAACTTGTAGTCATGTTAGGTATGTTTTCAAGGTCATACAAAAATATATTTTAGACAGATAGATGGTTTTCAAACACTTCAAAGACCTATAGTGCTGCGGGCCACAGGAATATATCATAAGAATTCAGCTGGTTATGGCAAAGTCACTACCTGAAGAGATCAAGGAACTCCTTCAGAGGAAGCCAAATTCCAAGGAGCTTTTGGTGTTACTTGGCTTGTTATATATCAGCTGTCTTCTGTTATGAAAATCGTGTGTGCCTTCATAGTTTTCCCAATTGATTTTTCCCTAAGAAGGGCTAACAGTGTGGACTGATCACTCTCTGGACATACACATTCAAGGTATTTGGAGAACAGTCTCAGGAAAGGCTTCCTCTGGAATCAGATATCTCCCTTATCCACTTCCAAAGACTAACAGTAATAACAGTCCACATGCTAGTCTCCTGATTTAAGGCAAATTCCACAAGGAGATACCATCTAGGTCAGGTGGACGTTAAGTAGTAGCTTTACACAATTTAGCTCGGACCCTCCTTTCTTACAGCCTTACTAATTTTATAGACCTTTAACTCCTTACCTAACCACTTCTAGGAATATTTAGATGACTTTCTGTGCTGACAGCTCTGCTCAGCCAGAACCCCAGTTCAAGTCTCCCTGTAATTATCATCATTGGCAGCATCTGGCCAGGTCCATCCCCAGATGGAGAAAAGTACCTTATCAGAGATACCTCTGGTACCCTTTAAGAACAGACTTAAGCATCCAGACTACCCATTTGAGAAGGCCTGGCGGATGTGCCAATTAAGCTTAACTTCCTCCTATCTCAAATCTTACCTCTAGTTCCAGATCTCCCTTTAACTATCACCAGAGGCATCTAGCTGTACACAGGATGCCTAGCGACTGAGCACACTTTCCCCCACCCTGCAGAAAAATGGCAGATAGCTTGGACAGATGGGAGCCAAAGGAGAAAAGAAGACAGTTTTATTTTCTCCCATTGACCTAGCAACTTATAGATTCTTAACATTTTCTTTCTTTTTTTTTTTTTTTTTTTTTTGGGTTTTTCGAGATAGGGTTTCTCTGTGCAGCTTTGCGCCTTTCCTGGATCTCGCTCTATAGACCAGGATGGCCTCGAACTCACAAAGATCTGCCTGCCTCTGCCTCCCAAGTGCTGGGATTAAAGGCATGCGCCACCACCACCCGGCTCTTAACATTTTCTACCAGTCATGTTTAAGACTATAGTTGAGCACATAAGATCCCTCTTCTTAGATATTACCCGAATTTAACCTTTAGTTAATTCATTTCCCCACTGGTCACTTCCCTTTGGGGTTGCAAATGATAATTAACAGTTATTGCCCCTCTGTGTGATTCCTATCACCCCTGCATTTCACCCTGGAAACCTGGCTTTGCACTGCCAAGGGAATACTGCTTGCAAGTGTGTATATACCGGGACTCCCAGGGCACGGGAGAGGAAGAAGAAGATTTGGAAGAATGAATGACTGGACTAAGAGCTTGGTGTGCTGAGATTCTATTTCCCAAAAATAGTCCTCTCCATTCATAGTTCTCTCTCCTGAGCCCCTGGGATGCATACTATTAAGACTGGTCCCTCTATTATACAAGACTACAGAATATGGTATTTAAAATGTTTTTTAACCTAGGGCTTTTCACGACAGTGATGCTCCTGGCAGCACCAATTTACTTCAAAGATGATGGGCATCGAGGAAACTCCTATCGAGTTTGCTTTTAATGTAGCAAGACTAGCCCTTTGAGCAAGAAACTGCTCTTGTCTTGACTGCTGACAGTGTGTTGTACAAACTATATAAACAGGACACAAAGGAAAAAGACTGTTGAACTTTGTCAAAACAAGGCGAGACAGTCCTTCAAAACTCTGCTTCACAGAAGTCTGTCAGAAATTCTAGGCCTGTAGGTTGAAGATGGATGCTCCAAAATTACCGAGGAACCTTAGGTGACTGACTCTCCAGGCAGCCAGATGTCTCTGTCATGTGTAGTTTTGGAAGTGGTTTTCATTGCACTTCCTATTTAATCAGGTAATATTACATATATCCTTCTGGGGTGTTTGATGGAGTCGAAGACTAGGTAGTTGTTGTTTTCCTTAGTCATGATAGAAGGTAAATTAGGTACAGAGCTTTGAATTCACCAAGATAGGATAAATAATGGAGTATTTTCTTTAAATCTGCCAAAAACAAATTGAATGGGCATTGTAAATGTAATACTTACTTGGCAATTTCTTTTTTTTTTTTTGGTTTTTCGAGACAGGGTTTCTGTAGCTGGAGTTTTCCTGCCTGGCCCACAGTCAGGACAAATCTCTCTCACCTGCCAGTCCCACAGCCGCTCAGACCCGACCAAGTAAACACAGAGACTTATACTGGTTACAAATTGTATGGCCGTGGCAGGCTTCTTGCTAACTGTTCTTACAGCTTAAATTAATCCATTTCCATTAATCTATACCTTGCCACATGGCTCGTGGCTTACCGGCATCTTCACATGCTGTTTGTCATCGTGGCGGCTGGCAGTGTCTCTCTGACTCAGCCTTCCACTTCCCAGCTTTATTCTCCTCCTTGTCCTGCCTACACTTCCTGCCTAGCCAGTGGCCAATCAGTGTTTTATTTATTGACTAATTAGCAACACATTTGCCATACAGAACATCCCACAGCAGGTTTCTCTATGTAGCTTTGAAGCCTGTCCTGGAACTCACTCTGTAGCCCAGGCTGGCCTCAAACTCACAGAGATCTGCCTGCCTCTGCCTCCCGAGTGCTGGGATTAAAGGCATGTGTCACCACCGCCCAGCAATTGTTCTTATTGTATATATTTTTACTAAGTTAGAGTTAAAACCTTTCCTTTTTATTTAGGCGAAAAGGGGGAAATGTTGTGGTTTTGTTAATAAGGGGCAGCGTAATCTCTTCTGTAACTGCTTCTTAGTAGAAATTAAGGCTTCACTGTCAGGACTCAGGAAGGCTGGAATGCTTGTCAAAGGCCAGGAAGGGAAGGGAGTTCAGGCTGACAAACATCTCTTTCACTCCTGCCCAGGTTCTGCAGGACCACCAGGTGCCAGGAAGAACAGGCTGCTTTGGAGTAGTCTGGAACTGCTGGTTCAAGAAAGGGTTCAGGCTGGTTGGAAATCCTGTCAGAAGCACCTGTGATTTACATCAGTGTACAGCAAGTCCAGGGCCAGCTGGTTTTTATTTGGAGCAGTTTGCAGTCTTCAGTTGTCTTGCAAATCTGTTTGGACAGATACAAACTAGTGTCAGAAGGTAAAGTTAAGGAACTTAGGGGAAAATATTTATCTTGGGTGTACACTTGAAACTTCCAAGCCTGTGGTCCTGGTAGCTAGGGGTGTGGGAGTAGTCCCAAGACTAGGGGAAGCAGAGAGAGAGAGAGAGAGAGAGAGAGAGAGAGACAGACAGACAGACAGACAGAGACAGAGATAGAGACAGACAGACAGACACAGAGAGACAGAGACAGAGAGACAGAAAGCCCACTCTCAAGAATAGGCAGTAGGTGGGAAGCTTAGACTGTTGGTTGACAGGAGTCTTTATCTGGAACCTGTTTGACCTATGACAGGTGGATTCAAGTCATGACTCCCTGAAGCCGACATGAATTTTTTAAGTTTACAAAAAGGGATAAAAGTTTTAGATATATCAGCATTACCACTGTTCATAATCTATACCGAAATCTACATTATAGAAAATGCAGCAGCCTCATGCGTTTAAAATTGTGAGCTTGTGACTATGATTACCATGGCTAGGTTAATAGCTTATCAGAACTCCATTGATTAATGTTAAAATTCTGAACTTTTGAAGTCTTAGTATAACAAAAGCAAAAGAAGGAAAACAGTCTAAAATATTTCTAATATACCTTAAAGCACTCCCCAGACCTTTATAACTTGCATTTATATGTCTTAAATCACTTTCTTTTCTTTTTTTTTTTTTTTTTTTTTTTTGGTTTTTTGAGACAGGGTTTCTCTGTGTAGCTTTGGGCCTTTCCTGGATCTCGCTCTGTAGACCAGGCTGGCCTCGAACTCACAAAGATCCGCCTGGCTCTGCCTCCCAAGTGCTGGGATTAAAGGCGTGCGCCACCACCACCCCGCTTAAATCACTTTCTTAGGCCCTCATAACTAACTTAAGCTTTTACATCAAGAGACCTTTACAATTTGCATCTACATACCTTAAATTACGTTCTTAGACCCTCACAACTTACATAAACATCAAAGACTTTCTTTTTCCATCCAATAATTTACCATGAGATACCAGTGATTAGCGAGAGCAGTCACTGCAAAGCAAGTTCAGGAATAGTAACAAGTTACATTGAAACCTGTTTTGTGAGTTTATTTCTTTCAGGGTGAAGTCAGCCAGCAAGGTAAACTGTCTTTGAGTCTGATTTTTACATATGAAATGGACTGACCAGGCAGCTGCAGCCTTGTGCGGGGAGCTGGGTGCTTGCTGCTGTTAAACTGATAATTAGCCATCAACATTATCAGAGATCTGAGAAGAATACATTAGAGCAGGAAGTGTAATCCAAATGGCCTCTGTATCAGTTAAAATGACAGAGACTTACCCACTACCTGGATAGTTACCCTGGGTTCCCCTGTGGCACACAGGAGGAACTTGAGAAAAGTGACCTATCTTGGGGAGACAGAGGGAGCTATCAATCTAACACTGGCCACAGTTTGGGCAGGACCCTGATGGTGTGTGAGGCATGGAACAGTTCTTTGCCCAGTGGTTAGTGTTACTTACCACAATCCAGGCATAGTCATCTGTGCCCCATCTTCTTCTTTGGAGACCTTAGGGTCAATACTAATAGCTGGCACTTCTGTCTATCATAGGGTTGTTTTTTTTTTTTTTCATTAAACACTTTAAATGCCATATTCAGCAGATCTCTGAGGAGTTCTAATTTTAATCAAACTTTGCTTTTAGTTACTTGCTATAGGCTTAATCTTGAAAACATGTACAGGAGGCTAAATAAAGCTTGCCCCTGTAAATGAATTACATTTGTACTTAGCATGACTATGAGCATAGTTCTGAGCACATTAAATAATTTGATCCCTTACAAGGTGACTGAGCATTAACTTACATGTTTTAATCATCTTTAACAGTTTACAACAAGTTAGTAGCTTATACAAGATTAGGGTTTTACAATTTTATCCCTGTTAAGTTTGGGCCTTAAAACTTTGAATTGAAGATTTAATTGAAGATCCTTTAGCATCCAAATAAAATTTTAAACCATAAATACAGTCACAAAGACAAAGAGGCTAGACATATATCTTCAAGTCAGTTTCTGGTAGCCTGAATAGACCTTAGGAATTTAAAAATCGTACTTATCAAATATACCTTATTTACCAAAAATATGTTGTTCCCTATTTAAAAGTTTCTAGAAGCCTGGTGTGAACACAGAAAATACATAGGTAGTTAGACATAAATCTCTATGTCAGCTTTTGTTAATCTGAACAGACTGTTATAACTTAAGAATTTATAAACCTTATTTATCAAATATTCCTAATTCATCAAGCATAGATTGTAGTTATCTAAAATTTTCTAGAAACCTGGTGTTGAGCAGTTAGTACAGACATAAGTAGTTAGACATCTTTAAGTCAGTTTCTGTTAACCTGAATATACCTCTATAACCTAAGGAATTTGGCTACCTGCTGTTGTCTCCTTAGCCTAGAAAGGAGATACAATGGTAAGCAGAGGACTCAGTGGGACTAAGAAGTTTTATGATTGTTGCCTTAGTTGGTTTAAACTACATGGTTATCTTAATCGAGACGGTGGCAAAGTTACATGTACCCTTTAGCCTTTGCAATAATGGCTGCCGGTCATTACTGCTTCCTTTCCAAACAGGTCATCAGCCAAAGATGGAGGCAAGCCACATAGTTGAAAAATATGTTTAAAATTTTCTTTTTGGATTTTCAAGACAGGGTTTCTCTGTATAGCCCTGGCTATGTAGACCAGGCTGGCCTCGAACTCACAGAGATCTGTCTGCCTCTGCCTCCCAAGTCCTGGGATTAAAAGCATGCACAGCCGGGCGGTGGTGGCGCACGCCTTTAATCCCAGCACTCGGGAGGCAGAGCCAGGCGGATCTCTGTGAGTTCGAGGCCAGCCTGGGCTACCAAGTGAGTTCCAGAAAAGGCGCAAAACTACACAGAAAAACCCTGTCTCGAAAAACAAAACAAAAAAAAAAAAAAAAAAAAAGCATGCACAACCACCACTCAGCCATAGTTGCTATTTAAAAATATCTCTTTTTCTAAACAAGAGTTTAATTCCAGTTACATATTCAGATACAGTATGCTATAGCAGATCTTTCTTTCTTTCTTTTTTTTTTTTTTTTGAGACAGGGTTTCTCTATGTAGCTTTGTGCCTTTCCTGGAACTCACTCTGTAGCCCAGGCTGGCCTCAAACTCACAGAGATCCACCTGCCTCTGCCTCCCGAGTGCTGGGATTAAAGGTGTGTGCCACCACGCCGGGCAGCAGATCTATCTTTCTAAACAAGAGTTGAATCACATATATAATATGCTGTACCTAACTAAGATTACCTATCAGCCTTTTGTTATATGTTTTAAGTTAACTTTTTATTATAGATTTTGCAATTTTTTTTGTTTTGTTTTGTTTTCCAAGACAGAGTTTCTCTGTGTAGCTTTTGGAGCCTGTCCTGGAACTCACTTTGTAGACCAGGCTGGCCTCGAACTCACAGAGATTCACCTGCCTCTGGCTCCTGGGTGCTGGGATTAAAGGTGCACCACCACCACCTGGCAGATTTTGCAAATTTTTAACCATACCTAAAGTACTTACAAATTCTGAGATGCAGTTTACACAATAGTCTTAAGAGATTTTCTTTGAGAGCAGAGAACAAAGAAATCATAGAGACAGAAGATTTTCAAAAGTAGGAAAAGTTTTGAGAAAAGAGAGTTTAGGAAGTGGGCAGCAGAGGAAGTTTAGGTATAAGAGACTTGGGGATCCTTTTGTTTGCACAGTGGCAGAAGTTGTTCCCACATCAGAGAATTTAGAGATCAAGTGTGCCATTTTTGTGACCCGTACTGAGGCCAAGCCATTTACCGTAAGACAGTAAGGCTTTAAAGAAATGTCTGAGTCCGAGGAGGAAAAGAGGAAGGGGTCAGAGGCCAGATCTCCGCCAGAGGGAAGGTTCCAAGAGGGAGCTGAGCTACAGACACAGGGTCGAAAGCAGGAACTCCATCCAAGGGAGGGTTCCAATACTGCAGAGGCCCAGGAGGATGGAAAGAAGAGTCAGAGCACGCAGCTCTGAAGGGGAGGTGAGGAAAGGGCTGCAAACAGTAACTCCAACTGAAGGAGGAGCCCAACACCCTGGAGGCCCAGAAGGGTAGAAGGAAGCTGCGGGGTTTCCAGGAGGGAGCTGAGAGATAGAAAAGACCAGGGCAGAAGAGAGAAGGGTAAGTGTCTTGGTGACAAGAATTTCAATCCAGGGCACCCCCAAGGGGACTGAGAGATCTGTCAGAGAGAAATATCCCGAATCATAGAGGAGAGGCATCCCTTTCCACGTGATGGGCCCTGGAGGGCGAGAGGAAGCTTCCTGGCACACTGGTGTGACTTTTACAGTAACAGTAGACAAAGCAGGAAGCTCCAGGGAGACGCTTACCCGGTAGAGGAGGGAAGGTGAGTGGGTAGAGCAGGCAGGGGAGAAAGCAGCTGAAGAGGCAGCCTGGGGAGAGGGAGGGTTCCAACAGAGGAAGAGGGGCAGCTCTCTTAGCAGTGAGATGCCCATGTGGTGGGTACCCAAGAGGGCATAGCAGGCCCCAGGAACCAGAGAGACTGAGAAGAAACTCACCAAGGCGAGGAGAGACAAATGGTTAGAGTAAGTGGAAGGAAGCAGGGGCGGAAGAGGTGGACTCCAGAACAGGAGTCCACTCTGGGGGGTAGCAGAAGCCAGCAGAAACAAGCCACCCACACCTACATGCCTTAGGAAAGTCAAATCAGCAGTCTGCTTCAATTAGGAGAGGCTAAGCCCCTTGGAAGGGGCTCACCTATGCTCCTCCCAGGCTTCAGGCTCCAGATGTAGTATAAAGTGAGGACATGTCCGCTCCAATAATGGTTAGGGGGAAGGTTTTTATTGCAGACATGAAGGAGACTACAGCTAGAGGCATCTGGAAGAGTCCAGAGCAGAGAAAGTAGTAGACTAAACATGGCCAGCAGACTGCATCAGGCCATGAGAAGAAGGGGTGGGGAGGGGAGCAGGGAGGAGGGGGCGAGAGAGGAAGAGAAGAAAGGATCTCTTAAGAAAGAGGGGGCCAGAGGATGCCCAGAGAGGGAGAACCAGGAAGGCACATGGCTGAAATGGCAGGGTTATATAGGAATGAGAAGCTGGGGAAAGGGGAGCCCACGAGCTGGAGAAGTTTAGGGCAGGGGGTGTAGTGAGAAGAGCCACAGGTACTGAGTGGGTCTGGAGGCCAGCATGTTCTTTGGTATGCTCATAGGCACCATGGTTAGCCATTTGTTCTGACCTTCTTTGGACTCAGACACCATGGACATGCCTTCAGCTAATTTGTCACTTGGACATCTACAGGACCGTTGTTTTTTCAGGCAACAGCAGACAGCAATAACAATGACTGGAAAAACAAGTAGTAGTAGTAGTAGGAATAGCCAATTTCTGTGATCTGAAAGTGGGAAAAACAAGAAATATTTTGGTCAAGTCAAGAACAGACATTTTTTTTTTTTTTCTGGCAGTCTATGATGAAGGACAGATGGCAAAGCCAACGGTCTTCTTCCTGGCATGGCAGAGGCCTGATGACAGGCCCAGCACAGGGAGAACTGGGTCTTTTTTTTTTTTTTTTTTTTGGTCAACTTGACATTAAGTTAGGGCAACCTAGGAAGAGGGAACCTCGGCTGGGAAAATGCCTATACCAGATTGCCTGTAGGCAAGTCTGTGGGGGCATTTTCTTGATTGCTAATCAAGAGAGGAGGCCCCACTGTGGGCAGTGCCACTCCTGAGCAGTCTATGAAAGCCAACTGAGCAAGCCACGGGGAGCAAGCCATGGAGCATTTCTTCATGGCCTCTGCTTCAGTTCCTGCCTCTAGGTGCCCGCTTGAGTTCCTGCCCACATCCTTTCATGATGGACTGTAAGCTGTAAGCAAGTTAAAAAATAAGTCCTTTGCTCATTAAGTTGCTTTCGGCCAGCATTTTATCTCAGTGATGCAAAGCAGACTAACAAAAGCAGGAAGGGAGGCCGCCATACTGGCGCTCCTGAGAACAGAAAGGACTGGCCTTGTGTTCCAACAGGAAGGAGACATCCTCGTTCCCAAGAGTTAGTTGACTATTATACAATTTGGTAAAACACACATCACACAAAACTTAATATCTCACCACTTTCAGAACATCTGAGGTGTTTTTCACGGCTGTGCAGCCATCTCCACACCAGTCTCTAGGATTTTCTGATCTTCCCTCACTGACCTCTGCCCCCAGTGGACACTAACTTCCCAGCCTTGCTCCCAGACTGTGGTTCCCAATGTTCTCTACTTCACCTCTGTCAGCTTGTTGCTCCAGGACTGCCCAGGTACAACCACACTGGCCGTTAGGGCCAGGCTTATTTCACTTAGCACACTGTCTTCAAGGCTTATTATACTGCTGTGTCAGAGTGTCTGTCCTTTTCAAGAGAAAATGCTATTCCATTGAATATACTTTCCCCCTTTGGCTGTTGACACTCACAGCTGTGCAGTGCTAGAATTATAGGCCAGGGCCAGTGTGTGCTAGTTGAATTTTACTGTATCTTTTTGGAGTACTGGGGATTGAATTTAGGGCTTCATGCATGCTAGGAAAATGCTCTACTTCATGCATGCTAGGAAAATGCTCTACCACTGAGCTTCAGCCAAGTCCTAATTTTTGCACATTGTTAAATAAGGATCCAGCTTCATTCTTTCGCACATGTATGTTCTTTTGCCAGCATTATTTGTTGAAGAGGCTGCCTTTTCCTTACTCAATGTTCAGCTCAAGGGTCCACTTATTGTAAAGGATTGTTTAAAATTCCATTAACACATGAATGAAGACACATGTGGGTTGTACATAATGATTCAGTCATGAAAAAAAAATGAGGCCCTGATAGCTTCAACCTAGATCAGCCTTAAAATATGATGCCCAGGGGCTGGAGAGATGGATCAGTGGTTAAGAGCACTGACTGCTCTTTTAGAGGACCCAGGTTCAATTCCTGGCACCCACATGGCAGCTCACAACTGTGTGTAACTCCAGTTCCAGGGGAATCTGACACCTTCATACTAATGCAAGTTAAATAAATTATTAAAAAACACCATGATGCTCAGGTGGCTGGAGAGATGGTTCAGTCATTAAGAGCACTGGCTGCTCTTGCAGAGGACCCAGGTTCAGTTCCCAGCATGCACATGGTGATTCTCAACCATCTGTAACTCCAATCCCAGGGAATCTGTCACCTCTTGTATATATACAGTGCACAAACATACATGCAGCAAAACACCTATACACGTAAAATATTTTACAAGGAAACATGATGCTCAGGGATCCAGACACAGAAGCTACACGTGGTGACTCTACATCTTTGAACAATATGAACAGGACAGGCCACTAAAGCAGACTGGCCTGGGAGGGTCAGGGTCTGACAGAGACAGAGATTCCATTTAGGGGGACATGTATTTTGCAACAGATGGAGGGCTGGTATTCAGTGTTATTTTGATGTCTACTTTGAAACAGTTAATGCTGTGTGTGGTATGTAAATTTTCATTCAATAAGAAGATAGCCATAGTGTTTAAAAATACATCTGTCTTACTTGTTGTAGTCTGACCGCACACCGTGTTCGCTGTGGAGTTGCATGCCTGGAGGACGGGGATTCCCTGAGGACACCTGGAAAGAGACACCCTCAGTTCTTTCTGCCAATCAATGGCAGAGGATGCCCAGAAAGGCTTGATACCACCTCCAAACCACATCAGGCAGCATCATGATCCAAGATCTGCAACAGGGCTCTGGCCATACAGTTCTTACCAGCTCCACTGGCATCTCAGACACTATTGTGTGATTCTCACTAAATAGACAAAATTTACTACATTTCCCTTCTCCATTGATGTCCATAGCCTCTTTGGTGGCCTTGGAGTGAGAAAAAGGAGGCCTGTCCTGCTGTTATCAGGGAGTCAGATTTCACAGTCCCCAGAGCAACAATACTCCCCAGGCCTGCGGCTTGTGCTGACACCCCCTAGTGGTTTGAATATGCAACAACTCCATCTAACACCTGACAGGAGCGAATTCATCTTATCGAGGGGGGAAAAACACAGAATTTTCCTAAAACCTTGTCCTGAAGTCTTTTCCCATACGGTTTAACTCAGATCTACCTTCCTGGGAATGAACGAGGCTTTCGCCAGCCCTCCCAAATCCTGTTACACTGAAGAAACCTCCTGGAAGATATCACTCAGAAAAACTGGGTCCCCTGGCAGGGATATCTACTTTCTCTCAAGGGGCACCAGACTTGGAGATGTCTAGCAATAAGTTCTGCACCATCCAGGCCACAGAGTCCCCACCCCACATTACCCCCTGACAAAGAATGACACAGACTGTCCCCTTCTCTGGACATTAGAGGCCACTCAAACAATGTATAAAGCCACCACCGACCCATGCCACAATGTTCTTACTTGGTACATGGGCGGCAGACTTCATAGGATTTTGGGTCAGAATAGAAATGACCCACTTGGCACTGGCATTTCCGGTCACTGGTGGCAGAGCATTCAGCCACCATTTCCTGGCCTGCAATCCAAGGAAGAGCAGGGTTAGGTCAAGATGAGCATCCTCAAATATGCACATAGACCCCACCATCATTTGAGAGGAAGAGCCTGTCCCAGTACAAGCTTTACCAGCCATCACAGATGTACTGAACACTAAACAGTACTAACTACTATGAACATTCGATCACCCTCAGGCCTCCAGAGTGGTACCCAGACCTGAGGTAGGTGATGGCTTGGGAGATTCATTGTTCAGCATCCCATACAACAGCATCAAACTACCCCGAGGCCTCCATCACAGGTGGTCCTGACCTGTACGTCCACTGCTGCCCCACAAAGTTCCCCTCCCCGAGGCCACCATCTCCAGACATCTCTGACTTGCCTCATTCTTTGCTGAAGAGCTAGTGACCATGTGTCTGGATCGCTGGTGGGACTTTGCACCTCTCTTAACTGAGACTGACTCAGTGGCTTATGAGAGAAGATGATTTTCCCACTTGAGGTGTTCCTGTTCTATAGTTCAGTGCACCACAAACAGTCAGCTGAATGTCAACCCCTCACTGTTAGGGATCTCCAGCTTGGGGCCCCACTCCAAACCCCACCCTCAGCACGCCAAGCATCGTCTCCTCCCCTGGAGCTCCTCAAGGCCACCTACAGGGTATTTAAGGTCCGGCTCATAGACTTGCCTCGAGGTTTCCCCCCTTTCTTGAGACCCCCCCCCCCAGGATTGCTTTGCTCAGATGAAAACCTGGACTTTAATTTGGACTGATTGAATGTATTGCACCAGCGGAGAAACCCAATATCGGGGTACAGAAACCTTTCACTCACAGTGCTCTGAAGCTAGACCGTGTCCATTCTCAGAGTACAGCAGTGGGCATAGGCAAGGAGGACTCCCAGCCCGGCTCTCTGCAGATGTCTTACAGCATCAGGGGATCTGTGATTGTGGAATATGGTTCTGTCTTTTGTTTCTTTGTTTGAGATAATATTTCTCTATGTAGTCCTAGCTAGCCTAGAACTCCACAGATGAGGCTGGCCACACTGAAGTGACATTTTTATCTGTCTCTGCCTCCTGAGCTCTGGGATCAGAGACATGTGTGCCACGATGCTCAGCCTGCCTCCGTCTTTATGCTTAGGAGAAGCATATGACAGTGCTGAGGCACAGGATATTGTGGTATTTGTCATTTAGTTTAACAACATCAGTGACACAGGAGTGTATATACATACATATGCACATGCACACACAAAGCAGAATTTCTTTTTCCATAATGTCAGGGAACAAAACCCAGGTCTTTTGCATACTAGGCAAACACTCTCTCACTGAGCTGCAACCCCGGCCCCAGCAATTGCTTCAAGTTTGTTTGTTTGTTTGTTGAGACAGAGTCTCGCTACGTAGCTCTGGCTGTCTTCAAACTCCTTATGTAGGCCAGGCTGGCCTTGAACTCCCAGAGATCTGCCTCCAGAGTGGGAGGATTAAAAGCATCTATGTCATCACGCCCCGCCTGCTTCAAGTTTTTGGAAAACTGATGTTATTACATACATTTCCGTATCCTCTCAGTGACTCCTGCAGGCCTATGCCTCTTCTCTCAGCAGCCTCCCCAGATCCCCACACCCGCTGCTCTGCTCTGGAAGCTCTTGTTTGGGAACTTGCACACATGGCTGCCTATCCTTGGAGGGGCGATTTTTCTCATTACCTGCATGTGTTTTACTGGGTTCTGCATTCAATTGACAATTAGGAGAAAAATATCTAAACAAGGGGGAAGGCTGTCTTTGCGATTGTGATTTTTCTGACACGGTTCTTACTCTGAGTCCCTCTCACCCATAAGGAATAATTTTTGCTTTGGTTTGGTTTTGAGGCAGGGTCTCACTGTGTAGCCTTTGCTGCCCCAGAACTCACTATGTAAACAGGCTGGCCTTGAACTCCGAGATCAGCGGCTTCTGCCTCCTATGTGCTGGGATTAAATATTGCAATAACCATGCCCAGCTATAAGAAACAAATTTTAGTGGGACTCGCCAGATGCATCCTGGCATCCATCAGTCATGGCTACTCCATCCCAGTACTGGACTAACACTAGCGTGTTTCTGACTCTTTTGGCAGTTTTCAAAGACACACAGTGCTAGTCCAGTCTCTGCTCAGTCACATACTCACGTTCGTCACAGCTGGAGCACGGTATACAAGACTCTAGGCCATTACTAGCCCTTGTGAACGTTCCGGGGTGACACTTCTCACACTGTCCGAGGGTGTGGGAGATTGTGCAGGACGTCTTGACAAACTCACCTGTGGATAAGGCAGACAGGGATCAGCTTGCTCCAGGCACCCAGGGGTAAGGGGCTAGGTTGCTCCAGGTGGGCTTATGTCTTTAGCACAAATTCTACATAATCTCTGTCACAAACTGCTTGAGGATTTGCAAGGGCTGCTGGATCCCTGAGCTGCACTCCTTCCTGTGGCTATCTGGCCCTCCTGGGTCTAGGAAGCCAGAGAACCAGTAGTGAATAGAATGGGCTCCTCCTCCTCCTGCAGGGCTCAGCTTCTATGTCAAAAGTAACTGACTCCTGCCCTTCAAGCCCCATGTTCTTCTCTTTGAGTGGCAGTCCCAGTGTTCTGAGAAGCACTTGAGACCCTGGTGAAGTCAGGTCACCTCATTTACTGCCTCACAAACATGTCACTTAACAAGAACTTTCTTCCTCAGGCCTCTTTCTGTCGTTATTGGTGGTGTTGATACAGTATGGCTCAAGTTGGCCAGGAATTCATAGCAATCCTCCTGAGTGCAGGGATTATAGGTTTACGATACCATGCTTAGCTTCTTTCTTTCTTTCTTTCTTTCTTTCTTTCTTTCTTTCTTTCTTTCTTTCTTTCTTTCTTTCTTTCTTTCTTTCTACTTGTGTGTGTGTGTGTGTGTGTGTGTGTGTGTGAAAGCCTCAGTCAATAGTCCTGGCTGGCCTGGAACTCACAGCAATCCCATTGCCTCAGTTTCTCAATGCCGGGATTACAGGTGTGAACCACCATGCTCAATGTCTTACGCCTTTCCTAAAGGCAGGACAGTTCTTCGTCCTGGCAGGTTCTCCTGGAACCATTTTGTATCCTTCCTTGGTTCAGGCTCTCTGATACCAACTTGGAAGTGTTCAGGTAGCCCTGGGAATTTCCTTTCCTATTAATTGTAAAGGAAACTATAAACTACTAACTATGGAGGAAAGGACCAAGTCCAGCAAACATGTTACTCTCATGTATTCTCCGAAGGACAGCTGCAGACATGACCAGGTGGCAGACATGCAGAGTCCATTGGAGAAGAGAGACTAGTGGAGTGAGACTGAGTCAAGCCTAGTGGACAGCTAGCTGAGTCTCGGTGTTTGGTTCTTGTATCTATTTGGACATCAATAATTTTTCATTTACGGTAGTTGATTTTTTTTTTTGTTTGTTTTTCGAGACAGAGTTTCTCTGTGTAGCTTTGGCGTCTGTCCTGGAACACACTCTGTAGACCAGGCTGGCCTCGAACTCACAGAGATCTGCCTGCCTCTGCCTCCTGAGTGCTGGGATTAAAGGCATGCACCACCACCACCTGGTTCGATGGTTGTTGTTTTTAAGATTTATTTTTTATTGTTTGTCTGTCTGTCTGTCTGTGTACACAAGTATGTGCAGGTGCCCAAAGAGAGCAAAGAGGGCAACAGATCCTCTGGAGCTGGAGTCAGGTGGTTGTGAGAAGCCTGATGTGGGTACTGGGAAACAAACTCCTGTCCCCTGAGAGAGCAACAAGCTTTCTTAACTGCTAAGTCATCCTTCCAGCCCTGTTTCCTTTTTGAAACTATCTTGAAATGGGAAAGTGAGTGACCATAAAGAATGTTAAAGTCAAGCTCTAAATTTTGGGACTGAGGGTGACATGAGCTGCCAGTTTGGGGTGACAGAGTACAGTGCCCTGTAGCGCCTGCCCCTCTCTGCAGCATCGGCTTCAAACCTGATTGTCTACTGGTATTAGGGAGATGACCTTCTCCTGAAGGAATGTCAGGAGGGAGCAGGGGACAGGCTGACACTGACAGACTGGCGAGGGCTGCCATGGTGTGCTTCATGGGACCCAGTCTGGACAGACAGGCAAGGGCTGGTGTGCATCTTTACTACTCCTCTGTACTTCTCCAGAGGAGCCCCTCAGCACTGCTCCAGGGGGAAGCCGGGGGAACCGAGGTTTACAGCTGGAAGTAGCTTCACTCTGGCCCCACATGGCTCTGCCTACACTGAACACAAAAGTGCTCAGTTCTCTAACAGCTGGGAATTGGACTTTGCAAGGAGACTTCTCCTACGCACAGGAGCCTAAAGAACAGTAAGCTAAATGATTTATCTTGGGTGACAGAGTGGGGGATTGGTGGGCCATGGGTCCAGGACAGCTTCACTTCAGTGGGCTTGGGTGTCTCATGGGAAGGGCCTGTTAAGAGAGCCTTCATTCACCATGGGGCATGGTGTGATTTCTCGTACATTTGTGTTGACAGACTAGGGCCTTGGGCTACCCCAAGTATCTGCAGCCCACTCTGTGTGCCCACATGAGTTGTGAAGACCCTATGACTGCTTGGTGAACTGCCCTGCCATGAGGGACGGCAGAGGGGCTCCCGGCACCTGTCGCAAATACAGGTAGGCAATATTAATCCTCCCGGCTCCCTTTTCTGAACTCTCCTCTCAGCTGGGTGCCACAGCTCATGCCTCCAAGGGTGGATAGGTGGGTGAGCTTCCACTAGTGAGGCCTTGGTAGAAGTATTCATACCAACTCTCTTGAACACAGAAAGGGACGCCTTTGGGGGGGGTCTGTGTACCTGGGCTAGGAGGTACTTCCTAGAGTCTGAGCCAGTAGGTAGTGGCTGAGGTGGACTCACTGCTCCACACCCTCCTCATCTCGTACAGCCTCTGGTGTGGGGCTGCCCATGTCTATGCTCTGGCACTGGGTCCCATTGTGGAACTCACCTGCCCTACAGTTCTTGCAGCAGTAGTCCCCAGACCAGTACTCATCAGGGCCGCAGTTGGAGAGGTCCTCACTCTGTCTGGAGAGTAGTGCTGGCATAGCAATTAGCGGGAGCTAGAGAAGGACAAGGGGCAGCTTACATTTATTGGTAACTGCAGAGCACGGTCGGATGCTGGTGGAAAAGGAAGTACCAAGAAAAGGAGCCTCCTTGTGGGGAGCACATGGCCAGCAGGGCAGGGACTATCTGACGCTGGGGCCTGCAATTTTCTGCAGAAGGGTGCCCAGCAGAGCACGGCGAAGTTGGGTGGCTCTCTGCTGTTTGTACAGCAGTATTTCCCCGGTTCTCTTCCAGCAGTCAGCAGGGAATGTTCTAGTGCAACTTGTGACCTACTCGGACCCTGTCATCCACACATCAGGCTTTCATGGCTGCTTCCCATAGTGCAGCTGCAGACGGAGGCGCCAGTTGGAGCAACTTGCAAGGGGGTAAAAGATCCAGAGCTCTGCTTTGTGGTTTTGTTTTTTTCCCACCTGTGTGGCCCTGGCTGTCCTGGTACCCACTATGTAGACCAGGCTGGCCTCCATTTCACAGAGATCCACCTGCCTCTGCCTCCAGAGTGCTGGGACTGAAGGTGTGGGCTACCATTGTCCTGCTTTTTTTTTTTAATTCACCTTAACATATTATTTCTCCAAGTATCCAAAAGTTTTAAATGTTTTTCTTGGGCTGGAGGGAGATGGCAGTCAAAAGCATATGCTGGCTAGGCACAGTGGCATATACTTTTAATCCCGGCATTTTGGAGGCAGAGGCAGGCTAGTCTCTGTGAGTTCCAGAATAGTCAGGGTTCTATATGTAGAGAGACCTTGTCTTAAAAACAAAAAGAAAAAAAAAAAGGCTTGATGTGGTGGTCATTGGTTGGAGATTGAAAGGACATCATCCATGGAGCTGTGATATCACACAGGCCTATAAATCCAGAGTCTGTAAATTAATAGGTGACTCACACTGGAAAAACTATTTACCCTTGTCATGTCTCGCTTTTCTCATCTGTAGAATGAGGATAGTAATATACTTACTTAGGGTTGCGAGATTAAATAACGCATGTGGAACAGTTGGTATGTTCCCAGCACGTCCTCTCTCCTCCCTGCTTCCCGCTCTAAGTGACCTGCCTTGATCTATAGCCTAAACGTAAGGGGCTCAAACTAAGAATACAGATCCCTCAAACTCTCTACCAAGGGAAGCACCAAGCTGAGGCCCCTCTTCTTTCTGTTTGCATTCGCATGGCACACACTCTTGAAATTCCCCACAGCCGCAGCCCTCAGGACCCATCTACACATTCGTGGGAGCTGTCCTCTCTCACACCCCGACTCACTCGGCTCTATTTCACTGCTAGCTCCTCCTCACGATCGTCATCTTCCTCTGGTTCAGAGCTCCCGCCCTCAGTGTTTCTTCAATAGGCGAGAGAACCTCCTTGGCGGCAGGATTTCCTGGTTCATAGGTTAGGATCATACGGCATAATTTTTTTTTCCTTCTGGTAGTCTTGGCCCATTTATCATTTGTCAGGAATTCTGCCATTTACTCGGGTCAGGCAGGAGTCTTTTCAGGGTTCCTAGCTGGTCACCTTGCTGCCATCTTTACTGTCACGACCTGTGGAATCTGGCAGCTCTTCATACATGCCCTGAAGGCAACACTCACTATTTTTCCCCTGCCTCGCAAGGACTGAATGCTGGCCTGCTACACCTGTACTTTCTCTTGGGAGAACGACAGCCACAGGCCAGACGGTGGAAAATAAAGATATCTTTATTTTCAGCCAGGTGGTGGTGGCGTTCCATGCCTTTAATCCCAGCACTCGAGAGGCAGAGACAGGCAGATCTCTGTGAGTTCGAGGCCAGCCTGGTCTACAGTGAGCTCCAGGGCACCCAAGGCTACTCCGAGAAACCCTGACTAGAAAATAAATAAATAAATAAATCTTTATTTTCAGCATTCTTTGAGGATGGTCTGTTTTTTTGTGTTCTTTAAAGAGATGTTATCTTCAATCTTTTATTTTTATTTTGACTTTTACAAGACAGGGTCTCACTACACAGCTCTGGCTGTTCTGGAACTCACTATGTAGACCAGGCTGGCCTCGAACTCACAGAAATCTGCCTGTCTCTGTTTCCTCAGTGCTGGGGTTAAAGGTGTGGGCTGCTACGCCCAGCTCATCTTCAATCTTAAATTGAAGCACCTTCTTTTTTTTGACAGTATTTGAGTCAATCATTACTTTTTCTTTACAACTTTCTTTAACAACATTGTCTATCTAGATTGTTTCTGGGGGTTTCTGGAATACAAAATGCAGATGGAATACAAAATCCGGAGATGCCTCAGCAGGCGTGTAGCTCCAGAGCCCCAACCTGGAGGGGCAGAGAAGTTTGCTGAGGTTAAGAGCCACCCCATGTGAGGTCTGGGTCTTGCCCTCATGGGGAAGTTCAGATCTAGTCTCAAAGAGCTGGGAATTTTTTTTTTTTTTTTTTTTTTTTTTTTTTTTTTTTTTTTTTTTTTTTTGGTTTTTCGAGACAGGGTTTCTCTGTGTAGCTTTGCGCCTTTCCTGGAACTCACTTGGTAGCCCAGGCTGGCCTCGAACTCACAGCGATCCGCCTGGCTCTGCCTCCCGAGTGCTGGGATTAAAGGCGTGCGCCACCACCGCCCATACCACCCTGAACGCGCCCGATCTCGTCTGATCTCGGAAGCTAAGCAGGGTCGGGCCTGGTTAGTAGTTGGATGAGAGCTGGGAATTTTATGTCACCTCTGAGTCACCACTGTTGCATGTCGGCTGGCAGCCTGTGGAGGAGATCCCGGCTCATTGGTCCAGGGCGGCGGGAGCTGCCCAGCAACAGCCAGTAAAGAAGTACTCTTAACCAAGGAAGTATTTCTCTAGCCCCCCGGTTATTTTAAAAAGCGCTGATTGCATGTAAATGGTCTCTGACTGCTCAAATAGTATCTTAGAACAACCTAAGGATTATTTTTTGTTGTTGTTACTACTAAAGATCTAAATGTGTCACACAAACGCTATACCCTAATGGGTTTATAAAACATAAATCTTTTCCTGCTTGACAGGGTTTCTTTGTGTAGCCTTGACTGTGTGGCTGTCCTGGAACTCACTCTGTTGTCCAGACTGGCCTCTAACTCACAGAAATATGCCTGCCTCCGCCTCCTGAGTGCTGGGATTAAAGGCATGTGCCATCACTGCCTGGCTGTTTGGTTTTGAAGACAGGATATTACTATGTAACCTCAGCTGGGTTGGAATACTGTTATAGAGACCAGGCTTGAACTTAAAACTGTGGCAATCCTGCCTCTGTCTTCCGAGTGCTGAGATTACAGGTGTGTGACACTAAACCAGCCTTAAGAGAATTCTCATGAGAAAAAGATGGACATTAAATTGGCTGTAACCGAAAGGTTATTTACAGGGTTGTCCAGGTTTTTTGTTTGTTTTTCAGAGTCTTACTGTGTGTAGCTCTGGCTGGCCTGGAGCTCTATATGTAGATCAGGCTGCCCACCTAATTTAAATTTAACTGCAGTTCACTATTAAAGTGACAATGAGAGATCTTGGGACAGAGATCAGAGAGGCCCACGAAAGGCAGTAGGCAGTCATTCCTTCTACATGCTCCTTTTGTAGTAGTTAGCTAGCATATCTGGGGACCAGCCTGGCCGGACCCACCGAGGAGCACACACGACTAAGCGCTAGTCTGCATCCGCCCCTGTGCGCGCCTGCAGGCGGAAAAAAAAAAGCCCAGGCGAAGAAATTCATGTGCGTTTATGAGCGCTTCTCCTAGCGCTCAGGGATACCCTTCTCTAGTCTGTGAACGTGGCTACTTCCCTGACTCTGCCCCAACCCCCTACCCCACCCCCGACTCCCAACCGAGTAAGAGTAGGCTCCGCGGTGTAGGCTGTGCCCGGGCTGATGCGGGCGCCCCACACAGCCCGCTCCGCCGAGATGCCTGTAGGCTGTGCCCGGGCTGATCCCGGCGCCCCACAACCCGCTCCGCCGAGGTGCCCGTACGCGGTGCCCGGGCTGATCCCGGCGCCCACACAGCCCGCTCCGCCGAGGTGCCTGTAGGTTGTGCCCCGGCTGATCCCGGCGCCCCACAACCCGCTCCGCCGAGGTGCCGGTAGGCTGTGCCCGGGCTGATCCCGGCGCCCCACACAGCCCGCTCCGCCGAGGTGCCGGTAGGCTGTGCCCCGGCTGATCCCGGCGCCCCACACAGCCCGCTCCGCCGAGGTGCCCGTACGCTGTGCCCTGGCTGATCCCGGCGCCCCACACAGCTATAGTTTTCCCCTGCAGCCCAGAGGCCGGGTGCCAGGACCAGGGGTCTTAGCTCCGAGCCCTACTCACCTGCACCAGCAGATACAACTGTAAACAACGAGTTGCAATCTTTATAAAAGACAGACAGAGGCAGATTGTAAACGTTACTCAAAAGCAGCAACAGAGAGAGAGAGAGAGAGAGAGAGAGAGAGAGAGAGAGAGAGAGAGAGAGAGAGAGAGAGAGAGAGAGAGAGAGAGAGAAGGTGGAAACCACACCAATACAGCCGTCCCACTCAGCTCAACACAGGAGGCAGAAAACTTGACATTTTTGCTGTCTCTCTTCCAAACGAGAAGTCTGAAGTAATTCCACCCCTGTCGCATTCCCATGAGTGGTCACCAGTCAGTGGTCTGGAGAGGCAGCTGAAAGCTTCTCTATCAGGGTTTGGGGGGCTATGTGAGACCTGCTAACTCTGCTGACCCCCAAGGGAGGCCTGGGTCTCCACCCTGTATCGGCTTTCCCAGGCCTGTGAGTGAATCCCTCAACTACTCTTCCCATTGACTGTGTTTAGCTCCTCATGTGCCAATCCAAGCTCCTGGGACACGACATTTAAGGAAAGTCTCCTAGCCTGACATAGGAAACACAAGGGTCGATCTCTCATCCTCTCTAGGGAATCTGGGTCCAAGATGATCGATTGGTTCATCTAATTCCACCTGCCTCCTCCAGGTGTTAGAAAAGATGGTCCACTGACCAGCCCATCCAGCTCCCTTCCAAATACCACTTCCTCTTTAAAATGAGGGAGGACTCAGGGGCATCAGAGGACTTTGAGACCTGGATTTCATTGGCTGCTCCAAGGAAGAGGAGCCTGCACCAGGATGGCTCTCCTTAAGTCATCCCTTGCCTCTCTCCCTAGGGCCAGGGAGCAGAGCCTGTGTCCACAAGCCCTCACCTAGGTTGGGCAGTGGGAGGGGCCAATTCTTTGGACAGCCTGCAGCCCTTGTGTGTGTGTGTTCGTGTGTGTGTGTGTGTGTGTGTGTGTGTGTGTGTGTGTGTGTGTGTGTGTGTTTGAGACAGGGTTTCTCTGTTTAGTTTTGGTGCCTGTCCTGGATCTCGCTCTGTAGACTAGGCTGGCCTCGAACTCACAGAGATCCACGTGGCTCTGCCTCCTGAGTGCTGGGATTAAAGGCATGCTCCTCGGCCACCCAGACGACAGCTGTCTTCTTGTCTTCCCTCAGGCCTGGTGTCTGCTCAGGACTAAACCAAATCAAAACACAAACATGTTTCCTTGGAAAGCTGCACTTGCTGCTCTTGCTCAGCAGGTAAAAGCCCTTGCTGTCAAAGCCTGATGGCCCTAGCTCAATCCCCCAAACCCAGATCGTGGTGAAGCTACAGGCCAGGAAGTGGTGTCACAGCGGGGGCAGAGGCAGGCAGAGGCCTGCTTTACAAAGTGAGTTCCCAGACAGCAAGGGCTACACTGTCTGGAGAGGGGTGTGTGTGTGTGGGGGGGGGACCACGGAACCGATTGCACTAAGTTGTCTTCTGACATACACACACAACAATCTTTTTTCCTTCCTTTCTTTTCTTTTTCTTTTTCTTTTTTTTTTTTTGAGACAGGGTTTCTCTGTGTAGTTTTGGTGTCTGTCCTGGATCTCGATCTATAACCCAGGCTGGCCTCAAACTCACAGAGATCCACCTGCCTCTGCCTCCCGAGTGCTGGGACTAAAGCCACGCCCGGCTACAACAATATTTTTTAAACAACTTGAAAATAAAACAGCTGGACATGGTGGCACACACGGCCTTAGTCTCAGCACTAGACAATCAGAGGGATGAGGCAGCTTGGTCTATATAGTGAGTTCCAGGCCACAAAAAAGAAAACACATAGATAGATGATACCTTAAAAAAGAGGAAACTTGTTTTACCATTTTTCTCAGAGTTTGGTTTTAACTTGGTTATTGTGGGCTGGCTACATTTTGCCTGAGTTCAGTCTCTAAGACTGTAGGTACATTTAGCATAAGAAATCATTATTTCTAAACCTATGTTACTCAGTTTGACCAAAAAGGGATTTCTTTTGCAGACGGGATCAGACTGGATGGGGTGTTACTCAATCTTTCCACATCTTTTTTTGGGGGGAAGGTCTCAGGCTTGTGGTTTCCTGACCTTCAGGACCTCCTCCCAACCCAACCTTCGCTCCTCCCTGGGACAAAGCTGAGGATTGAAGTTTACTCAATCGTTTACCCCCGCTCCACAGCTGTCCCAGTTACTGCCCAGGAAACCTCCAGTTCCCGTTGCCTGTTGCCTCCTGCTGCCCATAAGAGTGGGTTCTCTGCACATGATTTCTTGGGTAAAGATTCTTGCTTAAAGAGAATTCTACCCAGGAAGAGCAGACATGCAGGAAGTCCTGAACTCTGGTCCTCTGCCAGAGCATGCTCCTGTGGTGCTGGGCTCTGTCGAGCTGGGTGGAATCCAGGCACTGACTCAGAGCCCCGGGAATGTGGGTGAGAAATGTGGCTCTTGTGCAAGAGCCCTTCGGAACTGCTCCCGTTAGTTAAGTGAGGGCTGGGGGCTGGAGAGGTGGGTTAGACTGCTTGTTGCTCTGGTTGTCTAATTAGATCAGGCTGGCCTTGAACTCAGAGGTCAGCTTGCCTCTGCCTCCAGACCCCAGCCCTGGGACTAAAGGTGTGCACCGCCACACCTGAAGCAACACCGGTAGCAGCAAGTGTTCTTACCTACCTCCAGCCCTCAGCACTCATCCTGCTCCTACCTTAGCCCCACCTGACCCGAGCCCAGCCCCACAGAAGCACTCCAGCAGATGATCATACTTCAGCACCCAGCAGCTTCTATGTTCTCTTCTGCCCGACACCTTTCTCCTTCTCCTGTGGCAGCCCCACGTGCCTGGGGCTGGACTGGCCCACCTCCACAACACAACCAGACCGAATTGAATTGAAGGCGTAGGATGAGTTACCCATTTCCTGGAGTGTCTTTCTAGGTTTTTAAAATGGACTCAGAGATGCCTAGGGCTACTCTGGATGCCTCCAAGCTATCTGAGCATAAAGAAACTTAATCATTTCAGCAAGGCCATGCTGGCCACAGCAGGCTGCCCAGTCTGAGCTTCTTTATAGTGACTTAAAGAAATAGGTCCCGATCCCTTCCCTCACTTTCCCAGTCCTGGTAGCTTCCCAGAATGCCTTGGCAGGCAGCATCCTTCCCATGTCCACAGCTGCTCACTGGCTGATGGGTGGGACTCCAGCTCCCAAGGGCTCCATCCAGGTGGGCCATGTTCTCACTTCACATTGTGAACCTGCACCCCGCCTTCTGAACCTCTCACTTGGTACCTCCAGCCCAAGACAGTCCTATTACACTGTTTTTTTCCATCTCCCCAGAAGTTCTTCCTTGTCCTCAAGGAACCCCAAGAAGAGAACATACATGTATTTCCATTTATTTCAAGGCATGGAGCAGACACACCCCCAGGCTGGGGAAGGAGAGACAAATGGATACAAAACTTGAAGGGATCAGTTACAGTGGAGATGGCACCAACAAGGTATTAAGGCTCCGAATGTGAGTACGTGTAGGTGCCCATACATATGCACACGCACGCACAGAGGGCCATCCACACAGGGTTGAGGGCCGGCTGCAGAGGCTGGTCACTGCACACAGCTGCCTGGAATATTGCCAACTATATGTATTTAGAATGTCAACAGAATGGGAAGACTGTGTTGGTCAGGGCATGTGGCAAGCTTCAGCCTCCCTGGCTTTTGGGGACACCCCCTGGGCACTTCTCTTGCTTACAAGCTCACACTGCCATTGGCCAGGGCACTCCCCTGGCACAGGTGGGCTCCTCTGGCTGTAGGGGCAGGTGTGGGTTCGGCAACTCCCTGAACAGGCTCCTGTCCAAGCAGCTTAATAACAGGATAAAGGTCCCAATGTCCTCACCAGAGCGGCTACAGCCTGTCAGTGCTTGAGTGGGCAGACTGTCCCGAAGTCAACGTCGCCGCTCAAAGAGCCCTGGGAAATCCTGGAGTTGTCTTTCCTGCTGCTCCTGGAAACCTCCTCGCTTTCTCCTGCGCTGCGGGGAGTGACTGTCCAGAGCCTGCACAGGTCCTCCTGACCCCCAGATCTGATGCCATGTGGCAAGTGGGGGCTGGCTTGGGAGTGGCAACTTGAGATGATCAGGGGCACACTGCAGGGCAGAAAACTGCATTTGGCTTTAGCGTTAAGGCCGGTGCTAGGTGGAGGGCTCTGTAGGAGAGGCCAGTGCTCCCTGGAGGGTCCTACAGTTGGGGTCACAGCACCCTCATAGCCCCAGGCCCCACCTGCCATCCTCTCGCACGAGGACCCTTCTGTCCCAGTAGCCATGCCTGTGGGCCTCACTGCCTCCATTGGCCGGTGTAAAGTGCTGGGTGCCTAGGAGGGAACTCTGCAGGCATCACCCTGCATGCAGATCCCAAGGGCTCTTATTTGAGGACATAGTTAATGAATAACTGACATGTCAGGAAGATGCAGAGCAGGAACCAGGAGCGGGGGTTCTGCAGGAGGCTGGGGGCCGACGGCTGCCTGGCACGAACTGTGGAGCTCAACATGGCTGAGAGGTGCCTGCAATGACAGAGGCGGAGGCTGCGTGAACACCAGCATGGCCACCCTCCTGGCCTACAGAGGAGTCTGAGACAGGATGGCATGTCTGTCTGCTGGGAACATGGCTACAAGGGTGGGTGGGTGGCTCCTCAGGGAGAGGGGTCCCAGGGCAGGAACCTGGGCTGTGCTTTCTGGGTATCAGTTTGGGGACAGGACGGTCTGGTCTTGGGGAACAGGCCTCTTGCATCCTCCCTGCCACCCCTGGGGTGGTGACTGAATGGTGTCCTCCTCCTCAAACCTATGTCGAATTCCCCTGAGCTGTTTGGAGATAAGATCTCCGAAGAGGTGGCTACATTAAAAGGCTTACAGGGTGGGCCCTTAATCTAAAAGGGGATCAAGACAGAGACATACATGGTTACAGAGGATAACAATGGCTGCAAGCCAAGGACAGGGCACTGGGAAGAGCCAGGACTGAGACTTTCAGCCTCTTGAATGTGAGACACTCAGGGTCTTGTTGACATCCCAGGGACATAGGAACAAACCCACCAAGCCTGGACCCTGGTGTCTGGGCTCTCTGTTTCCTGGATGGAAGCAGTCCTTTTGTGGGGTACCAGGTTTCCCTTTCTTTGCCCACACAGCATGGGTAAGGAGCAGATTGAAAGACACATGGCTGTATTGTTGAGACATCTGCTAGAGGCGTTAACCTGGATTGACTCAAGGATACCCAGGCATCTGGGCAAGCACCTCCAGGGAGACCCTGTCCTCAGCAGGCTGTGCACAGCCCACTTCACACCTCCTCAGCCCTCTGTCAGCCTTCTGGGTCTAGGGCTCCCCACTGTGACATCAGAAGAACTCCAGAGGCCCTAGGAATCCCCATTCTCATTAGCTGGTGTATATTTATATTTATGTGACTGCCGCAGGGAAGGCAAAGGAGGATTGCAAGTGTTGAGACTTTCATGGTTTTGTTGATGGCCACCTGCAGGCAAACCACAAGACATATACAGTCCACAGAACAAGAATGATGTCATGTTTGATTCATCTCCCAGCAAACTTTGCCAATTTTCCCCACATTCTCCTGTGAATTAATGAGGCTTTTCTTTTTTGAACCTCTAGAGGACACTGACAGGGGAAAGCAGAAAAAAACTGGCACTTAGCACGGGGAGTGCTGCTAGCCTGGCAGTGCCATCATCTTCCCTGGGGCCAAAAACCACCTCTGGCCTCACACACCCACTCCAAGCTCTCTGCCTCTGAGGCCATAGAAACTTTTGTTTGTTTGTTTTGTTTTTTCTTTCTTTTTTTTTTTTTTTTCTGCAGCACGGTGTGATGGAGATCATGTTTTGTTTTTTCAAGACAGGGTTTCTCTGTGTAGCCCTGGCTGTCCAGGAACTCACTCTGTAGACCAGGCTGGCCTTGACTCAGAGATCTGCCTGCCTCTGCCTCCTGATGCTGGGATTAATGGTGTGTGCCACTGTCACCCAGCAAGTACCTAGGGTCTTAAGTCATTCCACACCGTCCCCTCAGGCTACTGCAGGTACCCAGGGGCCTCTAGCCAGCACACTTCTCAACTTCCCAAACTATAGCAATTGACTTCAGCCAAGTCAGCTTTCTAGATCTCCGTCTAAGTGGTGCTGCGTGTCTGGAACCTGGCTGACCCAGGAGGTACCCACCACATCCCACTCCTGTCCCTACCCTTCTCAGTGTCCCAGCCCTGCCTGACTCATTTCTCTTCAGCTCCACGCCCCATCCCTACCAACCAATTCTCTTGGCAAGATCTGGAAAGGAGTCAACAGGGTCAAGTACTGTGCCAGTCACTTGTGGGGTGCCTGGATGGGCACAAAGCTTGTTCTCCACCACACCCTCTCCATTCTGCCCCCACCCCCTGGTTGGTGCTGCTATTAACCCATTTTACAGAGGAGAACCAAGTGTGATGGCATATGGTGTCCTCACATGATACTGTGTCCTGTCAGGAAGGAACTGTGTGGCCGTGGTTCATACCCCCTGAGGTCACAGAGTACGGCTCTCAGATACTCCCTTTGTCTTGAGCATAGTCTGTATAGTGGTGCTGACAAGCTGCAGGGAGTCTGAGGTATCCAGGAGGGCTGCCACCTGCTTTCACACACCTGGGGTGGGGGGCTCCCCTGGCCCTGAGGGGCTCCCCTAGCCCTGTACTTTCTTCTAAGCCCCTTGCCTGTGCCCACTGGCTCCTGCATGAGGGTTGCACTCTCCTAGGCTGGCAGGCCCCTCCATCTCCTGTGTTCTTACCTATGCAGCTCTTGCTGAGCTTCCCGAATAGACAGCACAGCCTCCTGTAGCATCCGTAGCCGGTGTGCGTCTCGCCTGCACCGAGGACATGGGCTCTCACTACCTGGATGTCCAGGATGGAGACAGCAGGAAGAAAGAAACCAGGGTGAGCTAGGATGTCCTGGCTGACCCAGCTTCTGATCTACTACCTGAGAAAACTTCAGGAGCCAGCCACAGACACGGAAAGACAGGGAGAGGTTAGGAAGGGATGGATGCAGGCTCAGCTAGCCTGCAAGCCCTAGAGATGAGTGACAAAGACGTGGCTGGTCCACTGCAGAGGTGGGGACAATGTTGGGGAGACACAGATTGCTCAGTAACAACAAAGGAGCCAAGAGTCCCATCAGGGAAGGGTCAGAGGCAGAGCTGGGAGCTGGGCAATGGACAGTACCCAACCAACCTCTCACAGTGTCCTTGCAGCTCAGGAAAATCCTATCCTGGGACCACGTTCTCCCTGCAAATCCCCATTTTTCAGAGAAGGTTTCATGTATCCTAGGCTGGCCTTGAACTCACTATGTAGCTGAAGGTGACCTTAACTCTTGATCTCTTGTGTGACCTCTGGAGTGCTGGGTTATGAGTGTACATCACTATGCTGGGTTTATGCTGTGCTGAGACTGAACCCAGGGCTTCATGCATGCTAGGCAGGTTTTCTACCATTAAGCCACATACACGGTACTCTCTTTTCTTCCCCATGTCCTGGCTACAGCCTCAGTCTGTCCTTGGACTCTAAGAAGGCAGATCTCTTAGGGAGAGGGCAGGGCAGGACAAGCAAAGATGTACTATGAGGATACCTGCCCCTGTATCCTCATCTCTGGAAGGTGCTTCCTGGCCCTTAACATCCTGCAGAGGGGCTACAGGAAGGGACTGGCCCTCTCCTTCAGCCCTCCTCCCTCTTAGTCAAGGTCCAAGGTTTCCACCAGCCAGGGCCAGGGCCTGCTTAGCATATGGGAAACCCTGGTAGCTACTTACCAGGAACAAAGTCCTCATCAGAGAGGTCTGGGCAGGATTCAGGTGTGGAGCCGCTGCTCTCCGTGACCTGGCTATGGCCAGAGGGCTGGTCACTGGCCTTGCGGAGCCGCCGGTCGGGGCCAGGTCTCTGTAAAGACATGGAGTTAGTATATCTAGGTTCCCGTCCCATGGGCCCTTTGGAGACATGGTGGCCCATTAATGTCAGGATGCCCTAGAGTAGGGCAGTGTGCAGAGGACGGATCTGATGGCTTTGCAGCTGGACACAGGTGGTTTAAATCACCTGGCATGAACTGCAGCCATTCCATCTCTGGGGCCTCAGTTTCCCATCAGGAACAGAAAACCATTGACCTCCTCTTCAGGAAAGAGGACCAGCCAGCTCTCTGTGGTCTGGCCACCAGGTTGGCACATGGCCGGTGCTGTTCACACCTGGGACCCAGAACATGTGGCCAGACCCACCTGGTGGCGCCATTCATAGTCCTACCTTACATAAGGGCATCTCCTCCCTCCTTCCCCCTTTTTCCTGGAGCTCCCCCGACCCTTTGACTCCTTCCTGCCTTTCCCAGGCCCTAGGCATGTATAGATGCTGTAGAATAAATGCTTCTGTACACTGTGAAAATGTGTTGCTCTCATTGTTAATAAAAAGCTGGTTGGCCAATAACTAGCAGGATTGTTGGGGCAGAGAGAATGCTGGGAAGAAGGGTGGGAGTCATGGGAGAGACATAGAGGAAGCAGGAGATAAATATGCCATGCTAGAAGGTACCACTACATGGCAGAGGGTAGATAAGAAATATGGGTTAATTTAAGTTATAAGAGCTAGTTAGTAACAAGCCTAAGCTATCAGTCTAGCACTTATATTTAATGATACGTCTCAGAGTGGTTATTTGGGAGCGAGCAACTGCCGGGATGCAGAGAAACTCTGCCTACGTATGGATGCTGGCTGCTCTTCTTTCTTCTTGGACTACCCTGAGCCTGGGTTTCTTTATCTATAGAATGGGACAAAGTGGCTTCAGGAGGTAAACAGACTGGTAGCCAACTGACTCCTACATGGAGTCTTGAACTGTGAGGCCCAAGGTGCCCATGAATCAGGTATTCTGGATCTGGGGCCCCCCACAGAAAGGAAGAAGGAGCCACGAGGAGCCTGGGGTCAGTGAAGGCCCACTGCCGGGTAGGGTTTGAGATATCACAGACCCAGGCACCGAGGGAGGAGGGCGAGGTGGAAGGAATGAGCTAGCCATTGAGATCAAGCCTGGGCTGGAGCCTTGGTGAGAGGTACTGACCTTGTGTCTGGACCCTGGACTCCCCAGGAAGGTTGTCTGGCCAGACATAGTCTCCCTCTGTAGTGTGTGAAGAATCCCATCTTGCTCATATTGGGCGATGTCCTTCAGGGGGTCCCAGGGGCTGTGGCTGGAGGGTCCAGATGGTATCCATCAGTAGCAGTGATGACCCCCCCCCCCCACTCCTGAGGGAGAGGGCGCTGTCCTAGCCTAGACTTCAGCCTCTCATGGTAACCCGGGGGATAACCACTGTTCAGAGTCTTCAGGGAAGGGTTAGGGGGGGGTCTATCTTTCCATCCCTCCATATCCTTATCCTTAAGGTACTGCTGAAGGCAGGGAGCGGGCATTAGAGACTCCATGATGTCCCCAAGTCAAAACAGGCACAGTGGAGTCAGTCTGCCCACTCCAGTCCCATGGCACAGACCCCAGGGCCACTGGCCACTCACTTCTCATATCGGTAGCGCCATTCTTGGGTGAGTGGGTCCAGGTGGAACAAGTGTGGCTTCCATGGAGTGAGGCTCTGCTGGTGCTCACGGGCACGCTGCCGCTGTGCCTCCTCCAGCACAGACTTCTCCTGTGTGGCTTTGTGCTGGTCACCCTCACGGATGGCCCTGGTGACGTGCTGCCAGAGCCTACAGGCCAGAAGATCAACCCCCCAGGAGCTCAGAGTGGGGCGGCTCCATTAATCGGCAGCCCCAAATCAGTCCCGTCTATATGGGAAGGAGGCTGAGTGCTCTTTGCTTGGTTGCCTTCAATGGCAGGGAGCTGATTATCTTGCAGGAAGCCTGTGTCTCCCAGGTTTTGATTCCACACTATGAACTGTATTTTTCCTAAGCGGGGCTCCCACCTGCTACCTGCAGGGATTCCCTTGCTGGCTATGATGAGGCTCTCTCCTCCAGCTGTCCCTAGCAGGACAGTTTGATCTGGCCTGAGGGGTCTATTCTGAGGCTGTCCTTGCCAAAGACATCCTGGAATGTGCTCCTAGCATTGTGACCCTGACCGCCCTCCCCCTGGCCACCACAGCCTGTGGTCAGCAGGGCTCCTGGGTATAGGGCCTCACCTCTCAGACTCCAGCTCATTCTGTTCTTCCAAAAGCACTGTGTGCCGCTTCAGCCGCTGCCTGCGGACCTCCTCACTAGGAGTCCAGAAGAGCTCGGTGCCTCCACTGCCCTCTTCCTTGATAAACACATCTCTGTCCTGCCCCAGATGGCACAGCAGCATCAGAGCTGCTGGCCTGGTTGGTGACCACCCTCAGGCCCAGCCAGGCTCCCGAGGAATGATGTCTTACCCAGTGTCCAGTGAGGCGTGCAAGGACCTCCTCCCCTGACGTGATCTTCCCAGAGATCTGGTTGATGCTGGTGCTGCTCCCAAAGAAAGGCTGCAAGAGCAGATGGACGTCCGATGAGTGGGGAGGAGGAGGAGGGCCCTGCTTAGAGGCACATCCTCAGAGGTACGGAGTGGTCATTCTCATGACTACGGCTTAGACGAGGCTCACTACTAGAAAAGGATGCCCTCATGCCAGCGCCTCAGTCTGAACTCAAATCTGTGGTCTTCTACCATTTGGACAATGGGACTTAGGCCTGCAGGTTCTGCTGTGTGGCCTGTGGGCAACCCCTTTCTCTCTCTGGGCCCTGCCTGTTCTATGCGGATGCAAAAGTGTACTTGTTTGGGGGCACTCTGCTTGGTGTGGGATGAGGGGATCAGGCCTCCCTCCCCGAGCTCCATGCACTGTCTCCCACAAACTGCATACATCACCTTGAGCTTGAAGTCCAGTTCAGCTTGGAGGTTGTTCTTCTCACATGCGATGGTCACTTTGCCCCCTAGCTCCATGGTCATGGTGCCATACAGGATCCCTGAAATGCAACTGGTGTTGGGATTCAGCCCTGAAAGCCTGTGTCAGCAGACAGGGTAGGGAAGGTGTACGAAGGGGTTTGTTGAAATGGAGCCAGAAGCCTGCCTGTCCTTCAGTACTGTGACCCAGGAAGGGGCCTCTGCTCTGGTCTGGAGATGCCACACCCTTCACTGGGTCAGCTCCTTCAGAATCCCTGATCCCAGTGACCGAGCAATCACATCTGTGGCTGGGTTCTGCCCCAGAACTAGAGAATAGATGTGTCTGTTCCTCACTGCCCCCAGGACTGGGCCAGTGTGTCTGTTCCCAGCGGTCCCTCAGGGCTGGTGTTGTATGCATCTGAAAATCCTGTATATCTTTTTCTCAGTACACTTCTGGTCATATGGAAAACATAATCTAATTTAAAAATCACCACCATGATTGCAGTAGTTTGAATAAGAATGGCCCCGTAGGCTCATATATTTGAATGCTTGGTCATTAGGGAATGGCACTACTTGACAAGGATTAGGAGGTATGGCCTTGATAGAGTAGGTGTGGCCTTACTGGAGGAAGTGTGTCACTGGAGGTGGGCTTTGGGGTTTCAAATGCCCAAGCCAGGCCCAGTGGCTCTCTCTTCCTGCTGCTTGACAATCTGGATGTAGAACTCTCAGCTGCCTCTCCAGCACCATGTCTGCCTATGCACTGCCATGCTTCCTGCCATGATGACAATGGACTAAACCTCTGAACTGTAAGTCAGCCCCAATTAAATGCTTTTCTTTATAAGAGCTGTCATGGTCAGAGTGTCTCTTCACAGCGATAGGACACTGACTAAGACAATGATAAAACAAAACACCCAAACACTTCTACTTGAAAACTCAGAAATGTGAAGTAAAATATTTCATTTAAAAAAATTAAAAGCAAAAAAAAAAAAAAAGAAAAGCCATTTGTAGCAGCAAAGGCTCGACCTCTACCCCTATATTCTTCCAAGGAGAGTGTAAGTGCTAAGACATAGCACAGGGAACTATACAGCTGAGAGGAAGGCAGGATCCTCATGTTGCTCCAGGGGGTCTCGGGGCTGCATTACAAAGTAAGAAAAGTCAGCTATGAGCTTGGTGTGATCTCCACACTTGGAGGCTGGGGCATGAGGATTATGAGTAGGAGGTCAGCCTGTGCTGCAGAGTGAGTACCAGGCCGGCCTGGGTTACACAAGGAGACTGGCGGTTTGAATGAGAATGTCCAATGTCCCACAGAGGCTCACGTATTTGAACACCTGGCCTCCACTTGGAGAGGTTTAGGAGGTGTGGCCTTGTTAGAGGACACACGTCATGGAGGCTGCTTTGGGAGTTTAAAGACCCGACATTTCCCTTTGTTCTCTCTGCCTCTTGCTTGAGGTCCAAGGTAGGAGCTCAAAGCTTCCTGCTCCAGCTGCCATGCCTGCTGCTGGCTGTCATGCCTCCCCACCATGGCGGAGGACTGGCTCCCTGGAACCATAGGCCCAAATAAAATCTTTATTCATAAGCTGCAAGCTGCTTGCCATTGAGCCTGAGGACCTGAGTTTGGTCCACAGGTCCCGCATGGTGACAAGGGAGAAGCAGCTCCTTCAAGCTGCCCTCTGACCTCCACGAGTGTGCAGTGGCACACTTCCTCACTCCAAACAACTAAACAAATAAATGAAATAAAAACCAAACTAGGAGAAGGAAAAAAAAAGAAGCTAACTACAGCTCCGTGTGGGAACAAGGGGCAGGGTTCTGAAGGAGGCACGGGGACCAGTCACACCTTGTTTTGTGTTTTAGATTTTTAGAATCAGGTAAGTATTCTACACACACAATTATACAAAATAAAATAAAAATGAATGAATTCCTCGAAGTCACTGTAACTCCCAAGCTAAGACTGGTGGGAGTGACTGTGTAATATTGGAGGGGACCTTTTCACTCCATGGGGACTCTGAAAGTCCTTGGAAGATAGGCGTTACACAGAGCTGAGCACAGAAAGCAGGCTCATAGCACCAAGAGTCCCATGATTCTACGACTGCCTCCTGTCACCTAGCTAGATGGCTTTGTCAGGTCTGCATCAGCTCTGCCCGAGACTTAAGAGCCATGCAAGATCGGGGCTTGGCAGGCAGGGTGTAGAGACTCAGGGTCATAAGCCAACTGCTGCTCCCCAGATCAAGCTGCACGTCCCAGATCAAGCTGCCCGTGTCCCGCTCATCCTTTCAGTTGTCAGAGCTATGCCGAGTCAGAGATGAGTTTTTTATTTTTTTTTATTTATTTATTTTTTTTTTGGTTTTTCGAGACAGGGTTTCTCTGTGTAGCTTTGCGCCTTTCCTGGAACTCACTTGGTAGCCCAGGCTGGCCTCGAACTCACAGAGATCCGCCTGGCTCTGCCTCCCGAGTGCTGGGATTAAAGGCGTGCGCCACCACCGCCCGGCTGAGTTTTTTTATTTTTTAAGACACGGTCTCACTATGCAGCCCTGGCCTCGAACTCACAGAGACCTGCCTGCCTGTGCCTCCCAGGTACTGGGATTAAAGGTATGAGTTACAACAGCAGGTTTAGAATGGATTCTTATTTTTATTTTTGGAAGTTCTTGGGGTTGAATACTAGCCTCAGCATGCTCAGCACGTGCTCTGCTGCTGAGCTTCAGCCCCCACCAAAGGGATTTTTAGGGTGGGGAGGTCTTCTGTTTGACACTACAGTGGTGACTCTATGTCACTCTTCTTAAACCTGTAGAATATACACAAAGAGTGGGCCTTAAAGGAAACTGTGGATTTTAGCTAACAACTAAGTCTTAATCTGGTTTTGCTATGAACATGTAACAATGTCTGCCATACTAAGGAAGATGTCTGTGATAGGAGCTGGAGGTGGGTAGGGATCTATAGGAATTATACTTCTTGGTGTGTGTGTGTGTGTGTGTGTGTGTGTGTTGTGCTGGGATTGAACCCAGGGCTTCATACATACTAGGAAAGTATGCACCACTGAGCGGCCAGTCCAGTTCCCTTCCTATCTTTTAATTTTGAGACACTGTCTTACTAAGTTACCCAGGCTGGCCTTGAACTCCCTCTGCAGCCCAGGCAGGCTCTGACGTTTCAATCCTCCTGCCTCAGCCTCCTCAATAGCTGGGACTGCTCACTATCACAACGGGAGCCAGAGGCAAAAAAAAAAAAAAAAAAAAAAAAAAAAAATCAAAGAGGAGAAATCCTAGCAGAGTCCACCCAGAGTTACACACCCAGTTCTGAAAAGTCACCCACGAGGTCAGGACACCTTCACACAAGCAAACACCTGAGTGGTTTAGCATCTGCTATGGTTGTCAACACCACCTGAATTTGGAATCACCTAGGAGACACACACCTCTGGGTGGGTCTACAATGGTGTTTCCAAGGAGGTTAGCAGAGGAAGGAAGACCCACCATGGATATGGATGGCACATCCCTGGAGTCTTTGGCTGAATAAAAAAGGAGAAATCAGCTGAGCACCAGGTTCATCTCTGCTCCCTAACTGTGGATTCAACATGACCAGCTCTGTCATCTCCTCCTCTATGATGGACTGGACCCTCAAATTGTGACCCAAAACAAACTCTTTCTTCCTTTCTTGGTTGTTTTTTACCATGTCATCGTAAGAAGAAAAGTAACTAACACAGCCCCCTATGCCATGACTGAGGGCTAGCCCAGGCTATCGGGAAGTGGGGCATGGCACAGTCACTCACCTCGGCAGTGGGCGTAGGGCATGGTGAGGGTGTACTCCTCCTTGCGGTTCAGGAAGGTGAGTTTAGCCTTGCCGTCCAGAAGCGCGGACAGTGAGTTCCCTGCAAGGACAGGGCAGGGCTGTTGAGGGCACAGACCCTTAGCTGCTGCTGGACCCCAGGGTGTGAGTGTCCTTTCAACATATCCCAGAGTTCCCAGTGCCTCCAGCTAGAGCACCGAGGGACAGACAAACAACCTCTGGGGCTTGGGAATCATAAAAACTCTTTAGTTTGCACCCATTATGAACTCTGAGAAATCATCTGCCTTGTAGCATGTAGTTACTCCCATCATAGTTACTCTACCAGGGAGTTTCAGGGTGGAGACTATTAACCTTCTGGAGCTAGCCTGAGCCCAGAGCCCAGGTGGGAAAGGTGAATAGAATATGGATGCAGATGCCACATGCTACCCTCTGCTGCTACAGGGCACACAGAGAACCTAAGCACATACCTGCACACAAACTATGAGGGTAACGAGGTGCCTGACGGGGAAAGGTGTTGCTGAGGTTCCTGGGCACTGCTATTCCCAGGCTCAGAGCAGCACAGAAACACAGCTTGTCCTGTGATCACAGGCTGCTCTGCCCTGTTTGGAACACTCAAGCACCTGCCACCAGCCAGGTGTGGCTACCAAAACACTTGATGGGACCCATGCAATAGAATACTGTTTTCACTTCTATATACCTACCTACCTTCTATCTATCTACCTATTACCTATCTCTCTGCCTCCTACCCACCTATGTATTATCTATCTACCTACCTATCTATCTATCTATCTATCTGTCTATCTATCTATCTATCTATCCATCCATCCATCCATCCATCCATCCATCCATCCATCCATCTATCTATCTATCTATCTTCTATATACTGACTTTCTGTCTCTCTATCCATCTATCTACCTACCTTCTGTCTATCTGTCATATATCCACCATCATCCATGTGCATTTCTGGCGATGGAACCCAGGGCCTCTGCCCACTAGGTGTGCACTTTCCACTGATCTGCAGCCCAGCCCCCCTTTTAACCAGTACAGACAGCCACATGTGGCTGACGGCTATGGAATCAGGTGGTTCTCCTGGGACAAGTTCTTCTCCATAGGCTTCTCCTCTGTTCCCTTGCTTCCCTGCAGAAGGTGTCCGCTCTCAGCAGAGTTGGGGCCACCCACATCATCCCACCACTGGAGTTCTGGGGTTCACTGGCTTCTGGAGTGAAATTCTCCTCCCACTTCTACAAGACCCAGAACCCCCCACTCCCGCCCCCAAGCCTCCTCACCATAGAACCTGGACTTTGCTGTGATGCTGCCGCTCATGCAGAAGCCATCCTTCTGGTTGCTGACATAGAAGGCAGACACAGGAGGATGGTGGGACACCTGTGTGAAGGGAGGTGGCTCTGGAGATGGCTCCAGAGAGGGCAGTCCCAGAAACGACATACCTCGGGGTCCCAGGACGAAGTGTGGGACATAGTCTTAAAAGTACCACGGCAGGGCCTGAATCTCCGTGTCTGGGAACCTACTCAAATTTCTGAGTCATCTAAAAATGCCCTGTGCTGGGCAGTTAGGCTGCTTGCCCTCCTTCAGGTGATGCTCTGTTACATGCCTGCCTGTCTTGGAGAATCCCCATGGTCAGTGACCAGTGTGCAGCCTCCCCTATGGCAGGGTATGGGCCAGAGAAAATGCCACCCTCAGTCCCACCAGCCCCTGCCCACCGCCTGCTGCCCACACTGAGCTGGAAGGCTGAGTTGGGCAGTGGGGTCTTGCCTGCTCTGCTATGTAGAAGGTGTGGCTGTTGGTCTGAGGGTGCAGCCAGCGGCAGCGGAAGGTCTCCCCCAGGATGGGGTTATAGGGTTTCTTGATGCCCTGTGGGGAGCACAAAGACATGCTGGAGGAACTGGGAAGAAAAAGCCACTTCCGGGGGTCCAGATGGGGTGAGGCACAGGTGAGACAGTATGGGGGGTGCTCCTGCCTCTAGAAGGGGCTCTGATTTGCCATTAGCACCTTGCTTCTGCTTTGAGGAGACGACTTTTTGCTGGTGGCTTACATTTGGCGGGGAGGATGGGGGAAGGCCTGCCTCGGGAATTCCTGGCTTCTGCTGAGTTCAGAGGGGCCTCAAGACCCCAACCAGATCTGGCTGTCCTGGGACTGAGGCACAGCCCATACATAACTGGGTCAAAGGCAAGCTTGGGAGATGCCAGGCTTCTAGGAGACCTTGGTCTATCTCAGTCTATGGCATGACTCTGGGTTGGACTGCAGGCTCACATCTATTCAATGAGAGGCAGAACTGGAATCCAACTCAGTGCAGTCTTCCTGCTTCTGCCTCCAGAGTGCTAGCTAGTATTATAGGTGTGAGTCACCACACCTGTGTGTCTGCCTGTGTGTGTGTGTGTGTGTGTGTGCGCGCGCGCATGCGTGCGTGCATGAGTGTGAGTCTACATGCCTGTGGAGGCTGGCAGTCAATGTTAAGCGCTATCCCTCAGAAGTTATCTACCTTCTGTCCTATCTGAGACAGGACTGCTCACTAACCTAGAATTTGCCAAGCAGGCGAGGCTGGCTGGCCAGTGGGCCACTGGGATTCTCCCATCGCCACCTCCTCAGCACTGGGATTACAAACACGTGCTCCCACCCCCAGCCCCAGTGAATGAAACGCGGGTCTTCAAGCTTGCATGGCAAGCATTTTACTGACTGAGCTCTCCCCACTCTTCCCTCCCCTTTTAAAGATGGATTCTCACTATATAGCCCAGGCTGGCCTTGAACCCCAGGAAATTCTGTTTGTGCTTCCCTGGTGCTGGAATTACAGGTGTGCACTACCACATCTGGCCAGAATCTTGGTTGTCAAGTTTGTGTACTATGGAACCCCAGCTCCAGGTAGACCTGCAGGCCACTCCATAACCAGGATGGCTGCTACCAGCAGAGTCCTGGGCTGGGGGTTTTCAAAAGGGATTCTGTGACAAAAGGTGATAGATAACCCCAGATCCCAGAGGTAACATAACTTAGGGTCAAATGCTCCTTTCCTAACACTCTCGTGTGTGGTGGCACCTGTCACGCAGCCTGAGGCTGTCTCCTTGAAGACTGAGGAAGGATCCAGTTAATGGGACCAGCATTGGGAGCTGGGCCTGAGAAGCCAGAGAGAGAACTGTCCTCCACCTCTCAGGATCTAGGGCCACGGTGGGGATAGCTGGGTATCTTCTGGGCCACGGAGGAGAGTGTTGGTCCCACTCATGGTGGGCTGACAGACCCCTGGCTGAGGCCCTGCCCTTTCCACAGGCCCCTCCTACCTTGGGCTTCTTGTAGAAGCCAGACAGATACCATCGCAGCACAAGCTTCATGCGGCAGTAAGCATCCTCCTCTGTGGCTGCCCTGTGATGGAGGTGGAGAGCTCCGACTCAGGTTGGGGTCCCCGGATACCCTCCCCAGAACCCTTTCTCCAAACATCCCAATCTCCACCCACTTGGATGAAAGAGGCAACCTCATCCCAGATGACCTCAACACCCCGCTCCATCCTTCCAGGCAGGCCAGAATCAGGCCAAGTGGGTTTAGCACACAGCCATAGAAAGTGCTGCGGATCAGCTTCACACTGGGGCAGAGAGGGCTCTGCATGCTCCGGGCTGTCGGGGTGCCCTCCCCTCTAGGAAGACCCCCTTCGCTTCCCTCTTCCTGGCTCTACCCCATCCCCTGCCTCCGCAGCAGCCCACAGGGCCTGTGGGACCCGCTTCTGTCGGTGATGCACCTGGAGAGCAGGTCCCCGTGGTAGTAGTAATCTGAGAGCTTGCTGAGGAAGGAGCGGGGCTCCAGCACGAAGGTGGGCAGCACCACTCGCGACAGGTCCATGCCCGGCCGCAGCTGTCGCAGCAGCACCCACATCAGGTTCTTGTTTTCCTCGGACACTGTCTCCACCTGGGATGTCTCATCCAGCTGCAGCGGAAGGATACAGTCAGGCCCCATGGGATGGACTTGGAGCCTCTGCTCTGGGTTGCCCAAAGGAGCTGAGGGACAGGGAGTCAGAACAGCACATTTGGTCCTTGCCTACCGGAGGACATGCATCCACTCTGTGTGAATGGGTGCCACCGCCCATTCTGAGCTTGGGAGGGAGGGAGTTCCTCAATAGGTCTGAGAACAAGACCAGCTCTTCTCTACCTCTGGTGCCTTGGCTCTCCTTCTCACAGGCACAACTGCCATGGTGCCGTTCACCACATGGCATATCCACAAGACCTTCACCAGAGGCCACATCCACAGGGCTGCCCGATCTTATATGTCTGGCCTCCAAAATTCTGAGCTAAAAACCCCTCTTCTCTAGAAGTTCCAGTTCAGGAATCTGGTTGCCCGGGTCCTGTGTGCTTGCAGGTATGCCGGGCAGCTTGCTGCTACTATAAGAAATACCCGAGGCAGTTGACTTTTAAAAGAAGAAAGGTTTGAGCTAATCTCAGCACTAAGGAGGCTGACAAAGAGGACTGCTATTTGTGGCCAGCCTGGGCTACAGAGTAAGTTCTAGGCTAACCAGGGCTACACTGCCCAGTCTCAAACGAAACAAAAGGTTTATCTTCAGTGTAGGAGGGCTTGGTGTAGGATTGATGAGCTTGCTTTAGGCCTCTGGAGACATGGTACATCATGCAGGAAGTACATGGCAGCACAAATGCTCATGGTCAGGATGCAAGAGAAAGAAACCAATCGGACCCCTCTGAGGCCACACCCCCAGTGACCTAACTTCCTCCTGAGGTCCCAGGTCCTCAGGGTTCTACCACCTCCCAGCTGTAACAAGCTTCACACCTGGCTTTCGGAGGACACTCAACATGTAGGTGAAAAAGTCAGAGGACAACACAGGTTCCTGATTGGGGTGAGGGGCCCAAGGTTGTCCGACCACAGGACAGGTCCCCAGTGTGTACAGGAGTTTGTCATCTGCCCAGCAGGGAGGGCTGGGATCTGTCCTCTGGCCACAGTCCACCCCAGCTCAGGGAAGCTGTTTATTTGGGGCTGGACCTTCACATCAACCTTGCATCTCATGCTAGATGGGCAGGGCAGAGTTGGAGACATGTCATTCAGAGACGTCCACTCACAGGCACAGCTGCTGGCTGCACACGGAGTAACAAGAGGTTGCAGACTTCAGCCCTAGCCCTGCCGCGCCCTGTTTCTGTTCTCTCAGTCGACAGTGGCTCTCACCTCTCCCAGCTCCTCCTGGACCTGCTCCACATAGGTGGTTCCCCTCCGTGGCCCACCAGGGCTGTCCAGTGGGTCACTCCCACTCTCATTGGTCTTGCGGCTGTGATCCTGCGTGTCAGCATCTGAGTCTTCGGCGTTCTCTCGTTCTGACTTGTCCGAGAAGGCATCATTCTCCAGGTGGTTCTCCAAGGCAGACCCATTCAGCCTGGAGAGAGGAAGTGCCTATGGGCCCCCAGTTCCAGGCAACACCTAGGACCTCAGACACCCATCTGGGTACCTGGCCTCTCTCACTTCAGGGACTTCACACACTGCCTTATACTGAGTGACCTGCATTTGTACTATTGCTCTTGGCCTCCCTCCTGTGGCTAATGGGGACACCATGCAGACCCTTCTCACCCAGCTCACTCACGGGAACAGGTCTTGGTCTGGGATGGTGGTTGAGGTGGGCAATCCATAGAGAGAAGAGGGTGAGGCATCGGGCGACGACCCCTGCTCTCCATCTCGGCCCTGCTTGCATGTGCTCAGTCGAAGCAGACTGGAGCAGCGCAGGGCCAGCTCCAGGGCATCTAGCCAGCAGCGGCCTGGGGGACACAGAATGAGTCCGATGGGGCAGCCTTCCCTGTACTTCCCCACTGTGGTAGTTTGAATATAATTGGCCCCCACAATCTCATATGGAGTGGCATTATTAGGAGGTATGGCTTTATTGGAGTGAGTATGGCCTTGTTGGAAAAAAGTGTGTCTCTGTGGGGGCAGGCTTTGAGGTTTCTTATGCTCAGGATATTGGCCAATGTCTCATCAACTTCCTGTTGCCGGCAAGCTGTAAGACTCTCAGCTACTTCTCCACCACCACGTCTGCCTGCACACTGCCATGCTCCCCACACTACGATGGTAATGGACTGAACCTCTGAAACTGTAAACAAGCCACCCGAACTAAATGTTTTCCTTCTAAGAGTTGCTGGGGTTATGGTGTCTCTTCACAGCAATGGAAAACATAACCAAGACACTCACCAAGGAACTTGATCTGCCTATTTTCCAGAAGTAGCTTTCAGGAAGCAATCTCCTGCCAAGGTATCTTGTCTTTTAGTCATGAAACTTCTGGTCCCATGCCTCACTCCTCTCCACTAGGGTCTAGTTAAAGACTCGCCTCCCTAACAGACCCCAGCCTTGCATGTAGCCATCCTGGCAGGAATGAACATAAACTAAAGAGACAGGTGTGTCCCTCCCTTCGGCCATCAGACTATTGAAACAATGAACCCCAGGAGTCTCACACTGAGGAAGGGAAAGGCTGAAGCCTGGTGCCAGTCAGAGGGGGAGCTTGTCTCCCAGAGATCTCACAGAGTTCTGAGAACTTGTCAGACCACCTTGCAGGAGAGACTGGAGCTGACAGTGATGGGTCAGTGATGGGCAGGACCACACCTCGACCAGAACTGCTTAGGAATGCACACCTCCTGCCCTCTGTTTAAACCTAAATTTCACACCAGGAGCCTGAAGACAGACTTGAGGGCCTTTGTTTCTCTTCACAGTGTGTCCACACTGAATTAATCTCCCTCCTCCACTTTTCACTGCTTTGTCTGTTTAATTGATTACTGAGAATGGGTGGCTGAGTCCAGCTTGTTGGGGCTGCCAACAGCTCTGGGAACACGTGCACACATGTGTATGCCCTTGGAAATGAGTGTGGGGCACACATCAGGGATCCCATGTTCGTGGGGGCAGAGGCTGGGCAGGGGTCTGGTATGCCAGTGAGGAGCCAGTGAGCAGGGTTCAAGAGGCAACAAAAGACAGCCAGGGCTGTGGGAAAGCAGGGGACAGGCAGGGCAGGGCCTGCTTTGGCCTAAAGCCTGTGGCCCTGAGGTTCCACTTTCTTCATGACAGTGTGTATGCGTGTCTGCAGGGCTTGGGTTAGACTGGTATCATATCACTGCCCTTGGGAGTGGGGTGATAGATAGGAAGGTATTGTTCAGAGCTATGGGGAGAGGCACCCACACAGGTGACACCAGTGTCCCGGCATGATTACTAACAACAGTGCCTCCATCCACTCCACACTTCAGAGTCACCTATAAGTGATACTACAGTGTCCGAGGGACTCATGTGTGAGGGCCCCAGCTTAAGGAAAGATGAAGGAAGCTTTTGATTCCTAAGCTTCCATGCTGGGTGTCCCTGGGTACTGTGGGCTTCTTTCACTAACTTAAAACCACACAGCCTTTTGTTGGAGAGCCCCTGGGGCTACACTGGGAAGCTCAAGGGGACCCACTGGATGGGACCTCCTGGTGCCCTGGAACTGCCCTCTTGCTCAAGGATGCCTGGCATCCTGCTAGACTCACTGTAGGCTTCCTTTGAGCACAGTGCTACCACCAGTGACACTGGGCATTTGTGGGGACAGTGAGAGGATCATGGCAGGTTATATAACCCAGGGTGAGAGCTGGGGAGATCACTGTGGAATTGGACTTAGGGCCCAGACATGCATTTTGTGGCTGCCACAAAAGACTAGACATCCTGAGTGTTATACATCCTTTGAAACCTGTTTGAAAGCCTCTGCCTCCTCCTGCAGGAAGCCCACCCTGATACACATGAGATTGCAGATAATCTTCCTTGACTGTGGCCCCTGACAATCAGGGCTTCAGTTCAAGCTTGTCATCTGGTGGCTGGCTCACTGCTCAAAGACCCCTAAGGTATGCAGGCTCTGTCAGGGCACAGATTGTCGGTCCACCCTAGAGTCCAGCAGGACCAATGACAGAGAGGGTGAACAAAAATATTAAAAGCATTCAAGATAGGCTGGGAGTGAGTGTAGATATAACATTTGACCACAAGGGGGCGCCATAGAACCAGCAGTTAAGCTATATGCGGGATTCCAAACCTCAACAGCTGGACCTTAGCGGTCAGGTCCTTGGACCTCCAGCTGGGGGCACCAGCTCTGAGGTTTTGATCAGGAGCCACAGCCCTGGCTAGAAGCTGTCACCTGAAGGACTCCTTGTTACAGACATAATGGGCTGCTTGCTGCTTGGAATCTGTGATCTAGTTCAGAGGATCTGGACTCAGGGGAACCCACATTAATATCTGTAACCTATTGCTAGACTACTTCTGGGCTGCCTGTTACTTAAGCTTCCCCATCTGTCAAACATGAAATATCACAGCAGAACTTGTTGGTGGCACTCAGAACTGTCACCTGATTGTTTCCATACAGCCCTGGGATTCCCATAGCATCGGGGTGACAGGTACAGCTAGTCCCATTTAATCCACGGGGAAACTGAGGATCGGCTGAGAGAGGGGCATCACTATAGGGCAGGCTCAGTCTGTGTCGTTGGGTAGCTGAGCTAGAGTCCCCCAGTGAGGGGAAGGGAGTAACTCAGTGGTGGAGCCCCTGCCTAGAATCCCCCAGTGAGGGGCTGGGGTGTGGCTCAGCGGTAGAGGCCCTGCCTAGAACCCCCCAGTAAGGGGAAGGGAGTAACTCAGTGGGAGAGCCCCTGCCTAGAATCTCCCAGGGAGGGGCTGGGGGTGTATAGCTCAGTGCATGGTTCCACTTCCAGGGGACTCTGGGATGGCGGAGACAGGGCAGGTGGCACTCACCGTCCGATTCAGAGGCGGCCCTGAAGATCAGGTAGCTGCTGGGGAGGGGCTGGGTGATGGAGCCCACACTCTCACCTTTGGGGCCCTAGAGAGGCAGAGACCTGCAAGGTCAAGCACTGGGCCAGGAAGGCTATGAGGAAGTGGGTGGGGCGCTCCCCACCCGCTTCTGAGCCGAGACCCCTCCTTCAGTTCAGCTCCCTGATTATGGTGGCCAGAACCAGTTAAGGTAAGTTCCAGACTTGCGGTCGAATTGTCCCTTCAGAGGGACAGCGAAGGGCTGGTCAGTGTAAGGAAGTCTGTCCCTTATTTGGAGTAAACGTGTTTTGTTTTGCTTTTGAAACAGGTTTCACTACGTAGCCCTAGCTGGCCTGTAACTTGCTAAGTAGACCAGGCTTGGCCTTAAACTCAAAGAGAATCCGCCTGACTCTGTCTCTGGAGTGCTTGGATTAAAGGTGTGACCCTTGCAGGCCAAGCTGGAATATATTTATATGGTCAGCATTTTCATATAAAATAGTTTTATTTTTAACTCTTTTTTGGTTTTTCAGCAGTTTTTGTTTTTGTTGTTGTTGCTTGTTTGTTTTGAGACTGGCCCACTCTCACTCTGCAGCCCAGGCTAGCCTACAACTTCCTATGTAGTTGGAGATGGCTTTGAACCTCTGATCCTCCTGCCTCTGTCCCCCAAGTGCTGCCCATGGGGCGATGGGGTGTCCTCAGCTCGCTGAAGGGGGCTGCACTGTGCTAGCTCAGGCACGTTCATGCATTTTTGAGGTTCAGTATTTTTAATCCATAGTGGGTTTACTCAGCTGTAATTTCACCAAAAGTGGGAAGAATATTACTTTTAAAACTAATAGAAGCTAGGCATGGTAGTTTATACCTGTAATCTCAGCATTTGAGAGGATGAGGCAGGAGGATTGCCACAAGTTCTAGGCTAGCCTGAGCCATAGAGTGAATTCTACATCAGTATGGGCCATACAGTAAGAGAAACCATGTCTCAAAAAAAAATCAAACCAAGCCGGGTGAGGTAGTACACTCCTTCAATCCCAGCACTCAGGAGGCAGAGGCAGGCGGTTCTCTATGAATTTGAGGTCAGCCTCCGTAGTGAGTTCCAGGCCTGCCAAAGCTACACCTTGTGTCATCCCCACTCCCAAATCCAAACAAAACATAAACTTTGTCGTTTCTCTGAAACCCAAATGTAACGAGGTTTTCCCTGAGGACCCACGCCTGTCGCATCAGTCCTGGCTGAGCAGTCCAGGTGGTGAGGGATGAAGGTCTGCGTCAGGGACAGGCCCTTCCTCCCCTTCAGACAGCACTGGATGAGGGACCCAGTGCATAGCCTAGATCTGCCCCATCTCTGCTTCCCGCAGCCCATCACGGGCTGCTCAACCTCCAGGGATCCCTTGCTAGAGCTCTCCTTTTGGAATTGTGGTCCCAGGAGGAGCCCCCAATCTCCCTGAACCCCCGGCCTGGGCACCCTGTTGATCGGCTCACCTTTACAGCCCACACAGACTGGTCCAGCGGGTGGAAGAGTTTGAAACAGAAGCCATCCTTCTTGGAGGGGCGCTCGATGAGCTCGCAGCAGTGCAGCAGCACCGTGCCCACCCACTGGCCCACCTTGGGCGTCTTGTAGATGAGCAGTACACCTGGTCTCAGCACGCACCACAGCTTCGTCCAGCTCTTCAGGGTCCCTCGGATCTGCAGAGGACCTCACGGTCAGGGTCATCCACTGGAGGCCGCTCCCCGAGCCGTCTACACAGCTTGGCGGGGCATGACCAGAGGCAGGGACTGGGGTGATGGACTCCTGGAGGCCCCAGGAGCTAGGAGGTGTGTCCCAGAGCTCTGTGGGGAGTGTGGTCCTCACAGCACCTTGACGCTGGCCTCTGGCCTCCAGACCTATGGGGAACTGGCGTCTGTGTCGCGCCATTTGGTACACAGTCCAGGGCCACTCAGACAGCTCTGTAGTGACAAACAGACTCACCTCCCAGGTGCCACGGATGTCCTGGCCTATAGGAGCCCCTGTGCGTGGCACACCTGCCTACCTTCAGGCTGTCAGCCATGATGACCACACTAGGGTCGGTCAGGGCGCTGAAGAGCTGCTTTGTAGCCCGCTTCTTCTCCTGCCGATAGTTCTCCTTCTGCGCCTGCGACCAGCACGGAAGTGGGTTGGTTGTGGAGAGCATGGGCTGCCCTAGCTCCTCCCACTGCCGGCGGGGCACAGGGAAAGGAGGATGTAGAACAGTGGCTCTCAACCTGTGGATCGTGACCCCTTCGGGGAGGGCTGAACAACCCTAGCACGGGAGTAGCATATCAGATATTTATATTACGATTCATGACAGTAGCAAAATTATAGTTATGAGGTGGCAACGAAATAATTTTATGGCTGGGAGTCACCACAACATGAGGAACTGTATTAAAGGGTCACAGCATCAGGAAGGTTGAGAACCGCTGATGTAGAAGGTGTGGGTGTTTCCCTCCATCCTCCCCACCTCCTGGGCCAGGCCCACCTTGAGAGTGTCCTTCTTGGAGATCCTGGTCGTTGGGGAGGTACATTCCTTGTCAGATCCATTGCATAGCCTGTACTCAGCCTGTAAGAGAGAGAATGGGGTGCTGGGAGGTGTCAGGGTACAGTTGGGGCTGCCAGGGCCGGGGCAGCAGAAAGCAGGGGTCCCAGAATAGACAGAAATGAGAAAGCGAGCTGAGCATCAGCATTCATCTCTGCTTCCTGACTGTGGACGCAATGAGACCGACCGCTCAGCTCCTGCAGCCAGGCCCTCCCCACCCCCACCACGATGGACTGTGCCCTTGAACTGCGAGCCAAAAACGGTCCTTCCTCCCTTAGGGTGCCTTCACCAGGCATCTTGTCTCAGCAATGAGAAAAGTAGTAAGGTGGGGTTTGTAAAAGAGGGCCTTGGTGGCAGCCAGGGCACGGTGGTGACAAGTTTCTAGCCTATGTCAGCCCTAAGGACAGCAGTTCTCTTCCACGACGCTCAGAATGGCCACTCCTTGGCCACCACCAGGGTTCATCTCTGGGCAGGTAAACAAGGAGACTTTGGGGTAGGGATGCCTATTGGCTCTGCAGAGGTGTGTCTATAGAGTCAGTGTCCAAACCTTGCTTGAGGCTAGAGACAGGAGCCAAGCACTGGAGCCTGGGGCCATTGCTCACTTTCCAGACCCAGAGCAGTATGAGAGCAGCATCATGGAGCTAGAAGGAGCCACAACCCCACAGATGGAGAAACTGAGGTCTGGGGAGTAGAGCCAGAACTTGGTCGAAAGGCCACAGGTCTGGGGATCACAAACTGTGCCCCGAATCCTGCATGCCACCTGTTGCCGTGCCCCTGGGGTCTACAGGTGTGATACACACGAGGCTGTAAGTTGTCGTTGGCTATTGAGCTCACTGAGAAGCTGCCTCTGGGAACAAGGCTGCACCCCGCCCACATGCATGTTGTCACAGTGTCCTCCAAGGCCCCGGGTCTCACATGGCTGCCCCTCCCCAGCTCTGTGACAGAGAGGGAAGAGAGCAGCCCTGAAGAATTCAGAGCTGGAAAGGGACCATTTCTAACGGAGGAAGTTACCATTGTTCATCCTACAAGGTAACAGTGCCCACAGTGGGAACACGCAGCCAGACTCAGCTATGGACAGAAAGCACAGCTGGAAACCCCAGCTGATTGCCTCAACTTTCCCAGGCAGTTTCTGCCAGGTGTTGTGAGCCCCCAGGTGTTATAAGTCCCTCTGTTCACGGTCCCCAGCAGGCTCTTCCAGTCATTTCTGCTGAGCCCTGTAAACGCCTGATTTGATGATGTTTTGCTATCTATTGCTTCTGTCTATTGGCTACCTACGTGTGTTCTTTACTTTGTCTTGTTAAATACTTAATAAACACACTTATATCTGGGTGGTGGTGGTACACGCCTTTAATCCCAGCACTTGGGAGGCAGAGTCAGGCAGATCTCTGAGTTCGAGGCCAACCTGGTCTACAGAACAAGTTCTAGGACAGCCAGGGATACACAAAGAAACCCTGTCTCAAAAAAACCAAAAAAAATAAAAATAAAAAATAAACACACTCATTCAAAACCCAAAGTGTGGCTATCGGCTGCCATTGCTCACTCTCCTGCACAGAACAAGCTAAAGTGTCTAAAAAAAAAATCAAATGAATATTTCATGATGTGAAAATTATAGTGCGTGAGTCAATTTTAATTGTCAATTTGACAAAATACAGAATCACCTAGAAAGAGTCTCAGTGAGGGGCTCTCTAGATCAGGTTGGCCTGTGAGTGTCTTGATGGAGGTGGGAAGACCCACCTTGAGTGTGGATGGCACCATCTCATGGGCTGGGCCCTGGACTGAATGGAAAGGAGAGTGTGAGCTGAGCTGCAGCCCATGGGTGTTAGTCAGAGGCTCTCTGCCCCTGACTGCGGTAGAGATGACTGCGGGTAGAGGTGACCAGTGCTTCAGGCTTCTGGTGCCTTGACCTCTCCGAAGTGATCGATTGGGACCTGAAGAAGTAAGGTTGACTATGCTTGGCTCTGAGGGACAGATGGGAGTCCATAGGTACATGGATGCTGTAAGAGTGAGGGGTGGAAGTACTATGTGTGGGCTTTTGTGTTGGTAGGTACATCTGTACTCATTATTTTTTAATCATTATTTACGTGTGTGTGTGTGTGTGTGTGTGTGTGTGTGTGTGTGTGTGTGTAGGTCAGAAGACAACTTGCAGGACTAGGTTCTCTCCTACAGTTCCAGGGATTGAACTCAGGTCACTGGGCATGGTGGCAAGCACCTCTCCTGCAGAGCCATCTCACTGGCCTGTATATGCATATTAAACAGAACAGCTCAGCTGGGTGTGGTGTTACATGCCTTCAGTCCCAGCACTCAGGAGGCCAAGAGTCTGTCACTGTGAGCTGGAGGACAAACTAGTCTACACAGTGAATTCCAGGCCAGCCAGGGCTACACAGTGAGACCCTATCTCAAAGACAAACCAACCATCCACAACAGCTCAGGTCACTGGTGTCACTCATGTCCCGCAGAGACGGGGACCATCCCATAGCAAGGCTCAGAAGCTTACCCTGGCCATGCAGCAACTAAGCAGCCACGCTGGGATTGAACTTGGCAGTCCCCCTTCAGAGCTGCACCCTCTTAGCCACATAAGAACATTCCAGATCCTCGGAGGAAGTGCCCAGCGGCTCTGCTCAGAAGCGGTCTTTGAGCTAAGGGTAAATGACAATGCACGTGCCAGGTAGCAGGCCTCTAGCGACAGGCTCTGTGGGGACTCTGCAGAAGGCTCCCCAGCCTGGCATGCTCATCCACGTGGTTGGGTAGATGCTTCTCTTCCTCAGTCCCCGAATGGCCTACCCAGAAGGAGGACAGCTCTGACCACACGGGTGGAGACATGCTCCCTCAACTTGCCCAGGGCTTAGACAGTCCCAGCCCTGCAGGGACTGCGGTTAGCTGTCTGTCAGAGTGCCCCGTGGGGCAGCTAACTCAGCCCCTGCTCAAATTAGCAGCTGGCGTTTGTCAAGAACTATGAAGAGGTGGACAAAAATCAACCCGTGGTTTAAATTAAAACACTATTTACAGAGAGAAATGGCTCAGTGGCTAAGAGCCCTCTAGAGGACCCGGGTTCAATTCCCAGCATCTACATGGTGGCTAACAACCATCTAAAACTGTAATTCTAGGATTCTTCTAGCCTCCTAGGACACCAGACATGCAGGTGCTGCATACATGTGCATGCAGACAAAGCATCCACACACAAAATACAAATAAATGCATCTAAAAACCCCATTATTTACAGCCCTGTGGATGATCTCTACCACCCTGGGCTGAACAAGCTGTGCTTGTTCTAGACCACAGAGAGAGGGAGGGGGGAGGCCAGCTGGGGGCCTGGGGCAGAGCACCTGCATACCAGAGCCCCCAGGTCACTCCTATGTCCTCACGTGTACCAGGCCGCACAGGAACACTTAGGAAATGGGAAGGCTCCCCAGAACTGGGGATTTTGAAATCTTCCTGGAACTCTGTGGCCTATAAAAAAAATGACTTAAAAAGTGGAATTTGAGGATTTGGAGGAGGTTGCTCAGTGGATAAAGCACATGCACACAGGTGTGCCGGCTAGCGTTCAGATTCCTAGAAGCAAGCCATCTAAGAGTAAGACAGATGCTGTTACCACCAGCAATCGCATCAATTGAGAGCTAGAGACGGGATTCTGGGGCCAGCTGGCCAGCAAGACTAGTCAGAAATGCTTAGCTCTGGGTTCAGGGAGGGACCCTGCCTCAATAACTAGAGAAGGACACCTGATATCAACTTCAGGTCTCCACATGCATGCACATATACCTCCTATATCATGCAAACTCCACATAGCACACACATTTACACATGTAATAAAATAAGATCAACTGTATTTTGGAACAACTTCTGGATGAAAGGAAGTATTTACAGACCACACATCTGAGCAGGGCAAAGGATTTGGAATATATATGAAGAAGGTTTGCAACTCATAAGAAAAAGACCAACAACCCAATCAGAAGGCAGGTGAAGGACTCAGCAGACATCCCCCAGGAGGATGCACATGATGCTACACAGATCTGAGTCAACACGGAAACCCAACCATACTGAGATGCCAATCAGGAAAGGCTACAGTCAGAAACAGAATAGAAACCACCAGTGCTGGCTGGGGAGACCTGAGGAAGGGGCGACCTGTGACATGCTGGTGCTCTCCAAGTACACAGGAGTGTGGCAGTTCTTCAAAAATGAAACAAAGACTGCTTTAGAAGGCCGTAGTTACCTTAGCACCTGGCGAGTACACAGAGGACTGTGGCCCAGACACATATATATGCACACGGGTGCCCACAGCAGCTGTTTACTACAGCTAATGAATGGAAATCACCAGGAAGTGGCTGCCGAGGGAACAGCACCGAGTGTGGAAGGAGAAATGGAGCAGGCCTAATAGCTTGGAGGGTCTCCCTAAGCAGAGAGACTTCCTTTCATGGGTACTTTCTGTTCCCCAAATAGTTCTGCCTGGCACACATCCCTTCTCAGGTCCCCTGGGCTATGCTAAGCTCCTAATAAAACAAGGGAGACAAATGACTAAACCCCATGCCGCAAGGGTGTAGCCTGAGAGTTGAGGCTTTTCCTCCTGTAAGTATGGGGACCACAGGCTCAGCCAGCACCCTGCTGTCCCTTGAGCTAGGCTCCCTGCCTCCCAGTCCTCCCACAGGCAGGCTCTTACCGGTGGTACCTTTGTGGCAGAGCCTGGGGTCAGGGGCTCTTCATCTCTGGATGGTGATGGGCCATTGGACTCCATGTCCCTCCCTGGAAGACAATGGGTAAGCAGGACTTCTCACAAAGTGCTCTGAAGGCTGCCTGGGAGGGGCAGGAAGCCACTAGAGTGGTGTGGCCCTGAGAGGTAGAATGAGCTTCAGTAAAGGGTTCCAGAGGCTCTGGCCAGGCCCTCACAACCACAGAGAGGAAACCACAGGGGAGGAGCTGGCAGAAACAAGGACAGCTGGGCCAGTGGGGTGTGACTTAGGCCCTTGGATCACCAAGGAAGCATGGCACCCAGGTTCAGAGGCACACCGGTTCAAAACACAGGACTCTGGTAGTCCCGTAGTCTTGCTCCAGATTAGTTGAAGAGGTAGGAGGGAAGCTTGGCACCTGGATCCCTGCCCTGCCGCCCTGTACTCTGCAGCTTGAGGGAGAGAGATGATGGTGGGGTGGCCTGAAGCCAGCCATGGGTGTGATTTGGCTACTGTCAAATCACTGCCTGGGGGAGGTAGGTTTATAACAGAGGCCATGAGTCAGTGATGGAGTGAAACTCTTCCTGAAGCCACAGGCCAGGGATAGGTAGGGCACAGCTGGACAATGGGGATAGTCTCTCCAGAAAGGCCAGGACAGTGACCTGAGGAAGTAGTTCTCCCCACCGGTCAGAGAGCAGTAGCCAATTGAAGTCACCTAACATCCCAGTCTGGCACAGTGACTGAGCCCCAGGAGCGCCTACTCTCTGCCCATACAGTCCGTGACTCAGGCCTTGGTGACGGGGAGGCAGCTGTCTACTCTCACATGTGGGAAGATGCATCCTGGGTGGGGAGGGGTAATGCTCCAAGCACCCAAGAGGACAGAGGTGTCACATCATGTCAGTGCAAACAGCCCAGCACGGGCTCTTCTCTTTGCTGCCATACATATCCTGTCCACACCCCTGCTCCTGGGACCTGTCACCTCTTGCATTCCTTGAGGAGGGCCTGGCGCCTCCCAGTCCTACCCTGCCTAGTCAGTTGTTCCAAGTCTCCAGAAACTGACTGGGGCTTGTCACTCCTCCCTCTCCTTCCTTCCTCCCCACAGGGACCTACTCTTCCTCTCCCCCCCTCCCTGTTCCTGCAGCAGAGGTGAATAAGAGCTTCGGGTTACATCCTAGGCATCAACCTTCCTTGTATCCCAGTGACTGTCCAGAGTGCCCTCTCCACTCTGGGCCTCAGTTTCCCCTTCTGGTGGCTGGGATTGTTGATGGCATGACGCTTAGCTCTCCTTCCCCATCATGACCTTCTGCCTGCCCCAAGAGAGGGCCTGTGTCTCTTCCTCACTCTGCATCCAGCAGAGGGGGGTGGAAAAGGGAAGAGGGGAGGGGAGGGCAGGAGTCCTCTAGAGCAGTGCAATCCCACCTCCCACTCCTTAGGGACTCCGGAAAGGAAGGGTTAGGTCCTCTAAGGCTACCTGTCACCCACAGGGTAGAGAGAGCTTAGCTCAGACTCGGCTATGGGTTGACGGGCATGGAAGCCATAGGTCCAGCTGCCATGAAAACATTCTTTTGTGGTGGGGTCCACATTCCAGGACCCAGAACTTTATCCACAAGTGGTATGTTCCCTCCCAGGGCTTAGGACCTCTTGGAAGTGGGACATTGGTACTGATGTTGTATCCATTTTCTAAATGAGTAAACTGAGACCCAATAACAGGTCTGTGGGCTCCCGGCCAGGACAGTAGGGCTGGGGTCAGGTGCCTGTCCCCACAGCCAATATTTGATATAACTGCCCTTTGCCATCCCTAAGTTAGTCCCTTGCCAGCCAACTTGGTCCTTCAGGGTGAACTGTGAACTGTGAACCCTTTGTGTGGGGAGTCACTCTCACTGGCCCTGAAGGTACTGGAGGAGTGGGATACTGGCTGGGCTGTCACAACTGCAGAGTCAGGAGGACCCCAGCTGCCCATGGCCTGCACCAACCTGGGGTGATGGGACCAAGCTCATTTTCGCAGCCCAGAAGCAGGTTCCGTGGGAGTTTCCGGGGGTCAGTCTTCTGTGGAGTAGAAGCTGGTGGACAGAGCGAGAAGCGGCGCCGGAGAAAGGCCTCCTCCTTCATGACGTGGGTACTGGGGGGCTTCTGAAAGGAAGAAGAGGAGGGGCATGTGGTCAGGCCTCACCTGAGGCCAGGGGGAGTGCCCACAGAGAGTCAAGAGAGGACAGACCAGGTGGCCCCAAAGTGTCAGGAGGCCAGCTAGCAGCAGGCACTAGAAGGAGGTTAGGGTGTCCCTGGGCCTGCTTGTTCCATCTTAGGACACATGAGATTTGTGCCCCTGTCTGAGTGTCTCTGGTCTTGTTTGGGTCCCTGGACTCAAAGTCCTGAACAAGGTGAGAAGGTGCAGGTGTGCTCTGACAGGTTCATACCAGCCCAAGACGTCACCTACCTGCTAGAAACAGCCCTGGGAACAGGAGAGGCCACAGAGGAGGAACCACAGCCAGCCACTCCCACACTCTCGGCCACTGCAATGTCTTCAGCAGATCACAGGCCCCCACAGCCTCACCCTAAACATGGCCTGCCAGCTGAGAACAGCTGATCAGCCGCCTCCCAAGCATTTCCCTGTTGACGGAACAGAACTCATCCGATCTCCACTAGTCCTATGAGAAAAATCACCTGACCAGCTTTCAGACCATCGACCAGCTTTCCCTTTTGTCCAGCTCTTTAGGGACATGGCCTCAGCCTCCATAGGTGGTCAATGGCTCCCCAAAGAACCAGCTTTAGCCTCCCTTTTTTCAATGGCTTGATCCCAAATACACACAGCCTTTCCTGCTGGACTTGGGGACCAGGTGGGGTTTCAGGAATGGGCAGGGTATCTAGGGTGTCAATGGTCCCAGAGGTTTCTCTCCACACCCCAAAGCCCCTGTGGCCCTTGCCCACTTCTCTATTCAGCTAAGATTCCCAGACACCTGGGTTGTGCCAGGCCCAGGGCAAGCCGGGCTCTTAGGGACCCACAGGAGGCAAGAGGGCCATCCCTGGCAACAATGACGAAGGGTGTTGACGTAGTTGGTTTGCCCTCTCTGGAGCTTCACTTTTTTGGGTTGGGTTTTTTTTTTTTTTTTTTTTTTTTTTTTTTTTTTTTGGAAACAGGGTTTCTCTGTGTAATTTTGGTGCGTGTCCTGGATCTCACTCTGTAGACCAGGCTGGCCTTGAACTCACAGAGATCTGCCTGGCTCTGCCTCCTGAGTGCTGGGATTAAAGGCATGTGCCACCACCACCCAGCGAGCTTCACTTTCTTTAGGGATTGAGTAACACAGGCTTGGGGCAGGGTTAACAGCTTACTCTCAGCTGACCCATCAGGCCATCTGCCCACCTGCAGGAAGTGTGGTCAGGAAAGGATGTGTGTAAGTGACTAGAGGGACTCCTCAGAAAGTGCACCCCATTGCTCACTCATGTACATACTATCCTGTCTTCCCCACTTCCCTCCTCACTTACCCATCAGTCTGTCCACCCTTCTCTCCCTCTAACCATCCATTACTCACCTACCTATCCATGTATCCATGTGCCATTCGCCCATTCATCAATGTGTCCATGCATCATCCACCCATCCATCCATCCATCCATCCATCCATCCATCCATCCATGTACCCATGCATCCATCCATCCATCCATGTATCCATCCATCCATCCATCTATCCATCCATCCATCCATCCATGCATCCATTCATCCATCCATGTATCCATGCACTCATCCATCCTCTTATCTACTTATCCCTCACCATCTACCCTCTCATTCTTTCTTCTTCGCTCCCTATATCTTTCCAGTCAGTCAGCTGACCAGCCTGGTTTCCACTTCCTTCTCATTCACCCTACACTCAGACACACGAAGTGGGAGGGGCAGCGACTACCCTTCCAGCATGAACGGACACCCCGCCCCTGCACCCCCAGTACAATTCAGGTGCACACCAGGAGCCAAGGGCTCTATAGTGATGCCTACAGGCCAGTGGTGGCCCAGCAGCTTCCTTCGACCTGCTCAGCAGGAGGCTTCAGCTCTGCAGAGCTACCCTGAAGTCCTGACTCCCATCCTTTGTGCCCTGCCTGCTGTCTGAAGGTCACTGTCACAGACTAGGTATGTGGGGCGGGGTTGTGCATCTCACAAGCCAGCCAGGTCCCCCGGTCCCAAGCTCTGCCCACCTTGTGCCGCTGGCCCTTGTTCTCCAGTCCTTTAGCCTCCTGGGCTCCAGTCCTGACAAATGCTGAGCTCAAGCCTGCTGAAGGACCTCTGCATGGCTCTGCTCTGCTCCCTCTGTGTCCCCACCCCTATTGCGCAGGCTGGGTTTTGTCACATTCCACTCAGAAGAGTGTCCTCTGCGTGACCACTCTTTGGCTGCACTACACACATTCTCTGCATAGCACTGGCGGCTCCTAGACACCCTCCCTGGCAGTTCTTTACTGTTAAAACTCTCGGGCAGGAGAGATGGCTCAGTTGATTTAAAAAAAAAAAAATGATTGCTAGACAAGCAAGAGGGCTGGAGCTCAATCCTCAGAACCTGTGATCCCAGTGCTGGGGAGGCAGAGGCATGTGGATCCCTGAGACTGGCTGGCCAGCCCGTCCATCTCTAAGGCCCCAAGCTAGTGAGAGACCCTGCCTGAACAATCCACGGCAGACGGCTCTGAGCAACTGCACCTGGGGTGCACACACAGACGCACGCAGGTGGACCCTATGCTTAAAGGTGCGTTCTCTCTGGTTCCGTCTTGCCCACCATGGGATCCCACCACCCAGGGCAGCAACAAGTGAGGAAGGTCCTGAGTGGGGACCTAGGGATGTGGGGCTATAGATGATGCTGGCTGAAAGTGTCGGAGTAAAGCTGGGCTCCCTGGACAAGGGTGCCTCCTACGCTGGGCCCACCAAGCCTCCAGCTCAGGGAGGCGCTTTAGAGAGGTGACCAAGGCAAGGCCTGCTGTCCACAGTAACCATCAAAGTCACTCTTTCTAGCTAGCAGCTAGGTATAAGGGGCAGCATCTGTAGAGTGCTTGGAATGGCTGAGGAATGGCGTGGGAGGCAGAGACCATCCCACATACCGAGGGCCAAGCTGGGGCCTGTCAGTCTGCACTGGCCCAATGTTCAACAGAAGTTCTATGTTGACAGGTCCTGGGAGCTCAACTCCCATGTATGCCCACCCATGAGAGCTTCAGGGGAGGAGAGGGACTAGAAAGAAGAGAGGAGGTAGAAGAAAGGAAGAATGGATGAGGAAATGGAATGCTGGCTGCAGCAGCAGAGTCCTGGGTCCTCTGAGTGACTCAGGAGGGCTGTGTTGCCCACCTGTGGCCCATGTGGCCTACCAGGAGGTCTCCTGGACTTTAACTCTAAATATCAAGGTCCAGCCAGATGCTAGCTCCTGAATTCTGCTTACCCAAGGCCACTAGAAGTCAAAGTGTGCTTACCCAACTATTCTCTGTGACCCAATCAGCAATGCCGCCTTTCAGACCTCATAGCTACTCAATGCCATCTGAACACAGCTGGTCCTTGCCCACAGTTTCCAAAGAGCTCCCTGCTGCAGACGATGCCATTTCTATGTTTAGCTGTGTTTTCCTCTTGCCCTCATGATCCTGAAGTCCAAGTACATGGGGGAGCCCTGTGGGACCTGAGAAGAAAGAACCCAAGGCAAGCATACAACATAGCTGCTTGTGCTTGGGTTCATGGGGTGGAAGTCTAGGGTGGTACCATTTCTGCCCAGGAGGGACCTAGCCTAGAGACCCTGATCCTCTGAGGTGGGATCACACAGAAGACCAGGCCATGAGGCAGAGGACAGAGCTGTGGCTAGGGAATGGAGTGATAGGCATATACGGCCAGCATCACCCAGTTCTGGCCCAGACCTTGGAAGAGAAGTTTTTGCAAGACAGGAACACAAGAAATCCCAACAGATCAAGGGAAGGCTGGGGAGACTTCTCCTTGTATAGTCTAAGCCAGTCACCTCCAGAATTAAGGCCATAACCCCTGACTATGCGGTAAAGTGTGGTCCTGGTAGGCTTATTGGGCAGGCAGGAGTGGAACCCACCAGCCGGCACCCCTGCTTTGGGAGTGAAAGCTTTAATGCAGCTTGGGGTAGACCTTGTGACTACCACAGACTGCCTGTGTTCAGTGTCAGCCAGACCCACTCTTTAGGCTACGAAGGCTGCAGACAAAGCATGGCCACCTGTCTTCCTCCTGCTGGTTCTGACAGAGTGGCTCTGGCCTGGCCATCCAGCTAACCTTCTCTTTGCTCTGACTGTATTAGAGACCACACACAGTAGGGACATACAGCCTTCAGAAAGGGGCATTTTGAACTTGGCTTCAGAGCACAGACATGTGACTCTTAGAAGGACAATGTTCTGAGTCGAGAGGATGGGCTGGACATGCCTGGAACTCTGTGATTTGATGGGAGTACGAGAGAGGGGTGGGGTGGGGATTGGAGTGGACTCCTGACTCACAGGGACAGTGTGGGTATCGTGATGCCCAGGCAGGGCCTGCTTGCTGGCAGAGCTCATGGAAAGGTGAGGGTGGGCCTGTAGGCTCTGCTCTGAGTGTTGCTAGTCTAGGGGTAGGTAGAGGAGGAGAAAGGGGGAGCCACCATATCCACCCCAGTTGGTTGATGGCCTTTCTTCTCTCCACCCAGGTAGCTGAGGTGTGCCTCTGCCTCCACAGGGCCATCTGTGGGACTCTTCTCCTTCCTTAGAGAATTAGCTCTTCCATAGAATGTTTCCTCGGGCTGCTGTTCAGGTACCCATGTTTTCCTACAGTCTGTATGGGATCTGTGCTATGCCATATTGGGCTTGTGTAAGGAGCTCATTCTCTGCTCACTTGACCCCTCAAGCTCTGCTGTGCTCCATGGGCTAGGTAGACACATGGCTAATGTAGTACTTCTGCAGAGAATTAGCTCATGGTGCAAACTGGGCTCAGGAGGAGCTGGAGTTGCTAACTCTACAGAAGGCTCCTGAAGGGCTCTAGCAGGTCATCAGACCCATCCCTGAGGCCGTGGGAAGTGACTCCTCTTGCAGCTCTTCCTGATAAAGCAGTGGCTGCCCAGCCAGAACAGGGATAGACACACACCCCTGAGACCCCGACCACCTGTTCCAGACGCTTTCTGGATCCCTCCCTATCAGTACCCAGGGCTGACGGGCATGGGGCTCTGGGGCCCTTGGTGTCATGACAGTGTCCATAGCTCCCACTGTGCTGCTGGGGCCACAGTCGAGGTACATCCATGTAGCTGGGCCTGGGAGCAGCAGGGGCTTGGACAGCTGACTGGTGGCCCCCACTCAGGCCTAAGAGCCACCGTGTGGCTCTCTTCCCTTGACTGTAGGTCCTCCTTGTCCCTTTTCTCAGGAATTCTACTCTCTCCTGCCCAGCTGAGGGTCACGGGCCACCTAGGAGTCAGAAAGGTGGCAGGTAAAGGATAAGGGTAGGAGGCAGCTTGACCTTGACCCTGCCCTCCACACGGGCTCAGACTCAATTTCCCATCTAGAGCATTGAAGCCTGTCTTGGTATCAGGGGTGATGCTGCCTCCCAGAACAGGCAAGGTGGAGGTCACTGTGGTCCCTGCTCCATCAGTCCCTGTGGACAAAGGTCTGGAAAATGGGAAAGGACCCCTGCCAGCTGGGACACCTCCTACAGTGGGGACACCACCACCTAAGCCGTCCACTTAATGAGACGACTCCACCATCTGAGACACTCAGTCCCCACCCAGTGAGGACATCCCTCCCAGCTGGGTCACCCCAACAAGAAAGAGCCAGCTCACTGCCCTCCGGCTGCCTTCCAAGCAGGGATCTGGCCTCCAAGGCACCACTCCCTCCACTGCTGACAGACGCCCACCTTCAGCCCAAACAATGGGATCTTTGTGGAGAAAGGTCAAGGCCACACAGGAGGAGGCACAAATCTGTAATCTGGGTCTGGGCTCGCCTGAGCCTCAGAGAAGGGATCAATGAAGTCTTCCATTCCCAGACTTCCTTCGCATTCCACCTTCGAGGGGACGGGGCAGTTCTGACCTAAGTCCTCTCTGTCATCCTGCAGAGGACTGGGGACCACAAGAAGGACCCAGCACCATGGCCACATTCACTTTGCAGCCATGTGTAGCGTCTTCCTCTGAGTGGGGCCTCGAGGTACCTGCAGCAGCCAAGTGCTCTCCCATGGCTGGCACTGTGGTCTCTGGTTAGCTTCTTCACCCACAACCTCCAGGAAGCTGCTGGAGGGAGGCAGGCCAGGGTCCCTAGGGAAGAGGTGAGGTTCCAGCTGCTGGAGCTCTTTATTATCGGTGGAGGCCTCCATCTCTGTGTATGTGCTGATGCTTCTGTCTGAATTTGGAGTCTCATTAAAGGCTATGGTGGTGGTGGTAGGGGTTCACATCCTTGAAACCAGCTCAGCGGTGAAGGACCAGGGCCTACAAGCTCAGCTCTCCGCATGCTCACTGGAGAACTGACAGACTATAGAATGACAGCAGCTACCACTTAAAAGGCCTGTCCTCACCATGTCCTGCCAAGTCCCCGTTGGTCCCATCCCACCGAGAGAAGACTTTGATTTTGGACACAGACCGCAATAGGAGTGATGCTCTCGGTGGCCATGCAAGCTGGCACGGGGGACTCTGGCGGATGAGAGTTAGGACAGGGGACAGTGCAGCCAGGGAGAGGGACCTACCAGGGCTCAAGAAGTCTGCCCCCCTTTCAGGCCAGACTCACCTGAGCCTCCACACCCCGATACAAAAGAGATGGGAGGAGACAGGCTTCCCAGGGACAGCCAGACACGCTTCTGGGAAGAGCTCCACTGTAGTCACGGGCGGCCCTGTGCCAAACGGGCATACCTGAGGGGCTCTCAGAAGGGGTGTGGTGTTACAGACACACCCCTTAGTTTAGCTCTCCCACTCTAGTGCCCAGCATACCATCCGCAGTGGGATGGCTCTGCAAGTCATCATCTACCCTGGGTGTGGGGACTGATGGAGCGACAGGCAGCTGCCACTAGGTCACCCAGCAGGAAAGCTGGGTGAGTGCTGCCAGGAATTGTTTGCTTACCTGGTCTAGCCACTCACTTTCCCTGTGTAGGCTGTACTACCTGGATGGACCACAAGAAGACTGGAGGAGACAAGGTAGCCACGGTCTCTCTTGCTTCCTCTCTAGTAGCACCAGGGACCTGAGGTCCAAAGGGCAGAAACTGCCTGTGCTGGTTTTGAGAGGCCTGGACACTGCCCAGACACCCCGTCTTCTCTCCCACTGCTCACCCCACCCCCACTGGGGACTCCTGCCTTGGGGAGGCCCATGCTTCCTGGATATGGTGGGCCTGCCTGGACTCTGGACATGGCTTCTGCCCCCTCAATCAGAAAGAAGGGTACTAAGGACCCAGCATGCCATGATCTCTAAGATGGTACGTGATCTGGTTGGCTGTGTGAGGCTGGTGTCTGAGACCAAAGAGATCACCAGAGGTACCTCTGCTGCCTGCTGTCCCCATACCAGCCCTACCACATGATCTGTGGGTGTCCAGCTGTCTCACATATCTAGGCGCTACTACTTGTGGGGTGTAACAAAGCTGGGACTGGCCCAGTACCAGAAAGCAAGGTGGGGTGAGGGTCTCTTCACACGTCTATGCATGGCTGCAGCTGGTCCTGTGGCAGGGTCACAAAGTGTACTGACCTTGGAATGTGGTACCTGCCAGAAGGCCCTAGATCAAGTGACCACTGGAGACAGACACCTTCTTCAGCTCTACCTGCTGAGTGTCAAGGGTCACAGATGTGGGACCTTGGAAATGTTGTGAGGAGGCTAGCCCAATGTCAAACACTGAACAGCACCCACATCAGATGTGACCACTCAGGCCCTAGTGGTACTTGGGGGACAGGGACGGTGGATACCATGTGGTAACCAAGTTCTAGTCTTGTTCCAGTCCTAGCTCTGGATCAGGCCAGGGAGGCTTATACCGTATTTCACAGGATATCCCAAGGTTACCTCCCATCCTCCCTTGTCCTCTGGTGCTGAGACGCATCCTGGCTTGAGAGGGCTGAGGAAAGACTCATGTAGTTGTGCATCTGGGCTGCAGTGGAATTTAAAACCAAGAACCAACTATTCAAAAGGCACGAGGTGAACTCCCAAAGACACACTCCTCTGGGTTCTGCCATGCAGCCGTTCCTTCCTTTCTGTTCACCTGGTTACAGGTACTTCATGTTGGCCTGGTCCTAGCTTGGGACAAACTGTCCTCTCCACTTCCCCTCGACACCCTCCTCTTCAAGAAATAAGGTTCTAGATCTGGCGAGCGAGGAGCCTCTCCCCCATATGTAATGAGCAATGGCTTCCTCACTTGCTGGAGGGGTAAACTGAGCCCCCTGATCCCATGAGCTATAAGCCTTGCATAAATGCCCTTGAGCCAAGTTGGAGTGTGACTCTCTACCTGAGAGGCCCCTGCCCACCTGGGCTCCCTCTCATGTGGGGGTGGTCAGAGTTCTGGCTTCCCCCATGCAGTGCTTCCGACCTCCCATGTCCTTCTGCCCCAGTTTGCAGGGCCAGCCACACAGCCCCCTCTGCTGTCCACCCCATGAGAGGCTTCCAGAAGGGCCTGGTCAGTCTTACCAGAGGCATGGGGTGGACACAGGACCAGGGAGCTTCACCACAGCTTGGGTTGGCAGGGGGAGGGGCTACACCGTGAAAGGTGAAATGCCCACAGGGCAAAGCCGTGTCTGTGCACCTAGGTTTGGCAAGTTCAGTCTCATCAACAACACTTTCGAGAGCCACCCCTGCACGCCTGCCCTTGCTTGCCGAGTATGGCAGATGCCAGGCAGGCAGCAGGGCCCCTCCCTTTCTCTACCGCCCCATTGCCCAGGCAGGAGTCTGGGCACTTGAAGCAGTAAAGACCCTGAAGATTTAGAGATGGCTTGGGAGTTAAAGTATTCACCATGGAAGCATGAGGACCAGAGTTTGAGTCCCCAGAAACCCATGTAAAAGCCAGACGGGTGTGGTATCCCACCTGTAATTCCAGCTTCAGAAGGCAGAGACGGATTCCCAGGGCAAGTCCTGGGAATGTAAGACTAGCCATGCCCACCAGCTCTGGGTTTGACTGAGACCTTCCCTCAAAATAAATAAACAAACAAACAAACAAACAAACAGGTGGAAGAGCAATCAAGGGTGATTCCTAACCTCAGCCTCAGGCTTCCACAATAAGTGTACATGTACACATATTCACATGTACCCACACATGTGAAAAAACATACATGCATACATGCATACCACACATAAAATAGGGAAAGAAAAAAGAAGAAGAAAGGGGGGAAGGGCCCAGAGGCTTCTATCACTCTCTTCTGCCGTCTCTCTATTTGACAGATGTGTTAACTAAGGCACAAGCAAGCACAGAATCACACAGGGCCATGTGGGTGGTCGGTGCAGGGCAGGCATCACCGGCCCACACACCCTCTATGGTGACTGCCAGCATCTGTGGGGACCACCAGACCGGGATGGCCCAAGAGAAGAGCTTTGGCTGCAGACACCTGGGGGCCCACCTCCCTTCTTGCCCTACTCTGCTCCCTCCAAGAACCCAGGACCCCTCTCCACTCGATGCTTAGGGGACCCTACTCACAACCCTCCCTCAGGCTTGACTCCACGTGGTTAGCTCCTTTCCATTTTACATATAGGGAAACTGAGGCGCAGGGAAAAAGGAAGTCAACTGATTCCTACAGTTTGATTCTGGGCTGGAGCACCCCTGCTCTGCCAGCCCCACCTACTGTACTCACCAGGGTCTCACAAGGCTGCGGTGGCCTCAGCCCTCGGCCCTCAGCCTCTTCCAATCACCTCAATTACTGGCTGGCAGCCTGGTGGGGCTGCTGCTGGGACCCAGAGAGCTGACAGGTAAGTGCAGGAGGGTGACTTCCTCAGGGACCCTTGTGGATGAGCAGCTGTGACAGTCCTGGTCACCATACCCTATGCTGTGGGTTATAACCTTAGCTGGCCCCTCCCTGTGCTTTGTGGGGAAACTGGTTCTGTCAGTCAGGTGAAAGCTACAATGAGAGCTACAGGCAGTTCTGACAGGTGGGTGGGGCCCAGCACTGCCAGGTGCCATTCTCCACCACACCCCACCAAGACAGGGATGGTGTTTGTGTGAGGGGTGACCAGCCCGGAGGCCTTGGTTCTGCTCTCTCTGTTCATAGGACTCTGAACCCATTCCCCACCCCAAAAGGCCCACAGGTCGGTGCAATGGTTTTTCAGGTGGAAGAATGGGCTGACCACAGGGCCTGCCCTGTCCACTCTGGACTCTCTCCATGGAGGGCTCAGCATGCTCCCGGGCAGGGGTTCCAGCGACCACTGTGCAGCGGCTCTTCCTCCGTCTTCTTAGCCCAGTTCCACCCTCTCCTCCTCTTCCTTGTCAGAACCACCGGAAGTCCTAAGGCAGACCCTCCTGCAGATACTGTTACTCAGATGGATCAGGGCAAAGATTACTCCCTCCTCACCACAAGGACACATCATTGGTCATTCCACTATCCATCCCAGGGACCATGGCCTGACTCTTCCTCTCTTGAGCAGAGTCCCTGGAGGGGCAGAAAGACAGACCACTTGAATAGTGAACCACGAGTGACACCCAGTCCTCTGCCGTGACTGGCCGGTTGCACTGGGACATAGAGGGGTCCAGAGACACCCCCTCCTCCACAGTGGTCCCAAGTCCCCAGAGCTATTAGGGCTAAGAACTAGTTCCAGAGGAGAAGTGAGAAAGCATGTCTCGTCCTTAACGTTTCCAGGCCTAAATTTGGATCTGTACACTGGCATACTGGTCACACTCTGAAAATGACAAGTTCTAAACCTGAAGCACGGCCACCAGACCTCGCGAGCAGCAGGTGACAGGTGAAAAGAGAGAGACACTTGCAGGCTGTGATAGGTCCCTGGTCACACCACACTTTCAACCCCTCCCAAGCCCAGTTGTTTTACGTATACATGCCTCTGAAGTCTGATGCTGCAGCCCACCATCCCTGTCTTTGGGGACCCTTCCTCAGGAGCTGAATGAAGCCTTCTAGTCACACTACATTCAGGCCCTCAGCCTCCTACTGATGGAAGACAGAGTTGGTGGGGGCAGGGCCTTCCTTGGCCTTGACACCAGCTTCCCCAAGAGGGGGTGCATGCCTCCCTGGGGGCCGCTGTGACAAAGGACCACAGACAATGACTTAAAGGTTTATTTGCTTATGAAGCTCTGGAGGCCCCAAATCCAAAATCAAGGTATCAGCTGAATCACAGTACCCTCAAGGACTCCAGGAGAGGGACCTGCCTGTCTTTGCACCTTCTGGGCACCCCAGGCATCTCCTAGCTTCTAGGTGCATCTTTTGACAACTCATTGGTTCTCCATTCTCCCCCAAATCCAGGCTGATCTCCACTCAGACCCTCATTTACACATGCAAAGACCCTACACCAAATGAGATCACCTTCACAGACACCTGGGATGAGAGCTTGGCATATTTGGGGGGAATATGACCTTACATCCTATAAGGAAGTTCTGGGGCATGGGACCTGGTGGAGTCTTTGGGGTGAGGGGTCAGCTCCTCACCCTGCCCCCACCCTTGGGAGGGAACGCTGGCTGAAAGGAGGCCAGCTGGGGGCTAAGCCTAGAAAAAATACCTTTGTAGAGCCAGCACCAAGTCCTGTAAGGAGTGGGCCATGCAGGGGCTGTGGGAGAACAGGACAAAGGAGCTAGAGACCAGGGGGTGCTAGGGGAGATGGAGCCTAGGTTCCTACTGCCATGCTCCCCATTTCTCTTCCACTATTATGCCAAGCTCACCTTATCCAGATCAGGCCTGGGCCATACCCTGTGGCCTAAATGCAGCAGAGTCAGGGTCCTGGGGCAGCTATGCCCAAGGCCCCTCTTTTCTTGTCTACCCTGATATGATACCACCACAGCTGCACTTCTCCAGACTCCACAATCCCTCAGACAGGCTGTTCGGAGCTTGGGGCCAGCCCAGGGAACAAATAGCAAGTGGCCACAACAGCCACAACAGCTCAGAAGCAGCTGCAGCTGCAACATGGGACCCTTCCATTAAAGGTGAGCCGCTAGCCTAGGCGCCTGTGCCCTCATTTAGTTCCGGGGTCATGAGAACAGGTGCTGTCAAGATACCCATTACATAAACATAAAAGGGTAAAGCTGTGGGCTGCCTAGGGTTCTGGAGGCCCTGCCCTAGCACACAGGTATACTCCAAGACGGATGGGCTCCTGTGCCTGGTCTATCTGCCTCTTGATCAAACAATCTATCTCCCAAGGACTGTCAACAGGTGGCCACAACCCACAACCTCCCGCTGGTGCCAGGCAACTAGGGGCCTAAGGGCCAGCTGTGGCCATTACTGATGAGCTCCGTATATACGGGAGCACAAGATTCTTGCTTCCTGTTTCCTCTCACCCACCCTGAACACTCATGACCCTTTCCCTACACACACACACACACACACACACACACACACACACACACACACACACACACACACAAGCATGTGTATATGCATCATGTCAGAGGTACCCAAACACCTGAGCCCTCTGCTTCTGTTTCTCACAGGACGGCAGTTCCTTGCTAGAGGGCTCTGCTGCTGTGGTCAGGGCAGGGGAGCTGCATGGCTGTGAGAAGTAATCGAGGCAGCTTCCCTCCACAGAAAGCCAATGAAGACCTGGTCTCCGGAATAGACCCCTGGGTCCCCAGGGAGCAGACAGTGCAGTTTGATTTTCCTTGTTTGGATGAGGGCTTTCGGAAGACTTTTTTTTTTCCGTCCCCAAGTAAACCTGCTGATGCAATGGTTGCTGTTTCCTCCCAGGTTCCTCTGGGGCAGAGGATCAGACTAAGTGTCTCAGAGCTTAGGAGGGGCCCAGGAGACCCTTGATAGGGAAGCAGTGATCCAGGCCCCCAGAGCATATCCAACATGGCCAGGCTGGCCACTTAACACAGGAGTGTGGGTCTGGAGGGATGAGCTCAGGTCGCCCTCCAGGACAAGACAGTGTGGCATGCTGAGGTTCAAGGCCTGTGCCCAACAAGGCGGAGTACAAGATCCCTCAGGCTACCTCTCCTCCTGGGGACATCTCCCCATCAGTCACACTAGCCCTCCTTCCCAGCTCCTCACCCACTGCCTGGACAGCCTAGATCTTGCTCCTTTGAGTCTTCACTGCTCTTATCAGTAAATAAGATAGCACTTCAGTAAATAAGATAGCACTTTCCCAGCCCAGTCCCCAGCCCAAGGGCTGGGAGGACTGACTGTGGCCATGGTCTGATTATGGCCATGGACTGACCGCGGCGATGGACTGACTGTGGCAATGGACTGACCGCAGCAATGGACTGACCGCGGCCATGGACTGACTGTGGCCATGACTGACCACGGCGATGGATTGACTGTGGCGATGGACTGACCGTGGCAATGGACTGACTGCGGCCATGGACTGACTGTGGCCATGACTGACCGCGGCGATGGATTGACTGTGGCGATGGACTGACCGCGGCAATGGACTGACCGCGGCCATGGACTGACTGTGGCCATGACTGACTGCGGCGATGGATTGACTGTGGCGATGAGTGGTGTCACTTCCGCAGCACTGTTCTAGGTCCTGGAACCCACCCACTTTCTCCACCAATTCCACCAGCTGGGCTGCAGTGCTGGCTCTTCATTCATTTCCCTCAGAGTCTCAGGAGCTCTTGACCACTGCCTAAGGGTATAGAAAGAGGCTTTTGTCCCCCACCCCCACCCCCAAACGTACATCTAAGTCCTAACCCAAGAGTATGGTGTCTTCGGGAAGAGGGTGTTTGTAGAGGTAACCAGTTAAGAGGTCACCAGAAGAACTGGGGTCCTTTCGTGACAGAATGGAGACACAGACACAGAGGAGAGGGTGACTGGAAGGTGCAGAAGGGTCTGGAGGGTTGTGGCCACAGCTTAGTGGCCCTGGGTCTCCAGAAGCTAAGGAAGTAGGACAGTCCCTCCCTGATGGTCCACAGAGGCAGCCCGCCCCTGTCCCCACCCCGAGGGAAGACGACACAAGAAGGAATTTCTATTGTCCTGATGTCCAGTGTCTGGTCCTCTGAGGCGGTGGCTCAGAATGACGACTTACCAGGTGGGGGAACCCTGGCGGAAGGGAGTGGACGCTCCCCGCCCCCAGCGGGTGGCATTAGAAGCCTCTGCGCCCAGCAACACAAAGGCCTTAGAAGAGCCACTGCTGTGCAAGGCGACCCACCCCTGCCTGCACTCAGATCCAGCTGTATGGCCCGGCCCGTCTCAGGGGCTCCCCAACAGCCCCTATCCTCTCCCCACAAAGAAAAGGAGGCTAGAGGCGAGTTCTCATCCTGATTCCCTCCTTAGCACTAAACTGGATCTCCTGCTCCTCTTTGATCCACTGCTGCACACCTGCCTGGCATAACCCAGGAGGGAAACCAATACGCCTTAGAGAGCTGGTGGTGCTGCTGCTGCAGGTGCCGTCCCATGCCCAGGAGTCGGGTAGTTCTCAGGCGGCATGGCACACTGAGATGGCTGAGTTCCTAGCGGTCAGGCTGCAGACCGTTCTCTCCCAGTTCCCACAGGCGGGGCCCCTGGCCTGGTCAGCTCCTGGCCCCTGCCCACTCCTGGGGAAAGGCTCACACCCAGAGCTCCCAGAACCAGCCCCTGAAGCCCCTCTTTCCTCCCCGCCAGACTAGATGTGTTCCTGTCACCTGCATTTCCTGATGACGCTGGCAGCTTGGGTGGCCTCACCCAGCCCAGTCAGGGAAGCATGAGACCTGCCCTTGATGCTCTTCTGGTCTCGATGCTGTCAAGGAAAAAGGCTCCGGCTCTCAGGCCGCCAACCCTGCTCCCACCTCTGTTAGAGACAGCGGTCCTGACAAAGCCCATGGTGGATGAGCTAAGTTCAGGAGGCTAGGAGTGTTTGGGGCCAGCCTGGACTACATGGTTAAAAAAAAAACAAAACAACAACAACAACAAACGACAAAACAACTCTTAAAAATTACAAAAAAAAAAAGAAAAGAAAAGAAAGAAAAAAAAGATAGTAAAGCATTCAGTGGCTACAGTATAGATAGGCGTACTATTCCTGAGTGTGATTTAATTAGCTATGTGGCACACAAGACGCTAGCCAAGTGCAAGGGCACATACTTGTACTTGGAAAGCTGAGGCAGGAGGATCCTGAGTTTGAGGCTAGCCTGGGTTAGAGAGTGAGACCTAAGTGGTTGGGCCACCTTGAACCACCCCATGAGCAGGACTCAGTAGCAACGTGTGGTCCTCCCAGGTTAACACATACTGTTCAGCCACTTTCCTCCATGGCTTCCTCACCCTATTAGGTCCCTAGGGCCTCCAGTGCCGCCCATCTCAATACTGTGGCTAAGCAGGTGTTCCCTTCCTCCCTCATGGCTCCACGTGTGTCCCTCAGAAGCTGCCAAGCTCAGTCTAAGGGGACAATCTTCCCTGAATAAAGAAGGCTAGGTCTTGGGCCAAGACGCCCCTACTAGAACCCCAAACAAGCTCTCAAGGCTTGCTCACATTTCTAACACCACCGTTTATCTGGTTTCCCAGGCAACAGTGGACTTAGCCCCTCCCACAGGAAGTTTAAGGAGTTTGGAGCAGCCGCATAGGCCCAATTGTAGAACACTGTAGCATCTCGATAGAGTCTAGTATATCACTGTGTGGGAGATGCTACACTGTGCTGGTTCCAACCACAGCCCTGTGTGGAGTGGTGACCTGGGGAAGCTCTTGTCACCTCTGAGCTTCAGTGTCCCCATCTGTAAAAGGAGATGACAATAGTGTCTACTGCTTATTGTTATTTTAAGCACGAGCAGAGATTAGTCACTAAAAGGCCTACAGGGCGGGGGATGTGCTGTTGGCAGTGTTTACCTGGCATGCATGAAGCCTGGGTTCCATCCCCAGCACCTCATAAACCAAGTGAGGTACTACATGCCTGCAGTCCCAGCACTCAGGAGGTAAGATGTGGGAGCCCACAGAGGTTTCCTAGTGAGATCTGAGCTTGCTTTACCAGGCCTGCATAAGAGGATGATTGGACCACAGGCCTGGGTACCAGGTGTTTGGAAGGGTCTACACTTGGCTGTATCTAGCAAGGGGGAGATCTTTTGCCTCACCCTGTGGCATTGTTATAAAAAGCCCTTTTGAATAAAGTTCTGGGCCGTTGGGTTTTGATCCGGGCTCTCCCGAAGCTGTCCTGTGTTTCTGTCTTTTCCTCTCGTCAACTAGGTCTCTCTTTCTACCTGATATTTTCTTATCCCTCCCTCCTCAAGAGTACCCTGGAAGAAGTGGGGGAAGGTCCCTCACAGTAGGAACAGGAGATCAGCAGTTAATAGTTATCTTCAGCTATATAGTAATTTTGAGGCCAACCTGGGCTACCTGGGACCCTATCTCAAAACACATTTTTAAAAAGTAAATAATTTTTTTTAAAAAAGCCAAAAGGGCCTACAAAATGACCCTAGTCATAGGAAGTGGGTTATTTCTTTATTTCTTTTATTTTCTTATTATGTAGCTAGCCCTGGGTGGCCTGGAACTCCATATGCAGACCAGGCTGGCCTTGAACTCACAAAGATCTCCTTGCCTCTCTCTGCCTCCTCGGTACTGGGACCAAAGGTGTGTGCCACCACACCCAGCAAGAAGAGGGTTGTTCCTCATGTGCACCTAAGTTTACAAGGAACTGAGTACATGGTGCCTTTACATCAATCCACTTCCACTGAGCATGGAAAAGAGTTCAAACCTTGGATCCCAGTAGGGCTAGCAGTGTAATCTGGGGGGAAAAAAAGTCCCAGTGCCCCAAAGAAGCTCCTAGGGTCTACAGTGGCTGATGACAAACACGAGCATCCTCACTGGGATGAGGCTCCAGGGGCAATGAACGAGCACTATCAGTGGGTATAGGCGCCTACTGGAGGTACATGGCTTGTTCCCCCCACAGGCAAGGTTTGCAAATAAATGGAAAAACAGACACAGGTTAAAAATAACGCTTGGGGTGAGGGTGGTTATTTGTGTGCGGTCATTCATTAAACTGCAGTTTACACCAAGGGGAAGCTCAGGCTGCCGGGAGACACAGACCCAAGTTGGGAAAATTCCCGAATGACCCACGTGGCCAGGCCACAAGGGATGGGCAGTTGTCCACCGTGGCTGCCTGGGAGGAGCCTCCAGCTTTCCCCTTACACTGCACTAGAGTTCTGAGCTTCTAAGAGCACAGACTCTGGCAGCAGGAAGTCCTGGGCTGTCTCCCTCCTCTTCCATATGCAACATCCGCAGGAGCACCAAGGCTCTGGAAGCCTCAACTGCCCACGGGTGCGGAGGACACTCTCCCAAGGTCTACAGACAGTGCCTGATGAGGGAAACACAGGGAACCCAGGGAGGACCCCAGACCCCTCATGGCCAGTGAAGGACCTTAGGGGTATGTGATCTCCTGACACGGTGGAGGCAGAGATTACTTAGGAAAGGCATAGCTCTAATGGCCCTCTTGGCCTTTGGATCCTGGCCTGGGAATCTATGATTGATGGGGGAAGTCAGCCCTGTGGTGGAAATGACCAGTGAGTGACAGGACATGACCATGGAGCCTCACTGGCCCTGTACATGGGACAGCCTGTCCAACACACTTCTTGCTTGCTCTTCCGGTGTGAGCCCTGAGTGGTTAATGCTTGGGTCACCTAAAGGTTGGCCCATGGCCAGCTGAGCCTAGGCTTTCTGGGCAGACGTAAAACAGCCACAGCTTGAACAGGTAAATGCTGAAAACATTTATGCTATGTGTTGATGGGTACAGAGGGCTATAATCACGCCACACCACATGTGCAAGGCAATGTGGCACCACAGGAGGCGGCAGAGTGGGCTCTGTGCCATCTCTGGCTCCACGCGGACCCTGCAGTCCATCAGGCAGACTGGCCTCTTCTGGATTCTCGGGGCCTCAGGGAAGGTCGGGCCAATTTTTTGGTTTTTAATTAACAAAATGTATTGGCCAATTAGAAATGCTGGAGGGATTGGCCAGCATCTGTGGGAACAAGCTTTTATTCTGCAAGCTGGGGGTGGTGGTGGTGGTGGTGGTGGTGGTGGTGGTGGTGGTGGTGGTGGTGGCGGCGGCATGCACCCTCTAAAATCCTCTCTCTAAATGGATAAGAGAAATTGGAGTCTTTTTGGACAATAGATGGATGTGGTAAGTGGAGCCCCCAGAGCCAGGAGACTCAGGAATGCCCTTAGCTAGAAAGTAACCACATCCCAATGGGCTGCTGATGGGCACCTTTAACCACCCACTCCTTAGAAGATCTTTACAGATGCACCAGGGAGACCTGGACACAGTATTCCAGCCAGAGAGAATGGAAGCAAACTAGACATTTCCACGCAAAGCAAGGAACACAGCCGGCTCTGGAATCACAGAGCAAAGGGGCCAGCCGCCCGGGCTGTGTACCACTTTCTGCAGGTTCTGAGATGCAAGGAGAAGGGAGGGGTGAGCAAAATGAAATCCCAGCACTCCAGAGGCTGAGGCAGGAGGACTACTGTGAGCTCAAAGCCAGCCTGGGCTACAGAGTGAGACCTTGTCTCCAAAAACCAAAACAAACAAAATGACAGATCCAGAATGGACGTGTATAAAAGAAGGCCAAGAATGGCACCCACGCCTGCCGGTCCATCATCCACAGCGAAGGCAGTGAAACCAGGCCTGGGAATGCCCACGTCACCTGAGGCTGCAGGCCCTGGGGAAGGCGCAGCAGCGGAGGGACTGTACAGGGTTCTCCCTTCCTCCCTCAGCAGCACGACTCTGATCTCTCAGAATCAACCTGGAGCAAACACAGACGAGCAGAGGTGCCTTGCTAACGCTGGTTTGCTATGACTCGTGAGGCTGGCATGGCTTCTATTATTTTATGTGGCTTCTGTGTTTAAATCTTTCAAGATGTTTAATTATTAACCAATGTTTTTATTAATGAAAGGAAGTGTTTCTCTCCATTCTGAGAAGCCCTGCCATCTCTAAACAGAACTGTAGCCTGGCCGGGCCCTGCACTCACGGTAGACCTAGTCCATGTTCTTGCCAAGTCCTCTTAGCATCTCCATGAAGCGGACAACATGATGGCCCATTGCACAGGCCAATGAGCAAACCGAGGTCTGGGCAATCAGGGCCACTCAGGGAAGGAGTTTCCATGAAGAACTGGATCCATGTTCTAACTGCATGGCACCTGGCACCCAGGACGTCAGACTGCCACTCAGAGCCCATGGGTCAGAAGTGAGTAGCTGCAGATAGTGCCACAGCCTTCTGGGGCACATGGCTTCATGGCTAACAGTCCAGAGTCTATATGCCTCTGTACCCAACAAGACACCTCAACCACACAGACATGTCACACAGCAACCCTGTGACACTCGCTGGTTAGAGAGAAAAGAGTGGGCTCCACTAAGCCTGGATAGAAGGAGGCTGGGGCCAGCAGCAAGGAGATCATGGCCCATTCAAGTAGGTGTGTCTAGCCTTTGACAGTGGGATAGGACACTGCCATCTACAAAGTTCACACTGGAGAGCCACGCAATTGAATTACAAAACAACAACAACAAAATCCAAACTCATGCCTCACCCCAAACACAGTGTTTTAAGTACATTTTACAGTCTTGTGAGTTCGGGACCAGTCTGGTCTATATATGGAGTTCCAGGCCAGCCAGACATGTAGTAGTGAGACCCTGTCTCAAAAAAAACTAAACAAATGAAAGGTCTATCAAGTTAGACTAACGAAGGACCACCCTGAAAAAGGGGTTAGCCTCCACCGATGGGGTGCCAGAAGACACGGGTGATGTGGATCAGGTATCAGGTACTAAACCTGCCCCAAACATCTTGCATCTACTACACACTTGCTAGGCACATTGGGTCAGTGTCCCACACAGAGACAGGGGCATGCTTTCGAGCCAGGGAAGGACATCTGTGAAGACAGAGAGATGTAGGCAGCAAGAGGCCCAGCTAAGCCAGTACCATGTTCAAGGAAGGTCGACAGGGCCAGGCCTGTGCTCAGTCTGGTTGAGTGGGCACATGGCCACCGGCACCAGCTGCCCTGAGTCATCCTGAAGGTAGTGCAGAGTGAGGGTGACTGTGCCCCTGGCCACAGGGTCCACATGCCTCACTCTTCTATCTTCTAAATGAGATTATAAAAATGTGGCCCAGGCTGCCCAACTCAAGTTCTCCTGGGAAGGTGGGCACTGGTTATGGTGGGCACCATCAGGGAGGGCTTGTACTGGGAAAGAGTCCTGGGATACATTCAGGGGAGGGAGGGCAGCAAGGAGGTGGGTCCCATCAGTCTGGACTCATGGAGTCCAGACCCATCGACAGGCACTCTTAAGCAGCCCACCCAGGCTGTGCACACCAATACCACTCCTTGGGTGTCAGTCATCAACAGGAAAGTCCTCTGTCCCCTTTTCCCATAAGACCCTCTATAACAGCTTACCTGCCTGGTCAGCAGGGATGACCAGCAGTGGCCCCTGGGATGGGACCAGCAACCAAGCCCTGTCCTAAGCAGCCTCACCCTTGGGTTAACATGCTGGGGCTGAATTTCTAGGTCAAAGAAAAAGTCTCTTTATATCCCAAACTCCCCATCAGTACGTAGCCAAGTGCCCTCCTCTTCCCAGCAGCCTCCCCTGCCCTTTGGGGACCTGCTTTCCAGGGACTTGTCATTCTGTTGCTATTCAGAGGCAGAATCTAGGCCTCTCAGCAGCTGGGGCCCACGCGTTCCTGCAGGTGCCAGGCCCAAAGTGGAAACCCAGCATAGCACCACAGTGGGTGAGGGCTCCCTTCAAAGCTGGCTGCTCCATCCCTCTGCCCACAGAGGTCAAAGGGCACCACAGGGCATCAGGTAAAGGCTTGTTGCTCACGCTGCTACCTGCTTTTTTACATCTGCCTCTGTCCTTTCCACTCTGTCCTGATGCAGGGACTACAGGTTAGTAGGGTGGGGCTATGGGAAAGTGGGCTTTGCCTCTGATAGCAGGTACATCAGCCATGGGGAGGCCACACACACAAGGCTGCACGTGCAGTAGACTGGAGAATGCTGAGGGACACTGAAGACGCATCTGTCTGTGTGTGAGAGCTGGTGTGGGGAGGGAGTAAGGAGCAGCTTTCAAACTCTTTAGAATAAACACGATGTGACTCTAATGACAGAAAATGGCTCAAGGAGCCGTGCAGATGGTGCTCTGTGGAGAACCTCTGCTTTGGGGGTGCCCAGCTGCACTCCAAGTGCCTGCCTGGACGTCATGTGCTTACAGGAGTCCCTGGATCTGCTGGTTAGGGGGCAGTGTCATAGAGAGGGAGCCTTAAGAATAGAGAAATTGAGGCCAGGTGAAGGGTAATCTTGTATTCCTGGGTCCCCATTAAATGAGAGCTGGGGTACTGGCAGCCTGCACTTACCCAGGGAAGCCTGGGAAAGGGTGGAGTAACCAGGGCTCAGGAGCAGGCATGTGGAGCTCTGGAGTAAACAGAGGGTGGTACCTAAGGACTCAGCGCTTCCAACCCCTTCCCATAGCCAAGTCTTCTCAGGGGACAGGACATGCTCCAGAGGCCAGGATGGCCTGAGAACTGTCACCACCCCTTGTCTGTCATCTTGGAGGCTGATTACTAGCTCTGGTACCCAGGTCTGGGCTAATGAAAAATCTGGTTCCTAAGCGAAGTGCTGATATTGTTAGGCAACTGTGGATCAGAGAGATAAAGACACCCCAGTTCTCTAGACTTTGGATCAGCGAGTCTCACTGGGCCTGCTCCATGTGAGGATTCTGTGTGCTGGGATCCCAGCTCTGTAGGTGATGGCAGGCATTCTCTAGAAGGTGGGAGCCAAACAAGCCCCCCTCGCATGGAGTCACTACTGCTTCTTCACAGGTTGGGTGGCCACCACCCACCGAGACAGCTCCGGACAGCTAGGGCGGAGGCTAAGGTCACAAGCAGTTGGGAGCTGTAAAGAGGAGGGCTGGGAAGGTCCTGAGTAGAAGCAGGGTCCACTTGGGATTCCACTTGCAGAAGAAGGCCCATGGTGACAGCAGGTGGGACTGTCGAGGGAGATGATGGCTGGAGGGCAGACACCTTTGATTGGGACTTTAGGGAATATACAAGTCAGTCACCACATAACGGCTGATGTCACCCGGTATTGTGTGAGCCCAGTGACACACACACAAGGACAGGCAACTTGGAGACAAAAAGAGCATCGTGGCAGAACACTTGGATTGCAACATTTCTGTAAGGTTCCCACGGCCAGGCCTTTCCATCCACTCAGGCCACTCAGGCCCCTGTGAGTCTGAGTCCAGGAACTGTACCAGGGATCTGAGCAGCATGGGTGGTTCTGGCATTTGGGATTGTGGCTGGTTGGAGGGGCCAAGGGTGGTCCAGAGCTGAGCACTCCCTCACTGCCCTGGTTCACCCTTCCAGAACAAGGAACACAGGCCTTCTCTGTCTCTGCCCCATAGGCCTGAACCCCCTGAATGAAGGTGACTTTCCGATGTAGCTGAGTGTAAAGCTTGTTGTGTAAACTGGAAACCTGGCCTTCCTTCCTCCTCCCCCCCCCCCCGCCCCGCACCCCTGTGCCTAGTGGTCAGCCTCAGAGTCCTCTACCTCTGCACTCTTAGGGAAGCGGCCCACCTATGGGCCACAGACCAGACCCTGAGAGGTGCCTGGCTTCCCTCCTACCCTGAAAACGAAGAAAGAAGGCAGAATTCAGACATGAAACCACTTCCCAGGCCTGACCCTCTCTCTTAAGGGCCCGGACTCTCCACATTGCACTTACCCAGAGGGTGTGCTGGCATCTCACTGCCACCACTGCCCAGATGCCACTGCTTGTACTCTTGCTCATGTTCCCCAGGCTGGGTGTGCGAGTTTGTGCCCTGGTGGGACCATACAAATCTCTGCACTGTTCCTGTCAGGTCCTGGAGGTAGTGGGTAGCTGTTTGAGCCATGCCCTGAAGCACTGCCTCTCGTGAGGCAGCTGTAGCTGTTACACCTGCCTATGACTTTGAGGTACCGGCCTCTGGAGCATGGCCACCGGGGACCCTTAAGACCTGGGATGCATGTATGCTGGCCCCTCTTGGCTACCTCGTGGTTCTGGACACTGAGATCTTGGACCAAGCCATTCAGCGTGGGACATAGTTCAGCTTTCCTGGACCCTACGCTAAATCTCCCGTGGTTGTGAGTTCACCCCCAAATAAATTCCTTTGATCATTAAATAGACTCCATGGATTAATCCCAATACCTGGAGGCCTGGCTTTCTCCCTGTGCAGGCACTCTGTGTGCCCACCTACCCCTGGAGAGACGCTGTTTCTGCTGTGACCTCACAGACAGTGTGGCCTGGATAGGTTTCCAAACTCCCCAGGTACTTGTCCAGGGAAAGTGATTCCACACCAGGCCAGCAGCAGGACATCTCTATGTCTCTACTTAAGTTATGAACCCCAATAAGTTAATTCTCCTCTGTCTGGCTTTGAGGCAGGGGCAACAGTCACCGGCACACACCACATAGGAATATAGATGTCTTCTGCTCCAAGGCTAATCTGCAGAAGTTGGTCCTAATTCAGAGGCCGCAGGCTGGGAGGCATGGATCACACACAATACCGAGGCAGATCTCTTACCTCCTGATGCTGGGGAGGCAGGAGTGGGAGAGGCAAGATGGGCAGCTGGCCTCAGACTGCCAACTTCCAGGGATTTCCCTTCCAACCTCACACAAGCACAGAAGGCTTACTGTGTGCCAGGCCTTGGGAATTGAGCCTGGAGCTCACATTCAGACAGCAGAGAACGGTGACAGGGGACGGTGCCCTCCCCCGGGCTACCTCTGGCCCAACTGTTCTCTGCATATTCAGACATCCAATTAAATAAATCAAGATAATTTCAGATATAGCTTCATGCTGCTAAGAAGGAAACGTAAGACCCAGTGAATTGAAAACAGGCACTTCAGGACAGGGACAGAGGGTGTCTCGGAGAAGTGGCACCCTGGCGGAACCTGGATCAGATGGAGCTCACCACGTTCAGATCTGTGAGAAAGCTGGCCACAGAGAGTACAGTCATGCAAGGCCATGGGGTAAGAAAACCAGGCATGCGGGGGAGTCCCTGGGAGTGAGGAATGGGGCAAGGTGAAAGTAGAAGACAGGGGCCAGGGGGTAGGTCCCTGGTGACCATGGATTTACCCAGAGATCCATGGTGAATAGAAGGGCTCTGAGGGGTCAAGTTACATGAACACACACACACACACCTATGCACCTTGGCAGTGCTAGAGATGGAACCCAGAACCTCCCAGAACTGAGTAAGTGCTCCAATTCTAAGTCTAGGTTATAAAGGCCACACTGTTTCTGGCTGGATAACTAGGTGTGATAGAAAGGGGGAGCTTGTGAGCTGGGAAGCAATGATGCCCCACACAGGAGTGGGCAGGTGGGAGGCTGGGAAAGCCCTGTAAAGCTTGAGCTTACAGCCTGGGGTGGCTCTGAGCCTCGATCAAAGGCCATTGTGTATTCTAGGCCCTTCTACACTTGTCATTCTGCATCGGCTGGCCAGGCTCCTGTCTTGAACTGTAAAGGCATTCTCTTATGTCTTAATGACCTGGATGACCTTGGCAAGGCTGTGTTGACCAGAGCCACGCTAGGGGTCTGATTGGGTGGCTCCCAGGCCTTTCTCAATGGCCTTCAAGCCCTCCACCCTCCCACAGCTCTGTCATCACCCTTGCAAGGATCTCCTCTCTGGGTCCCCAAACCAGCTTGGTCCTCTTCACACGTGAGGACTCCCCAGCTAGCTGTATGGACAAAGAACTCCAAGTTGGAGCCTCTGTGTCACCCCAGTGGCATCCCGAGCCCTGTCCATGACTGCTGCCAGTCCCCTCAGCTTAGATGCCAGAACAAGGCGACCTGTTACCCATGTGTGCATTCTGCCGTGTCCTGGCTTGGGAACTGTAAACAAAGACAATGATGTGATCCCAAGTCCAAGGCCTTTGTACTTGACCCCAGGCTCAACATTCCTTATCTATGCATACATCTCAAATGAATGGCTGATAAACCCTCAGGGATCTGGGCAGGTTGTGAATTCTTTGTCTTTGAGCTGAAGGCTCAGCACACAGGGAACAGTATTCTTTTCCTACAGGACAGTCTTCAACAGTGACAGGGCACCCCGGGGCAGGCAGTAAGACGTTCAGTGGGCCGCCTGTGGAAAGGCCAACTTCACTGTCCTGCCCCACCCAACACTGCAGGTGCTCACCCAGGCTGCCTAGCCAACCCTGCAACCAGCTCACAGTGGCTCCAGGGAGGGATCTGAACCCAACAGTCCTCTGGGCTTAGGGTCATTTGTACCACTGTCTTGCAGTCAGAATTCAAGCTCCTAGGCCTCACTGGGAGGCCCACATGTTTCCGAGAAGCAGCCCCACGCTCAGACCCACCCTCGTTTTGAACAATAAATGGAAATGAAGGTGGACACACCCCTACTACCTTGAGCAAGCTCAGCACCTGTGTGTCAGGAGTGGCGTGTGCCTACTTGCTTGTGGCTGAACCACGGAACGCACAGATGGCTCAGGTCCCCAACACAGCTGCCAGACACAACACTTGCCAGCACGTGCCATTTCTGTCCTCCCCCCCCTCGTGCGTGGCATGTCAGATCGCGCTATTGTAGCTCAGAGAGCTTCTTGGAAGAAGCCTGGTGTCAGGAGAAACCGACCCTGGATAGCTCAGCCAGGCAGACGCAATCGGGGTGTGGGGGAAGGGATGCTTTAGGCATCTGGAAAGAGCCCAGAGCCAAGCTCTGACGGACTTAGACCCCTTGGCTAGGAAAGAGAACCCCTCTGACATCCAGGATGTGCTGCTGGGGTTAGGCCTCAGCACAGCACTCTCCCTGAGACAAGGCACAGCCCCGCGGAGGAGGAGGAGCCTCACCCAGCTGCTTCACCCTTCTCTAAACACTGCCTGGCCAGGCCAACCAGACAGGGGCAAACACTTGCTTCCTTGGCACCCTGGCCTGGTGCTAAAAGGCCCCACGACACTGCCCCATACACGTGCAGGCAGACAATAGATCCGCAGTCAGGAGCCTGAAAGGGACAGCCAGATGTCACCACTTGCCACCCAGGTCACCCTGACTTGTCTGACACCAGCAAAGCTCTCTGGGCTCCTCTGGAACCCCAACAAGTTCAAGTGTCAGTAAGTACCCTCACCTCCACCCCTTTCCCCACTTGAGCAAAGAGGGGCAGAAAGGTAGTAAAGCCAGACAGCCAGTTGGCTGTTATTAGCAGGGGCATGCCTTCCGGGGATGGGGGTGGCGGTGTCTGCTGGATTCACTCAGGACAAACAAACTCAAAAGTGCGGTATCCGCCCCCAAGGGTCTTGTCTACTTCTCCAGGCCCTGATGCCACCACTCTTGCTCCTGTGACCTGACAAGGGTGTCTGGCAGAGGCTGGAGCCAAAGGCAGACACATGTAGGAATCTTGAAGTACAGACAAGTGGGTGGCCAGTCTGCAGGGGAGACCCGGAGATGGTGAAAAACAAGAAATTCAAACCAGTGGTTCTAGGAAGCCCCTCCCAGCTACATGCCCAGCCTGGCCCAAGGTGGGTGAGGGGTGAAGCAGCCCCCTTGGCTCTGGAGGGGATGTCTACCCACACCCCTAGGAGCCACTCACAACTGGGACTCCAGGGACTTGGACCTAAAGAACCAGGATGTCTGGGTTGGGAGGCAAAGCCAGGCTGGACTCGTAGCTGGGAGGGGCTCAGGTCCTACCCCACCCCAGTCCCTGAAACCCTCAAGTCATCTCAACAATGCCAAACTCCCTCCCTTTCTTTAGGGGCTCAGTCCTATGGATGGAGGCCATGGGTGGACAGAGTCCAAGGGCAAGGTGGGGTCAGCAGCCACTTGCTCTGCGGACCCTGCAGAACCATCCTGGGAATCAAGCCAGAGACCTGAGATCTCAAACCTCTTAGATACCAATAACCTGATATGGCTGGGCTGGGGGTACAGACTCCTCCACTCCCAGGGTCGGAGGCAGCCAGACCTTCCCACCCACTCGCCTGGTCCTGACTCCTTTAAGCCCCACCAAGTGGGAAGCGGGGCTGGGCATGCCGCACCCACACGCGGGCCTCACCCGACACCCAGAAGTCCCCACACACCCGGGCTCCCCAGCCAGGCGCTGTTCCCCGTACCGGCTGCTGCCAGAGTCTACCCGGCTGCATCCAAGGGGCTCCCAGATCAGCCCGTGAGGGCTCCCTGACCCTCACGCCGGCTCCGTGGCCCTGGAGCTTCTCAGGCCTGCTGAATCCCCTTCTGGCCTTCCCGGGCCTGTCCACCATCCCTATCCCTCCCGGTGCCCAGCAGCGCAGCTCCTACCGTGCCGGTCGCGCTCAGTGCTCGGGCCGGGCCGGGCCGCGCTGGGCCCGCGAGGGGCTCAGCTGTCGCCGAGCAGCAGGAAATACCAGAGGGCTGATCCAGGCGAGGCGGAGCGAGGGAGCGGAGGGCGGAGGAGGGAGGAGGGAGCGGCGGACGCAAAACCCCGGGCGGACGGAGGGCGGATCGGCTGCTGGGGAGACGCTCTGGGGATCCAGTCCCTGCCTGGAGCCTCCTCCTCCCTGGTGCGCGCTGGGGACATAGAAATCCTTAAGTATAGACAAGTGGGTGGCACCTGCGCGCCAGGGCTGGGGACACCGCCCCACAAATAGCCAGAGGAGGGGAGAGTGGCGGTAAGCGGGGCTAGTCTTGTGGGAGGGTCTTCTATTTGAGGAGTGTACCTGGGTGCGGTGCATCCTCCCTTCTCAAAACACAAGAAGATCCCCAGAAATCAAACCTACTGCTCTAGTCTTACATAGGGGTCAAGGGAATGGTCCCCATTCGTGATTCCCACTACACTTCTTTAAGGATGCCTGGGCTGAGAATCTGACCCTTGGGACTGGAGAGGTGGCTCAGAGGTTGAGAGCACATGCTGCTCTTCCAGAGGACCAGAGTTCCATTCTCAGCACCCAGATAAGGCTGCTCACAGCCACCTGTCACTCCAGCTCCAGGGGATCTGACAACATCTTTTAGCTTCTACTGGCACCCGCACCCATGTGACACACGCACAAATAGAAATAATAATAATTAAAAGACCCCATTTTTGTGAGAACTTAGTCCTGTGTGTCTATCAGCCTTTCCCACCCCCACCCCCCAAGAACTTTCCAGACTCCTCATTCCTCATGTATTTAGAAGACACTTTTCCAATTCTAGACCACCTGTAGAGAGAGGCTGATCTTAGGGGTCTCCAGCTGCAGCCCTAAGCATGAGGTGTTTGGGTGTGTGGAAGGGTCTTTCCCAGGGACCGCCTAAGCAGGGAGTTGGGCCGGCCTCCTCCAGACCCCTGGAATTAGTCAGGTAGGACACAGGTGTGGAGGCTCTTCCCCACAGAACCTTCAACCTTAGGAATACCAGGCATGAGTGTGGACAGAGCCCTACCTGATTCCCACATTGTCAGTGGGTGCTGCTGCTGGCAGACATGCTTCCAGACTGTGGAAAGCCACCGCTGCTAAAAGCCACTGGGCAGGGCTGTGGAATGCAAACCTGAGATATCCAACATCCAGTCCCTGCGGACCCCTTGCCCACTCAACCTCAGCCTTGCCCACACTGCTAGAATAGGTGGTGGGTTTCCACCTGGTGGACAAGTACCAGCCTCTTGGGCGCAGATGGAGCAGGCCAGGTGGGTTGCCTGGACTCTCTGGTTCTCAGTTCATCCCACGACCATCCCCGCCCAACCCCAGTCACCTGGCGAGGCCTTCGGATGCAGAACTGCTCAGACAAGATGCTCAGGGCCATGGTGGAACCTCCTTCTTGAGATCTGAGGGATGGCTCTGTCCTTCCAGCAGGGCTGTGTGTAGTGTGGGCCACCTCACAGATGGAGACCAGCCTGTCTGCTAGGTCTGCTCCAAGCTCAGACAAAAAGCTGGGTGTGACTGCTAGTGAACCAGCAGTTGCTAGGGCTAGTCCTTGGGGAAATCAAAGAAGAAAACAAGGCCCCCGTCCCCTGGGGCAAGGCCTCAGTAAAATTGCCTTCACTTGCTACTTGAATGTGGACTGACTATAGGGGCCAGATTACTGGCAAAAGGAGGAGAGGGCTATGCATGATGGCAGGACAAGTGGGCTGGGGAACACAGTCTGAAAGAGGTTCCCCCAGAGCCAGATGGCCAAATGTGGGCTGAGGAACGTGCCACCTGCCTGGCTCAGGGACAGGTGCGTAGCTGGAGCTGGGCTTACCAGAAGTCCCCATCCCTGCTCCTTGCTTGGCTGGGAAAGGCAGCGATGTGAATGGAGGCAGGCTCCAGTCTTGCTGCTGCTGAACATGGCTCTGTCACCATGCAGCACCTCCTTCCTTCTAGGTTGTAGTCTGCTTTGTTTTAGACAAAGTCTCACGTGGCCCATGCTGGCCTCAAACTCACTATACAGTCGAAGATGAGCCTGAACTTCTGGTCTTCATGCCTCTACCTCCTCCCAAGTGCTGGGATTACAGGTGTGTGCCGCCACACCTGCTTTCATGTGGTGTGGTGGTTTAAAAGAAAATGGCCCCCAAAGCGGGTGGCACTATTAGGAGGTGTAGCTTTGTTGGAGTGGGTATGGCCTTGTTATAGAGGAAGTGTGTCACTGTGGGGGGTGGGCTTTGAGGTTTCCTATGCTCAGGACAACACCCAGTGTCTCAGTCCACTTCCTGTTGCCTTCTGATCAAGATGTAGCCAGCACCATGCCTGCCTGTATGCTACCATGCTCCCTGCCATGACAATAATGGACTGAAACTGTCAGCGAGCCGTCTCAATTAAATGGTTTCCTTATGAGAGTCGCTGTGGTCATGGTGTTTCTTCACAGCAATAGAAACCCTACCTAAGACATGTGGTGTTGGGGATAGAAACCAGGGTCTTGTACATTCCAGGCAAGCACTCTACCAACTGAGCCACACCCCCAGCCTGAGCTGTCCTTCGGGATGGACCTCCTTTCCTTCGACTGTCAAATGAACAGCACGTGTGGTGAGAGGTAGAGACAAGAGCAAAAAGCCTTGGAGCTAAAAAAAAAAAAAAAAAAAAAAAAAGCCTTGGAGCTGAGCCGTGCAGGAGTAAGTTGGGCAAGGGCACACTGCTGAGCTCCAGTACCTAGGGCAGCCTTGAGCAGGTCATGCAGCTCTCCATGCCTCAGTGTCTGCACATGTAAGGAGTGATAGTGAGAGCAGGTTCCACCTCCAGCTGTTGCAGGGAGGGAGCACATCTGGCATCGGAACTCAGTGCAGCCCAGGCACAGGAAGCAGCAGGTGCCAGGAGTGAGGAGGTGACGTTCTTGGTGTTCGTGGGGTGGCCAGAGGCTGGGGTGGCCAGGACAGCCAAATGGGGAGAAGGGCAAGAGGTGAGGTCAAGGAGGCTGGGAGGTTTTTCTTGCCTGGGGCTTCCTAGGCGATGTGTGGATTTGGGTTTTATTTTGATTGTAGTGGATTCAGATAGGGTTTCTGAGAAGAGAAAGAGTGGTCGTATTTATGTGTGTGCACGTGGAGGCCACAGGTCTACCCTATTGTGGTTCCTCAGGTGCCGTCCGCTTGGCTTTTTGACACAGACTCTCTCACTGGGACGTGAATTTACCAGTGAGGTTAGACCAGGAAGCCCTCTGCTTTCACCTCATCAGTGCTGGGTTACAAGTGTGTGCCACCATGCCTGCAGGGGCTTGTTTTGTCTTGTTTTCCAAGACAGGATTTCTCTGTGTAGTCCTGGCTGTCCTGGATCTCTCTCTGTAGACCAGGTTGGCCTCGAACTCACAGAGATCCGCCTGCCTCTGCCTCCCAAGTGCTGGGATTAAAGGTCTGTGCCACCACAGCCCACCCTGAACTTCTTTTTTTAACTTGAGTCCTGGGAATCAAATTCAGGTCCTCCTACTTGCAAGGCAACCATTTTACCAACTGATCTGTTTCTCCAACCTATTGGTCTTATTTTTGATTACAAAAAAAAAAAAAACAAAAAAAACAAAAATCTGTCTCTGTAGAGCAGTGGTTCTCAATCTTCCTGATGCTGTGACCCTTTAATACAGTTCCTCACATTGTGGTGGCCCCCAACCATAAAATTATTCTGTTGCTGCTTCATAACTGTAATTTTGCTACTGTTATGAATCATAATGTAAATGTGTGGTATGCAGGATATCTGATATGAGACCCCTGCACAAGGGTTGTTCGACATTCCTGAGAGGATCTTGACCCACAGGTTGAGAACCACTGACGTAGAGGACCAAGTATGGTAGTAGGAGGCTGGGATATGTCTCTGTAGTGGAGCACCTGCCTGGCATTGGTGACCAAGAGTCCTGTGAAAGGATGGAACTCTGTCCAGGCTTGTTTAAGGAGGTCAGGAGGCTGGAGAGACGGCTTGGTGGTTAAAAGCACCTCTTGCTCTGGCAGAGAATCCAAGTTAAATTCCTGACTTCAGTTCACATTTGGTGGCTCAGAACCTCCTGTAACTGCCGGGTGGTGGTGGCGCATGCCTTTAATCCCAGCACTCAGGAGGCAGAGGCAGGCAGATCTCTGTGAGTTCAAGGCCAGCCTGGTCTGCAGAATGAGATCCAGGATAGGCTCCAAAGCTACAGAGAAACCCTGTCTCAAAAAACAAACGAACAAACAAAAAAACCACCTGTAACTTCAGCTCTAGAGGATCTGGCACCTTCTTCTGGTCTTCTCATGCAACTGTATTCACAGGCACACACACGCATGTGCACATGCACACACACACTATTAAAAGTAAAACAAATCTCCAAAGAGACTGAGGTTGACATACACCCAGTCTGTGACCTCCAGGATAGGGATGGAGGTTCCTAGTTTAAGGAGGAGAAAGCTGTAGTATCCAGCATAGGGTCAGGGCTCCAGGTGACTCCCCACCCCAGCCAGCTGACTTTGATCTGTTAGTGCCTCAGTTTCCCCATTGTCCTTTGATGATAATACAAATTCAGACTTCAAGGAGTGCTAAATCTCCATTGGGGTAACTGAGGGGCACATGTTTTCTATGTCAAAAGCACCTGTTAAAAGATGTTTTGAGGCCGGGCGGTGGTGGCGCACGCCTTTAATCCCAGCACTCGGGAGGCAGAGCCAGGCGGATCTCTGCGAGTTCGAGGCCAGTCTGGGCTACCAAGTGAGTTCCAGGAGAGGCGCAAAGCTACACAGAGAAACCCTGTCTCGAAAAACCAAAAAAAAAAAAAAAAAAAAAAAAAAGATGTTTTGAGTTTGAGGCTCATGGGACACTGAGGTAGATTGTTTTTTGGTAAGAAATTTAGTCAAAGAGTCATTAACACCACAGACAGACAGACAGCAGCATGGTAAGGGCTCTGAGGAGCATTCAGGCCCCAACATCATAGATAAACAGCATGGTGGGGTTTCACTTCATGGGGCAGAGACTGGTGCTCAGTGGCAGAGAGAGCCCTTGCCTAACTTTAAAAGCCCTGGTGTCTTGGTTTGTTTCTCTGTTGGTGTGATAAACACCATGACCAAAAAACATAGGAAGGGTTCATTTGGCTTACAGACCACAGTCCATCATGAAGGGAAGCTAGAGCAGAACTTCAAGGTAGGAATCCAGAGGCAGGAACTAAAGCAGAGACCGTGGAGCAATACGATTACTGGCTTGCTCAGCTTTCTTTCTTTTTTTTCTTTTCTTTTTTTCTTTCTTCTTCTTCTTCTTTTCTTTTTTTTTCTTTCTTTTTTTTTTTTTTTTTTTTTTTTTGGTTTTTTGAGGCAGGATTTCTATGTGTAGCTTTGCACCTTTCCTGGATCTTGCTCTGTAGACCAGGCTGGCCTCAAACTCACAAAGATCCACCTGCCTCTGCCTCCCGAGTGCTGGGATTAAAGGCATGTGCCACCACCGCCCGGCTCAGCTTGCTTTCTTATACAGCCCAGGATCATCTGACCACTGTGGCACTACACACAGTGGCTGGACCCTCCCACATCAATCATTAGTCAGGAAAATGCCCCACAGAATTGCCCACAGCCAATATGAAGGAGAAATTCCTCAGCTGAGATTCCCTCTTCTCAGATGACAACAGCTTGTGTCAATTTGACAAAAAACTTAACCAGCACATCTGGCCTCCATCCCAGCACAGAAGGAGAAAGAGAAAAAGGACATGAGAAGGAGGAAAGAGGGGGTGAGGGGGGGGCAGGAGAAGCAGCTAGGCACACTGGAAAGGGAGAAATGGCATTGCCTCTGTTTGCAAGGGATATAATTATCTATGTGAGACATCCTACAGAATAGACAAATCACCAAACCCAGTAATGGCTTGAACAAGGTCTTACGCTATAAGGTAAAGCTCATTTGTGTGTGTATGTAAGTATTGGGAAGGAAGACACAAAGGAGACCCCAGTACTATGGTATTATTGAAACTGCATTCACATACAGTTAAGTGTGGGAAATAGTCGGGTCCAATCTAACCATGCAGCATCTATCTGCTTAATAGACCAAGGATTTAGTTACAAATGAAACAATAAGAAAGCTCAGTTGTAGTCAGGAGTCAGTGTTGCTAAGACTCAGAGGGATACCAACAAAAGCCCAGCAGGGTGATTCTAAAATTTATACCAAAAGGCAGCATTCATCATGATGTTATTTGGGACAGTCTAGGGGTACATCCACAGATGAATGGTGAAGAAAATGAAGTATGTTCAGAGTCAACAGATAAGTGTGCACAATGGAGTTGCAGTCAGGCATGAAGAAGAATGAAATGCCATTTACAAGAAAATGGGTAGAAATGGAGATCATGTTAAGCGAAATAAGCCAGACTCAGAGGATTCAAGTTCATTTCCCAGCATAACCATCGGCAGGCTCAACAATGGTATATAACTCCAGCTCCAGGGATCTGATGCCCTCTTCTGGCCTCCTTGGGCAGTCATGTGCACAGACCCACACATAATTACAAATAATAAGAATAAAACTTTAGCAGCTTATTCACACAGGCAAAACCCAAAGACAGCCCAGTGTTCCTTAGCAGTTCAGTGTATTTCAGTAGTATTTAGACTGAAATTTCATTTGACAGCACAGATGAATACTGGTGGCATTAAAAGTATACAAGAAGCCTGACAAAAGAATATTACTGTGCAATATTGTTCATAAGTTTGGACACAGGCAAAGGTAATCTCTGTGACAAAAGCCAATATGCTGTTACCTCTGGGAGCCCAGTGCTGACTGAGGCTAAAATGTTCTCAGTTTTTGGTCTGAATTATGGACATATGGGTTTGTTTATTACCAAAATGTATCAAGTTGTGTTATAGTTAATATCAATGGAAACATATTTATTTTGTAAACATTTAAAAATATTCTACGAAAAGACATGAAAGAAGAAGGGTGCCAAGGGAGGTGTGGGAAGGAGGAAGGGGTATTATATATATATATATATATATATATATATATATATATATATATATATATAACTAATAAAAGCCATTTTCAAGACTCGAGCAACCAAACCAATCCCAAAAGAAACCTATTACTTTACGTAAGTAATGTATATTAATAATTTTTGAAAACCGATTATAATTAGTGTTGTTGTGTGTGCACGTATGTGTGGAGGGGGCACCGTGCTGCAGCATGTATGTAGAGATCAGAGGTCAACTCTCTGAAATCTATTCTCCCTTTCCATCTTTATATGGGTTCCAGGAATTGAACTCAGGCTGTTAGGCTTGTGGGAGAGAGGGGCAAACACCTTTCCCTGTTAAACCATCTCAATGGCCAAAAGTAGCTGGGGCTGGAGAGACGACTCCATGGTTAAGATCAGGCACTACTTTTGCAGAGGATCTGAATTTGGTGACCAGCACCCACACTGGGTAGCTCACAACAGCCTGTGACTACACTTCCGGGCTACTAATGCCTCTGGCCTCACAGACACCTGCGCTCAAGTGCCCATGCCTCCACACAAGCCCACACTCATACACATACTTAAAATAAAAATAAACAGTTTTTTAAAAAGTAGAATCGCTAATACAGTTTTGAACCTGTGTGGTGGTAGGGTTCTTGCCACCTGGCTTAGGGACTCTCCATGAACGCACAAGAATCAATTCCATGCTGGATTAGTGTTGGCAAAAGAAAGACACAGATTAACAGAATGGAGCAGAGTCCAGGAATCCACGGGCCATTGGTTTTTGACACAGACACAAAGACAGAAAAGGCAGATCAGTGGAGAAAAGGCAAGCTGCCAAACAAAAGGCACTCTGACAACTGGCCTTTTCTCTGCAGACAGACAAACCTTGTACCGCTTTCCAGAGAAGTGTCTGTCAAAACCATGTAAGGAGGATTTGTGTCCAACCTGTGGTACCACTGGGAGGTGGTGATACCCTTAGGAGGTAGGGCTAGGATGTGCCCTTGAAGGGGCTGTTGGGACCTGGAGCCCCTAAGTTACTGACTGGCAAATCAGATCGCACAGGACAGCCAGATGGTGTGGGCGACCACAGAGCAACAGCGTCCCTGCGTGTCACTGAAAGGAATGCCAAGTGGCTCTGGCCTTTGGAAGGCAGGTCGGCAGCTTCAGATTTAAACACTTCTAGGAGACTCAGCGGCTTCGTGGCACTGCACCCACCCAAGCAAAGTGACATGGCACAGAAATGTGTGTACTGTCTATGGCTTCATTTGCAGACACCCAAGACAGAAGCAAGCCGGCATGTGACATAGGAGCACCAGGGCATTGGCAGAGCAGACATACCCCTGAACCCCTTCCTTCACTCAGCAGCATGCAGGAATCCCAGAAGCTCTCTGCAGCATGGGAGAAGCACAAACGGATGTCTACCCACCAATTGTTTGTACAATTTTCGGGAAAAGGCAGAAATGTAGGGACAGAAGAGAGATCAGGTTTCCCAGGGGTGAGAGGCAGGGGACAAGGTGGACACTGAGTGTCCAGACCTCTCTGCAGTTGGACTGTGGCGGCAGTCACACCACTGTGGAGACAGCCATACACTAGCAAGACGATCTGTGTGAACTATAATGGTACCCGGTGTGACAGCTTCAAGTGTCAACTTGCCACAACCTAGAATCACCCGGGAAGAAGAGAATCCAAATGAGGGATTAATTGTCTACAGGGCAACAGTGGCAGGGAGAGGGGACAGGCGGCTGTGGGCATATCTGTGGGGGATTGTCTTAATTAAGCTGACTGATGCCACACTGCGGATGTCACCATTCCCTAGGCAGGAGCTCCTGAACTATGTAAGAGTGGAGAGATGGAGCTGAGCACAAGCAAGGCTGGGAGGGAGCCTGAATTCATTTCCCTCTGCTCTTGACTGCGGATGTGCTGGCTGGGACCAGCTGTTTGAAGTTGCTGCCTTAAATTCCCTGGTATAGTGGACTGTAAGCTGGAATTGTAAGTTGAAATGAACCCCCTGTCCCCTACATGGATTCTATCAGGGTATTTCATCAGCACAACTGCGATGAAACAGCCCAGAACAGCCCAGAAAGTCATACTGATGAAATGATGGACAGAAATGCCAGCGATAGGGAGCAGTCTTCCAGAAGCACGTGCACACATACACAGAGGGGCTGTGGGACATGTACACAGATGCAGAGGGGCTGTGGGGTGGGTACAAGCTGAGTAGCGGGCCCTCCTGGAGGCCATTCTGTTCCAGATCCAGACCTGGCCCTGTCCAGAGCAAATTCCACTATGTGTCTGGTCATCAGGCACAGCTTGGGACCTATACTCCTTGAGGGAGTGACTCTCTGGATGTGAGAAGGGGCCATAGACACTGGGAAACTGGCAGGAAGGTCTGGGGTAGCTGTCTTAGGGACTCATGGGACAGGGTATGGGAAGGAGAGAATAGATGTGGCCGCTGGTATTTTCGGTCTCTGACACCGGGGCCCCAAGCAAGCATCCAGCAGGACCATGAGTGTAGTCTTATCCTGGCTGGGTGAGGGGCCTGTCAACATACGAGCAGCTGGGCAGTAGGTGTCGGGGTCCTCCATCCTGGGCAGAGCAACTCTTGGCTCAGGGCCTGGTCCAATCCTAGGCCCAGGTAGACAGAAAGGGGATGGGTTGAATCTTGCCCTGTTGGAGGCCAGGTAACCCCATGGCAGGCTGACAGTCCATGCTCAGTCCTTGACGACTCAACCTGCTGGCCAGAGAGGAAGGGACACAGGGTGGCCTGGAGTGATGTGGATGGGACTGTGAGGCTCAGAAGTAGGATGGGGAGTGATAAAGGCCCTCTGTGTGCCCATCGCTCTGGCCTCAGAGGAAGGATCCACTTCATTCCTGAGGGTAGAGGGGACAAGTGGATACCTGTGAGAAGACCATTTATGAGGCAGAGGACAGAGCAAAACTGGGGTAAGCATTTCCTTCCTGGCTGCAAGCAGGTCTGGGATGGGGACCCGATCCTCCAGCTGTTTCCAATGGGATGTTTGTCCTCTTTCTATCCCCTTGTTCCGTGTGTGTGTGTGTGTGTGTGTGTGTGTGTGTGTGTGTGTGTGTGTGTGTCCCCATCTGAGATCACCCTCAAGTGTTCCTCAGGCATTGTTCACCTTGTTTTTTCAAGTCCCTTTCTGGACTAGAACTTTCCGATTAGGCTAGGCTAGGCTGGCTCACCCCTGAGTCCCAGGGATCCACTTGTCTCCACCTCGCCAGCACTGGGATTGTAAGTGTGGCCCACCATGTGCAGCTTTTCAAAGTTAGGTTCTGGGACTCAAACCCAGGTCCTCATGCTTTCACAGCAAGGACTTTACAAACTGAGCCACCCCGCCCCTCAGCCCAGAACTTGGGGGTTCTTATACCTTCGGCCTCCTACAACTCCTACCAAAAAGGTATTATATAACGGATATTTCCAAAATGATGAAAATATTCTATAAGCAAAGTGGCCCGGTGTGGCTGCCACCAGTCACACATGAATACAGACTGAGGGTGTAGTAAGCAACCCAGGAATTCACTTCAGTAAATTTAAATGTCAGTTTAAAGAGCCTCAGGTGGCCTGTGACTGCCAAGGCACACTTTGCTTTGTGGCTGGGACACTGGGCTCACATGGGATGTAGGTGGGAATGTTCCAGAGTTGCTCCTGAAGATGTCCCATTTCCCAAAGCTACATGCCAATTTGATGGATCCCTGTTAAGATGCATGAATTTTCCCAGAACTAGAAGAAGCCACCCTAGTACCCGGGTAGAATCTGCTGGCACACAGATGCATGCGACACCAGCCCTGGCCAGCACGGTCAATTGACTTTTGATAATGGTGTCAAAAATGTCTCCAAGAGTGAAGCAATCTCCTCCTAGATAGAGAGGAACAGTGGCTGGCCACATGCCGAGCGGTGGCCCCCACACATAAATAAAAATAAAATAAATCTAAATAAGTTTAAATGAACTGTCCCCGGCGCTGAGTGTGATGGCGTGGGGGTGGCCCACAGCCACCCTGCAGCTGACAGCCCTTCTTGGATTGCTCTGTGGAAAGAGCAATCCAAGAAGCAGTGTCTGTCACTGAGCAGGGCTGCTGACTTCCAGGCCCACTGGGCTTTGAGATCACCAGGAAACACATATGTAGCGTGCTTGTGTGGACTGACTGCGAACATAGTCCTTGGGCTCTGGCCAGGGACTCCCAGTGCCTGGTGAGGAGTGAGAGTGGAGAACATCCTGACACCGGTCACAGGGCTTTGTTACCGGGTTGGGGACTGTGCTGCCGTTGTCCTCCCCTCCTGTCTCCTTACAGCGGTGGGGAGAGCTATAACTTAAGACAGCTAGACAGGCCCCGCCCGTGTGTCCTTGCTTTTCCCACACACTTGACAAGGACAGCTGAGGTGAGGTACGGTGCTGAGAGCCACGGGGCGCCAGTATCAAGGACAAGTCCCAGGTCTGGAGAAATGCAATGTTTACCTGTCAGAACCTTTGGCTCAGAAGCCCAGGGAGGCCAGTTCAGTGCCCAGATGGGCAGCGAGCAGCAGCCTCACAGCTGGCTAGCGCCCAGGTGTGATACCTATCTGGCCAGGGCCAGGCACTGTGTGTCCCTGGGGGACCTACCTGGTGGTGAGTGAGGCTGAGTCCCATCTTCCAGACTGCTGCCTTGGGGAGCAGATGGTTAAACACAGAAAGATGGATGGGCAGCCTGCCTAGAGATCCCTCCTTGCAGCCCCCTCCCTGGCTGTTATCTCTCCAACAGCTGCAGTACCTCTGGGTCCCACCTCTTGTGGTCCCAGCAAGCCCCAGCCTGAGGTTGTCCTGGACAGTCCCTGGGTCTGGGGACAGAGCCAGAAAAGATGTGGCAGCCACCCACTCCTAGAGCAGCAGGGTCTGGAGAAACAGACACTCGTGTGACAAGGACACATGATGGGCCAGCCAAGACTGCTGTCCTCAAAAGGACAGCTCCTGACTCAGCCAAGATGTGACTCTCACCAGATGGAGGTGAAAGATGGAGACAGAGTCGCAGGTCACCCTGGCACTGGGTGCCCTGCAGGTCTCTCCGGCTGGCAAGCCTTGAGTGTCCTTGTCCCTGCTCCAGCTTCTCCCTGGAGAATGTGAGGATGAGGTGGGCTGGAGTAACCTGTCTTCTCTGACTCATGCAATGGGGGCTCAGAGGCAGTGAGGCTCCAAATGGACTGTACAGGCTTGGGGTGCATGAGGCCTAGGGGGTGGGGCTCTGGCCGGAGAGAAGCAACAGCCCAGTATTGGGAGGTTGGGATTGTCAAGCCCTCCCTGGCCCTCCCCAGCAGCCACCAACCCAACCACACCTCCTATAGTCATCCCTGCTCCTGGCTTCTGTGGCTCATAGATGCTCTACCCCAACCATGACCATGGCCTCAGGGGTTGGCCCTCATCAGCCAGGGGCAGCAGGCATATCTTCTCACTTGAGCACCCGCTGGCCCACCCACTTCTCATCCTGCTGTTGCCCTCTCCTCCTTGGCTGGAAACACACGAGTTCTAGAGGCTTTTCTCAGCCCAATTGCTATTCTCGTCCTCACCTCTTCCTGCCCGCCAAGGCCAGGAGCTGGCCAGAGACAAAGAGGATGTCGAGGAACTGGGAGCCGAGATCCCTGAGGGACAGTGCACGGAGCCCAGCCTCCCAGGCACCAACAGTTGTCTGGATAGGGCCCAGCCTGGGGTTAGAGGCTCAGACCCAGGCCTAGTGTCTACAGAGCACAGAAGGTCCCACCTCTCAGGGACAGCAGCCCCTGAGGCAGAGCCTAGTACCCAGGTTCTACAGGTGCCTTCATGCAGCCCTTGTTTGTGAGGTACTTTCTTGTAGGGGGGATTGGCCCTGCTGGGGCCCAAAGCTAAAGGACATTTTGCTAGTGGGGCCTGTGGGCACTGCACCTGGGGTCTATACGCTGTGTTAAAAGTACCAAAACTGAGTCCTCAGCTGGGGGTGGGGATGCATGCCTGTAGTCCCAGAAACTGGGAGATTGAGGCAAGGGGATCAGGAGTTCAAAGTCAGCCTAGGCTATACACAGGCATTTTGAGACACAAAACACCTATCTCACTCCACACCCAGCAAGCAACCTGTAAGCATTCAGTTCTCCGGAACACAGTGGACGCCTGCTGTCGCTGGTATAGTTCCCAGACAGGAACAGCAAGCGGAGAAGGATGCAAGTGCTCACCCCAGTGTAGGAGCATCAAGACTGGCATCTGAGCCTACGGCTTGAGAACAGGACCTCACCCTACACCCTGCCCAGAGTCTGTTGCCACCTGGCTGACACTACCTTGGTCCTCCCTGCCACCTACCCTACATTGTTGCTTGATGGGCTTCATGCAGGGCCAATGACAAGGGTCAGAATAGCCTCTATGGAAAACTTGAGACCTGCCATGTGACCTCTCAGTCTTCACTTCCCTGGGCTGACCCCTGCTACATCCCAGCTACTGATCTCAGGACAAGCTCAGCTCATAGAATGGAGTGCTTCAGTTTGGGGGCCTCTCCCTAGGGCTTCCTTGGGTCCTGGGCTGGTCACCAGGTGTCAAGCTAGCTCAGGGTTGCTAGGGCAGAGGGGTCTGCATTGCCCTGACTGGTCAGCAGATGTCTCCGAAGTCCTGGGACACTCTGAAAGCTCACTACCTAATAGATCTGGGAACAGGGTGAAGGCAGGACCTACAAGCCACAAGGGCCCACTGGAGAGGCCATCTGGCAGGTGCACTCACTAGACCACTGGCCACAGTACGCATGGAGACCTGGACCTGCCATCTTGTCACCTGGGAATGTGGCTTGTTACCTGGGGCACCCAATGAGGGGCAAAGAGGCAGGCAGGGAGGGGTAGGGACAGACAAGGGGGCAGAGCAGCTGTCTCCTCAGCTCCCACTGCCCCGCAATGGCCCTGCGGGGCCTCCTGTCTTGCTTGTGTGTCCTCAGAGGAATGGATAGAGCAGCAGCTAGTGGAGTTGACTTGTTGCTGTCCTATCCAGGGGTTGGGGGGATATAGCAAGGACAGCCTAGCTAGCAGACTCTGCCCCAGGTACAGAGAGGGTCACAGAATTGGGAAACAGTAATGACTCCATCAGCTGGACAGGAGTTACCCAGAGGGGCAATGCAGAGGAAAAGGGGCACTGTAGTATAAGGAGGGCCATAGCACCCCAAATCCTGTTAAGACCTTCAGAGCACTAGACAGCTAGGACTCACAGGTACCCGTGGTCCCAACTTCAGACTCTTGACCATTCCTAACTCACCTAGCCCCATCAGTTCTTCTGTCTTCCTAGGATGAGTGGCAGTCCTGGGCCCTGGACTATGTCATGGGAATTGCCCTGCAGGTGACTTGGCGCTGTGAGCTCTGCAAGGCACAGTGCTCAAACCTTTACTGGGAGCCTACTGTCCTGCCTGTGCATGTTCGATGCAGGCACTTCTCTCACTTGCAGATGGGGAGACTGAGGCTCAGAATGGCTTTGTGGTCCTCCAAGACCACAGAGTCAGGACTATCTCCAGCTTCAGGTTCCCCACCTCAGATGCTCAGCTGCCATATTTGCCTAGAAATGGGGCTGGGGTGGGTTGGGGCTGGGGCTGGGGTGGGTTGGGGCTGTTCTGTCACGATGCTCCAAAGACTCCAGAGCACAGCAGTCACTGATGGGTGGGACCCTTGGCTGGAAATGATGATGATGAGGGTGGAAAGCCGGGTGAGCCTCTAGGAGCCAGGGCTCCCTGGTAGACAGGCAAGCGGTCTGTGGCTGCCTCTTACAAGGGGTGTTACATAAAGGCTGGCAGAGAGTGAGCAGCAGCCATCACCCTTGTTCCTCCTGGGCTTTGGCCATGGAGAGCAGTAACCCCGACTTCACTAGTACCTGGGGAGCATGAGACCCTGAAGGCTCCATCACCGCCTCAATCCTCTTTAACCAGTACCACCCCCCCTGCCCCAGAGCTCAGAGCCCCTTTGAGTCTAGAACTGCAGAGAAGTCCTGTTTCTTTGCAGCTGCAGTGAGGAGCAGGAGTCACAGGCACCTGCTCCTCCCCTGGCAGCTCTCATGTGATCCCAGCCTCCCCACGTTGACCGGCGCTGAGGGTCTCGGGCAAGCCTTGCTCCGCACAATGTGCTCTTGGAAACATCTAGAGCCAAGACAGAGCACCTCCTTCGTCAGGAGCCATTCCAAGAGCTGATACTGCCTCTCCCATACACCGATGGACACTTAGACATCATATGGGCAACGGGGAGCAGTGTGTCCCTTCATATCAGCCGCAAAGCCAACTTCCTTTTAGGGCAATGGTTCTCAACCTTTCTAATGCTGCAACCTTTTTTATATACAGTTCCTCATGTTGTGGTGACCCCCCCAACCATAAAATCATTTCATTGCTACTTCATAACTGTAATTTTGCTACTGTTATGAATATCTGTTATACAGGACATTTGATATGTGATTCCCAAGGGGTTGCGACCCACAGGTTGAGAACCGCTGCTCTAGGGAGCCTGCACCAACCAGTGTTCTGAGAGCCCAGCTATGCTCAAAGGCCCCAGCTAGCCTCAGCCAGGGAAAGCCAGCCTGCTGACTCCCAGTTAGCCCCAGGACCCTGTCTGTACCCAGCATGGGTCTAAGCCAAGTTCTTGTCCATTCCTGCCATGGGGAGAGATGTCCAAAGAGCACCTCAATATTGTTCCAAATGTCGCCAATGCAATATTAACCTAGGAATTTATAAACAGCCCCTTTCTTCTTAAAGAGTGAGCTAAGCTGGAAATCTCAGACAGCCTGGGAGAGGGCTCGGCAGAAGGAGGCATAGAGTGTGAGGTCTGCCGGCAAGCGTCTGGCCAGCCTGTTGGGCTTCCCTACCCAGGAAGGGTATGCGATCCCCTCACCACTCTTGGCAGTAGTGCAGGCAGTAGGTGGTGGCAGGAGCCACCCTGACAAGGGAGCAGGGCCCCGTGTGTGGGTGCAATGCAGCATCCCTGCCCAAGGCACCTCAGGGCTGCTGGAACCAGCTGCCTGCTCCCATCACGCCTGCTATCGGCCTGTGAGGCTGACAACTGCTGGGGTACAGCAGACCTGTGCAGAGGTGCCCCTACGACGTCTGGTTCCGCTGACCAGGTGCAACTCCAGGAAACTTTGAAGTCAGCAGAAAACCCTACAGGGTCCCCAGCCTCCTCCCCGTAGAGCTCCAGACCCCCAGATTCCTAGCGCATCTCAGCAGTGTAGCCTCAGGGATGGGACAAGGCTGCGCGGGGTGGGGTGGGGTGGGGGGTGTTGCGCACTCACCGTGCAGCACGGCATGAGGGCACGGGGCAGATTTCTCTCTCCTCCAGGCTGGTCCTCAGTTCTCCACGCTCAGCTCTGCTATCTCCAGTGGGTTGGGTCCCCAAGTGGACTAGTCCCGCCTCCAACTAGCCGCTCAGAGCCAATGGCAAGCCGGACCCGACTGCCCCGCCTCCCGTGAAGGCTCTTCCTGGCGGGATGGCAGCAGCTACAGGCAAGTGTGGATCTGTGCAGCGGGCGCGTGAGGCACGCGACCTAGGGCTGAGGGGCTCGCTGCTGGGATGTACCCCAGAGACTTGCAAATAGTGACCCACAATGGCCTGGTGTGTGATGTTCGGGGACAGCTGTCCCCTCCAGCATGGTCCTCTGCAGCCTTCTTCTGGGCATCCAGCCCGACCTGGATGCAGCAGGAGACGCACTTACCTAACACCAGGGCTGTCTCTTCTGCGGCTGATTTGGGCAGGGGCTGCAGAAGGAGAAATTAGTCTAGAACAAACACCTAAGACCCCACTGACAGACTCCCTAACCCTTCTGTGGTCTTTCTCCTCCAGGGACAAAGCACAGAGGCGGTATGTGGCACATCTTCTGTATCTAGAGCAGTGGGCGCCAGCTTCTCCCAGCACCATTGCCCAACCTTTCCCTCCTCTCCCCTGTCCCTCTTTCTCCTCCCCTGTCCAGCTGTCCTTCCTCCCTGGTAGCTCCCAGGAGGCCTCTCTGGGGAGAAGCACCGTGCCTGCTCCGGAAGGGCTCCTCAGGGGTGGTTGTGAGGGTGGGGGGCAATTGTACAGACAGCGTTAGTGTCTCTCTACTGTACTTAGGATGTCAGCAAAACTGTCCCTGGCTCCGCACTTGTGGGTATCTGCCTCTGTGTGTTGGTATGTGGCAAGGACCAGCTTGCTTACACTTAGCTCTGTTCCTGGCATGAACTCCTGGGTAGTGAACCTCAGCATGCAGGGGAGAGTGGTCAGGGCCACAGGATTTGGGCAGCAGAGGTTGCTCAGAGTGGCAGTCTGGCAGGTCACCCTGCCCTGTACACTTCAAAGAGGAAACAGGAGGTCTTCGAGGCCACCTGCCGGCAGAATCTGGCTCTCTCTGTGCCTCCCTTTACCCACCTCATAAGGGTCAAGTGAAGTGACCTTTGTAAAGAGACGAGGGGAGTTTACGGTACATGAGTGCTCAGCAAACACACGAGGATGGGCTCCTCCTGGAAGGTGTCCTGTTGCCCAGAGCATAGATGTGGGCACTGACTCTCTCAGAGGTTCCCTGGCTTGTCCTGGCCACTGTGGGGCGGGGATTCAGGTAGGGAGCTTAGTATCCCATGTCTACTTGGGGGGCACCATGGCAGAAGGAGGCTGCTTTATGGACAGGCAGGACAAGAGGAGTATGTGTGAGATGTTCACTTTGTCCATCCTGGGTGCTCTTAGCTTCCTAGGGCGTCCTGAACGGAGCAGCTGGGGCTGGGGTTCCTAGCATTTACCAAGAGGACACTGCAGATCCCTGCCTGTCCTCTGTAAAGATGTGTTACACTGTTTATGCTGCATCTGTTTAACTATGTACAGATGTGTTGCATTTGTTTTACCCTGTCTGTGTAAGGCACCTGATTGGTCTAATAAAAAGCGGAATGGCCAGTAGCTAGGCCGTAGAAGGATAGGCAGGGCTGGAGGGCAGGAGAATAAGTAGGAGGAGGAATCTAGGCTCAGGAGGAGAGAGAAGAGAGAATGAGGGAGAGAGAGAGGGAGACACCCTGGGTCAGACAGACAGACACAGAGGAATCCAGGAGGTAGGACAAACAGAATGAAAAAAAGGTAAAAAGCCCCAAGGCAAAACATAGGTGAAGAGAAACAGGTTCAATTAAGTTATAAGAGCTAGCAAGTAACGAGCGTAGGCTAAGGCCGACCATTCATAACTAAGAATAAGTCTCCGTGTCTTTATTTGGGAGTTGGTTGGCAGCCCAAAGAGAAAGCCCGCTGTAGTCCTCTTTGTCTGACATCTATCTCTGCTTCCTCTCCCACCCCTTCCCTCCCCTCCATCCCTCTCTGATTTCCCACTTTCATCTCCCCCTACTTCTTCCTTTCCCTCCTCCTTGCTTATCTTCTCTACTTCCTTCCTTCCTCTCTTCACTACCTCCCTTCCCTTCCCTTCCCTTCCCTTCCCTTCCCTCCCCTCCCCTTCCCTTCCCTCCCCTCCCCTTCCCTTCCCTCCCCTCCCCTCTCCTCTCCTCTCCTCCATTCAGTATCGACTGGGCACCTAGCAAGCTTGTGTCCAGTAGTGACAGTATCAAGTCAGAGACACGGCTCCTGACCCCATGATCACTTGAACCGGCAGTTGTCCTTGGCAGACAGTGTGGCTGCCTTAGGGGAGGAGTGGTGATGATGTTGACGAAGGAAGCAACTGTGGTGATAGCAGTGATAATGATGGCGATGATGATGATGGTAGTGATGTGGATGATGGTGGTGATGATGGCAATGGTGGTGATGAAGAAGGCAATGATGATGGTGATGATGTTGATAGCGGTGGTGGTTGATCATGGTGATGTGCTGCTGCTGCTCAGGGTAACGACAGTGAGGATAGTGATGATGACCTTGATGTTAGCGGTGATGGTGACAGTGACGGGGTTGGGTAGTGGCAGTGATGATATGTAATAAATGGCTGCACTTTGTATGAGGCCACGTCCAGTTCCAGAGCTCTCCTGGATGCTCAGGACCTCCACATTTCTCACCACAGCGTCTGCGTGACACTGTTGCTCTCCTGCCTCTTGCTTGTGGCCAGAGCTAGTGCAGCCCTTATGTGAGAAAGGATCTCCCGTGTCGCTTTCCTTTCCCATTTTGGTGGGTCAGTTTATCTAACTTTACCCCCACTAAAGTGTAGCACCAATAGGATTTTGGAGCCTGTGAGAGCAAAGAGTCAATATTTGGGGTGGGGAATAGCTCTAATAGCCCCAGCTCTACTCCCGGGTGGCTGTCCTAGGCTGAGAAGTTGGCCCCCTTCCCCGTGCATATTCTAAGCAGCCCCCCTTCATATAATAGGCACTAATGAAGACGGCACCCTGCCAGGCCCTGCTGGTTCCCATCTGTCTGCTTGGCTCTCCTGCCTTTGGTGAAGCTGGGTCTACCTACCTCCCCACGGGAAGCTGCCAAACACCCTCACTCAGCGTCTCTTAGGCATCCCATGCAGCCAGCCTCTTCCAGACCATTAACTCTGCCTAGCCACCTGCCACCCTTGGTGGAGGGACTATACGCTTGTTTGGAGGGGCTGGGGCTGTCTCCACCTAAGAGCAGGTTCTCAGCAGGACCAAGGCTCTGAGCATGGCAGAAGCCTTAGCGGAGGCCCTGGCTCCATCACTACTGAGTATCAGTTGCATCAGTTACCCTGGCTGGGCCTCAGACTTTCTTCTCCTGTCCAGCTATGAGGCCAGGATGAGGTAGATTCCTAACTTGGCAGGGAATTCCTTTTGTTATACATTAATCATGAAGGACAAGGGTATAGTGAGGCATGCCTGTTATCCCAGCACTTTGGAGGCTGAGACAGGAGGATTGCCACAAGTTAGAGGCTATTCTGATCTACATGGAGAATTCAAGGCTAACTAGGGCTACATGGCAGGACTGTATTTGTTGCTATGCAGTGGCCTGTAAAGCTTTCATCAAGGACAAACCTAAATTCGAGGACAACGTGTGACTAATCTTCTCCTTGGCGTTCACAGGTCTATGGACTACCGTCTATGGACTACCGCAGGGCAATCTGATAGCCAGGAGGAAATGCCTTGGGGAAATATGTTCACAAGTAGCTCTGAGCCCTAATGACCTTCTAAGCTCTACATAAGGCCTGATGATCCCAGTAACCTGGTAACCCCATTGAGCTCTTTAATATTCGAATCGTAAAATAACGTTCTCTTTTCCACATAAAGGAACCCAGAGAGTCTGTGTATCTATGCATCATGGCTCTCCCCTCCCAGGAACTCCAAGCTTTAGCGTTTGCTGCACTGGCTGCAGCATATATTTTTTACAAAGGCAAATACAAGAGCTGAGCAATTAAGAACACTCGCTGCTCAGTCATGAGGATGAGAATCTGGAACCCAGCACCCATATTGGGTTCACAAACACCTGTAAGGGATCTGATGTCCTCTCCTGGTCCCTTTGGGTGCTGTACACACACACACACACACACACACACACACACACACACACACACACACACACACAAAAGCACACACACATATAAATCAAATCAAATCAATCTTCTTTTAAATTATTTTTTTTCAAGACAGGGTCTTACTATGTAGTTCTGACTGTCCTGGAACTTGCTCTGTAGAGCAGGCTGGTCTTTAACTCACAGAGATCCTCCTGCCTCTGCCTCCCCAAGTGCTGGGATTAAAGGCGTGCAACACTACATCCAGCTAAAATGAATTAAAAGAGAAAAAAGAAACAGGTAAAAAAAGAAATGGAGGCTGTACTTTAAAGCCCTCTCGTGAGCGCTTCCCTGGTGAGAACTGGTTTCCTACAAATTCATGGTGAAGGGAGGAAGAGCAAGGCTGACACGCTAACCTCTCCAAGGACTTTACCAGGAGAGAGCATCCTGGAGCACTGACCTCAGAGAAGGGTCCTGGAGCATTGACCACCAAGAAGGGTCCTGGAGCACTGACCACCAAGAAGGGTCCTGGAGCACTGACCACCAAGAAGGGTCCTGGAGCACTGACCTCAGAGAAGGGTCCTGGAGCACTGACCTCAGAGAAGGGTCCTGGAGCACTGACCTCAGAGAAGGGTCCTGGAGCACTGCCCACCAAGAAGGGTCCTGGAGCACTGACCACCAAGAAGGGTCCTGGAGCACTGACCACCAAGAAGGGTCCTGGAGCACTGACCTCAGAGAAGGGTTCTGGAGCACTGACCACCAAGAAGGGTCCTGGAGCACTGATCTCTGAGAAGGGTCCCAGAGCACTGACCACCAAGAAGGGTACTGGAGCACTGATCTCCAAGAAGGATCCTGGAGCACTGACCTACGAGAAGGGTCCTGGAACACTGACCACCAAGAAGGGTACTGGAGGGGTCCTGGAGCACTGACCACCAAGAAGGGTCCTGGAGCACTGTCTTCCAAGAAGGGTCCTGGAGCACTGACCACCAAGAAGGGTCCTGGAATACTGATCTCTGAGAAGGGTCCTGGAGCACTGACCACCGAGAAGGGTCCTGGAGCACTGACCACCAAGAAGGGTCCTGGAGCACTGATCTCTGAGAAGGGTCCTGGAGCACTGACCTCCGAGAAGAGTCCTGGAGCACTGACCACCGAGAAGGGTCCTGGAGCACTGACCACCGAGAAGGGTCCTGGAGCACTGATCTCTGAGCATGGTAGTGTTACATCTTCATCAGAGCAGCTGTGATGACCTACAGGAGACTCAAGATGCAGCCTGCAGACGCTCCCATAGAAGGAGGGGTGAGTAGGGATGGCCACAGACCCTCCCCTGAGATTCCAGCCACTCCTACCAGCACCTCCCTCTTAGCTGTATGAAATTCTGTCCCAGCTGCATGTGGTCCCAGCAGGCATTAGGATACAGAGTAGAAGTTAATGAAGGTGGGAGCCTCCATCTATGTCGCCATGGGGAAGTAATCGTCTACGCTGTGGTGGGCCTTTTCAGCGATGCAGCTGTTTGGGGGGTGGTCATCCACACTCCCAGAAATAACCCCAATAAGCTTATTGGTTCACAAGGCTGGATTTGGTGAATTCGTCTATCGATGCATTATCTGAGGTGAGTAGATGTTTGCTCATGACTCCCCAGGAGCAGTTCACACAACAGGGGACAGGTGCCAGCTCTCCCTTGTGAACATACATGCAAACGTCCTGATCAGAACATGAGCAGGATCGACCCATGCATCTGCCAGACAGATAACAGATGACAATCAAATGAGGGTTACCCAAGAACGTCAAGGCCAGTGTTCGGAGATGAATCAGTGTCATTTGGGCTGTGGTGAGACTCATTAGAGTGCCTACCTGGCATGAGCAAAGGCCTGGGTTTGATCCTCAGCACTGCAAAAAATTCAGTGCAGGGGCTGAAGAGATGGTTCAGCAGATGAGAGCATGTGCTGGTCATGCAGAAGGTCAGTTTGGTTCCCAGCAGCCACGTCAGGGGATCACAACTGCTTGTAACACCAGCTCCAGGGGATCTGATTTCCTTTTTGGGCCTCTGTGAGGAGCTGCATTCTCATGTGTACACCCCTGTCCCATACACATAATTAAAAATAATAAAAAGTATTTTAAAAAATCAATGTAGCTGGGTGGTGGTGGCATACACCTTTGATCTCAGCACTTGGGAAGCAGAGGCAGACAGATCTTTGAGTTCGAGGCCAGCCTGGTCTATATAGAGAAACCCTGTCTCAAAACAAAACAAAAAAACAAAAAAAAATCAATGTAAATCACCCTCTTAACAGACAAAGGGGAAATACTGTGTGATCATTTTAACAGTTAAAGGAAAGTACCAGTTGACAATATCCAATATGCATGCATGTTTGAAATGTTCTTGGAAAACTGGGAGTATGTGGAACTTACCAGCATGGTGAGAATATGCAAATAAGCAATATGCCCGCAGCTGGATCAGTTTTTTAAATATTTGTTTTTATTTTATATCTATATATGAGAGTTTGTTTGCAAGTGTGTATAATCGCTACACGCGTGCACGTACATGCAGTACTCACATATGCCAGAAGAGGGAGCCAGATACCCTGAAACTGGAGTGACAGGTACTTGTGAGCTGCCCTCTGGGTGTGAGGAACCAAATCCTGGTCCTTTGCAAAAGCAGCAAGTGATCTTAATGGCTGATGCCTGAATTGTGTTTAGTGGTGAAGGAAAAGCATTTTCTCTGTAAGACTGGGGATAAGACAGCGATGCCTATCTTTGTGGTTCTGTCCTAAAGACGGCCTTTGTGATGACGCTATAGGATAGAATGAAAGGCAGAGAGAGAGAGAACATGATTATTTGCAAATCTCAGATGTTTCCGAAAAGGTCCTGGAAGACGTCAGCGAATGCAGCAGATTGAATCAATTAGACAGAATCAAGTCCGTGCTAAACAACTGGAAAGCAAGAATGAAGAGATCGTGTGTACATGGCACGCAGAAACCACAAATACAAGATATGTGCCAAGACACTTGTATGGAAAGCCACAAAAGAGAAGCCACAGAAGCACAGAGCTACGGGGAGGGCTAGATCTCATTCCTAAGTCAGAAAACACCACTGTTGAAATGTCAGTTTGGGGCCTGCAGAGATTCTGTCAACAGAGAGCTTGTTATGCGGCATAAGGACCTGAGTTTGGATCCTCACCCACATAAGAAGCTAAGTGTGGTGACGCTGTAACCCAAGCACAGGGTAAGTGGACACAGAAGGATCCCTGAAGCTCATTGGCCAGCTAGTTTAGCCAAACCAGTGAGCTCCAGGGTTAAGAATAAGATGGAGGGTAATATAGTAAGAAACTCCTTGGGACAGGAGCCATTGTGGGTGGTCCACACCCCCAGCACCACACCCAGAGCCCAGAATGGAGTTGCTGAAATCAGGGAGCCCTGGGAATCTGGCTCCGGACTGAGCAAACCTGAGCCTGAGTCTGGTGTCTGTGATCAGGTTGAGCTGGCTGGGAAGATTCCAGAACTCATAGCCAGAACAGTCAGTGTCCATCAGTTGTATCATTTATTCATTTGACCTTATTCTCCACTGAGCACCTACCAGTCCCTCCCTTCATTGGATCCATGTTTCCTGGCTCCTCCTCCCATCCAGGGACAGCGTGACTGCTGCTTGCTGACTCTGAGCCCTCAGGAGCACACCTGCTCATGAGAGATGCAGAACCAAGCAGGTCAGGTTTGCTGTGGTGGTGTGTATGTGTGGTACCCAGACAAGTAAGAAGTGTTGAGAACAGATTCCTGCTGCCAGGAGCCACAGCACCACAGTCAACAGACAACACCCTGGGCAGGACAAAGGCAAGCAGCAAGGCGGAGGAGGTGTGACGTCAGGTGGGCAGGGGGCACAGGGCGTCTCTGTCTGCCATAAGAGGTGATGGCTTTGGCTTTGAAGGTTAGGGCAGAATATCTGCTGCTAAAGCCTGGCTCAGCTGTCCTGGCAAACTTCTGCCTCCTCTGCAGACCTGGTTTTGAGCTGCCAGGTGACCCTCTAGAGGTCATCCAGCTACAGAGGTGCCAGAAGGCAGGAGCCTAGCCACCCTGTGATGGAGTCAGGTCTGTCCTGCATCTGCCTCAATTTAAGCCATCCCAAGAGCAGCCTTGACACTCTATGTGAGCCCCACTAGGCTTAGGATAGACATGACTGCTGCTGCCTCTGGGTTTCACTAGCATCCTCATACCCAACAATGGCCTGGGGAGCAGAGGTCCTGTGTCCCCCCATCTGTCTATATCAACTCATTTATCATATGCTCCAGGGCTGTCAGCTGCTGTGATATTCACCTGTCACCCCTGGCACACAGATGGACACCCTACAGGGCCCTGCATCTGTGTCCTTAGGCAAAGAGGGTACAGCTGACCTCAGATTTATTTCACCTTTATCTCAGTGGCAAGCCTTCTGGGAAGGGACCACTCTGTTCCTTAGGGTCTGGGGTGAAATGCATGAAGAATAGGCAGCTCTTTCCCAATCTGCCTCCCCAAAGCGGCCTCATCCACTGGGTCCTCCACCCGTCCTTCCTGAGCCCATGCTGGCCTTTAGTCTAAGGGTCTCACATCTACCAGATTCCCTGTTGGAGCCTCTCCAGTTCTAAGGGTTCCATCTCAAGGAGGACTGGGGACATGGGATGGCTACAGTCGTGTCCTGGGGAGGAATACACCCTACAGAGGTAGTTCCTTTTGGCTGGGGCTACAAGCAGGGGTTTCTTTCCATTCTAAGAACATTCTCCAAAGTCCCCAGAGTGAGTAGCATATTACCTTTCAAATGGGGGAAACACCGCTTTATCTAGCGGTCAGGTCACCGTACTGGGTCTCACAGAGCATGGAAAAGACCGTCTTTACTTTGAATTAAAATATCAATATAAACAGCTCAGTTGGTAAAGTGTGTGCTGTGTTAGCCTAAGGACCTGAATCGGGTCCCCAGAGCCCATGTAAAGCCCAGGTGGGGTGATGCATGCTTGGAATTCCAGCGCTGAGGAGATGGAGGCAGGTGGATCCTAGGAACTTGCTGACCAACTAACCTAGCTTAGTCAGCAAGCCCCAGGGCCCAGTGAGAGGCTCTGTCTAAAAGCTGCAAATGACTACTAGAGACAACCCACGGCTGGCCTCTGGCCTCCATGCACATGCATGTATACCTACACTCACACCCTCATGGGCACATATACATATGCCCTTCCCTATCTACACACAAAAGGGAGGCGTTTTCTGAGGGTGTCTGTCAGAAAGATACATGGGTGGAATGTTCTTTTTCATACCAGATGTTTCCATCTGGCTGGAAAGTGTGTTGGTGACTTATTTCCCTGGCGTTCTTGGTAAGGTTTGAATGTTGTTCTTTACATTTTTATGTTATGTGTCTGGGTGTTACGTCTGTGTACTATGTGCGGGTAGTGCCTATAAGAGGCCATAAGAGGATGCCAGATCCCCTGGAACAGGCGGTTATGAGCCACCATGTGGGTCTCGGGAACTGAACCCAGGTCCTTGGGAGGAGCAGCCAGTGCTCTCAACTGCCGAGCCATCTCTCCAGGCCCAGGGCTTGAATGCTTTAAGGATGACAATGAAAGCAGTTTTGTTTGTTTTGTTTTAGTTCTTAAAGAACCATCATAAAACATACAGAAACAGTGTGCACTTGGGAAGCTTGGCTCCCTGCCTCTTTTCTCTTAACTGTAGGTGAAGCTGGCTGGCAGGCCAGGGTGGAGTCTGCAGAAACCGCTTGGCTGAGCACAATCTTGGAGAAGCCGAGGGAAAGCGATGGGATCTGGATAGGAGCCAGGGGTGCCCTGCTGGCACTGTGAAGGTTCTTTGGGGGCTCCTGAGAGGCAGAAGTAACCAGGATGCAACTACTTGGGGTGGCCCTGGAGCCAGGACGTACTGTGTCTGTTTAGTGGTAAAACAGCACCACCTTGTGGCCTTCACGAGTGACACCAGGCTGGAGAATTAGGGAGGCAGCAGCCACCTGGACTGTGAATGTTTTGTGGGGAATGCTGGGATGAGGGAGGGAGAAACAGCAGTTTAGACGAAGCCTTGTAGTGGATGCATCCAACATAAGGCCTCTGTGGACAGAGCTGAAGGGCCAGTGCCCCCAAGAGCAGCGAATGCTCTCCAGGAGCTGATGCTGACCCTCCAGTCACCTGGCCCATCTACCGCAGGAGGCAAAGCTCCCGTCGCCAGGCCCACTGGGGCTGACGGGCAGTTTTCTTGGGTTGGAAGCCACAGGGGCAGAAGGATGCAGGGCACATGCCCTCACTGTAGCTCTGGGGTCCTCCTTTTGCCCATGCGCCTCTGTCTGTTCCTGTCCTTACCATGTCCTTTGCATGTTCAACATACAACCTGGCCTCTTTCCCTTCTCCCCTGCTTTATGAGAGGGCAGAGCTGGGACATGGCAAGAGTTTGAGCAAGACTGGGGGTCCCCTGGCAGCTATGAGGGCAGGGTAGGTGGGCATAGGATGGCCGGCCACTCTACACTTGCCTCATAGGCAGGGATAGTCCCCCAAGGCTTGACTGGGACTCCTCCCCTAAAGCCCTGTTTAGGACTACCTGCAGCGGCTCCTTCTTCCTGAGCTGCCGGCCCTTCATGTAGTACAAGAGGGGCTTTGCGCTGCTGTCGATGCAGGCTAAGAGGGTGGCCAATGGCAAGAAGAAGGGGAGCAGGAATTTTATGACCGGCCGCAGGCTCCAGTAGACAACCATGGGCAGGCGGCAGAAGAACAGCAGGATCCCGGAGCACTGGGCCACTTTGCAGAACTTGGGGAGTGGCTGCACAGAGCAGCAGTTCCCACAGATTAAGAGAATCTTGCTCGCCCCACAGGCCATGACCGCCAGCACCACTAGCCAGACAACACTGGCCCAATGGTAACTGAGGCAGACCAGGAAGCTCATTCCCTTGTACAGCAGTCCACAGGCATTGGCCGGCAGTAGTACAGCCGGCATGGTCAGTGCCCAGATCAGGAGACAGAGCACAACTGAGGTGTACCTGGGGCGGCAGCTGGGGCCGCAACAGGAGGGGAACATGTAGGTGAGGCAGCAGTCCACAGCGAAGGCAGCCAGCAGCCAGAGCCCCACAGCAAACCACAAGAAGATGATCGGGAAGTGGAGTGTGTCCTCATAGCCCAGGGCGATGTTGGCAATAGAGAAGCCCACCTGGCAGGCGAGGAAGAGGAAGTCGGCAGCGGCCAGGTGCAGCAGGTAAATGTTGAAGGGGCCCTTCTTGATGTGCAGACCAAGGTGCCAGAGCAGCAGAGCGTTGCCCCCCAGCCCTGCCAGGCTGACAAGGAGGCTGAGGTAGAAGAGTACATTGTTGAACGTGCCCCAGATGTTGAATATGGAGAACATCCTGGCTGGCTTCCGTGGGTGATCTGGGAGGCCCCTGCAAAGGGTGACAGTGCTCACTACCCAGATGCTGTGCTCTGAGTGTGGAAGGTAAGACATCAGGAGTCTCCAGCTTCTGGAGTTAGTGTGGTCTTGGCCCCCTTTCCTAGCTGCGTGTGATCTTGCCCCGTCCCCAACACCTGCTGTGCTCTGAGGCAGCATTCTCTGCCCTCATCCTGGCTGGCCAAGCCTTCCTGTATGAGGTGCTTCCTTGCAGAGACCTACCAGTTTCAGGCAAAGGGGCCACAGGTGGAGGGACTCCCCTTTCTTTTCCATCATGTACTAGTGTGAGGGCTCCAAGGCACTGACCACACCCACCCAAGGGTCTCAGATGGTGCCTGGTATGACTCCAGGACACTCTTCTGTGCTGGATGAGGCTTTAGGGGACTTCCCCACACAGTCCATCTGGAGCAGGGCATTAAACCCTCAGGATCCCGAAGGACTGTGGTTACTCACTTCAGTGATGGGTCTCAGGGCCCTGAGTCTTCTGGGGGAGTGATCAGCAGAAGGAGAGTTCCTGGTGCTCTCAGTGGGGGGGGGGGGGGCATCTCAGAGCAGTACCTCTCTTTTCATAAGGCCCATGGTTGATCTTGTCCTAGTTCAGGGGATGTTCCAGGTATGAGGACCCAGACCCAGGTTCTGGGGACAGGGCCTGCTAGGGAGGAAAAGCTATAGGAAAGGATAGATGGGGGGGGGGGTAGGGTGGGGTGGGAGAGGGAGGGAGACATAGACAAGGAGACAAGGACGGAGTGGCGGGGGACAGGGTCAGAGATGGAGAGAGAGATGGGAGACAGAGACAGAGAACACTGTGTGCTTTGTGTTTTACCCTCATTCCCTGCTTGGGATGTGTCCCCTGCCCAGGAGACCACTTCAGCTATCTCTCCACTCACAGAGGCTCACATCCATTAGCCCCTGCTTCCTCTCGGGGTCCCAAAACTTCTGCAGTGTCCTGGTAAGTGTCACCTCCCGGCTCATCACCAAGGATCCTTGCTGGCACCTCCTACAAGCCCAGCTGTCAGGGTCAGAGTGCAGGTCCTCAGGACCTTAAAATTAGGGACTTTTCCTGGACTCTTGTGCATCATTGGTGACAGAGGCAGGACCCTTCCCCTCTGTGGGCCTCAGTACACCAAGGGTGTTTAATCCAGACTCCTAGTCCTGTGTGGATTCCCGCTGGTGGAGGCAAGGCTAGTTTTGAAAGGGGATACGGAAGGTGGGTCGGGCCATCTTCCTCATCCTTGTTCTCCAATGGACCCAGAGCTGTGAATTCCAAGCCTGCAGCCTCAGCCTCCAAGGTTCCCTTCCCTTACCCAGGGAAGGTCCCTTTCGGAGGACATTCTCAGAGCCACTAGCGCCCCTCTGAAAGCCAAGCAGGGAGCAGGATGCCATAGAGGGTAAGAGAAGGGGTGTTCCTTGCTTGGGGGAGCAGGTAGAGGGGCAGACTAACCTTCTCACCTGTTGATCGCCTGCTGACAGTGGCTGTCCCCAGCTCGCTCAGGCCACACTTGTTGTCTTGAGTGTCTCCTGGCCCCTAAATCCCCTCCTGTCCTCTGGGGCTGGCTCCTGCCAGTTCCCTAGAAGTGAGAGGGCGTGCCACCTTTTCAGGGGAACCGAAGGAATGAGCTCAAACAGAGCTGTTTGTGTGGGTGGCTCCTCCCTCTCATCTGGGAGAAGAAACCAGAGAACCTTCACACCACCTCTTCTGGAGTAATCCCTGGCCCTAGGTGCTCAGGACCAAAGACAGAAATGCCACTGTAGAGACGGCTCAGTCAGGAAATGCTATGCAAGCATGAGGACCTGAGTCTGGATCCCCAGCCCCTGGGATAAAAGCTGGGCATGATGGGTGCAGGCGTGTAACCCCACTACTCAGAGTTGGAGACCAGAGGACCCCTGGGACTTGATATCCAGCTGGTCATGCCAGCCAGGTTTTTGGTGCAAGATCTTATCTTTGAAAAATAAGGTATTGGGCCAGTGAGAAGTCTCAGTGGGTAAAGGTGCTCGCCACCAAGCCTGATTCAATTCCAGGGATCCACATGGAAGGAGAGGATTTATTTCTAAAAGTGTCCCTCTGATCTGGACACCCGTGGTGGCACATTTGTGCACACACATACATAAACTTTAAATGTATTTAAGCTGGGTGTGGTGCCCCACTCCTTCAATCAGTTCTGGGGAGCTGGGCGGCTGAGCACTTGGGGAGCAGAGGGAGACTCACGGTGAGTCTACACAGAGTTCCAGGCCAGCCAGGGCAGTATAGTGAGATGTTGTCTCAAAACAGCAGCAAATGTCATTTTAAATGCTTTTTTTTAAAGTGGGGAGTAATTGAAGAAGACACCCCATGTGGACCACTAGACTCTGAATGCACCAGCACAGACGGACACATAAACACACACGACCGTGGGGAGAAGGAGAGGGAGAGGGGCAGACAGAGCTAGGACTGCACAGTGAGATAGATTGGCAAACTTACCGGCAGAGGAAGGTTCTGGGGAGCTGGGCGGCTAAACACTGACTGGGTCCCTGCATTTGGGACAGAAGACAGTGTCATTATGGGTTAGGACAAAAGCATGCTCTCAGGCCAGAATGTCTCTGGTTTATCTTCAGATTCCATCCAGAGCCAGGCCTGTCCCTCCGAGTCATGCAGTGCACATGTGCTTTCACAGCTCTGTGTTATGGTTTCCTCGCAAACTCTGTAGGAAAACCCAACTGTGGTGCCTCAGTCACAGCAGCTGTAGCTCAAAATGGCTGCCATCATGTCAAGCCATATCCGTACTGTCTCTCCCCTGTGCGAGATGGACCCTTACGATGCACATAAGCAATGTGCAGCCTCGGGTCTCTCCAACATTTCGTTGTTCTGGTGGGGTTTTAGTCAGTATTGCCCTCGTGGATTAACATAATCCACATGGTGTGCTGGTGCTGGGAGGCGATCTGCCTGTCTTTTTAGAGGAGTCTGCAGCAGCAGGAGAGCCTGTGCACAAACGAAACAGAGAGCAGAGTCGGACCGAGGACTTAGTGCCTCTCCTATGCAAGTGTGGGATGGGAGAGGGCATTGATCTGGGTTTTCACGTGTGACAAGGGATGGTGTCTGGATATGGAATTGATATTCTGTTTTGATGGGGTATGGCCCGTGGGCTGTCACTAACAGCTGCTGTGTGAATGTGACCAAAAGTGTAATGTGTGATTTAACACCTTGAGCCCCAGGCTAGACAGATGGCTCAGAAATTAAAAGCAGCCGTTGTTCTTCTGCAGGACCTGAGCCCAATTCCCAGCACTGAAGTTCAGTGATTGTACCGATCAAAGGGCGAGCAGACTCATCTTGGGTGGTAGTGTGGGGACAGTCTTCCCTTGCATCTGTGTGAACCCCAATGTGTCCTATCCCAAGTATTCTGAAGTCACCAGGCCACCAGTTTATTCAGGAGACCTTTGGCTCCTGTTTGGCATGAGTGACAAACTGCCAAGCCTCTGAGACCATATAGGAGGTCCCTAAGTGCCAATTGGTCCAAAGAAACTAAGGTCAGTGTCCTCATGTGATTAAGTCAGATCCCCCAATCCCCAGCCCTGTCACAGTGCTGCCTACTGACCAGGGTACCCATACCCAGAGTCATCCACAGGTCATCCGTCCCAAATCTATTTTTCCTTCTCCCCCTGCCCCCACCTCAATTTTAAATTACATTTATTTACTTATATGTGTGCGAATATTGAGGTCAGTTCTCTCCTTCCACCATATGGGTTCCCGGGATTGAACTCAGGTGGTCAGGCTTGATGGCAAGCTCCTATACCCACTGAGCCATATTATCAGGCCCTGTTGAATAGCAAGCGCTATCCTCCCATCCTTTGAGCCAACTTCTGCCATCTTCATGAGCTCCGCTGTATCTGCTTGACAAAGATCACCCTAGATGGACCTGATGACTTTAGAAGTTTGCTCATAGAAAGAGGGGCCGGGGAGGGTCATGGGAATCTTACCTGAATATCCATCCCCCTTCCCCCAGCCATTTGTATGCATTTCTGCTCAAGCTGCAGTCTTCAGGGTCCAGAGTGGAGTATATAATTGGGGAAGGCTCGGGGGAAGGGTTTCCACCTCCACAGCTATTATCCATGCTGGGTGCAGACCTTCCAGCTTGGCTTGCTTTAGGGTCACCTATGACTGCATAAGCCAAATAAACTCATTGGTTCCCCGTTGAACTTGGCTGTCATTGAGACATTAGAAGGATGGGAGTAGATGTTTCTTTTTTTTTAAATTTTACTTATTTTTATTTCATGTGCATTGGTGTTTTGCCTGCATGTATGTCTGTATGTATGAGGGTGTCAGATCCTCTGGAACTGAAGTTACAGACAGTTGTGAGCTGTCATGTGGGTGCTGGGAATCGAACCTGGGTCCTCTGGAACAGCAACCAGTGATCTTAACTGCTGAGACATCTCTCCAGCACCCAAGGTAGATGTTTATTAATCCCTTCCATGAGCAGAAAAATTTTGATACTGCCCCAAATCTCTCCAACTTTTCCATTGTCCCAGTCAGTCCTGGTGAGGTTTTCCTTGTTATTGTTGTCATTTTGTTGTTTATTTCAATTCAATGTCATCATGTGGCTTGTTACCCAGGGACTGGTGATCTGTGGCTGGCCTTGTCATTGACATTGGGTAATACTGTGGGAAATGTAAACAAAAATGTACTGTGTATGTCTATCAATGGGTTACATGAGACAACATTTCCTTTAAAAAACCATAAAGAAACCACTGGTCAGAACTTCGCCTTCTTCTGCCATCAGCGTTTCTTGAACTCAAGGTTGCACTCCGCTCAAAACTTCTTTCTGCTCCTCACCCCGGTTGCTCCAGTCCAATCATGTAAGAATGACAGGCTGAATGCTGACCAGTGACAATGAGGAACAGGACCCTTTATTAGGAACAAAAACACCGGGGCCCCCAACTGGGTGTGCTAGCCCCCTTCAACAGGAGTAAAGCTTTTGTCTTGCTGAAATGCTTTGGATGGGGTGGTCATTTCCTTGGGACCCCAGACCTAGTGCTAACAATATCAATGTTAGATTTCTGAAGCAGCTTAAAGAGTCGGGAGGCAGAAAAGAGACCAGTTTGACCTCAGCAGACAGGAGTGTTTATCTCAAACATCGAGGGGCAGACACAATGGGAGAGGGGTGTCTGCTAAAGAGGAAGCGAGTACTTGGGGTTCATATAGGAAGCTTGGGGAATGCAACGGCTGGGGCTACGTGCAAGCCTGCAGTTCCTCCCTCCTGGAGCTGTTTGTCCAGACAAGGTTGTTATACCTTTAGAAACTGCCTTGTCCTGGCTAGCAGGTTTCGAGTTACAGTCACAGTGGGCAACTGAGTTTGGCAATGACAGTGAGGAGGCAGGAGCTGGAGTTTCAACACAGGGCTTTCCTCGGTCAGGATCTGGCAGTTTGTTCAAAGTTGATTCTGATGTATTCCAACACTTAAGCAATAAGGAATGGGCCAGAGAGGACAAGGGTTCCAGGGATAGGACTGGAATAGAGTTTTGTGGGGGAATCTGTAGGCATGGTCTAGTTCAGAGCCCGTGGTAGAGGGGGTCCTCTGTCACTTAGCAGGAGGAGGGTTTTAACTTGATCCGCTGTAAGAGGTCATGTGGTTGTCGCCATGCCTTCTGGGAGAAACTTTTGAGAAATCAGTAGAGAGCTGAAAACAGATGATTGGGTTATAGAGTAAAACTGACAGATTGCCCAGGGAGGTAGAGGAAGGGGAAGGGGAGAGGCGGGTAAGCCGGGGAGAGGAAGTGGGTACAGAGTGACTGGGACTTGTCTCACTGCCAGGAGCACTGCTGTGCCAAAGGGAGCGAGCAGAAGCAGTAGGGAGCCACAGAGTAATAAAGGAGGAAATAGGGACTAATGGAAAGGATCGTCTGGCCTGGAGTCAAAGGGGTGACGGTTCTTTGCAGTTAGAGTTTCTTCATAGCATCTAGAAGGTCTTTTTGCAGATATATCAGCATCAGAGGGAGCTGGTGTAGGAGAGGCCCATTAAGAGACTTACATGGGACATTCTGTTTGAGTAGAGGGTGACGTTCAGTAAGTAAGCTTTTAAAAGACAGGGTGAAAACGTAAGTACAGGGATAGTAAGGAGCACAGAAGTGACCAAGGGGAGGAGCCAGAGAGGGAGGAACCCAAAGCCTGTACATAGTTGGAGGCTTGTGGTTGCATTTTTTGTCTGGTCTCTGTTGAGCAACAGCCTTGGGTCATGAGGAATTGAGTCAGGCCATACTGGGCAATAGCCCCTAGCCATAAGTAATGACTTAGCCTTTAGTCTGACCATTCTGCTCCACCTGCAGAAATAATATGCCGGGTATCAGAAACAGCCCACCCTGCTCCCAGCCAAACCACAGAAAAATAGCTGTAACTTCCTGGTAGCTATTCACATATGTGTGCATGGGCATGTACATGTCCCCTTGCTTCCCCCTAAATGCACTCAACCTTCAACTGTTAGGAAGGTCGGGGCCCCTTGCTGTTCCAGTAAAGCAGTCTTAGTCTGTTGAGATCGAGTCTGTGTGCTTCTCTGCCTCAGTTTCCCCACAGTCCCTTTTGTGTCTTTGGGGCCCGTCTCAAACCAGCTAGGGTTTGTTGGGACAGACGCAGCATCGTTTATAGAGGAGGGCACAGACCCCATCCCCAGCGGTGGTCCAGTCTAGTCTCAGAGCAGTGCAGTAGCTGGAGACTCCAGTTGGTCCTGAAGGAGGTTAAGATGTTCTGAAAATTGTCTGCGGTTTTTGAGAGCTGGTGAGACAGAGAGGTTAATTGATGTAGGAAAAGCTTCGGTCCAGCCATTTTAGTTCTGAGTCCCAAAACCATCCCTGGAGTGGCAAGGGGGATGGGTCGGATGGCCCGTGGCCCACTGGTCCCCCTTTCAGAGGTCGCCGAACGGCTTTCAGGGGCTTGGGGGTGCTGATCTCTCTGTAACTGCTTCCAGCTTACAAAATGGGCTGTGTAGAAGGGGCAGCAGTTAAGAGTGCCTCAGAGGAGGGTCAGTCCAAGAGGCCACAATAAAACTTGGCAGAGGGCAAAAATCCGGAACAAGAAAGAGCCGTCTGGTGATAATGTGTATTCTGGAGTATGCTATGTGAGGGGAATAGTACGTGTAACACATAAAAAGTGAGATTGGCCGGGCAGCAGTGGCGCACGCCTTTAACCCCAGCACTCAGGAGGCAGAGCCAGGCGGATCTTTGTGAGTTCAAGGCCAGCCTGGTCTACAGAGCAAGTTCCAGGACAGGCTCCAAAACTACATGGAGAAACCCTGTGTCAAAAAACCAAAATAAATAAATAAATAAATAAATAAATACATAAATAAATAAAAAAGAAAAGAAAAGAAAAAAGTGAGACTGGCCAGGTAGTGGTGACACACGCCTTTAATCCCAGCACTTGGGAGGCAGAGGCAGGCCAGTGAGTTTGAGGCCTACAAGGGTGAGTTCCAGGACAATCAGAGCTACCCAAAGAAACTTTGTCTCAAAAAATAAAGCAAAACAAAACCCAAAAAAAAAGTGAGACTGTTAATACTATTATGATTTTTATGGGGGAGGGGTTTGAGATGGTTCAGTGGTAACTGAGTGAAAAAAAGAAATAAATAAGGACATGAATGCTCCTAGGTATGGTGAAGGAGGTTTTTTGTAGATAAAAGGGAGAGCATAGCCAGAGGCAGGAACATCTCAGAGAGTCCAGAGTGAACACAGCCAGACTGAGCTGGGCCATGCAAGGAGATGGGGAGAGGGAAGAGGGGAGAACTGGAGAGGAGCTACCAACCAAGATGGGTGGCCTGGGCCAAGAGAGTAAAAGGGAGACCCAAAGGGCCAGGGAACCAAAATGGCTAGATTATATAGGGAAGATATAATCTTTGGGCTGGAGAACTCCAGGGTAGGGGGCAGGGTATGCTAGCCAGGAGGACCCTGTAACAGGTAAAGACTGAGGGATGCCTGGAGAACCTGGTGGCCAGCATCCATTTTGATATGGTAAATAGACCCCTGTTTGTCCCAGGTTTGAGACCTAACATCCCAGCCTTTCTGTTGATAAAAAATAAAAGATAAGGGGCGACACAATCCTCTCTATGACTACTTCCTGCTGACACTGGAGCATCAATCATTGGTGGGGGACCCCCAAAAAGCTGGAATGTTGGCCAAGGCTGGGCAAAGTAGGCTGTTTCACTCACAGTCGAGGCTTTGCAGGACCATCTGGGACTAGGGAAGTGCAGGCTGCTTCAGAGCAGTTTGTGAGGCTGGACCACCTGGGACGAGATGCTTTGAAGCTATCTGGGATGCAGAGGCCCAGTCTCCTAGGACATTCCCTTAGCAGTGGCTAGTGAGTTTGGAGCAATTTGCAGTCTTTAGTTGATTGGAAATCTGCTGGAACAGATATATATTAGGGGCAGAAGGTAAAGTTAAGGAGTTTAGGGGAAATTTTTTTATTCAGCGTGTACATTTGAAACTTCCAGGCCCACATTCCTGGTAGCTGAGGAAGGGGAGTCTTAAGATTAGGGAAGAGAGAAATCCCACCCTTGGGAATAGGCAGGTTGGGAAACAGGCTGTTGATGGACAGTACTATGTGGAGTCCATTTGACCTGTGAGAGGTAGATCTAAGTTGACTCCCTGAAGCTTACATGAATTTCTTTTTTCTTCTTCTTCTTCTTTTTTTTTTTTTTGGTTTTTTGAGACAGAGTTTCTCTGTGTAGTTTTGGTGCCTGTCCTGGATCTCACTCTGTAGACCAGGCAAGAGGGGCATCCCCAAACTTGTTACCTTCCAGGAGTCAGGGGCCAGTGGAAAGCTCTTAGAACTTCTCCCTGAGATGAGGCTTGCTGGCCTGTGCAGAGGTCCCGGGACTCTTGACTGAGCAAGACTCATGGGGGCCACAGAAAGCTCCTGGAACTTTCAACCAAGGGAGTCTCGGGACAAGACGGAAGGAGGCTTCCATGAGCCCCCAAGACCTGACTTAGGTGCCTCTCTGAGTTAGGTTGAGTGGGTTACCTTGTCCCAGTGTTTTGGCTGTGTGTTGGATGTGTGGTCTGGTCACATGGAGAATTGTCTCTTATCTGGAGGTCAGACTAAGTAAAAATGAAACAGAGACATGGGAGGAGAGAAATGTTTGATTTTTATGAGGAAAGGAGAGATGATGGAGGAGAGAAGTTCTTGAGAGTGATGGACAGGCAGATGTACCTGTCAGGTGGGCTTGAACAGACTCAGCAAAGGTGCCAGATGATCATGGTCACCAGAGCCCGAGCTGTCAGTGGCCTTCAGGAACTCAGGGTCACTAGGAAGAGCCCAAGGTCTCAACAAGATGGAGAAAGGTGGGAGGAGAGAGAAAGGTTAGGTGATAGAATGACTTCTAGGAAGAAGTAGGTGGTCTTGCCAGGTTGACTTGAGGCCCCAAGCTGGCTTTACATAGAACACCAATAGAACCTCCAGAACCAGAGGCCCCAAGCTCGCTTTACATAGAACACCAATAGAACCTCCAGAACCAGAGGCCCATCAATGGGACTTACACTGCTCACGGAGGCAGAGGCCACTAAGACCAGAGGTCCCAGGTAGACTGGTGGCTGTTTAGCTTACATAGTGAGTTTGGCAGGCATCTGTGCTCCCAAGAGAACAGTTCCCAGGAGGAGGCAAGGGCAGGAAGAAAGTCAAAAGGTCCTAGAAAGAGGGCTTGGGGGTCCCCAGGTGTTCTCCTGGGCTTCAGCCCCAAATGTTGAATATATGAGGCAGAAGGAAAGAGACCAGTTTGACCTCAGCAGACAGGAGTGTTTATCTCAAACATCGAGGGGCAGACACAATGGGAGAGGGGTGTCTGCTAAAGGGGAAGCGGGTACTTGGGGTTCATATAGGAGGTTTGGGGAATGCAACGGCTGGGGCTACATGCAAGCCTGCAGTTCCTCCCTCCTGGAGCTGTTTGTCCAGACAAGTCTTTAGAAACTGCCTTGTCCTGGCTATCAGGATGAGGGTCATAGTGAGTGACTGAGTTTGGAATGGCAATAAGAGGGAAGGAGTTGGAGTTTCAACATAGGGCCTTGGTCAGAGTCTGGCAGAGTTTGTTCAAGGTTTATTCCAACAATGACATCAGCCTTAATGCTTGGAGTGTTTTGTTTCTACAGAGCTTCTGACATATTTATTTATCTCAAATTTTCCAATCTTGTCCTCAGAGAGGAGACATCCAATATGGTGGTTCAGACTTCTGGAAAGAAGGAGCCATCCGCACACTCAGTGTGCAGAGATGTGTGCACTTTAGGGGATGCTGGCACTATAGACAGCCTTCAGGGAAGGAGATGGTGGGATCAACAGGTGTGCCAGACTACAGGTGTTAAGACACATTCAGGACTAGCCAGGGCAAATCAGCACCCTCTGAAGACGACACTGGTGACAGTGTCCCTGCAGGACAGTAGAGCGACTGCAGGTAGGCCAGCATGATGGAGCATGCTGCATGTGCTAGCCAGCGGAACATGTCTGTGAATGAGTCCTAAGATCAGTGATGAAGTGGCATGCCAGGCCAGCAGGCTACTGCGGAATACTGTCATTGCTGTGTTATGTACGTGCATTGTGCCTGTGCGCCATGTGGGTGTGTGCATACACATGCATAGGAAAGCCAGAGGGCGATGTTGGGTGTCTTCCTCAATCACTCCAACTTACTCTTTTGAGACAGATCACCGACTGAACTTGGAGTTCCCTGCTTTGGCTAGATGGTCTGGCTGGCAGATGCCATGCTCAAGGCCATGATGATCCAGTCGATGAGGGCCCGAATTCTTCAGATCTGATGGGTGGAATGTATCAGATGTGTCCAGCCTTTTGACACTGCAACATGAGGCTACCACCTACAAAGTTCATGAATCCTTCACCTGAGATACTAAAGAATGCCAATAAATAAATAAAAACAAACAAACAGAGCACAAATCAAGGGCCAGCAGTGAGCAGTGACTACGCATTCCCTGGTGCTCTGTTTCCCGCTAGAGAGATGCCACCCATGTTACTCCCTGGACCTCACATTCACGGAGCTCACCCCTTGATTATTGTCTTGAACCACCTGACAGCACTTCGGTCTTAAGCAGCCTCCTTTGTAGAGTGTCCCCCACCCCCACCCCAGAGTCTGCTTCCGATGGTGTAAGCATGGAGGGAGGGAGGAGTGCGGCTCACAGGCTGCTGCCCTTCCACTGTGCCTTCAGTCCCCAGGTTGCCTTTCTACCCTCTTCCCAGGTTTCCAGATCACTGCATCCCATTCCACCCCCCAAGCTAATGGCTGGCACCTGTCTTACCTTCCCATCCTCCGCCTTTAAAGCTGCAAACTCGGGTTGTTAACTTGGAGCTATGGTTCCCCCTTAAGCAGCTTCAAGGACAAGAGGGACATAAAGATGCTTTTCTGTTTCAAGCTTCTATAACTCCTTAGCTCTTCACCCTCGTCCTTGGACAGCTGGGCATCGATGGCCAACTGAACTGCTGACAGCAATGGCCGCCCCACTTCTGAGGCTTCTTGCTTTCCTTACTGCCAGGGGGTGAGTGGCATTCAAATTGCTGCGCACACCTGGTAATTTCAGGGCGTCCACACAGCAGGCTGGAAGCATTTAGCATGGAGCCCAGCTTTCCCTGCTTGGTGTTAGATGGCCTGCTGGGGGCTTTGCCCACTCTGCTTCCATCCCCCTGGCTACTTCCTCAGCCTCCTTGCTGGTTCTCTTTTGTGGACCAGCCCAATCCTAATGTCTGAGGGCCTGCCTGAGATGCTGTGAGACACCAGAAAGAGAGGCAGACAGATCATAGACCACACTGCACACAGTTTCTTGGGAGAGTTGTTGAAAGTGAGGGCCACTGTAGCCAGACCAGTTGGATCCCTGTGCTTTGGGTAAGCCTGGAGGTGCTCTATATCCAGCAAGGGCTGGACCTCCCAGCTGCTGCATGGGAGTGCTAAGTGGCTGCTGACCGAACCCTTTCTGGCTGTGTGACCTTGAGAGAGTGACCCATCCTCTCTGCTCAGCTCATTGGACTGACCTCACATGGACAGCTCTGTCCTCAGTGGACTTGGCTTTCTTTTTTAAAAAAAATTATTTTGCCGGGCGGCAGTGGTGCACGCCTTTAATCTCAGCACTCGGGAAGCAGAGCCAGGTGGATCTCTGTGAGTTCGAGGCCAGCCTGGTCTACAGGGCGAGATCCAGGACAGGCACCAAAACTACACAGAGAAACCCTGTCTTGAAAAACCAAAAAAAAAAAAATTATTTCATTTATGTATGTTTTGCTTGCATGTGTGTCTGTATACCATGTGTACCTAGTGCCCTCATAGCCCAGAAGAAAGCAGATCCCCTGGGACTGGAGTTATAGATGGTTGTAAGCTATCACGTGGGTGTCTAGAAGAGCAATCAGTGCTCTTTAACCGCTGAGACTTGTACTTGACTTTCAAATGCAAAGTGTGTGTGGCTTGGATCTCAGGCAGCCCTGTGACACCCTCGTCCACTCCAGTGGCCTACCATTGTCCTGGTGGCTTTACCTAGCGTGAGCAGATGCCTCTAGACTTTATCCCATCAGCCTGTGTGTGGTGCCCTCTCTGGGCCACTTATCCTGTCTCTGGCCAGTGGGGGGTCTGATGCCTCCAGGCTATCTCAGGACCTTAGAAACTGCAGCTTCAGCTCTAACCTTAGCACTCCAGAGCGAGTCAGGGAGCAGAAGATGTAAGTGGAAAGTGCGAGTGAGAGATGAACTTTGATCTTCCTGGGAAAGAATGGGCCTAGCCGAGCAATGTCAGGGCCCTGGATACGAGGGCTGTCTCTGATTGGTTGACTCCTGCCCTGGGGGCTGAGGGAAGAGGTGGTCACAGGAGAATACGAACCCTATAAAGAAGGAGGGGTGTGGGCTCTGCATCCAGGCCTGCACTTGGAACCATGAACCAGTATGTGATAGTCTCTAGAAGTTAGCTTGCTCTGGGAGGAGTGTCTTTCAGCATCAGAGAAACCCCAGATACCAGGGCAGCATGAAAACAGAACAGGACCAGGGACACAGGGACACGAGGTGGATGGGGCAGAGGTCTCCCTGTTCTTCTTTCTTTCCCTGGGCTGGGGCCCCGCATGGCTTGCTGAGAGGGGCCCCCTACTTCTCACCACCAGGTACACAGTCCCCTGTGATAGATTCACAACACGCCCCCATGGTTGGGCAATCCCGGCGGACCTAGACACTTCCGCCTAGCCAGTTCCGGATCAAAATAGCCATTTCCGGGTCAAAACGTCTCGCATGACCAGGACCCCGTAGCTTTGCATGGTTGCATAAAGTGCGCAACGCAACCATGTGATCTACGCGCATGCATGGAGTAGCCACATGAACCTGTGTACGCATGCGAGACCCAGCCTTTATAAGCCGGCGCCATATTCCCGGCTTCCTTCTTTATGCACGTGTCCTTTCAACAGGCCTGAGCACACCTGTCTCTCTCTTTTCTTAATAAAACTCTTGTTAGTGGATTCTGTCGTGTTTTGTGACGTTTCCTCGCAGGGTAAGAGCGCCGCCAAATAACTAACACCCTGTGGCTCCTGTTTGGTCCTCTCCACCTCTGGAATCCTATGAAGGTTATATGACATCACACCTGTCCCCATGTGATCCCTAGTCCCACGTAGACTCCACACCTGAGGATGTCACTAATGGACCCCAAATTTTAACACTAACTCATTAATAGAGCCCGGCCTGATGTGTCTTAGTGACCACGCCTTAAGTGATATGGGAGCATGAAGGCAAGTGGGACCCCACCATCTCAGGTGCTCATGTGGCCTCTCTGGAGCTGGCCCTACAGGACCCAGAGGGGCTGGACACTAGAACCCAGGATCAGAGCAGTAAGGAGCTGTGAAATACACAACCCTGGAAACAACAGGAGACAGAGGCCAGGGCAAGCCTGGGGTTTGATGGTACTTTCTGATCTCTGAGATGAAGAGATAAGTGAGTCGTGGGCTAGCAAGGCCCTCACAGGTCTTGGGAGAAACACTGTTTTTTATCAGCATGCAGCAGAGTGGAGTGGGCAATAGGGTGTTATCTGAGGCCATTGACTCAGATGGGACTTCTGGGCTGCTGTTCCTGCTCAATCTATGTTCTTGTTAACATAGGCTGGGCTCCTCCGTGCTCCCTGGGGGCCATGGGAGGGGCCAGGCTTACAATGACTCCCAAGAATGTCTGGCTGACCTGGTGGTGACATCACAGTGACATCCTGTTCCTGAGAAATCTGTCTTTCCAAGCAGCTCCTGTGTCCCCAGGTCCTGAGATGGATAGGCCATGGTGGATGCTCGCTTGGGCCCCCCGGCCAGTTCTCCTAGAAACTGGGCCTCTCAAGGTCTGACTTTGCCTACAGACCCAGGGGAGGGGAACTTGGAGAACCTGGCTTCAGGGTCAAATTAGGTGGGGGTGGTATTAAAGATGGCTGCGGGTCCTTTGTGAGGCCTTTGTTGCTCTGAGGTAAAAGGAGAGATGTGGTGAGGCTGAGGGCTGGCTGCTAAGACAGGATGGTCTTTTGGAAGAAGACTGAACAGGCAGACCTGAACCCAGGGAACAACCAATCAGTCCAGGCCATCGGGACACACACACACACACACACACACACACACACACACACACACACACACACCATAGGGGTGGTAGAGTGGACTATTTCCATGGTGACCTCAGAGAGGATGCATATGCATTTGGGGATCTTTGGGAAGAGAGTCCTCTACTCATGAAATCTAGTGGAGAAGAATTTTGAGGAGTCCCAAACCCATCTAGGAGGAAGGGTGTATGCTGAGGGCCCCTGATCTGTCTGTACCCCAGGGTGGCTAAGGGGTCTGAATAAGAGGTGTGGGCCCCTAGAGTGGGCTATGACACTTCAGCCAGCCCTGGCCCAGCAAGGCAGAAGATGTATGTACTAGTTGGCTTTCTATTGCTGTGATAAACACCATGACCAAAAACCATTTGGGGAGGGAAAGGTTTATTCAGCTTATACATCCAGGTCACGGTCCATCGGTGAGGGCAGTCAGAGCAGGAACTCAAGCAGGAGCAGAGGCAGGAATCATGGAGCTTAATGAACTGACTTGCCCCTAGCCTCATGCTTAGCTAGCTTTTTATATAGCCCAGGCCCACTTGCCTAGGGGAGGTACTGCTCACAGTGGGCTGAGCCCTCCCACATCTATTAGCAATCAAGAAAATGCCCACAGGGCAACCTGATCAAAACATTTCCCTGAGACTCCCTCGGATAACTCTGGACTGCGTCAAGCTGATAGCTGAAGCTAGCTCAGAGAGTAGTGGAGGGTCTGGGCCATGTTCAGGGTTGTCTCAAGCAGACACAGACCACTCTGAGCCTCAGGGTCTTACTGTACTGTGGAAGGGCCTTCCAGCATCACTGACAGGGCTCTGAGCTAATGCACAGTCGGATGGACACCTGCAAGGCTGGCTTGGACGTTCCCCCTGGGGAGAAGTGGGTGTCCAGAGGCCGAAAGTTGGACTTTTGGACAGGCTACTTCCCTTCATGCTCTCGGTTCCTCAGCATGAAGTTGAGAATCCTGTCCTGGAGGCGGACAGACAACCACACTAGCTCCTAAGCTCCAATGTGGAGGAGGGAAGGCCCTCATGGGGGATGGAAGGGACTCCTCTAGAAGAGGAGGACCAGCCTTCCCCCACCCCCAAGCTCCTAGACTCCTGGGGTCCCTGCATCTAGACTTGTCAGAGAATCGGAAGTGGAGGCATCACGCCACAGGATGCATCCCAACGCAACCTGCGTGGGGTAGGGCGGGAGAGTTGTCAATTCCAGGATGCCAGGCCGTGATCTGCTGTCCTTGTCCAGACTCAGGTACAAGTTTAATCATGACAGAGACCAAATATCCTTTGATCTGTGGGCCTGGTCCAAATCAGAATTACACCCACACAGATCTCAAAGGAGGCCAGCACATCTTGGATGTGGACCTGGAGTGCTGATGATAGAATATAACCCTTTGGGACTTGCTGGACACAACTCCACCGTGTATCTGTAAGTCAACTGACTGTATTCCATGAGGGAGTAGAAACGTAAGGGTAGAACTAGTGCAGGGACACGTGGGTGGTGGCAAGCCCTGGTTCTCAGCCACCTGTGCCTGGATAGGTGGGCTCCAGGCAGGAGCTCAGCCGCCTGCTGTGGGGTGCAGCCAGACGACTTCTTCAGAGGAACCCTGCTAGATAGATCCTGACCAGGACAGACGGGGAGGCAGGAGCTGTGTGGATGCTGAAGCTCTGGGCTCCATCCTGCTAGGTAGGGGTGCTTTGGGTGTGGGGGGAGCTGAGAGGTGCCTTGCTGCCCACATGGAGTCACCAGCTTTTCTGCAGTGTTGGGTGAGGTTTGCATCATCCAGTGCTCTCTCTTCTACAGCTCCCCCCCCCCCCCGCTTTGTTTTCTGCGATGGGTCCCCTATAGCTTAAACTGACCTTGAACTCTATATTCATTGTGCGCACTCCTGTGTGTGTGTGTGTGTGTGTGTGTGTGTGTGTGTGTGTGTGTGTGTACCACATGCATGCTTTGACTGCAAAAGCCAAAAGAGGGAGACAGATACCCTGAAACTAGAGCTACAGATGTAGCTCAGGCAGGATTTGGTTTACAACCCGCCTGCCACGGCTTGCCAGGCAACGGTGCCAACTCCGCTCTTGGTCCCTGACAGAAGCCAGGCAGGCTTTGCTCTCTGGCTGTGGTATGGGGTCAGGAGGACATCTCCGGCTATAGTGCGGCCACTGAGGACTCCCAAGTCACCTATTCTCCCATACCTAACCGAGTGTCCAATTTCAGTGTCATTTATTCCACACTAAAGGGAGGAGCGTGGAGCACAGATGAAAAATCACCCCACTCTCTATAGCTAGGAGGATGCTGATAGTGGAGGAACCGTTGCCTGCCCCCTCTCCTTGCTGTAGCTGTTGGGAAAGGGTAGCTGTGGAAACAGCTGTCATGAGGTGGAGCTCTTGCCTAATATGCACAATCCTAGGCCCTCTGCAGAAACATCACTCTGTCTGCCCCCTCCCAGCATCCTCCCAGGGGACACACGACTGGGTCATCAGCAAAGATGTTCCTCCAGGGTCTTACTGGTAGAGCTCTGATCCTGGCTCTTAGTTCTATCAGGCAGTTCCCCTGGCCCCCATGGGCTGGAGCTACAGTTGTGACCCACTGGGCTTAGACAGTCATGTCCACAAGTCCCCCTTGGGAAGCCTCCCTCACAGCCCCCAGCTCAGCCTCATCCCCAAGCGCCCGCTGGAGCACCAGCCGGAGGGGTTCCTGCAGCCTCTGGCCAGGTGTGCTGCCCAAGAAAAAGTAGATGGCAGGCTTGGCTGCACTGTGCACACTGGCCATGAAGAAGCTGAAATGGTAGAAGTAGAGGGGGGTGTGCCAGGACAGGTTCTTGGACAGCCAGAAAATGCCGAAGGGCAGGCCACAGAAGAGGAAAAGGAGGATGGCCAGCAAGACCAGGGTGGGGAAGCCCCGGGGCTGGTGCCTCTCTGGACCACGCTCCACCCGCAGCAACAGGAGCAGGCTGGCCACACACATGGTGCAACACAAGGCAGCTAGGAGCACTGCCACCACCAGCCACAGCATCCCACACAGGTGGTAGCTGGGTGATCCAAAGAACTGGGTGCAGGCCCCGCTCAGCAGCAAGTCCAACAGCAGGCAGAGCACCCAGATGAGCGCGCACACACAGGTGGTCAGGTATCGTGGGCGGCGGCACAGGTACCAGGCGGGGAAGAGAGTGGCCAGGCACTGCTCCGTGCTGATGGCCGCCAGGAGGCTCAGCCCCACAATGTAGCAGAAGAATCGCAGCATGAGCAGGCTGATATGTACGAATCCTGGGAAGCTCAGCTGGTCCGGCAGCAGCTCAGGGATGATGGCCACCATGTGGCAGCAGAGGAAGATGAGGTCAGCGCAGGCCACATCCAAGAGATAGATGGAGAAGGGGTTCCGGTAGACGTTCTGGTTGAGCAGCCAGAGGGCCACCCCATTGCCCAGCAGCCCACCCAGGCTTAGGAGCTCGGTGAGGGACAGGATGGTCAGGTTGAATGCCATGTCTTCCTGGGTTCTGGGATACTGCGGGTACAATCTCAGCGACATTGTGGGGTGAAGGCGACGGCAGCAGAGGCTGCAGAAGTCTGTGTTGCGTTTTCTCTCTCCAGACACCCCTGCAACCATAATGACACCAGCTCAGGGACCTGAGCCTGCCCCTGCCCACTCCGGAGGACTGGCTAGGGAACAGTAGGTGACAGAAATGGTGACAACCACTGGGGGAGGTGCCCACCTCCCATTTCCTTCTCATCATGGGGCCTAACCCTCCCTCTCTGTCTGAGGCACAAGGTGGGAATGTTTCTGTCAGTCTTTCAAAGAGCCTCATCCCAGAAGCCTACTAATACTGCTCGCTCTGTACTTTCCTTGAAGAGGCTGGATGGTCTGGAACACAGGGAGAGGAAGAGAGGCCCAGACCTGATGGCTCCCTTTGTACGGAGAGACGGGGACCTGGAGGCCCCCTTGTGTTTGTCATCAGTATAAAAAGCTCTCAAGTCTTCTAGACCTTTCTGGAGCATTCCATGAGGGTGTGTCGCCAACAGGCTCTGGACCCTCTAGCTGACCGCCATATCCTGTAGGTAAAGTAGACCCAGCAACTGTCCCTGTCTCCTTAGCCATGTGCCCACAGCCTGTGACAGTACCCCAGCCCCTTAGGGACTAGGGAGGCCCCTCCTTTTCACATGCCACTCACTCGTCCCTCTCCTTCCCTGTTTGAAGGTGATGCTAGGCAGGGTCCTCACCTGCCTTCCTTGCCTGAGACAGTGGTTCACTGAATGCCGGAGGGCGGGGCCGGAGAGGCAGCACAACCCTGACCCTGTGTCGTAGCTGGGGCTGTGACATAGAGGCAACTAAACTCCAGACCTCAGCAAAACCCCCACATCCTACCAGCATGGTTCCCAGGCCCCCCATCCCCCCATCCTATCAGCATGGTTCCCAGGCCCCCACATCCCCCACATCCTACCAGCATGGTTCCCAGGCCCCCCCATCCCCCACATCCTACCAGGATGGTTTCCAGGCCTCCCCACCCCCCACATCCTACCAGCATGGTTCCCAGGCCCCCCCATCCCCCACATCCTACCAGCATGGTTCCCAGGCCTCCCCACCCCCCACATCCTACCAGCATGGTTCCCAGGCCCCCCCATCCCCCACATCCTACCAGGATGGTTTCCAGGCCTCCCCACCCCCCACATCCTACCAGCATGGTTCCCAGGCCCCCCCATCCCCCACATCCTACCAGCATGGTTCCCAGGCCTCCCCACCCCCCTGTCACCTGCAGTTTCCTGTCTTATCCCAGCACCTGTGGTCATCTGTCCCCTCCTTCCACCTGAGGTCATCTGTCCCCATCACTATCTTCAACTTTTCCTTGTGCTTTGGAGAGATAGGGCAGGGCCTTGCCTCTCCCCAGAGACTGGCTGGAGTCTTCCTCCTGCCTTGGTGTGGCTGACCCTCTGTTCTCCTTTGGGGAGGGGGTGTCAATCCTGGGTGGAGATTTAGGGCTCCATTTCTGGCTATGTGTTCCATCTTAGCTCCCAAGACATTGGGATGACTGAGGGGCAATGGGCAGGAATATGGGGGGTCCTGTGGGTGGGTGGAGTCTAGGTGGTGAAGCTGGGTGGCCCCTGAGCCCACACTCCACAGGGAAAAACACTGTGCAAGGTCCTGGGCATCCCTGCTCTTACTGATGGGGTGAGCCAGTGTTTCCACACCTAGGAAACCTGGACAGGTTGCCATGGTCAAGGGGAAACATTCAGAGGTGAGACCCCTGACGCACAAGACCCCTCTCAACTACTTAGTTCCACACAGTCACGCACGGAGGGAGCCTCCAGGACCACAGGGAGGCTCTGGCTTTGAAGGAGCAAGGTGGTCTTCTTCAGCCTTGAGTTTCTCACATATGGCTTTGCAACCTCCCTCCTCTCCTTCTCTGGGCTGCCTTCCTCACTTACTTCCGACCTGAAGGGGCCTGTCTGTACCAAGGACCTCAGTGCCAGCTACAGTCAGGGGCTAGGGAGGACACAGCCCTGCAGACCCCAGGGAAAGTCTGGAGAGGAGGGAAGAGGAGAGAGCACATGGTAAGTGAGGTGGTCGGGAGGGAAGGGGGAGAGAGGTAAACTGAGAATGAAAGCTATAGCCACGCCAGGAGAATGATAACGACAGCGATGATTCGGGGGTGATAGACAGGGCAAGGCTTAGCCAGCCTGGCCAGTGTCCCTCTCCCACTGGAACCCTGTGTGGGGGCTTTGTGTGGGGTCACCTGCCCAACTGGAGGTTGGGGCAGGGGCCTCAGGATTGGGTAGCAGGAAGAACTAGATTGCATGCTATGGGTGGAAAGGAGGAGATGGAGGGGGAGGACAATGGAGGAGAAATGGGGAGGTTCCCCTTGGAAACACAGAAGGCTGGGATAGGACATAGGCGTGGCTCTGCCTTCTATAGCTTGGCATCGGGCACTCCCCGCCCTGGCTCTGCTCTTGCTGGGGAAATCAGGATTGAGGAACAGTACCCACGTGACTGTCCCCTAAATCTCCTGTACTCTCCATGGAGTAAGACCCATCTTCCTCTCCCTCAAGGGACACAATAGCACACACGAGGGACCTGATGGGACAGGAGCCTCACCACAGGTGGGGGAAGTGCTGCCCTTCTGGAGTGGCCCAGGGCTGCCTGCAAGCCAGATGGCTCAGCCCAAGACAGAGGATGGAGGACAGGCCAGCCAGTCTCATGTAGCCGCCCCTCCCCCACCCGCCCAGCCGCCAGCCCCCCCCCCCCCACATCGCCCAAAAGACACCCAGCTACTAGACTGCCCCAGAGCTCCTCCTTGACCAGTGTCCCCTGGGTGCTCACCGTTCTGGTCCTCCCTGCTCCACCCCGGCCTTGGAGGGAACTGTCTTGGCCAGATCAAGCCTCTAGCGGCTGCCGGAGCTACCAAGCTGCAGGCAGACCGGCGCTCAGACTCAGCGTCAGCCGGCTGGCTCTTCAGTGTCACATGGTAATGGAGGGGATAGGGCCAGTCAGGAAAGAGCCTCTCTGGGGACCTTGTTTCTAAGCTGGACTCAGTTATTGCCCAGGTATGGACAGCAAGAGAAAGCCAGCTCCTCCCTGCAGCCTTCCTGGTAAGCCTGGCACTTAAGAGGAAATCAGGATAGCTCAGGGAAGCCTGCTGAGCATCGATACACTCAGCAATGACCTCATAGCCTCTCCAGTCTAGACTCAGACACCCAGGGGCCTTTTAGAGACCACTTCTCCCTACTGATGACACAGAGGGGCTGCCATGTGTCTGGCAAGGTCTAATAAGCTGTCTCTAGCAAGCAGAATATGGAGGCTGCTGGCCCTGGCAACTCCAGGCATCAGGGCTGTGGGAGCCCAGGTTGTGGCAGAGGCAGAGGTGCTGAGCTAGGGTACAGTCTCCAGCAGAGAGGAGACCAGAGACAGCCTCATGAGGGCGGACCTTACTGATTCAGTGTTCTTGATCATCTTAAAACCACAGGTCACTGATCACAGCTGGTGTTCAATGCGGAAGGGCAAGTGCATGTTTTACTTCCAGGACCTCCGAGTGACTCTCTTCCTCACCTTAGTATTGGGGGAAAGCCTTAGATTTACGGGAGAGGCTCAAGAGGAACCCCAAATTCACCAAGTGTAAACGGTTTCTGTGGCATTGGCACCTGTGGTCCTATCCTTTGTGGAGTCAAGCTGGAACAAGTTTAGACAGTGTCCTTTCAGAAACCTGGGCTGCAACCTGAAGACCTAGCATCACCCTTCATGACCACAGGGTGACAGTCACATTTAGGAAATCATGGTGTCTGATGACTGCTGGAGTCTGAGTCCCAAGGGCACCACCTGTTGGGATGTCTCCAGGCCCCATTTCCACCTGCTTATCTGGTGCTGGGATGTTTTCCCACATCTCTGTAAGCTGCTGTCTGGCTTTGCTGGACAGTCGCTGGGAGGCCATGCCAGCAGGGTGTGCTAGAGAGGTCCAGGGCAGGAGAGAAGGGTCTTACTCAGTTTTGTGAGCGTGGATCTTTCGTGTGTTTGAAAGTCTCAGGCCAACGTGGCCTTGAACTCTTTATGTGGCCAAGGATGACCTGGAACCGCTGATCCTTGTGACTCCATCTCCTAAGTGCTGAAATTACAAACCAAGGTTAGAGGTATATGCCACCACACCCTGCTTATATGGTTCTGGGGATGGAACCAGGGCTTTGGTCATGCCAGGCTAATACGCTGCCACCTGAGCTCCATCCCAGCCCCACCTCACGTTTTGAACCCTCTCTAGCTTTTGCTCCTGGTTACAGTCCACACTGCTCACCAATTTTCCCAGCCTTGTAGCAGCAGTTGATTTCAGTTTATGGTCTTTGTACAACTTGAAAAACCCATTCCTTGAGAGACACCAGCCACTAGCTGGCTGCCTGCCCTCTTCAAAAGTCTGAGGAGGCTTTGAATAGATGTTAGCAATGGCATCTCCTTTGAGTTCCCAGGCCTGGGTGTATATGTGTGGAAGGAGCTAGCAGCTGCTGTCTCCCGCGGTAACTTCCTGCAGTTGCTACTCCTGCAGTTCCTACTTCTTAGGGCTCCCTCTTCATGGCTGTGTTCTTTAGTGACATGCAGCTCTTGCCTCCTGACTGTCCCTGCTTGGGTTGGTATTGTTCCAGGAGTTCCCCACAAACATGCCATTTGGCTGGGTCAGGCAGTGTTGTTGGAGGTGGTTAAGAGGAACATTAGCAGTCGAGGGTATGTATGGCCTCAGGGTTAATCAGAGGAGTACTTGTGACGGGCTGTGGATGAAGCAATGGGCACTGAGTGTGGCAGTGCCCTATGGCAGCCATGAGTACTGCAAAGACCACAGCCTGGGGTGACGTCTTCTGAGGGCCTGGAACCAGTGCTGGCTTCCACTCCCAGTTATAAGGGAAGAATACCAGCTGGAATCGCTACCCCATCATAGAACCAGAAACTCGGTAGTGCTGTTGAAGGACTTGGGCACCAGGCAGTGCAGGGCAGGGCTCCCCAAGAGAATGCCGCATCTGGATGAGGCATGCCCTTTGCTCACTGTGACTGTCTGGAAGAGGTCTCCAGCTGTGGCCTGGGAGGAGGCACCACAGGGGCTCACCAGGGGAACCCCAGTAAGGAAACTTCAGGAAATTGTGAAGATGGAAAGGCAACTTAAAAACCCCAGAAAATGGACCAGAAATTTAAAAAAAAATCAGTAAAATAAAAACAGTATGAAAGATTGATAGACTTCTAGCTAGGCATGGTGGTACACGCCTTTAATCCCAGCACTCAAGAAGCAAAGGCAGGCGGATCTCTGTGAGTTCAAGGCTAGCCTGGTCTACAAAGCGAGTTCCAGGATAGCCAGGGCTGTTACACAGAGAAATCCTGTCTTCAAAAACAAAACAAAACAAAAGATTCATAGAATTGAAGAACTTTATGTAGACTAACTTAGAAAACAAATAATACAAATTATTAAGATGGGGTGCCTCTCCGGTTTCTCTTTGACACAGACTTGTAATCCAGTCATGGCACTTGCTATGTAGTTAAAGCTGGCATTGAAGACAGAGTGATCCTCCTGCCTCAGCCTCCCAGTCAGTCCTGGTATTTTGGAAGGGCTTCACCATGTCCAGCTCCAACAGTGTTGGGGCTGGACCCTGGGCCTTGTACTTCTCTACCACTCAACTATATGCCCCGCCCTTCCCCATCACATGTGATGGCCAAGAGGCAGCTCCCACAGAGCCCAGATACTCAGAGGTTGTGGTGTACAACTAACACAAGTTGTGTGCAGACACGTGACAGGGTTTAGGACATGGTATGACTCCTTCAAAGATGCAAATGAAAACATGAAGAGCTCTGGAACTCAGAGATGTGCCTGACTCTGATTCCCGGGTGCTGGAATTAAAGGTGTGTGCTACCACCATCCAGCTAGAAATTAAGATTCTAATTCAACACTTCTTCCTCAAATAATTCTCCATCCCAGTGGTACAGCTGGTAAGGCCATGGGTCCTTAAGGCTGTTAGGAAATGAGTCATTCTGGGTTGGGGAGTTATCTCTGTCTGCAAGTGCTGCTGTGCAGGCCTGAGGCCCTGAATTTGTTGTCCATAACCCCAATTGCTGGGGGGGGGCACACAGAGGCGGGTCCTGGGGCTGGCTGGCTGGCTGGCTGGCCAGTCCAGACCATTGTTGAGCTCTATCTCAAAAAATAAGATGGAAAGCAACCACGGAAGACACTTAATGTTAGACTTCTGTCCTCCACACACTTGTACCTACACGGACATGTGTACACACAGGAACTTGCGCGCGCGCGCGCGTGCGCGCGCGCGCACACACACACACACACACACACACACACACACACACACACACACACAAAGATAAGGAGGGGGCCATTTAAACCTTACAAAACTCTTTAGAAAATAGTTGAAGGAAACATTTCCATCCATTTTTAGAGGCAATAGTGTTCTGATATCCAAGCTGGTAACATACATTACGAACACAGAAAACTTTGGACCCACATCCTCTTTGTATATACCCCGACCACTGCTGCCCACCGGCCTCTCTGAGGCTGGCCCTGTGGTACTGGCGGTTTGGACACTGAGACCATGGTCAGATTGGCAGGGAGTTAGGCTATAAAAGACACAACCCTGGAAACAAGGGCTGGGGTTTGGCTGTACTTTTCCAACCAGTGAGGTAAGGGAGCATTTGAGGAGTAAGCAAGGCCTCCCCAGGAGAGTTCTCAGGAGAGGCACAGTTTTCACACAGGCATGGAGCCAGGTGGAATAGGCAGTGGGGGTGCCAATCCATCCAGCACAGGATGGGCTGGCTCTACAGTGCTGCCTGTAGGCCCTGGGCGGCACCAGGATTACAGCATCCCCGGAATGCTGGTTGCTCCAGCTGTGATGTTCTGGTGTGATGTTCCCGTTCCTGAGAATTCTGTGTTGCCAGAATAGCCCCATGATCTCAGGCCGTAAGTGGGCAGACCAGGGTGGATACATCCTCCTGGGATCTGAGTTTCCACAGGTCTGGCTTTGCCTGAAGGACTGAGAAGGGGCAGTTGGCCTCAGGGACACATAGGGAAGGGCTGCCACCAAGGCTGGTTGGTGGGGATAGGGGGTCTCTTTGTGGGGGTCTAGTGGCTCTGGAGTCAGAAGGTAAGGTCCAGCTGGGCTAGTCAGAGAGGAGATGTGGCTGGTGTGGGGTAGACTGGGGAGTCACAGCCAGGCCTGGAAGCTCAGCTCCCTACTCAACCTGAGGCTTTAGCTTGAAGGAGTGTCCTCCCTGGTTCCAGAGTCCTCTGGAAATAAAAACCAGTAAACACGAGCTTCTGTGTAGGACCCAGCAGCCTGAGCCCCAATTTAGAGGTTATTATAAGATTTGAGCTTAGCCTGCATGACAGGGATTTGGAGTATGGCCGGGGGAGGCGCAGGCAAGGGAATGGGGGCCGGACATGGAGAGCATCATAGACACACAACATGGACATGGCTCACAAGCCTAGATGGGACCAGAGATCGGAGGGGAGGTCCTCGCAGACTTTTCAGGGGCTCCAGGAAACAGGATGAGATTGTTCAAGGAAGATGGAGGGAGAGCGCAGCCCACCACACTCAGGAGGGGATGTGGTAGAGAGGACAAGAGTGGAAGGCTGGAGGTCTGTGTGCAGTGGAGGAGCGCTCTGCTGTGGAGGTGCCTCTGCTCTCAAGCCCTGGATATTGAAGAGACTTTGTGGGAGTGAGTGTTCCAAGGCACTGCGGAGGGGTCAGTGCACCTTTGGGCCCTAAAGAATGGGTGACTGGAGCCCATGAATACAGATTTCTAATTATCCTCTGGTGGATGGTTCAGGGGCTCCTCAGAAGGTTCTGAATAGACTCAGGTTCAATTTCCCACTGCAGAGGCTGACTGGGCAACTCTTTCTTATGTGGTCAACTTGGTTTGATCCTCCTGGTCCTTCAGTTCTGCATCCTAGGATGGCCTTCTAGGCAACCATTACCTCTCAAATCCTTGTTACAGTCTGCTTCCAGGAGATGCTTGGGCTGGGACAGCATCCCACCACATGGTTGGTTCTAGGGTGGGTAGTGGGGACCCCTAAGAGGCTCAACATGGCAGGTTTCCTGGTCTAGAGGGCCCTTGTCCCCCTGTGGATGCAGGGATGCAGCATCCATGGAATTCTGGGTATGGCTTGCTTTGGTTTCCCCTCATCTCTCAGCCCTATCTTGTTTCAGCATGCCAAAAAAAATGGGAGGTACAGCTTGGCTCGTGGCTGTGACCTAAGATGGCATGTGCCTCTGGTCTGCCATAAACAAGAGGTGAGAGCTTGCTGCAGATAGCCTCATGAGGAATGTTTGGGAATGCTGGGGTGGCCTTGTTTGTACTTCTGGATGATAGAGTACTGCATATGTTGGGACAGATCTACCTCTAAGATATCAGAACATTTTTGGTACAAACATCACGTGTCTTTTGACTTGGCTATGTTCCCTGCAACGTGGGGGAAATCCCAAGGAATCCGTGGCCCCAGGGGTGGTTGCTCCAAGAGCTCTGGATGTGAGCACAGAACCTCAGCATAAAGCTGGGACTGTGGCTGGCTTCCCAAAGTGAAGAGCCTTTGTGTGTCGGTGCAGGGAGTGGCACTGAGATGACTCTTCTCCGGGGTGCTCAATCACACGGCATTGTCACACAGAAGACTGAGTTTTAATTTTTTTTAAATGTGTATCGGTGTTGCACCTGTATGTATATATGTGTATCACCTGCCTTCATGCAATGCCCTTGGAGGCTAGAAGAGGACATTGGATCTCCTGGGACTGAAGTTACAAATGGTTGTGACCCATTATGTGGGTCCTGGGAATTGAACCCTGATCCTCTGGGAGAGCAGTCAGTACATTTAACCACTGAACCATCTCTCAAGCCCCTGATTTTGCTGGTGGCCTTTTCAGAGGAGCAGCAGGTGGCAATTGAAGTTCAAGGTGTCAGCCTACTTTGGAGGCTCCCTGATGGGTGAGTCTCAGATAGGCAAGGCCCCGAGACCACAGACCCCAGACTGTCATTTGCTTCTGCTGTGTCTTTACATGTTTGCTGCTGCCATCTTTCTCTGGGATCTGGCATGGTGTGAATGGGTCTGGGGAGATCCCCACTGCCTGTAATGTAGTGTGTTTATCTCATGGAAACATCCCATTCTACTGGGCATTTTTGCCTGTGGATTATTATGAAGATGATTCCTCCCTAAGCTGTGCTGTCTAATTGATAATAATAATGGTAGCTTATACAGAGTTTTGATGAATAAAAATAAATACAAGGAAATGTTACACAGCTAGAACACATGAGTTTCTACTAAGGAGCCGTATAGACTGTGGCTTAGGTTAATGATTAAGAAAAACAATTGAGTCCCAGTAGCCCAGCTAGCTTAAATTCTTTTAAGCTTGATGTTAGGAGATATGTTCACAGGTTTTGGAGTGCATGATAGCTGAAACAAAGCTTTGAAAATAAAGTTGGACTAAGATATTTTCATCAAATAGCTTTGAGGTTAAAAAACCCAAGAAGACAATGTAAAGTTTTAGAAAGCCACATAGTTGAATGAGGAACTCGTTAAGGTTAGGGAACAAGAACAAAGCAGCCCAGTTATCATTAGTTGACGTGCTTTTCTTGCTAGGATTAGTTAATGACCAAAGGTGATGATTAATTCCTTATACCCATTTTTGCCCTCAATGTCTCTCTCTCTCTCTCTCTCTCTCTCTCTCTCTCTCTCTCTCTCTCTCTCTCTCTCTCTCTTGTTTTTTTTTTTTCAAGACAGGGTTTCTCTGTGTAACACTCCTGGCTGTCCTAGAACTTGCTTTGTAGACCAGGCTGGCCTCGAACTCACAGAGAGCCGCCTGCCTCTGCCACCCAAGTGCTGGGATAAAAAAAGGTATGCATCACCACCACCCGACTAATCTCTTGATATAAAAAAACTATTGATGAGTGGGTACATACCCTAGAGATTTAAAGTAGAGCTGACTGATTCTTTATAATATAATACATTCTTTATAAAATATAAAAGTTTAGGTTTGTGATTCCTTTAAAATTCCTTATAATATTACCTTTCAAGATAAGTAATAAAGTAATTGGCCCTTTCTTTGTAACTGCAAAATGCAGCCTGCCAGTAAAAGACCTGACTGAGAAGACTATCTTGCCTGCCTACATGGTTAATCTATAACAAGCTGCTTGGGTATGAATGTACATGGGTTCTTGGGATAATTTGTTTTTCACCTGTAATACATAGAGTGTTTAATTGTGCAAGGGATATGGAAAACAAGTTTTTTTTTACTTGTGTTCATTGCAATCATTCACTTGAAAACTAGAATGTAACCACACTGTAATTTTTATATTGCCTGAAAGATTTTGCTGGGGTACATAAGCTGTAAGGGAAAGAATAGAGTTAAAAATAAGTTAGAAGGAAAACATGAAGAATGAGAGAATTAGGAGACCATCAAGAGAGCTTGAAGAAGGACATCAAGAGAGTCAGAAGGAACATTTCTGGAGAGAGATAAGAAAAGAGAATATAGAACACAGAAGAGTAAAGAAGGAAACCATCAAGAGATAGTGTGTCTTTTTTCCTATGCCAGAGATAAAAAAGTCCTAGTATGTGCCGACTCTGTGAATTCGCTTTGAGCCCTGTGCTGCTGGGGGCTGGACCCGCAGGCAGCAAAATGATCTCAACTTTTTTACATTTATTTCTTTATTTTTTTGTGTGGGCAGGCTTGTGCCATGGTGTGCACCTGGAGATCAGGGGACAATTCTTGACAGTTAGTTCTCTTTTTCCACCATATGGAATCCAAATATGGAACTCCGGTGGCCATGCTTGATGGCAAGCACTTTTACCAGATTTTTTAAAATATAAAAATACAAAAATATTTTTTTTTTTTTTTGGTTTTTCGAGACAGGGTTTCTCTGTGTAGCTTTGCGCCTCTCCTGGAACTCACTTGGTAGCCCAGGCTGGCCTCGAACTCACAGAGATCCGCCTGGCTCTGCCTCCCGAGTGCTGGGATTAAAGGCGTGCGCCACCACCGCCCGGCACAAAAATATTTTTTAAAAAATTACATGTAAGCCAGGTGGTGGTGGTGCACACCTTTAATCCTGGCACCTGGGAGGCAAAGGCAAGTGGATCTCTGAGTTTGAGGCCAGCCTGGTCTACAGAATGAGTTCCAGGAAAGCCTGGGCTACACAGACAAACCCTGTCTTGAAAAAGCAAAATAAATAAATAAGTTACATGTATGCCTGTGTATTTGTGTTGGGTTGTACATGCACATGAGTGCAGCTGCCCACGGAGGCCTGAAGAGGGCACTGGATTACATAGAGTTGGACTTGGCAGGTGACTGTGAGCTGTTTGACATAGGTAATAAGGAGCTGAATGTAGGTTCCCTGCAAGAGTAGTACATGCTCTTAATCACTGAACCAATTCTCCAGTCCCAAAGTATTTTATTTTTAAATTGCTTGGCATGGTGATACACCTTTAATCCCAGACTTGAGAGGCAGAAGCAGGTGGATCTTTGTGAGTTCGAGGTTAGCCTGGTCTACATACTGAGTTAGTTCCAGGTCAGCCAGAGCTACATAGTAAGACCCTGTCTCAAAAAAAAGTTATTAATTATGTGCATACACATGTGTCTGTGTATGTAGTATAGGTACCCTTGAAGGCCAGAAGAGGATGTTGGATCTCCTGGAGTTACAAGGGGGCTGGGAACTGAACTGAGGTCTTCTGCAAGGCAGTATGCACTCTGAAACACTATGAACTGCTGAGCCTTCTCTCCAGCCCCCAGGGCTTGGTTTTTAACTCTCACATGTTCCAGGACACCTCTGTAGCCGAGCCTTGGGGCAACTCTAGTCCCCATAGTGCTGGTCTTCCCCCTCTGTCCCTGGCCAGAGAAAACACTTTTGACAGTGTTCAATACGGAGATCCACACTGGCTCCACTCCAGGTCTCCAGCTTTTCAATTTGTCTTTATGACAAGTGACCCTCTCCCTGCAGGACTCCACTGCACTCAGGCTGCTTCCCTGGGTATCATGAAGATCGCAGTTGGGTTTATCACACACATGGCCCCATGTTTTACCTCGCCTGGCCCAGCATGCATCACTGCCTAGACATCTAGATGCTGCTGGGAACAACCCCTGGCTCTAACCCTGTACCTCTGACCTTCCATCTCCTCCCCTACTGTCCTTTCAGAAGCATGTGAGACTCAAGGTGAGGGGTAGGATTCAGGCCACTGGCTGGTGCACACATCAAACATCTGAAAAAGTATAAACAAATCAAAAAATTAGAGGAAAACCTAGCCTGCCATACAAGTCTCTGTAAAAGTCCACTCACTATAAATGGAAATCACCTGGTGGGAGTGGGGGGTGAACATGAGAAACGATCCATGGGCCTCAGAAGAGGTTGTAGGACCCCAAGCAGAGTGGACACAGCTGGATTGACTCAACCTTCTACATGCGATCCCATGTGCAGGTCCCCCCAAAGACCTGCCACAAGAGGGCGCTGCTTCCACACAGCAGTTCAGGGACTAGTGACTGCAGGTGGCTGACAAAGAACATCTGTCTGATGAAGGATCTAGAAGTGGGGCTGGGCCCCATGCCCAAGAGGAGCAGAGCACATGCCACACATACGGAGTCAAGGTGTCAGAGCACGACTCTCTTAGCCTCTGCACTGGAAGTCGGACCCCGAGTGGACAAAGCTGGGTTGAGTCTCACCCCCAGCTTCCCATCTCACTCCATATCCCTCCCGTAAAGACCTCCAAGCCTCACTTGCCGTCTCCTGCTTCCCGCAGGGGGACAGTGTCTAACTGTCCAGGCTGAGCATCTAAGTCTCCATCCTAGCAGGAAATCTATGCCATATTCCTGTCTGCCTCCTCCATCCTGGTTAGTGAGGTCTGCCTAAGAAATAAAGGCGAGGTCCTGAGTCTAGTAAAGGGCTCAGTTCCTCCCCAGCCTTCTCTTCTGTCCTCCATGTTCCCACAGCTGAGGGCCCTAGTGACGTGTCCCCTCTGAAGGAAACTTCTCCCTGTCTGCAAGGAGAGTCTGTGACTCCCCAGGGTTCTTCCATCTGAGTAATCAGAGCACAGCTTCCGCCATGAAGGACTCAGGACACTGGCCACTGGTGATTAAAAAGTCACACTAGGGAGGTGCAGAGATGAATCAGCAATTAAGCATTTACTGTTCTTACAGAGGACCTGAGTTCAATTCCCAACACCCACATCAGGCTGCTCACAACTGCATGCAACCCTGGCTCCAGGAGCTCCTTCACCCTCTTCTGATCTCCATAGCCACACATCCACACATCCACACATCCACACACACACACACACACACACACACACACACACAACCAAAAACCAAAACCACACCCAACCCCTCCCCAAAACAAACCAAAAATATCCTCACAATCCTAAATTAAAAAAAAAAAAAAAGTCACACTAAGGACCTCTGGGGTGGATGCTTCCACTGCAGGTGATCGCTCTCAAACCAGTCCTCCAGCCCTGTACCCCGCCCTCCTGGCTCTGGGGTGCTTTCCTCTCCAACTGTGGAACCTGGAGAGAAGCCCATTAAAGTTGTCTCCACCAGCCTCCAAAAATCCAGCTGCTGTAATGGTGACAGTCCACACTGACCTGTCACCTGATTACCCAGCGTGTGCCCATCAGGGAGAGACAGGCAGATAACCCTGACTCTCCCAGGGGCCTCCGCTTGGTTTGTTCCCCACCGCATGCAGCCTCCTTGAATTGCCGTCCATCTCCCTCACTCTCGTGGGGACCTGCTGCCCACCTGCTGGTTCCTCTGCCTAGACCAAAGCTGCCCTTTCACCTGTAGTGGCTGCCACAGCGTCCCCAGCTTCTGGTGTGTTACCTTATCAATAGAGGCTCCGGCGCCGTCTACTGTTTTTCCAGTCTTGACTCCTCATGCCTCTTTGGAACGCCTTGTCAACCCTTCGGGGGTTACTCACTAAGTGATGTAGTATGTGTATTCTGATAGCATTCGTCATTCAGATTAGAATGAAAGAAACTGTGTGCTTGGCCAGGCTATCGAGGAAAGCGGGACTATTTGGCACATTGTGGTCACTGAAAAAGCTGTATCTTGTGAATTTGTTATTCAATGAATTCTGACATTGTGGAAAGACAAATGTGTTCATCTTTATGCTTCTGACATATCGAGTGGCCACTACTCTACACTTGGACAGCCAGCCAGAGCACTGCCTGGCAGGAAGGAGGCAAGCCCACGAGCCAGGCAGAAGACGCAGCTGCCCTTGGGCAGAGGTATACACACAGGGGAGGGGGTGCCCTGAAGGGCCCTCTAGTCAGAGAAAGGGGCCAGATGCCATCCCACACCAGCCCTGCTCCCAGACCATGCAGGTCCCCACAGGACAAGGAAGGCTGGCTCTCAGACTCCATATAAGCAAATGTGGCAGAACCATCCATGATCCCACTAGAACCCAGGACAGGGGGGCAGGTGTGGGGAGGAGGGGGAGGGCTTCTCATGTGTTTCCTGCTCTAGATGCCCCTCCTTGGTCAGAAGCCACGTCAGGGTTCTGCCTAGACAGGCCCATCCCCACATGGGGGCATCCTCTAACCCACGATGGCCATATCCACAGTGGAGAGCACTATGACTGAGCATGTCCGAGCATACTTGATGCTCAGTTCGTACAGTGCTTGTTACCTTCAGAGGACTGGAGTTCAGTTTCCAAGTACCCACACCGGGTGGCCCACAACGGCCTGTAATTACAGCTCCAGATTATCCGATGCCCTCTTTTGGCCTCTGTGGGCACCCATGCACACACACATAGACACATGTTTGTACACATAAATAAATCTTTTTGTCTTTAGAATTTTACTCATTTTATTTTATGTGTATGACTTTTTCTGTTGGCATGCATGTCTGTGAACCACATTGGCTGCTCTCGGAGAGGACCCAGGTCAGATTCCCAGCTAGCACCCCACGGTGGCTCACAATCATTTGTAACTCAAATCCCAATGGACCTGATGTTCTTTCTGGCCTCTACGAGCATTAGGCATGCATGTGATACACAGACATACATGTAGGCAAGAGGCCATACATATAAAATAAAATACATTTTTAAAAAGAGCATTTTTGTTTATTTCTTATGGCATTAAAATGAACATCTCTCTCTTCCTTGAAAGGTAAACAAAACCTGGCTCCAGGAGGGCAGTGGTGGGCGGGGCCTCTAGTCCTGACCATTGGTGATTTGAAATCATGCTAGGGATCCCCAGGGAGGAGATGCTTCCATACAGGTGACGGCTCTTCCAACATCCAGTCTTCTAGGCTCTGCTGTTTCTTCCTCTCAAGCTGTAGAACCTGGAGAGAAGCCCATTAGAACTGTCTCCATCACCCTTCAAAGAACCAGCTGACAAAACTACCAGCCATGGAAGTTATGGGTCACCCAGGGATAGAGTGTAGAGGGTGCTGGGGAAAGGCTTGGCCCAGGAGTCCCTGGTGGCCACTGTGGATGGCGAGATTCTGGGTGATTCTATTTCTGCCCACCGTGAGGCCACACAGCTTCAAAATCCCTTGCTGATCTGGAGGAACTGCTGCCAAGTGGGTCTTGGTGGGAAGTGGAGTATCCAAACCCTTGTCACCACTAAAGAAGCCAGAGCTTGGTGTTGGAGAGATAACTTAGTGGGTGAGAGCACCTGCTGCTCTTCCAGGGGACCTGAGTTCAGTTCCCCAGGCAGATGTCAAGTGGATCACAACTTTTTGTAACTCCAGCTCCAGGAAGTTCAATGTCTCTAGCCTCCATGGGCACTTTACTCACATGCACATATCCATACAGGTAGATTCATACATAGTTACGAAGAACAACAATAAATTAAACATCAGAGCTGATGCAGCTCCTACCCTCTCCCCTAGGTGGCTAGACTGTTCCATTCCTGTGACTCAGGGACAGCAGGACTCAGGGACAAAGCATGTGGGTATCAGCTACACAGCATGCAGGCTCTGCGTAGACAGTGAGAACATAGGACAATAGTATCCTGACCCACGTGTCAGCTTCCTAGTGGCCACCACCTGCTTCCCAGCGGCAGCTCTACCTCCCAACATCCCACTGACTTCCATTGAATCCTCTGAGTTACTGGGGGTGGGGTGGGGGTGGTTCCCAAAGTCAGCTGGATACAGAGTCACTTCCTTGCAAGGGACAGCTCACAGGGTTTTCCAGTCCCACGACAGTTTTCTTTGGCCCCAGCATTACTACTGACCAAAGGGACCAGATGACTCTCAGGGGCAGGGTACCACCTGGCAGCATCCCTGCCTTCCTTCTGGATGTCAGAAGCTCTGACTCCAGCATCAGGATGACCCAGTTGGGCACCTAACGACGTAGAGGTAGCAAGTACGCCTTGCACCCTCAAAGTGCACGCTAGCTGCTCAGGGTCCTTGCATAGCCGAGGTTCCTGACAGTTCTTCTGGTCCCTTGGGTTCTGCAGCTCAGCAGAGCACTGTCCATGGTTCGCCAGCTTTAACTGTTGTCCCTGTGCTGAGCAGCTGCCCCTCTCTTCAGCAGAGCAGAGCCTCGCTGAGAAGGAGCTGTGACTAACTTGCCATCTGAGGGTGTCTCCGCTGTGGTCTTCAGAAAAGGACAGAGGTGGGGGTAGGGGAGCTAAGTATGCTTTAGTCAAAGATGTGGTGCCTTCAACCCCAGCACTCCAGGGGCAGAGGCGGGAGGGTCTCTGTGAGTTTGAGGCCAGCCTGGTCTACTCTGCAAGTTCTACAGGGCTACAGAGAGAACCTGTCTCAAAAATATATAAAAATAAGCCTGTGCACACCTTTAATCCCAGCACTCAGGAGGCAGATAGATACAGGCCGATGTCTGTGAGTCCAAGGCCCTCCTGGTCTACATAGCAAGTTCCAGGACAGCTATGGCTGTTATACAGAGAAACCTTGTCTTGAAAAACCAAACCAAATATATGTGTGTGTGTGTGTGTGTGTGTGTGTGTGTATAACATATTATATATAATATATATAATAAAACAATCCCATTGCTGAAGCAAGGACAGTAGCATGCCATGTCATTTTCCATATGAAAAAGTTTTTCTTCTCAAGGGAAGCCCCTCGTATGTCCTCCCAGGCTTGACACACCACGCTCTCCAGTAGGGCTCACCTGGTTATCAATGCAGTGGAACTGCCAGGGCCACATCGTGTTGTACAGAAAGGGCCTCAGGTCAAACCTGTTGTCGTCAGGACTGTAGCTTTCAGCATGATATGCTGGCGTGAGGGTTGTCATCTTGTGCCTGTTCATGGAGTACTTTGAGAAAAACCGCTTCACCTTCTCAGCTACCTGGTGGGCGAGAGACACGTGGGCTTCAAGTCAGAAAGGCAGGAAAGACTCAAGGCTAAGAGGCCTGCTTTTGGGAGACATAAACGGCCACCAGGTGCCAGCACTCACTGTCCCTGCCTTTTCCTGACAACAACATGGAGACTTAACAGCTTGGCTGACACTGGCTGAGCTGCAAAACTGTAGAGTCCTGGTTCTGACAGCCCAGTGCGGTGCTCCTGGAGGCCTCCAGGTGGGTCCATGGACCCAGTGATGTTGTAGAATATTAGTTTAAGGTGTGTTACATTTGTTTCTGCTGTGGAACATTTGTTTAATGATGCAAAGATGTGTTGCATTCTTTTACATTGCATTTGTTTAACTCTGTGAAGCTGTGATACTTTGCCTGTCTAAAACACCTGATTGGTCTAATAAAGAGCTAAATGGCCAATAGCGAGACAGAAAAGAGAAATACGCGGGGCTGGCAGCCAGAGAGAATAAATAGAAGGAGAAGAACATTAAAAAAGAGGATCAAGGAGCAAGAGAACAGGAGAGGAGGACGCTAGGGGCCAGCCACACAGCCACATAGCCACACAGCCACGCAGCCACACAGCCAGCCATGGAGTAAGAGTAAAAGTGAGATATACAGAAGTAAGAAAAGGAAAAAGTCCAGAGGCAAAAGTAGATGGGATAATTTAAGTTAAAGAAAGCTGGCTAGAAATAAGCCAAGCTAAGGTCGGGCATTTATAAGTGATAATAAGCCTCTGGGTGTGATTAATTTGGGAGCTGGGTGGTGGGCCCCCCAAAAGAGCAAAAGAGTAAAAACAACCAGGTACACAGTAAGTCCTCTGGCCAGTGGAGTCTTGAGGCATTCTGAAGCCTCTGTACCACACCAGCACACCGGCATGGCTGGTCCATACTTGGGTTAACTTCGGGCAGCCAGGAATCCCAAGCTGGTGAAGATGACAGCGTAAAATGTTACTGTGTATGAAACGAGTTTATCTGTTTGGGGTCACCCATAGGTGGTTCAGCCTGATGTCACACATGGCTTTACCTGTCTTGGCGTCCAGCTGTCCTTCCACATGTTGAGCAGTTTGCAGAACATGCTGTAGGGCCCTGCCTTGGCAACCTTCCGAAGCCTGCCGAAGACGGAGAGTTCTGAGTATGTCATCCCCATGTCTTCCTGTGGGGACAGAAGTGTTTAAAGCACAGTGGGGTGCTGCTGGGAGGGGCCTCAGAGCCTCCTGCAGTCGGGGACTAAATGTCCAGGAGAGATGAGGCTCAACAAGGGTCGGGAGTGGGTGCCCAGCTGGGGTTCTCAGAACTCACTGGGTGCCAGGAGATGTAGGTTTGGAAAAATGACCAAGACCCTGCCTGCATGGGAGGTGAATGACTCTACTCCAAGGCTGCTCTGAGGGAGGGAACCTGCTGTTTCCTAGCTCGTCATCCTCACTCTGCTTCTGACCCACCCTGTCATCCCCTTCCTCAGCCCTAACCACAATGAGAAAGCTAAGTCAGAGTGTCTGAGGTCAGCAATTCCATTGGCCCGAGTGAACCAGGGTCCCATGGCAGAAAGGTTTCCTTTGGGCAGAAGGAGGCTGTGAAGGGACCCAGTGAGAAGGGGAGACACATCCACCACAACGAAGCCACCATCGTTACCTCATCTGTCTGAGACACCTGCCCGTTGGCTAAGGGCTCCAGCTCTGCAGTGGCCGGTGCTGACAGGATGCTGCAGTTAAGACACACTGAGTCAGTCACTAGGGCTGCTGATGTGCTCGTGAGCTCTGGCAGGACGTCCCTAGACAGACTGCAGTCGGGCTGGCCATGACTGGCAGGGTCATGCCTGGGCTCATGATCCTGAGGCTTCAGGACCCAAAGGACAGTGGATCAAAGTGGGTAAGGAGGTGAAGAGCGCAGGACAGGGGCCCTCCACTGCAGGAATATTAGTAGCTGTGGTCAGGAGACTGGACCGAGAGGGTATGGTGGGGTAGCTCGATATACCACAGGACATTTGGGAGGACCCCCAGCCTGTGCCTATGAGCTGCCAGGAACTCTTTGTGACAACCAAAGGGACCTCCACATATTGCCAGAGGTCCCCTGCGGACATGACTTACTGCAAGGACAGCAAGGACACAGGTTTCCTTGTGGTGGTATTGTGTTCCCCAAAATGGGCTAGCTCAGTCGGTAAAGCATGAGACTCTTAATCTCAGGGTCATGGGTTCGTGCCCCACATTGGGCGCCAGATGTAGCATGAATCTTAAAAGTTCTCATTAATAAAATCAAACCTGAGGCCAGTTATTGGGGTGAACACTGGAAGATCAGAGAGACAGAACAAGCCACAGCTAACCTCACCTGGCCAACTTCTCAGCTGATCTTGTTTCCTCAGACTGGAAGCCTCTGTGTCCTCATATCCGAATAGCTCTCAGCTGAACTGCTGCTCGAAAGCCTGAAAGCTTAACCAGCCAAAATGCATAACCAGGCCAAATGCTGCTAGTTTCTGGTCTTCATGTCTTATATATCTTTCTGTTTTTGCCACCACTCCCTGGGATTAAAGGCTCACTTCTTGGGGTTAAAGGCATGTGTCACCATGCTTGGCTGTATCCCTTTGGCCTTGAACTCGCAGAGATCCAGACAAATTTCTGCCTCTGAAATGCTAGGATTAAAGGTGTGAGTGCCACCATTTTCTAGCCTTTGTATCTAGTGGCTGTTCTGTCTCTGACCCCAGAGAAGTTTATTAGGTTGCACAATATTTTGGGGAACACAATACCACCACATTTCCTGGCACCAGTAATGATGCTGTAGTGTCCTGATAGGTTGTGGGTGTCTTCAGCAGGTGCCACCACCAGTCCCTCTGCCCTGAGATGGCAGCAGGAGAAAAGCCAGTCTAGGAGGAATTGTCACTTAAGACACTTAAAACTATGGGTGCAGGAACAGGAGTGGGTGGGGTCATGACTTCATGCTCCCAGCTGGAGGGTGGGGCATAGGAAGCTAAGGAGGATGGCCAAGTGGAGCAAGGGTGGCCTTGGTGGCCCAGGAGCTACAGGAGCACTCACATCTGCAGAGCGGGAAGCTGGAAACGCTCGGCGCAGAACTGGACAAAAGCTCTCAGGTCTGTCTTGCTGATGCCGCCTATGGGGTTGATGTCTGCACTGGAGCAGTCATACTTGGTCAAGTAGCCGAGGAGACTGCCAGGGAAAAAGGATAGTGTCCCCATGGTTTCTGGGGTACTGCTGGCTATGGGTTCCACCAGTGCTGGCCAAGGGCTCCCTTCTTCCAGGGGCCCAGAAGTCTGAAGCCCAGTATAACCCAGGCCCTGGAGGAGGCCAGCAGGTTGACTTTGGGCACACTGTGTAGACATCTATCTTGGCTCAGAATGCTTGGGTACCACCATCTGCTGACTGGGAACAGCTTGTCTAGAAGGCCAGAGACAGCTAGGTGGAGCTGAGGGACAGAGGCTTCAGAAGGGGAGACAGGAACTTGCACAAGTGCACACTCAGCCTGATATAAAGCTCTGATCTGGAGCTCTGGCTCTGTGACCTCACATAGTAAAAAGGGCCCTGAAGATGTATTGAGGACTCCAGACAAAGATGGACCAGGATTACAGGGTGGGTGTGAGAAACAGCTCTAGGTCTCCTCAAAGGGAATAAGAATTAGAGTCACGGCCAAAGGGGCCATCAGGACGCTGAAGGTGTGAGGGTACAGGGAGGGTTGGGTTGGCGGTGGGTGTAGGGCGAGCCTCCAGAGGCCTCGGCGAGGACCAACGACCTCAGCACTTTGACAGCTTAAAGCAGCTGCCCTGCAGTGACCGTGAGAACAAACAACTCAGAGCTCACACACCTCCTAACCCCGCCCACCTGCCATAGCTCTGCCACAGGCCACTGTGTTCCCTGGTGAGACCACCCACTCCTGGCCACACAGGAGTTTCTGCTGACCCAGGGGCTCCAAGCTAAACTGGCACATAGTGACGAATCTACTAGCCTCGGTGAAGTGTCTTCAGGTAGAACAGAGGGATGGTGGAACGGCAGTGGAACTCAGATTGACACCAGCAGAGGCACGGGCCCCGGAGAGGTGCTCACAACACATCCTGCTCTCCTTCTGCTTCCATGGGACAGACCACTCTCCATGGCCTCATGGACCCTGGCAGGACTCTGGCCTTCCTTCCTCTACCTCCTGCTAGCTGACATCAACCGTCAGCCATGGTTGCCTCGAGTGTCCATTGTTCTGGCCTTACTTTGATCTTCTGTTAGCAAGACCACTCCCCACCCCAACGCACCCTCACTCACCTGTGTGTCACCCGCAGGCCTGGGACAACAGTCCTCCTTCAGAAGGCATCCACCAAGTAGCTTGCCTAATGTCGGGAACCCAGGCTTGTAGGGCTCCCCTGTCCCTCCTTGACAGAGGTCCCTGGGCCTAAGCTGTGTGTACAAATGACATGACTGGTGCTGAAGTCCTGTATTCCTCCTGGGAGGTGGGGTTTCTGGCAGGTGTCAACAGAAGGTGCCTGCCAGCCTGGGTTTACCTGTACCCCAAATACTGAATGACCAGCTGCCCAGGAGGTGGCCCTTTACACCAGCTGTCAGCAGGATGTGGAACTGGATGTATCCCTTGTACCATCATTGGGAGCAGGCTTGGCAAACTGGGCCAGGGTGCTCTTCCTTACCCAACCTCACTGCCAATCTGTTTACAACTCTACACCAAGCCCCGAGTCCTCCTGGCCAGTCATCAAACACTCTCACGTAACTCACTGGGCCCAAGATGCCACAGGCCCCCATCTATCATCCTTACGGCTGTGTCTCATCATCTCTCCCAAGCTCTTCACTCACTGCTTCTCGTGGCACCAGCTGCTTTACCCAGCACTTCCTAACTGCATGAGCAGCAGCAGCTAGGTGCTGCGTGCTGCGGCAGAGGGATGGCAACCCCACTGTGCTCCTATCATCCTCTCAACCCCACCCCCACTGGTGATTCCTCTCCCTCCTTCACCAAGGAGAAAAAGAACAGCCCGGGCACAAGGGGATGGCTCTGTGGGTAAAGCATTTCCTCCACAAGGACGAGTGTTGGGGGATATTTGTACACTGTGTGAAGATACATTGCTGTGATTGGTTTAATAAAGAGCTGAATAGCCAATAGCTAGGCAGGAGGTGTAGGCAGGACTTCAGGGCAGAGAGAGGAAGCAGGAGGAGATAATCCAGGCACCAGGGAGATGCCAAGGAGACATGGAGGGAGTTGGACATACTGAATTAAAGAAAGGTAAAAAGCCACATGGTAAAACGAAGATTAGTAGAAGCAGGTTAATTTAAGTTATAAGAGCTAGTGGGACAAGCCTAAGCTAAGAGCCAAGCTTTCATAATTAAGAAGTCTCATGTCATTATTTGGGAGCTGGCTGGCAAGACAGAAAAAGACTCGCTATGGACAAGAGTCTGAGTTCAGATCCCCAGCACCCACATAAATCTGGACACAGCAGCACCATCTGTGATCCTGGCACTCCTATGGAGAGATGGAGACAGGATCCCGGGAACCTTGCAGAACAGCTAGCCTGGAGTCTACAGTAGTGAACAATGACAGCCTGCTTCAGACAAGGTAGAAGGTGAGCAGCGACACTGAAGTTGTCCTCTGACCTCCACACACATGCCATGGCACATGCTGGCTGCACGCATGCGCGCGCACATGCACAAATAAAAAAAAAACCCTGCTATCTATGGCAACACAATCCTATAATCCTAGTCTCAGAAGGCAGAGGCAGGAGGATTGCTTCCAGTTTGAGGGCAGCCTGGGTTACATAGTAAGTTTGAAGCTACCCTGTGCTTCAAAGTAAGGAGCTGTCTCAAAATCAAACCAAATGAAACCACGGAATAGGGGGTGTATGTATATGTGGGTGTATATGTGGGTGATTGGGTAGATGGATAAGTGGGTGGATGTACATATGTATGGGTGGGTGGATGGATGGATGGGTGGGTGGTAGTGTATGTATGTATGTATGTTGGGTGGATGAATGGATGGGTGGGGGTGAATGCATGTATGTTTGGGTGGGTGGATGGATAGATAGATGGTTGGGGGGGTGTACATATGTACGGTTGGGTAGGTGGATGGATGGGTGGATGGATGTATGTATGGGTGGGTGAATGGATGGGTAGATGGTTGGGTGGTCAGAGTAATGGATGGACAGATGGGTGACTCAACTTATGGATAGACAGACTGGTGAAACGACAATTGATGAATACATGATGTTTTTAAAATTCCTCAGCTAATGAGGAGCACGTGAGGACAGTTAGGAGGTGAAGTCGCTCACCGAAGGGAAGCAGGGAAACCGAGCCTGGGAAGGGGATCTACCAGTCTCCACTGCTGGGTCTGAGGTCGGGTGGATTTTACCTGGAAACAAGAGGGCCACTGGATGTTTGGGGTTTTTTGTTGTTGTTGTTGTTGTTTTTAAGATTTACTTATTATTATGCATACAGTGTTCTGCGGGCATATATGCCTACACACCAGAAGAGGGCACCAGATCTCGTTATAGATAGTCGTGAGTCACCATGTGTTTGCTGGGAATTGAACTCGGAACCTGTGGAAGAGCAGCCAGTGCTCTTAGCCTCTGAGCCATCTCTCCAGCCCCTATTGGATGTTTTTTAAGCAAGAGAAAAAGGCATTTGTCTTCAATTCACACAGAAAAGCAGCTGTCTTGTTTGGAGTGGAAAACTGTTTGCAATGAAATGACCTATGATGCATGGGACAGGAAAGGAGGAGGTGACGGGAGCCTGTGGGGCTGACAGGAGAGGAGGCAGGTCACAAATGGAAGCAGCCTGCAATGGATGAGAGTGGGTTGGGCTCGGAGCAGATAGAGGTTTCTTGGTCTGCAGTCTCTGGATATCCAGATATTACAGGGAGACTGTGTCTTGAAAGGACCAAACTTCCACCAGAGACTTATGGTGTCATCAAGGCAAGTTCCCCAGCCACACCCACCTCTCATCCACATTGGCAGATCCAAGCACAAGAAGGCCCCCTCGAGCACCCCGGGACCAGAGGCTCAGCTGAGCAAACAGGTAGGCGAGAACCATCCTTATCCGAGCCTGGATGAGGGAAGAAGGCAGTTACCCTGTGCCAGGACCCAGGAAGCAGCTGGACTATGATGCAACCCTAGCGCGGGAGCAACCAAGTCAGAACACAACACAGGATGAATCAATCTGTCCTGTGCCAGGGGCTGGGGTGGTGGTGGTGGGGAGCCTCCCATGCTCCTTCTACACCAGTCCACAGCAGGGTCACAGCAGGAGCCAGGCACTGAGGTAGCCAGGAAGATGCTCAGCAGTGTCCTCCATACTATTTACCATTTGAGAGGTGGCCAAGTACACATAGGACAAACAGAGATGGCCATTTCCCAACAGGCAAGCCCTGGGACCCTTCCTCTCCCTGTTGACACACGGCATGTAGGCTAACCAAGGTAGCCCAGGGGTGGGGCAGGGCCAGCCAGGCCAGGGCTGGATGAAATGCACAGGTAGGTCCCCACATACACCTGTGTGTGGTCATGCTCCAGCGCACAGCCTCACCAAGGCTCAGATGGGCACACACTCGGCACACACTTTCCCATGCGCTCACACTCACAGACCTGCAACCCCAAGCATGGCTGTGTGGCCAGCGTCTCTAGTGAGGCTTACAGGCGGTTAAGCCAGCACTGCCCATCACATCCCCAGGCTCCCTGTCTTTTACTGACTTTACCTCCACACCTTTGTGAGGATCAGGGCCAGGCTCAAACACCTACCTGCACATTCTGCAAGGCCAGGTTCTCCCTGCTGCTCCCTCCGTGTGCTGAAAACCGAGGGAACTTCCGGGTCACCAGGCTGAAGATGCCCAAGACGGCCTTCACGGCAGTGTCAATGCTCAGACTGATGTGGTAGCTGGAAGGGCAGGGGTGAGAGCGGTCAGCACAGGTGTGCTAAGACATGCTCTTAACTACCTTTGAAAAACATTTCTTTGGCCTGGGTATAGTGGTGCACGCCTAAAATCGCAGCACTTGGGAGACAGAGGCAGATGGATTTCTATGAGCTCCAGGTCAGCCAGAGCTACAGAGTGAGACCTATCTCAGAAAGAAAAAAAAAAAAAAAATTCACTTGGGTCTGGAAAGAAGGCTCAGCAACCTCATGGCGGCTCACAACCACCTGTTAACTCCAGTGCCAGGGGATTCGACGCACTCTTCTGGCACTCATGTGCACATGCCCACACTACATAAATAATTAAAAATAAAAATTTTCTTATCACATGTATGGGGGCGGGGCACATATTCCGTGGCAGGCGTGTGGCTATCGGAGAATAAGTTCTGGGAGTCAGTCTCTCCATCCAGCATGTGGGTGCAAGGGGCTGAATTCAGGTCATCAGACTTGGCGGCAAACACCTTTACCTACTGAGTCCTCTTGCTGACCCTCAATTATCATCCCAGAGCATGTGACTCAACCGTGGTCGGCCCAGTCATGACACTGTAAAACCAGGACTACTCGCCATCTAGTTCCAGAACTCACCACGCCAGAAAGAAATCCTGCCTAGCAACCGTCATTCCCTGCTCCCATCCGCCCCCGCTTGACAACCGCCAGTCCACTGTCTGGACTGATATATCCACTATGGATATGTCGGGCTGGGCAACTCACAGCAACAGAGTTGTGCACGTCATGACCTTTGATGCCTGGCATTTGTCACTCAGCATGACAATTCCAAGGGTCACGTATGCTTTGGAGGTACTCCACACCTTTTCACATCAGAGTAGTACTCCGGTGTGGACAGATGACATTTTGTTTAGCTACTCATCAGCCAATGGACGTTGGGGCCATTTCCTCCTCTCACTACTGTGACAAAGGTGACAACCAGGAGCGTCCTGTGGAGGTAACTGTTTGGGCTTGTAACTCCTTTGGGCATAAGCCCAGGAACAGAACCGCTGGCAGGGAGGCTTTTGGCTGTACCCAGCAATGTGACAGGCAGTGTCTTGGTTTTCTGAAGAGCCAGAATAAAAGACTATTCTAGATGAGGTGAAGTCACACCTCCTGGAAAAGTCTCCCCACACAGCCTGCAAGCTGCACCCAAAGACTGCTGGACCAGCTCGATGGTATCCCACTGACAGGAATAGGTGACCTGCAACTGCACCCAGGGGCAGGGCTGGGTGACGGATGTTTATGTGTGTACGCGTGAACTGTACAGTCTGGGCTCAAACCCACGGCAGCATTTCACTCAGCTGCCAGGTGCATACAAAGACACTGCAGCCACAGGCTTGTCACCAGCTCTGACCTTTGCCACGGTGCCAGCCTGAGCTCGGCACAGGATGGAGTCCTACCTTCCAATCTGCTGAGCCAGTTCTGTGGCCCTGCTGTGGGTCTCCTTGGAGGAGTTCTCACTGGCCATGTAGCAAGTGGTGAGCAGGCGTCCGCAGAGCTCCTGGGGATCTTGTGGGGTGTAGCTGTTCTCGTCCACCAGGCTTTGGATGTCTGTCAGCACTTGCTGATCTGGAGCCACCATGGCAGGATGAGAACCACTGTCTGTGCACAAAGTCCTGGCCTCCCTCCCAAGTGCCCATGCAGCCAGCCCACATCTTCCAAGTGGCAGCCTCCGCCCACCTCCCTGGGGCCCACGTAGGTACCAGGTACCCCTGGTCTGATCTTGAGCTCCCACACACTAGCCCCAGTCCATCCCTGGAGCCCACCTAGTTAGCCCCCAGTCTGTTCAGTTCCCACAGTCCATCTCCCATGTTCCCTTGCATCTAACTCCCATTGATCACCCCAGAGACCACCAATCTAGCCTGGTCCATTGCCCAGAGTCCTAAAAAAATGAGCAATTCCCTCTCTCAGGTGCTTGCACACTGGTCCCTGTGCTCACAGGGCTAGCTGTGCTAACACACCGATCTGTGCGTTAACACACACTAGACCAACCTATGGTCTGTGCTGGGCTAACTCTCGGCCCCTACACTGCACTAACCCACTGCCCTCTGCTGTACTAACCCAATCCACGGCTCTGCACTGCACTAACCCACTGCTCTGTGCTGTACTAACCCAATCCACTGCTCCGTGCTGCACTAACCCACTGCTCTGTGCTGTACTAACCCAATCCACGGCTCTGCACTGCACTAACCCACTGCTCCATGCTATACTAACCCAATCCACGGCTCTGCACTGCACTAACCCACTGCTCTGTGCTGTACTAACCCAATCCACTGCTCTGCACTGCACTAACCCACTGCTCTGCTCTGTACTAACCCAATCCACTGCTCTGCACTGCACTAACCCACTGCTCTGCACTGCACTAACCCACTGCCCTGTGCTGTACTAACCCACTGCTCTGTGCTGTACTAACCCACTGCTCTGTACTGTACTAACCCAATCCACGGCTCTGCACTGCACTAACCCACTGCTCTGTGCTGTACTAACCTAATCCACGGCTCTGCACTGCACTAACCCACTGCTCTGCACTGTACTAACCCACTGCTCTGTGCTGTACTAACCCAATCCATGGCTCTGCACTGTACTAACCCACTGCTCTGTGCTGTACTAACCCAATCCACGGTTCTGCACTGCACTAACCCACTGTTCTGCATTAACTGAGGTCTGTGTTGGGCTAGCCTGTGGTCTGTCCTGGGCTAACCCTCTGCTCCTGCACTACACAGGCTATTCTTAGGGCCACTGCACCCATGGTGAGATATGGACTTGACCTAGGTTGCCAGACCTCAAAGCCTATGTGTGTCGTGTGTGTGTGTGTGTGTGTGTGTGTGTGTGTGTGTGTGTGTGTCCCCAACCCCCAGGGCTGCACTGCTGACAGACAGTGGCAGGCAGACAAGGCCATATCTGCTAACTGCCCAGGAAAGGCTGTTACCCGCCTGAGTTCTGGGACCTGAATAGGACAGACAACATCTATGCCCAGCCATGAAGCCTTCCTCACCCACAGTACCCATGACCTGGGTTTGTCCTTCGCTCCCTGACTGGTTCCCAACCTGACTCTCTCCTCAGATCAATGGACATCATGTCACCTACTTCCGCTCTGCACAGCCTCGCAGACCAGGCAGCACATGGAGTAGACGACGCAGGCGCTGGCCGCACTATCCACACCGCCACTCAGGGGCAGGAAAAACCCAGCCTGGAAGGGGCCGACCAAGTACAGCGTGAACCGAGCTGCGGATAGGCTGTGCCCCACCCAATCTCCAGCCTAGCACCACCCTGTGAGCCCCACACTCCTACAGGAACATAGCTCAGCATCATCCCCGGGGTGGGCAAACGACCCACTTGTATGACAGGTTTCCTAAAGGGCAGGAGATGCCACTCTGGGTCCCATGCTGTCTTTCTGACCCTAGATGTGCACACATTGGGAGACGTAGGAGTTCCTCTGCCTTTCAACAGCTCCACAGACCACCACATGGTCTCAAAGTGGGCTTCAGCCATCGGGCCTCTGGCCAGTTCAGATACACACCCCCGAAGAAAAACATCACTAACCCGCCCTAGACTCACACACCAACCAGGAGAGCCCCTGGGGTGGGTAGGAACTAGACACCCTACCTGTTTGCTCCGTTGAAGGAAGTCCCAGAGCCAGCAGGCAGGTCCGAGGCTGCAGGAGATAAGAGTGTTGAGTCTGGAGACGCAAGCCTGGCTCACTGCACCTGTACAGTGGTCCTGCAGGGGGCCCCCAAAGGCAGGGCAGAGACACAGGCCTGAGCCTGGGCTCTTGCTGGGCCATCTGCTATCATAAGTACTTCATGTTAGTCTGGGTATTTTGGTTCTAACAAGTCTGGGGGAAACCCCAGAGATATCCCACATAAAATGGGCACACTGAAGCCTGGCTTCAGGACACAGTACAGGGAGACCACCCTAGGCAGAACCTCATCAGCCACAGTGACGCTTTTTTTGGACAGGGTCTCACTATGTAGCTCTAGCTATCTTAGAGCTCATTATGTAGCAGCCACTGCATCTTAACTCCAGTGAAGCATAGGGTCCACCCTAGGCAGATTTCGGGAATCCTTGCAGCCCTCACACCTGGCAAACGTTGGCAGCCACTGGGACGGTGGTGGCCACAAAACAACAGGATCCAGACCCAGGGGCACCTACCTTATCTCCTCCTCAGGACTGTGGTATGTCCACTCCACAGGTTCTGACACCAGTTCCAACAAGTCTTCACTGTCTGAGAGGGCAAAATCCACATTCACCCGGGGGTATGGGCTCACCCTGCTTGCCTGTTGGGGGAGGACATGAGGACACAGTGACCAGCTGCAGTTTGGAGCCTTTATGGGTGAGGAACAGGGCTCTAGCAGCCATGGGAGACACAGACAAGCCCATGGGGAAACAGGATGGACTGATCGAAGTTGACAGGTGCTGACAAGGGCTTGAAAGGGCAGAGAAGTTACAGACTTTTCCCAGTACTGCGGGAATGGGAGGGGGAACAGCCACTCAGGCAAGCAGTCTGATAACTCTTCAGCAGCCTGAGCATGAGGGCCCCATGCAAGCCGGAGGACTTATTCCTGGACAGATACACCCAGGAGAAAGGAACCCATGCTCACTCAAAACTCTGGAGGCGGGGTGGGCACCCAGTGGTATGGCCACTGGGTGGAGTATTACTGTACCCTGAAACAGAGCAGAATCCCATTATGCTTCCACATGGTGGACCCCAAGGATGCTATACGTAGCAAGAGGAGCCGGGCTCACAACAGCAGCCACTGTTCAGCACCATCTCTGGCCCCATAGCCTTGGTCAAGCCCACAGCATACTGCGCTACTAGCAGGGCCTGGCTCACCACTCAGGCTGGTGTTTCCCAGGGCACTTACCTCCAGGTTCCGAGATGAGATCTCTGCCCTGTAGCTCCGGACGTCCTCCAGGTCCAGGGTGGCAGTGAGGACCTCCTGGATGGGGAAACGGAGAGAAAGCACAGGACTGCTGTCCCACGTGGATGGGTCGGATGTTTCACAGCAGGGGCTGGGCATCTTCTGCCCCTAGCAGGGTGAATGGCACCACTACCCTCTTGAACATTTTCTCCTCTTAAAAAAAGTACTCTAAATTATGAGTATGTGTGTGTCCTGAGTGTTATGTGCAGGTGAGTGCAGTTTCTGTAGAGGCCAGGAGAGGGCACTGTTGTTCTAGTGCTGGAATGAAAGGCAGTTGGGAGCTGCCCGACATCAATGCTGTGACCTGAACTATCCCTCCTGCTGCGTCTCTGTCTGGTTGACACCGGAACCTCAGCTACATTTAGACATTCCCCAGGGACACACCAGTTACAGCAGGGTACATAACTCTGTCAGTAACAGGGACGGGGAAGTTTTAGGAAATATACTTTTTTTTACCTAAAAGACACACGGAAAACAACGACTCCTCCAATTCTGAACATAGTGACTTATAGATGGGATGGCTGGACCCACTGGAGCCATCCTGAGACCAGAAAATCAAGCCAACACAGAGGAAGGCAAAGGGGGAGAACAGAGTGGGGAGTAACATGGCAGTCCACACCTGCGTCTTCTAGGCATTGAGCATGCAGCTCACCAGGGTGGATCAGTACATCTGTGCGGGGCTGTCCTCTGCCTTCCTGTCTCTTCTCCGTGTCCTCACACCCCTCTGCCAAAGGATTGTGATGACACTTCCACCCTGTCCCTCGCCTGGCTGGCCTCATAAAGCCCCTCCCCACGAGAAGTAAGGGGTTTTCTCTGTGCTTCCGATCACTCAGAGCCCAAGCGGGATGTGATGGTTAACACTGATTGTCAGCTCGATGCAATTTAGAATTACCAAGGAAACAAATCTCTGGGTATGTTTGTGAGGGAGTGTCTGAATGTGGGTAGCACCAGCCTGTGGACTGGGGTCCCAGATTGAATAGAAAGTAGAAAGTGCTGAGCAACAGCCTTCATCTCTATGCTTCCGACTGTGGATGTGATGTGACCGGCTGGCTCACACTCAGACTGCCGCACCTTCCCACCATGATGGCCTGCTAGCCTCAAACTGTGAGCCAAAGTAAACTCTTCCTCCCGAAAGAACTCCTGTCAGGTATTGACACATTAGAGAGAAAAGTGACTAATGTAGGTATGCCCCCCACCCCCAACATGTGCGGTCCAAGCCATGGGGGAACTGACAGATCTTGGACAGGCCAGATGCCCCTGAGGATAACATCCCCAGTTAAGCTGGATGGTCACCATCCCTTATGACAGGACCAGGCCTAGTGTCTGCTAATCCCTGATAGGGGGGGTTTCATCTTGTCAGCCTCCAAAATGAGTCAAACATGCTCAATAGCCCTGTGTCCCAGACACTGTGGTATCTGCCCCAATGTGCTCACTTCAGCCTGGGGTCCTCCTCCATAGCTCATGCCCAGCAGGGACATTTTCCTCTGCTCTGTTCAGCCAGAGCCTGCCCTAAGGGGATCCCTCCTCACAGCTAGGGGAGGGGGCACTATACAGATGAGCAGTCAACTGACTGGGCAGTGTGGAGGCCGCTCCCCATCCCCATGCTTGGCTCATTACCACATCATCCAATGAGAACTGAGTGCCCTGGGCAAAGATGCTCCCATTCATGGCAATCATGGCACAGCCATCATAGTAGAGACGGTCACCGTCGCAGCCCTTCTGGTTGGCTAGCAGGTAGATGCCACCATTCTAGAAGAAGCAGAGGTGACAGCAGAGCTATCAGTGCTTTATGTAACCTGTGACTGCCACTAGTGCTGAACAGGACACCTAGATGCCCCAGTCTGCTGTTCTCCACCCGGTCCCAAGTTGCCATTGGCATCCGGACTCTGACAGATACAGTAGGTGCAGGTGGGGACACAAAGCTCCACGGCTCCAGTTCATGGGGCTTTGCCAGGTGTTGTGCTGCAATTTCCTCAAAATGGAAACATCAGGAAGTCAATAATGTACACGTCTCAGGAAGTTCCTGAAACTTAGCAGATGCACAAGGCCCCTCCTCTCCAAGGCCCCGTAAGCAGTAAGGACTGCTGAGAGGCCCTCAGACCAGCCAAGCTGCCTGGAAGAGACACTTTCTGATCTGTCAAACTGCCTGTAAATTGTGAAGAGCGCTCCAGGGTTCCAGCTTTTATGGACTGTCCATGGGACTTTGGTGATGCAGCTGCCTCTGATTCATCCCTACACCTGTCTGTAACCCCTCACCTATTGCTGAGTAATTCCAATAAACTCACTGGTGTACCATGTTGAACTTTGATGGTATTGTTACTTTGGTCTATCATTGGTTCCCTATCTGGGGTGAGTAGACCTGTTGAGTCTTCTTGAAATACTGTCACATGACACCAGGTGTCGGGCACCCCATAGAACATCCATTTTTACTTTCCCTCAGCTCACAGTGCAGTACTGCTGTCCCTATATGACAGGGCCACTGCAGCTAGGGCAGTGTGATGGGGCAGCACTGAGCTTCAGGGCCACCGGAAGCACTGGTGACCGTGGGTGACCTCTGTGAGGGATAGATGTTATCTCCTATCTGTGCCCATCTTCAACCTGGGGCAACTCTATCTGCACCAAGGACTAACAGTACTGCTCCACTGTGTCCAAGGTCAATGGCAGGTGCATGCAAGTTGGTACGTGTCTCCATGACAATCATGGACAGGAACACATCCTGGTTCTCTGTCATAGCAGTGTCAACAGAATCTGCTTTGAATGATGGCAGTTAGGGCCTGGTGATACCAGCAAGAGAAACCTGGGAGGGACCAAGCATGTATGGAATGCAGCCTCAAACCACAGCCTTAAGTATGCACCAGAGGTGTGGTATGCCCCGGTGGCTGAGCCCTGCCCCAGGTGCTGTTGCTCTTGGGGGTTCCTCTGATGAAGCCTTAACTTGTGACACTACTCTATCCATCCTGCCCAATGCCCACCTTGGAAGTGGCCATGGTTACCAGATCCACCCTGGTATGGGCTTTGCGTAGCACGTGGTGGCTGCCCGAGGCGTTGGTGATGATCTCCACACCATCCAGGCCCATGTCGATGTGGGGGCTGTTGAAGGAGGCAGGTGGAATGACTGCTGGGCTCCTGTGATACCTCAGCTCTCTAGGGGGACCTCCATGGTTAAGGCCACGACCTCAAGAGGCTGCAAAGCCTGGGTCGTCTTCCCACTGGTCAGCCCACGACGGGGAGTGGATGGCGTAGAGAGCTGGCTGACCTGCGCGGTGTCCAGAGCTCCTCACAGACCTCGCTCCCAACACAGGTGTCCCGGGTGGCCAGTACCACATCTCCGAAGGGCACAGTTTCCTGCAGTGGAAAAAAAAAAAAGACCACTTTTGATCCCGGGGCTGCTTACTGGGCTACACACTGGCCTCCGACATCTTGAAGGCTACCATACTATCCCAGGTCCTCCCTAAGGTTTTCCTCACCTTGTGCCAGCCCCAGCATATTCGACTTCTGCTGACCCCAGGCTCTCCCACTTCCCTACTCAATGACCACGAGACACACAGCTCCACTATGGCTGCAGCAGGCCCTTTCCTCCACTCCATCTCCTGCCACCAACAATGTCACCATTTACCAAGGAGGCAAGCAGAGTGAGGACCCCAGGTCCACAGCACAATGAGAGGGATGAAGCTCAGAGATGTGCCCACCACCGGCTGGCTGTGGTCTCCTAGAACTGTCCTGGAATCACAGTCCACCTCTGCCGAGGGCTGGCTGGCTCCTGCAGCCTGGCTTGCAGTCAGCCCTCCTGTGAAGTTCCGCTCTGTGCTTCCCATCTACCCAGCTATGCTTTGACTCCACCCAGGAGCTCCTCCTGTGCCCACCCTCAGCCCGCACTGGCAGGAAACCCTGGGAAGGATGCACCTGCTTTGTCAGGTCCTGTAACATCCGAGGGAGGACATATTCCTCAGTTTGCCTGAAAGGAAAGAATCAAAGCATGGCAGAGCTGAGGTGAGGTCCTGGGAAACAGGAAGCATGGCAGAGCTGAGGTGAGGTCCTGGGAAACAGGAAGCATGGCTCAGACATGGGCCCTCAGTCTAACCATGCCATGCTCCTGAGAGTGCTGTGTCGTCAGAGGCAATGCCACCCCCTCACACAGAGACCTATGATAGACACTGTAGAACTCATGCATACTGGAGTGTCTCTGCCTCTCAGTGTTTTCTGCGAGACTGAGGGAGGGGGGACTAGAATCAGGTTGCCATTCCAAGGGAGAAATCAGGGTTTCTCCTCACCCTGGAAAAGTCCTGTGACGTTCACCCATAGACACAACCACACCTACCTTACCAATGAGACAATAGGGTTACAGTATACAGCCTTTGACAGGCAAAGTATTTACCACACACAGCTTTGGTCTAGGGAGTCTCATCTACTCCAGTGGACTTAATTATAAAAAAAATAAATAAAAAAATAAAAAATAAAAAAAAACTATATAAAAAGCTAACATTTCTTTTTTGTTGTTTTTTGGGTTTTGTTTTTGCTTTTGTTTTTTTTTGTTTTTCGAGACAGGGTTTCTCTGTGTAGCTTTGCGCCTTTCCTGGATCTCACTCTGTAGACCAGGCTGGCCTCGAACTCACAAAGATCCACCTGGCTCTGCCTCCCGAGTGCTGGGATTAAAGGCGTGTGCCACCAGCACCCAAAAGCTGACATTTCTGACTTCAAACAAGCCACTGTAAGGCACACTGCTCAGACACCAAACACAGACTGTTCTATTCACTTTAGAATTCGTGGTGTGTGGACACAATGCCAGTGGTTCTTCTACTGAAGCACAATGCCAGAAGTCGTGGAGCTGAGTGGATAGGCCTCTCCCACCCCTCCCCCATCAACAGAGGGAACAGAAACAAGATGCCCACAGACCCCCTCATGGCCACACCATCCTAGAGGGGTCCTCTGACCCCATCTGGAGGTCAGGAAGCAGCAATGTCCCTAAACCAAAATGTTGATGAGCCATCAGTACATTCGTCCTCACATTTACCAACTCATGCAAGGATCCACTGAGTACTGACCTGTGACCCTAGCACTGGACTACAGTATAAGATCCCATGTCAACAAACCACAAAACAAAACAATAACAAATTACCCTTATTATTATATAAAGTAAAACGTTACTGGGTAAATGGCCTCTCGGCACTCTGCCCCATTTATGGGTCATCTAAGGATGGACCAAACAAGTCCCGGGAAAGGCAGGAAGATGCTAGGAAAGCCATTTCTTTTTCTTTTATTTTTATATTCATTTATTCATTGTGTGTATAAGTATATGGGTGTGCACATGCCATGGTGCTTGTGTAGAGGCTAGAGGACAACTTTCAGAAGCCAGCTTCTTCTGGAAAGGCCATTACTTTAGATACTTTTAAAATTTGTATTTATGTGTGCACATGTGTGTCTGTCTGTGTGTAGGCATGTGTATATGAGGACAGGTGCTCACAGAGGTCAGAAGAGGGCATCAGATCTCCTGGAACTGAAGTTACAGACAGTTGGGAGCTGCTTGTGGGTGCTGGAAACTGAACCCAGGTCCTCTGGAAGAGCAACCAGTAAGTGCTCTTAACCTCTAAGCCATCTCTCCAGCCCCTCATTCTTAACTTGATTATTAGTTTTTAGATAAGAGTCTCACTGTGTAGCCCTGGCTGGCCTGGAACTATGCAGACCAGGTTGGCCTTGAATACACAGAGCTCAGCCTGTCCCTGCCTTCTGTATGTTGGGATTAAAGGTGTGTGTCACCTATTCTTATGTGGAGGGAAATTTTAATACATTGTAATTGGATAATATAGCACTCTCATAACACATCCAGGACACAGAAAAAGAAAACAACCTCATAATATTAAGACCAAAACACAACACAAGAGATACACCACTCCCCAACAAAACAAAACAAAACAAAAAACCTCTAACAGAGCACTGGCATACAATTCTAGAAAGTAAGTCAATTTCTGAATAAACCTTAACAAACTCAATCCAAGTCTTTTGCTTGTTTATTGTTGGGGCTTTTTTTTTTTTTTTTTGAAACAAGGTTTCACAGTGTAGCCCTGGGTGTCCTAGAACTCTCTCTGTAGACCACGCTCACCTCAAACTCAGAGATCCACTTGCCTCTGTCTCCTGAATGCTGGGATTAAAGATACCGCCTGGCTGAATCCAAGTTTAATGTCCCACATTCACTTGGAATTTAAGCAAGGGCACAAAGGTTTACTCTCTCTGTTCACCTGACTTATTTGGACTTCAAACTGGACTTCAACATTCATTCTCCGTTTTAAAAAGGCAGAGCTGTAGAGTTGACTCAGCAGTCAAGAACTGAGTTCTGTCCCAGCAGCTGGGAATGGCAGCTAACAACTGGCGGTAACTCCACCACCAGAGGATCCATTGCCTTCTTCCGGCCTCTGTAGGCTCTGCATTTATGTGCACATACCCCCACACAGACACAAACACATAAATAAAAATAAAATGTTTTTTAAAATTCACAGTGAAAACAAAGGGTGGTGGAGACATAAGTCTGAAGCCAAACGGAGAAACTCAAGGAGATTTCTAGTTAGTTAGAAGGAAGGCAGAAATCCAAGCCTTCTGTTCTAGGAATAATCTAAAATGTTGTAGAAACACTTGCTGTGGATATCATTCTGTATAAATAAAACACTGATTGGCCAGTGGCCAGGCAGGAAGTATAGACGGGACAAGGAGAGAGGAGAATTCTGGGAAGTGGAAGGCTGAGGCGGGGAAACACTACCAGCCGCCGCCATGACAAGCAGCATGTGAAGATGCTGGTAAGCCACGAGCCACGTGGCAAGGTATAGATTTATAGAAATGGATTAATTTAAGATATAAGAACAGTTAGCAAGAAGCCTGCCACGGCCATACAGTTTGTAAGCAATTTATAATTCTCTGTGTTTACTTGGTTGGGTCTGAGTGGCAGTGGGACTGGCAGGTGAGAGAGATTTGTCCTAACTGTGGGCCAGGCAGGAAAACTCTAGCTACAAATGCTGGCTGGCAAAAGTGAAGAAGATGGACTGAGAAATGTAAATATGGAAAGAAATCACATCAGGTGCTCCTTATGCAAGAGTTCTACTTGATGGAAAAGCAAAGGAAATCAACACAATTACAAGACAGGGCCAGAATTCACAAGCCCCTCAAATACACAGCAACCCTCAGAATCCAATCCTTTTCCTAGGTCAGCTGTCGACCACTTAAAGTATAATGCTAAAGACCCTGTTCACAGGGATAATAGCCAATTATAAATGGGGGTAACTGTGGTGGTCTGAATAAGAATGGCTCCCATAGGTTCATATATTTGGATGCTTAGGGAGTGGCACTATTTGAAAGGATTAGGAAGTGTGGCCTTGTGGAGGAGCATGTAATAGAGGGTGGGCTTTGGGATTACAAAAGCCCAAGCGAGGCCCAGTGGCTCTCCTCTCTTGATGCCTGTGGATCCGGATGTAGAACTCTCAACTACTTCTCCAGCACCATGTCTGCCTGCATGGCACCATGCTCCCTGCCATGATGATAATGGACTAAACCTCTGAAACTATAAGCAAGTTCCAATGGAATGTTTTCTTTTATATGAATTACCATGGTCATGGTGTCTCCTCGTAGCAACAGAACACCGACTAAGACAATAACCTAAAACACAGAGCAGGACTTCCCAACTCGGGGCATTTTGCCCCCTAGGAAACATTTTTTTAAAGTCTGGGACAATCAGTTTTTGCTCTGTGGCAGGGTCTTGAGTTCCCCAGGCTGACCTGGAGCTCACTATGTAGCCAAAGGTGTCTTTGAAGTCCTGATTTTTCAGCCTTCACCTCCAAGTGCCAGGATGATGGGTGTATACCACCATGCCTACCTAGCTTAGGGGTAATTTTGGTTAATAAACTCTACTCAGAGGTTGGGATGCCTCTGACCACCATATACTGCACAGGACAGGCCCTCTACCCTCAAAGAACAAACTGTTCCCAAAGGTCAAATGGGCTACGCTGGGAGTCCTTGCTATAAAGGACAATTTGAGACACAGTGTCCCTCCACTTAAAAGTGACCAGGACCACTGACTGACGGCTAAGGTCTTGTGATGTCTACTGGCTCAGACTTGAACTAACAGCATGGAATTGGCCATGTCTGAATGGCAGGAATAGTCCTCCCACCCCCACAGTGTTCTGTGGCTCACCTCCCAACCGAGGCTGCATGTGCTGAGGACATTTAGTGAACACTTGGTGTGTGTGGTCCCAACACACTGCAACCGAAGCACCTGCCACTCACCGGCTCCTGGACCAGGGGGTGAACCAGCGCAGTTCCCGGTAGTTGCCTTCATTGGCCAAGGCCATCTTGGGCCTGATGAGCAGGATCTTCCTACAGGAGGTGAAAGGACTGCTCACACCAACCTCTTGGCACAAGCAGGCCTCTGCCATGAAACGTGCCCCATAGGATAAGGTGAGGCCGCTGAGCTGGTTCCAGACCAGGGCCTTGAGCAAATCTGTTTTGTTTTGTTTTTTGTTTCTCTCTACGCTTGAGCTTTCTGCTTGGGGAAAAAAAAAAAGGTCTCCATGATTCCATTAGCCAACAAGTGCACTTTGCTGGAAGCGTGTGTGTGTGTGTGTGTGTGTGTGTGTGTGTGTGTGTGTATGTGTGTGTGTGTGTGTGTGTGTGTGTGTGTTGGGGGAGGGGTGGCCAGAAGACTTTCCTCACCTTTATTGTCCAGGTGACAAGGATAAAAAGCCCAAAAAACCCAACCTTGGGTCTCCTCCTCTATCCTAAGTGAGATGGCTGAGGCCCAGAGAAGGAGATTCACAGGAGTTGCTGGGATGCTGCACTCACTAAGGGCACCCCTCAAGATAGCCCCCACCAGAGCCAGGCACAGGCATGCCAGCCCCGCTCCTCCCACCTCACTTACCGGTTGAGGAAGATGACCCTGCAGTTGTAGCGAACATTCCGGTGCATCACAGGCCTGCAAGCAGGAGGGAGGACACGTCACGGGAGCACCCTGAGCAGAGGTGGTGGCTCTAACTAGAGTCATGTGTTCCTTTGTTGTGTACAGACAGGCCCACTCCCATGCATGCACAGCTGGACACCAGAGGTCAACATCAGAAGTCCTCCTTAGCCAGCTCTACCTTAGGTTTTTTAGGATTAACCTTTACTTTTGATTTTGTGTATGTACGTTCATGCATGCATGTGTGCATGTGCACACACAGTTGGGAATGCGTATGTATTTGTACACATATCTACATACACGCACCTGTGTATGTATACACACATGCGCTTGTGCATGTATGTACACATGAGTGAGGTAAGAGGTGTCAGATCTCCTGGAGCTGAAGTTACAGGCAGTTGGGACATAAGTACTTGGAACTGAACTCGGAGGTATGCAGCATGTGCTCTTAACCATTAAGCCATCTCTTAAGCCTCTCTACTTATTTCTTGAGATAAGGTTTCTCATTTAACTTGGGGCTCACAGGTCCAGCCCCAGGGACCCTTCTATCCTACCTCCCAGCACTGGGGTTTCAAAGGCATCCTGATGTATATGGCTTTTTACATGGGTCCTGGAGATCCAACTCGGGTGAGCAGTCCCCCAGCCCCTGGATGCTTTGTGGTGGTGTGTGGTTTCCTCAGATCTTTAGAGAGACTCTCAACACCCTTCTGAGGCTTTCAGATTAAACTCAAAAGTGTTCTGAAACAAGGCTCCCTCTTCTAAAACGTCCCAGAGCTCAGGGTGATTGTTCCCATCACTGCTTGCTTCCGCTGCCTCCTCCCCTAGTCAGAGGCTGACCTGCCCTAATCCTTCCTCCCAAACAGGTAGGATACATGCAGGGGCACCCTGCCCTTCATCTGTCAACACCCCCTAGCCCTAACCACGGTCATGTACTGCCACTGTGAGCAAAACTTATGACATCCTGGCTTCCAGGCCTCTCTTAAGCCAAGTAAAGCATGTTAAGGATGGTGCCATTTGTGCAAGGGTGTGCAGAGTACTGGATATACAGATGACTTGTGTAAAGCAGGGGCCTCAGACAGCACGCTCATCCCAGTACTCTGGAAGTGGAGGCAGGAGGATTAGATGTTTGATATCATATTCAGCTACACAGAGTTCAAGGTTAACCTGGGTTATATAAGACCCTGTCTCAAAGAAACCAAACTGGTTGGTGCTGAAATGGCTCCGAGGGGTGAGGAACTTGCCACCAAGGCAGACTACCTGAGTTCCATCCCTGGGACCCATACGGTGAAAGAGGAGACTGACTCCATCAGGTTATTTTCTGACTCCCATATGCATGCGGTGGCATACAAGCACATACAAAATAAGTAAATGCAATTAAAAGAATTAGAAAAAAAAATACAAAAATCCTGAACCAAACCACCCAACAAAAACAAACAATCAAAACAAACAAACAAAAAACAAAAACAAAAGAACAGGGTCTTCTAGCTAGAGGAAGCATTGAAAGAAAAACAGACACTACAAGATAATGATCAGCGCTGTCATCACACAGACATTTTCAAGTTTAACCGGGAAGCAAAATTAAACAGTAGGCAGCACACAAGGAAACATTTTCTTCATGTGGGAGCATATTGTGGCTCTTCATATACAAAGAACTCTCCAAACAAATAAGACATAGTTGTATATAGAGCTCCCAAACTAGACAACTCCCCAACAGTACACGACGACCACCAAACAGGAAAATACTGAACTCCTTGGGTAATAGAGCCAATCAGGGCTGGGGAAAAGGCTGCATGGTGCACAGCACTTGCTGCTCTTGCAGCGGCCATCGACAGGGGACCACTATGCCAAGCATGGTCAGACACACACTAGAAGGTTCCAGTGTGCTGGGTGGAGTCATACTTGAGGAATCCATGTCATTCAAGGCTCATGGATGGCATGTCCCCAGGAGAAGCTCCCCCAAATTTACCATGAAGAAAACTGTGTCAGGATGAACATTTAGCTTGCATTTGTGTGGAATGTGCTCATGGGTGCCCAGAAACTCCTTGAAGAACTCAAAAACTGCTTCAAAGAGTTGTTGCCTTGGGAAGGATAAGTGGCTGGCTATAGGGTTGAACAAAATCTACATTCAACCTAACTAAGGGTTTTAGTGTCCCACTTGGACTCCATGGCCCTGAATGAAGGGGTGCTGGGTACAGAACTCCCTTGAACTTGCCTTTCCTCCAAGTTTCCCCTTTCTCAGCCTCATGCTGGCACTTACATGCCCACGTCACAGATGATATCCTGAGTGATGGGAGAGTCCAGAAGGGCAGCCAGGACTTGGAGCGAATGCAGGAGGGTGTCTGACTCGTGATAATGATCCCAACATCCATAGCCACTGAAGAGAGAGGGAGCAGGCCAGTGAGGGGCCAGGAGCAACCAGGAGGGACCCAGGGCATCCATGACAGGTTGGGTCAGGGGCCAGGTTTTCCAGGGCCTTCCAGGTAAGTGAGTTGTTAAGAACAAATTCAATGAGAGGCGCAGACACTCTTGGATGGCATGGGGGACAGAGTCAGGGTTCTATGGAGAGACATTAGACTAGTGAAGCAGGTTAATCCAGGAGGATGAAGAGGAGGATGCCTTGGGACTAACATAAAAGTTCGGGAGAGAAGTACATGTCTGTTTCCCTTATGTCCAGACATCAGAACAGTGGTTCTCAACCTTCCTAATATTGCAACACTTTAATACAGAGTTCCTCATGTTGTGATGACCCCCAACCATACAATTATTTCCTTGCTACTTCATAACTGTAATTTTGTCATGTTATGAATTGAAATGTACGCTATGTTATGAATTGGAATGTAAATATCTGTATGTGACCCCCCCCCCCCCAAGGCGGTCTCGACCCACACGTTGAGAACTGCTGCATCAGAGCAAAGTAGGGAGGGGGACAAAGAGGAGGTGGGGAACCTCAAAGACAGACAGGTACCCCAAGCCAGAAAGGAGCTGTAGCTGGACAGGGTCACACAAGGGGTTGGCCTAGCAAGAGAACAGAAGAAATCAAGTCATTGGTTTCTCTATTCTCATGAAAAGGGCACCAGGAAGGGACCATTAAAAGATGCTGAGATGGCCGGGCGGTGGTGGTGCACGCCTTTAATCCCAGCACTCGGGAGGCAGAGCCAGGCGGATCTCTGTGAGTTCGAGGCCAACTTGGGCTACCAAGTGAGTTCCAGGAAAGGCGCAAAGCTACACAGAGAAACCCTGTCTCGAAAAACCAAAAAAAAAAAAAAAAAGATGCTGAGATGATGGGATGAAATCTCTTTATGGCCAAATAGAAAATGAAAACATGGGGTTAGCAAGATGGCTCAGTGGGCCAAGGCACTTCCCACCAAGACTGATGGCCTGGGTTTGATGCTCACACCCATCTGGCTCACACACAACTACCAATTTCAGGGGATCCAACCATGCTCTTGCGGCCTCTGTGGGCACCAGTCATGAAAGTGCTGCCCAGAGAGATGTACAAGCAAAATACCCATATGCATAAAATAAATAAATCTAAAAAAATTTTTAATTAAAAAAAAAAAGAAAGAAAATGAAAATCTAGGGAGATGTCTCAGTGTACTGACCTGCCATCTAAGATACCACGGGAGCCCACTGCACCCAGCTCTGGGGCTGCAGCTGCAAAGTCAAGGCGTCTGTAGAACTCATGTCTGCTACAGACTGCTCCCTGCTTCAAATATGGCCCCTTCATCGCTCCTCAGCATTTTGGCCCTGAGCAGTTGCAAAGAGGGCACCTTGCAGGTGGCGTCTTACGGGGGAGGCAAATAGGCTTTCTGGGGCCTTTATATAAGATGCCACTAATGGTGATTTAATCCCCTCTCCGAAGCCCCGCCTCTCAGTACCATCACCCTGGGACCAGCTATCTGCAGAAGAATGTTGGAAGAACATTAAAACCAAAGCCTCAGGGAAGGTGACACAGCCTGGCTTTGAATTCAGCTCCAGCCTGGCCCAACCTTGCCCCTCTATTTGCCCACCAGAAGCCTGGAGTTATCCAGCCTCCCTGTCCTGCCCTGACCCAGGCGCACTTTCAGGTTGCTGACATCCTAAAGGGTTTACATTTCTTCTGCTCTCAGTACTGCCCCTCTTCTTCCCATCTTTTGATTCCACTACCTGCCCTCCCAGGGGTGGGATGCCAGTGTGCTTAGCCATACCATATTTCCAGTTCTGGTCCAAGCCTATATCTTGCACCTTTGTTTTTGGCAATTTGAATACCTATATGGAGAGAGAGGGAGAGAGAAAGATTTCAGCAGCTAGGACACATTCAGGGGCAGGAAAAGCAGGGTGCTACAGTAGATACGGCCAAAGCCAAGCTCTGTCGTGTCCACAGGCCACTGCAGCCAGTTCTGCTAAAAGCAGAGGACAGCAGGCACCTACCTGTACACACCTGTATACACTTGCAGGAAATCAGAAACAGGGAGGGTAGTGTACTAGTACTTTCTCGTTGGACTTTCTTGGACTGCCAGCCCACAAATAATGGCACAGACACTTAGTATTAATTATGAAAGCTTGGCCTTTTGCTTAGGCTTTTCCCTAACTAGCTCTTATAATCCAAATTAACCTGCTTCTATTAATCTACCTTCTGCCAAGTGGCTCGGCTACCTCTCCTCCATACAGTGTATGTGACTTGTTCTGTATCTAGCTGGCGTCTGCCGGCCTCTCTTCATATCAGAGTTCTCTCTCTCCCTGGAAATCCCGCCTATCCTCTCCTGCCTAGCTATTGGCCATTCAGCTCGTTATTAAACCAATCACAGTGACACATCTTCACACGGTATAAACAAGTATTCTGCATCAGGGTATAGTGACCTTAGCACTGGGGATGGGTAAGTCATACCGTTGTAGGTAATCAATAAGCAGACACCCAGATTAGCTATAGGAAAAAGCTGTAGACAGGATGTGAAGGCTTCCAACTCTAGGAGTGAGCCATCATCCAGCACCCACCCCACGTTGACAGCTGCTGCCAACATGCAGGCAAGGGAGACCATCTTCACCCCAAAGACATACACTCTGACAACAGAAGCAGGTCAATATACTTTAAAAAACAAAGCCACCCGGGCTGGCCAGATGGCTCAGTAGGTAAAGGTGTTTGCTGCAAGGCCTGACAACCGGAGTTTACTGCTGTGCTTTAATACAGTTCCTCATGTGCTGACCCCCAGCCATAAAATTATTTTCATTGCTACTTCATAAGTGTAATTTTGCTACTGTCATGAATCATAATGCAAATATCTGTTATGCAGGATATCTGGTATGTGACCCCTGTGAAAGGGTCGGGTCGTTCAGCCCCCAAGAGCTTGCAACTGACAGGTTGAGAACTGCTGCCTTCAACCCACATGGTGTTAGGAGACAATGATTCCTGCAAGCTCTCCTCTGACCTCCACATGCACACCATGACAAGCAAGCATGTGTACATGCAATAAACAATGATAAATGTGGGGTTTTGTTGGTTTTTAAAGCTGACCGGCTACCTCTTGTTCCTGTTTAGTTTTCTTACAGAGGCAGCTCAGCATGGACAACCTGAAGTGGGAAATCTGCAGCTCTACCCAGTGGCCCCAGTTTGGACGTGGTAGAAACAGTTCTATCTTTTTGGTGAGCTGACATGAATGTCAACAATACATGGATATTCAGTGGCAACGACACTCCTCTGAGCTGAGAGCTCACCCTTTACCTGCTTTCTCGGTTCGGTATGCATTTTCCCAATGCCCATCTACCAGGAATGTCCTCAGGGACCCTAGACCATAGATCCCACACAACCAGCTCCTAGGACAGGCAGCTCTTCTCCAAGGGACACTAGAGACCCATCAGATCCTAGAAGATGGCTGAGGGCTGTGTCTGCCCAGCCAGGTAGGACATGTCCATTTCCATTCTCGCCTTGCTACTCCACGTGTCCCCCAATAGGAAGTCCCCCTGAAAGCTCAACAGGGCCAGGCCATTACCCTTTTATCTGTTCCCATGCCCAGCTCTATGAATCTCTCCTGGGCTGGTCTTGAGTGCCATACCCTGATCATTGGGGACTTTGGCTTCTTCCTGTCCCCCGCCACCCCAGACTCACTCTTTAAAATCCTCTGGAAATTGCCCTCAAAATCCAAGGCCCACTGGTTGAGTGCACAGGTGGCCACGGTCACCTTCCGGCCCATCCTGGTTTGCTGGTTCCTGGATGCAACACAGGACAATGCACAGCAGCCTATAACGCGGCTGCTCGGCCTACGCCTGCGCAGCGCGTCCTTCCTAGAGGCCCCGCCCCTCTGCCCGCCATAGCTCCTCCCCTCTGCTCCTGTAGCCCAGCTTCTGCCCCCACTCGAGAGGTGCGCCGGCGCAGAGCGTTTTACCGGGAAGCCTCGCCCCTGTGCCCTTCACAGCCACACACACCCGGCCTCTTTCTTCCGCAGCGCGCCTGAGCAAAGCATCCTCTGGGGAGGCCCCGCCCCTCTGACTCCAAGTAGAGCCCGAGAAGCGCGCCTGCGCGGCCAGGCTGTCTCGGAGCCCCGCCTATGCCAGAAGTCAGAGCGCAGGGCCACGCCCCCAAAAGTTTGTCCTGGACCATCTCCATGGCCGCCTTAGCCATGTTTGATGTTGGTATCTCATGAAAGGCTCGTTCCTGCCACCAGAGGTTCCTGCCACCTGTCTGGTTTGCTTTCTGTCGCTGTGATAAACACGTGACCAAAAGCAGCTGGGGAGGAAAGAATTCACTTCACCTTACAGCCTTATAGTCTCTTATGTAGGGAAGTTGAGGCAGAAACTGAAGCAGAGCCGAAAGACGACCACTGCTTACTGACTTGCTTCAAGGCTTGCTCAGACTCCTTTTTTTTTTTTTTTTACACCACTCAGGACGACCAGTCCAGGGGTAGCACCGCCCACCGAAGGCCAGGCCCTCCCACATCAATAATCAGTTAAGAAAATGCCTCACAAACTTCTGCACAGACCCATCTGATGCAGGCAATTCCTAAAGTGAAAAACCCTCTTCCCAGGGGTTTTTTAGTTTGTGTCAAGCGGGCATAAAAATAGGCAGCACAGTTGGGTAAACACTCTCATAGCCACACGTGCTTCGCCCTGAGCCCCTCCTCATTTCTATCTCTCTGGCCAGTGCCTGCCGTACCCCAAGCAAGGTAGATGCAATGGCGCTTCTCCAGGTCAGATCCCTTCTCCTCAGCCCTTTTCCCTCGGACAAAAGCCAATCCAAACCCTTCAGACTGTGCTAAGAAATGTCTTAGATCAGAGCCTTGATGGATGGGCTACAGACTCTGCTGGATCCCTGTCAAAGGGAGGTCCTGTGTGCTAAGAGTTACAGCTCTGAGGGGAAAGATATCCCCAGTACAAGTGTTGTCCTTCTGAAGGGAAAAGTATCCTGGCAGTTGGGAGCTAAGGCATACCACAAAGTCACACTGTACAACAAACCTCACATAAGAGATTTCTTGGGAAGACATAAGAGAGTGGATCCTTTGCTTGGACAAGCAGCAGCAGAGAACTGAGTGGGAAGGCAGGCTTTATATAGTGTTTCTTGGGGGCAGCGTTTTCCAGAGTGGAGATTTCCAGGGTGGGAATTGGTAGGATTTCAAGTCCTGAGCCTGGGGCAAGCCCAGGGATTGGTGGGTTTTCAAAACCCGGAAGTGAACTTGGACCTTTTTACCCTACACTGTGACTGCACACGTCAATCGTTCACAGTTCAGAAGCAACTCTCAGGAGCCTGGGAACCATTCTCGGGGAAGATCTGTCTCTATGGAAGGACAGTCCTCTCTACTCTGGAAAGCACCAGAAAACAAACTCCCCTGGTCTGGACTGAGGCAAACTGAACCTGCAGGGTAAAAGGTTCAAGACCACTTCCAGGTTTGAAAAACTACCAAACCCCACCAATCCCTGAGTGTTAAATCCCACCAATTCCTGGCTTGGCTTGAAATCTCACCAATCCCCACCTTGGAAATCCCCACCCTGGAAAACTCCTCCCCTAAGAAACCTTATGTAGGCTTGTGTCCTGCTCAGTTCCCTGCAGCTTCTCACTCAAGGAGAGACAGCCACCCTCTTGTGTCTCTTCCAATAAATCTCTTGCATTAGGTTATTGTGCAGTGTGACTTTGTGATATTCTGTGGCTCCCAACTGCCAGGATACCTTTCCCTGCAGGGCTGTAACATCTGCATTAGGGAAACTTTCCCCCTCAGAGCAGAACTGTAACACTTCCGTTGGAGAAAGTTTCCCCCTTAGAGAAGCAACACCTCTGTGGTGGTTTGAAAGAAAATGCTCTCCCACAAAGGGAGTGACATTATTAGTAGGTGTGGCCTTGGTGGAGTAGGTATGGTCTTGTTGGAGGAAGTGTGTCACTTGTCACTGTGGGAGTGGGCTTGGGGTCTCTTTTCTCAAGCTTCACCCAGTGTGATAGTCAGTTGACTTCCTGTTGCCTGCAAGATGGAGGATTGTCAGCTGTTCCTCCAGCACCGTGTCTGCATGCCACCATGCTCCCTGCCATGATGGTAATGGAATGAACCTCTGAAACCATAAGGGAGCCCCCCCCCCATTAAATGTTTTGTTTATAAGAGTTGCTGTGGTCATGGTGTCTCTTCACAGCAATAAAAACTCTAAGACAACTTCCACTGGGGAAGCCTTTCCCTTCAGCTGTAATACTTCCATTAGGGAAGTGTTCTGAGAACCTTTGTTCTTTCCGCTTCTCTAACCTGAGACACCCCTCCCCTATGATCCTCCTATTTTACCTTCTGGAATCGGACTGTAAATGTGGCTGATTCTGGAGGTCACACAGCTGGGCTGCATCCACTAGCTTTACCACAGAAGGCCCATCTGACATGTGAAGTATGAGGACAGTGCCTGCTAAATTACTTTTCAGAGACTTTAAGGCAGGTTTTTTTGTTTGTTTGTTTGGTTTTGGGTTTTTTTTTTTTTTTTTTTTTTTTTTTTTTTTTTTTTTGCTGTTGTTGTTTTATCAAAACCACTTAGCTCTTAGGCTGGGGAGGTGGCTCATTTGGTCAAGTGCTTGCCTTGCAAGCAGAAAGACATAAGTTTGATCCCTAGAACACACTTTTTTTTTTTTTTTTTTTTTAAAAGCTGGCATGGTGTCAACTGCTGATAATCCTAGCTGGTGGGGATAGGGGAGAGTCAAAGAGCACAGATCTCTGGTGTCTCCCAGCCTGCCAGCCTAGTCTGCTTGGCATAAGGTCCATGCTGGTAAGATCTCATCACAAAACAAAACAAAAACTCACAGATGCTGGGGGATGACACCTGTAAGTAAATTAAATTTGTTACAATCTGTGGGTTTGGTCCCAGGTTTTGGCACCAAAATGTGAGTTTTGCAACTCTGGGGAAAGGTGTCCTGACTATCTGGGGAGTCAGGCAACACCTTGAGCTGCTTAGGACAGTTCTGGCGCCTGGAGCTGCAAAGAGACAGCCCAACCCTGGAGGGGAAGTTTTTCTGACTTCTTGGGAAAGTCAGGCCTGGAACTGCTTCAGCAGGCAAGGATATCCTGACTATTCAGGAAAGTCAGGTTATACTTGGTGTGGTGGGGGATGGTCTCCCCGCAGGATATAGCAATCCTGCTCCTCTCCTGGAGAGCCGCTATGGCTGAATTTTGCTCAGCCCCCACTTAAGGGGGCTTCCTAGCAGAGCTCTGCTTCTCCGGCCTAAGATGTTGCTTCTTTTACTTCACTCTGCAAAAGGGGAAACCCCTGCAGAAATGTAGCAATCTCTGGCTCCGGAGAGAAGTGGTACTTTTTCAGTTCCTCCTTGCTCTGTCCACTGAGGGACATCTCAGCAAGGGTCTTCTGTTCAGCTCCTCCTTGCTCTGTCCACTGAGGGATATCTCAGCAAGGGTTTTCTCTACACGGGTGAATGAAGATCTTCACACTCAAAACTCTTTTGAGAAAGAGATTTATTTGAGAAGGTGGAGTCCAGGAGAGTAGCTGCCTCTACCAGGGTGGAGAGAACAGCCCACAACTGACCAGGCAGGGTGGTTTATATAGGATGTCTTGGGGGCAGAATCAACCAGTGATTAGTCAGTTTTTTTCTGCCCAGGGATTGGCTAGTTTTGTGGGTTAGGGACAGAGATGGCCCTGATTTCAGGGCCAAACTGTGTTTCTTTCATTGGCCTTTTTTTTGGTTTTTTGACACTGCCTCTAAGGCCAGGGTACATTTCTTTCACTGACTCCGATTCTAGGGACCAGGAGTGTTTCTTTGGTACTAGTTTCAGAGTCAGGGCATGTTTCCTTGGTTCTGGGTTTGGGGATAAACTTGTCATTTCTCTGGCTCAGGTCCCCAACCCAGGCTGTGTTTCTTTCCCTGGTTCTGGGCCCCAGGGCCAGGATTCTACTGTCCTGCTCTGTGATTGGTTGGTTTCACAAGTCAGTTGGCCAGGGCAGAGATGGCTCCGATTTGAGCCAAACTGTGTTTCTTTCACTGGCCTTATCTGAGCCATCTTTCCCTAGTTCTAGGCTCCAGGGTCAGGGTGGGTTTCTTTAGCCAGCCCCTTTTCCCTACAACACCCAAGTTGCCTTTTGACCTACATGCACAGGTGTACACACACACATACACACACACACACCCACCCCACCTCTTCTCATGGGCACACCTGTGTGACCAATGGGTGACCTTTTGCAATTAAGAGGCTGAAAATTCCAACCTCAGATCAAGCTACAGCCATTCTGAGCACATGCCCTCATCAAAACCATGCTTTTACAATGCACACACAGACCACAAGGCATTTCACCTCCCTCCTTTCCCCCATGCCTTTCATTGCCCTGTTCTCTACTCCATAAATCTCTAAATCCTACCTACCCTCCAGGAGTGGATGGAAGTTCAGTTGCCCATCTCCACCCCCAGCTGCCTTGCAAAACTCCTTTCAGTGATTGGCACATTGCGTGGCAGACAATTAGGACCTAGCTTGGTACTGCTCTCAAGGAAGGTTAAGACATGTCATTCAAAAATAGCCACACTGGCCTAGCCAGTCAGTGAGCTCCAAGTTCAGTGAGAGACCCTATCTCAAAGGACAAGATGAAGAGAGATAGGGGAATATCCCTGATATAGGCCTCTGTTCTCTACATGTGAGCATGCGCAGGCATAGAGTGCACACACACACATACACACACCCCTGCAAGATCCAACTTGAAAGGGCTGCACTGGTCAAATATGAGATCACACAACACAGGGTCAGTAAAGAAAAAGAAAGAAACCCACTGGTCCATCCGGATAAAAGTAAATTGAATGGCTTGGGTTGGCAAGATGGGGCAGCAGGAAAAGTCCTTGCAGTGCAAGCCCGGCTACCTGGGTTCAAGCCCTGAAACTCACACAAAGGTCGAGAGAACTGACTCCACAAAGTTGTTCTCTGACCTCCACACGTAGGTCACAGCGTGTGCCCTACCCCACAAATGGAGACACACATTGTGTTTCTCAACCAGATATCCTGCATATCAGATATTTAAATTATGATTCATAACAGTAGCAACGAAATAATTTTATGGTTGGGGTCCCCACAACATGAGGAGCTGTATTAAAGGGTTGAAGCATTAGGAAGGGTGAGAACCACGGCACTGTAGTAATAAGAAATATATTTTTTCTGTTTTTTTCGAGACAGGGTTTCTCTGTGTTACCCTGGCTCTCCTAGAACTCGCTCTGTAGACCAGGCTGGCCTCAGACTCACAGAGATCCACCTGCCTCTGCCTCCCGAGTGCTGGGATTAAAGGCATGTGCCACCACTGCCAGGCAGAAATTCTTAAAAATTTTCAAAGTTAAAGAGCTGACCTCTTGATAACTATCAAATAATAAATAATAGTTTAATACTAAGGTTGAAGGAATGATGAAATCAAGTCAGCTCTTTGTACCAAGAAGTAACTGATGCCCCAAGTGTCCTCAATGAATGCTCTGTCACTAGGGTCAAAGGTTGCTAGGGAACACTATATTTACCAGTCTCAAAATATCACTCCACTCATTTACTTATTAATCAAGAGAAAGGTGGGGGTGAGAGAGATGCCTCAGAGATTAAGAGTACTGGCTGTTCTTGCAGAAGATCCAGATTCGATTCCCACCATCCACGGGTTGGCTCACAACTCCAGTTCCTGGGGTGACCATGTGTGTGTGTGTGTGTGTATGTATGTATGTATGTATGTATGTATGTATGTATGTATGTCAAGGGCGCCAGGTGCCCTGGAACTGGAATTACTAATGGTTGAGCTACCATGTGGGTGCTGGGGATTGCAACCCTGGTCCTCTGGAAGAGCAGTTATGTACTGTAACTGCTGAACCATCTCGACAGCCTCGACCCCCATATTCTGCATAACCTATTATTCTATTGAAATGTGTACCCTGACTGGAACCCAGGGTTTGAAGAAAGATCAATAAAGGATACTGTTGGGCGCTGGGGCACCAGCACGCAGACAGTGGCTAATAGTGCTGAAGTCACTTTCGTTTTCCGTTTGTTTTGTTGTGGCAGCAGAGGAGACTGTCTCTGGGAGGGGGCGCGGAGGGGAGGGGGCCGACTACAGCTAACTAATAGGTGGCGTGGAGGAAAGAGAGGAAAAGAGAGAATCAATCCTGTGCAAATTGTTCACAGCTGCTGTGTTAAGGCTCAGGCGGCTTGAATGCAGGCTGGGCTTTACCCAAACACCTTCCTAGGAACCGAGGTGTGACTGAGTTCTGCCCACCAGGGGGCCTGTTGGTCTGTCAGGCTAGGGCCTCAGCGGCCTGCACCCTTCGGCTAGCTGCCCCCTTCTTGAGGGGCTGGTCTGATCTCCTGATCCCACCGCCATGGCAGCATCTGTTATTCTGTGCACCAGATGCGCCTTTAGGTGGGAGCTTTGCAGCAGGGTAAACTGAGGCATTGGAGGGGCGGGCTAGGAGCCTGCGCTGTGGAATCCACATTGGCATCCTTTCTTCCACTAAGCGGGGAAGAACCAGACACCCCTGGGGGCGTGGGAGGGGCGGGGCCGGCCCTGCTGTCAATCTCAAGCCCGCCGCGGCCGACTGGCGGTCCCGGTGGGCTCCGAGTCAGCTCACCGCCTTCACCAATCGCAGGGCGCGGCTCTCGAAATCCACTCCCAATTGGTCGCCCATGATATCACGTCACCTGGGGCGGGGCTTCAGGCAGACACTTGGGGCTCGGCTGGAGAGCGTGGGTCAACCGACTGAACCCCGCAAGCAGGTGAGGTTTTGTGTGCACTGACCAGGACAGAGGGCGAGAATGGGACTGTGCGCACAGACAGAGGGTGGGGGGCTTCGAGAGTGCAGGAGAGGGGGCCGTATGTACAGATTGCGGGGGTTGGGGGGGTGAGTATTCAGGAAAAGAGGCGGTGTGTGAGATGGGAGGATGTGCGTGTGATCCGAATGTGTATGTCGACGGGGGCATGAGCGTTTGCACAGGTTTTGGGGAGATTGGGGAACAAATATGAAGATTTGGGGGCGTTTGCTCAGGCGAGGGACCAGTGTGCAGATCAGGGGCGTGTGCTCAGGACAGGGGGCTGTGTGCTCAAGTTTGGAGAAATGTGTGCTAGGGGAAGGGGACTGTGGGCCCAGTGGTTGGGGGTCGGGGGACGTAGGGGATGCTTGCTCAGATGGGCAGGTGAACCTGCGAGTAAGTATGGCGGTGGACCTTGCTTTGCTTAGCTGGGGCCTGTGGCTAGGAGAGGCAGCCATCTCCTGTGGGATGAGGACCCAGTTCCCTCGGGGACCTGCGAATGCTCAGATGTAGAGGGGCAAGTGTAGACACACACCCTTTGGCCCTTGTTCCTACCCCAGGGTACATACAGCTTGGTTAATCTTTTCAGGAGGATTTGAATGATTCTAATTATTCTCCCAGGAGACAGATGGGTTACCTGCTGGCATGAGGGTCCTGGGAAGTTCTAGGCATACCTGGCCTCTCCAGGTTGTGGAGAGTCCCCCACCCCACTAAAGATCAAGATGGTTTTCAGAGGACGAATTCAAACAACAGAACATCCTTAATTTTTGAGCTACTTTTGATAGAATCTTCCTAAAACTGCTCCTTAAAACAAAACAAAGAGCCAAAGTAGCCGATGGGCATAGTGGGTCTGCATGCCAGGAAGAGGTACACACCGAGCAGGGTAGAGTAAGGCTGTGCTACCAAAGAATTGGTAAAACAACCAACCAACCAACCAAACAACAAAAAAGCTTTTGGACAGAAAAGTGGAACAATAGATATGTGTAAATAATAAATCTGTGAACAACCTGGGAGGGTAATAAGGCCTGGGATGGACTTGAGGGAGGAGAAAACACTTGGTTTCACATCTGATGGATATTTTGGAACTTCTGAAAAGCAGAGAACCTATAGCTTTGGGTAGAACCAGAAATTATTCCAAAGAATCAGGGATCAGGGTGTCAGGTCATTTCCTTCCTCGTTGGGCTCATGCTTATTTCTGGGGCCTCCAGGAACTGCAGTTCCTCCACAGGGACCCCAAACTTTCAAGACAAGTCAGACCAGAGTTCTGCAGCCTTGGGTCACTCCAGAAGCCAGCCTCACTTGACCTGGGAAAAGTGGTGGGGCACAGTAGACTAACAGATGCCATTTAGCTACAGAAGCTTGTCTGTTAGAAAAAGGGAGGAAAACCCAGTGTGTCCCGACTTGTAATGCTCTCAGAGGACCCAAATGGAACCTCTCATCTTCCGGTTCCTTCCATGATATAGGAGGTGCTGGCCCCGCTGACACCTGCAGAGCCAGCTCTTTGTGGCACTGGGTGCCAGAGCATCTGATTTCTCTGGTGATTGTCAGTGGGTGTGACATAACTTTTCATGTCTGTACAAGGCACTACAAAAAGTAATTGCATCTGCCCACTGCCACCACCCCGAGTATTTCCCAGGATAAATTCCTGTCGGTCCATGCAGGTGGACATGTTTCTCATCACCCACCCATTTCCAGGATTTCCTACCTTTTCATCTTAAAATCCAACACCACACCTGGGGCTAACAAATCTCCAGATTGGACACCCTATTGCTTCTGGAAAATTCCAGCAACATAGATGTCTCCCTACATGGAAGATCCCTGGAATCTGGTATGCAAAGTTAGCCATGCCATTACTTCACAGACTCCCAGTGTGCCAAAGTGGAGCAACAGACCCAGCCTTGTCTCCTAGGCTGTGTTAGCAGCCAATGTATTGCCGTGCCTTCCTCTTCCCTGGAGTCTCGTCTGTGTAGGTGGGTGTAACATTGCTCATTCTTCAGGTAGGCTGGGCACCTGGCTCTTGGCAGATGCTGAATGGCTGGTAGTTGCTGGTGACAGGCTGTGTCATCCCATGACAGCCCCAGCAGTAGCTCCTCTAGCCGGACCTTCCTGTTGCCCCTTCAGGATGTGAAATGACTGAGCAGTGGCTACTAGGGTCTCCAAGGCAAGATCTGAAGGGCTCCCCTTCCCCCAGCAACTGCCCTTGTGAGTGCTCTCACTGGCTCGAGGCCACCCATGAGCTAGGCCAAGTCAGCCCACATGGGCCTGTGGGAGGAGAATCTGGGCATCTAAAACTCTAATGTACAGCTGGCTGCTGCCATAACACAGCCCTGCAGCCCATCCCTCCCCTAATTTCTGACCTGCAGAAACCATGAGAGATGCTGAAAGATTTGTTTTGGTTTGCCATGCCCCAGTAACCGGAATGTTAGTCTAGATGACTCAACACCATAGGTTTGTGCTTTCTGCTGATTTAGTAGCTGTCTGCTGACCTCTACACATGCTCCCCTCCACAGCATAGATAAATAATAGTAATTAAAAACTGTGGTGGCATACGCCTATAACTCTAGTACTTAGGAGATGAAGGCTGAAGAGTCAGGAATTCAAGGTCATTCTTGGCTACACATCAAGCTCACATGGCCATCCAGAAGGACAGGCCTGCCACCTTCCTCTGTGCTGGGTGCCACCTCTCAAGGCCACAGGTGTTCTGCTTTCACAACCAACCATCCTGGTAGCAGTGGTTTCCTTTACAGGTTGGCACCACTCACGGCCCCTCCCCTCAGCTCTACAGCGTGGAGGTTCATCATGAGCACTTTTTGCTTTTCTCTTCCTGAAGTGTCATTGAAATCATCCCATCGCCTTAGTTTGGTGGATGTTTTTCCAGTTGCTGTGTGGCCAGGCTACCTTGACCTGAGTCATATTCTTTCTTTGTCTCTCTCTCTCTCTCTGTCTCTCTCTGTCTCTCTCTCTCTCTCTCTCTCTCTCTCCCCGTCTCTCTCTGTCTCTCTCCCCGTCTCTCTCTCTCTCTCCCCGTCTCTCTCTGTCTCTCTCTCTCCCCGTCTCTCCCTGTCTCTCTCTCCCTGTCTCTCTCTGTCTCTCTCCCCATCTCTCTCTCCCTGTCTCTCTCTGTCTCTCTCCCCGTCTCTCTCTGTCTCTCTCCTCGTCTCTCTCTCCCCGTCTCTCTCTGTCTCTCTCTCTGTCTCTCTGTCTCTGTCTCTCTCTCTCTCTTTCTCTCTTTCTTCCTTCCTTCCTTTCTTTTCTGTTGTTGTTGTTGCTCTGCTGGTCTGGAATTCACTGTGTATTCCAGGCTGGCCTCAAATTCACAGAGCTTTGTCTGCTTCTACCTCCTAAGTGCTGGGATTAAAGACATGTATCACCGTGCCTGGTCCATTGGTTTCATTTAACAAGTGGGACACCAGTGAACCTTCTTCATCTATCTTTTATAACGATGACCAACACAAATCCTTGGGGACATAGACTTATGTGCCATGGGACACTCAATAGGTCCCCAATTCTCTTGCATTCCCATAGAGACTGGTTCCCAGTACAGGTTGTTTTCTGAGCTCCTCTGTGTTTTTGGCATCAGTGGCTTTCTAGTGTGTTCCATGGGAATGTGTCAGCTCCAGGGTAAGGGATGGTACCAGGGAGTGTCAGAATGGTTTTGCATGTGCAGGTAGAGCTGTCAGCATCCTAGGAGAATCTCTTAATGTCTGTGGCTTGCCTGTGCTGGGTCCAGCACTTCTGAGCCTCTATGAAACTTTCCATCCACCCACTGCAGCACAGCCCTCCATGCTCTCCGCTGACATGGCTCAGTCACCCTAGATAGACTCTGTTGAGCGTTGAGTGACAAGCCTGAGCTTGTCCTTTGCTTGATATTAGCAGTGGCCTTGATACCTGCAGTGTGGATCCTTATCTGCCTTTGACCTTGACATTTCAGCTCCTTGGGTAACTTTGTGGCCTCTCTGGCAGAGTGTTGCTCAGTATATGGACAAGGATTGAGCAGACCTTGGGGGACTTCTGATCCTGGACATTTTGAAAGTCACTTCTAAGAAAGACAACTCCATTCTGTTGTGAAACCTCTGGCCCAGAGGTCAAAGGTGAGTGTGTTGCTCACAATGCTTGTGAGCGTGGGCCGCGGCAGTGAGGCACTGTTTTAAAAACTGAAGAAGGGGCTGGAGAGGTGGCCCTGTGGCAAAGAGTACTGGCTGCTCTCCCAGAGGACCTGGCTTTGATGCCCAGCACCCATATGGTGGCTCACAACTATCTCGAACTCCCTACAGTTCCAGGAGACCTGGCATTCTCTTCTGGGAGTACCGTATGCAAATGATGTACAGACATATATGCAGTCTCCATACACATAAGAAATAAAATCTCAAAAAAGTCACCCCCAAATGAAGAAATCAGTGCACCAGTCACATGTCAGTTGTTCTGTGAGGCTCGAGAGTTGAAAAGGATCCCCTCTACCCTTGGTCCCCTCTACCCAGCTGCCCTGCACAGGCTGGACTTTTTTCCTCAGAATTTGGTGCCTGTGACAGAAGTATGGCCAGATACATGACCTCCAGATAAATTTAAAATATTTACTATTGTATTTTTTCCAGAGTCTCATGTAGACCAAGCTGGCCTTGAACTTTCTGTGTAGTTTCGGACGGCCTTGAACTCCTAATCCTCCTGCCTCCATCTCCTGTGTGTCGGGATTGCAGGTGTGCAGTATCACACCCAGTTTATGTGGTGTTGGGGATTGAACTCGGGGCTTTGTGCATGCTGGGCTCTACCAACTGAGTCACAGCACTAGTCACATGCTCTCTGCTGGCCTGGCTCAGCACTAGCTGTGGCTCAGTTGGTAGAGCCTCGTATGCACAAATCACATTTTATTTCCTTTTTTTTTGGAGGGAGGGGGTATGCCATAGTGCACAGAGGTCAGAGGACAACCTTAAGAGTTGGTTCTCTCCCTCTCCCACCTGGGTCCCAGGAATTGAACTCGGGCTGTCCACCTCAGCAAGAGGCACCTTTAGGCACCGAATCATCTCGTCAGCCCTTGCTTTTTGTTTGTTTTTGTTTTTTTTTCATCCTAGAAGATGCATGTTATTGCTAGGTGTGGTGGATCACAGCAACTTTGAGGCTGAGACAGAGGGATTGCTGTGAGTTCCGGGCTAGTCTAGGCTACAGACTAGTAAGACCCTGTCTCCAAAAGACAGAAAGATGTGTACTCTGTGGGCAGCCTTCTTTAGTGTCTTTGGTGTTCAGGTCTGAAGTTCTTTCCTCATTGGCTTTTTCAATTTTCCAACCTATTAAATTACCAGAAAGTAATGTTGGTGCCAAGCTTTATATCCTTGGGTCTTATCTGTGAGTCAGGGCCAGAAGAATGCCAGCGTCCTCTGTTGAGCCTCCTGGAAGGCATGTGGGCACGTGGCCCTGGGTTTACTGTCATAAGTGTAGGCACCAGAGATGGAGGAGATAGGGGCCCCATTGCCTGCTGCATGGGACTGCAAATATGCCACGTGCATTGTGTGCTGCTGGGCGAGAAGCAATGTGACAGCTTCTGGGGGTGGGCTGTTAGAAGCAGGCTGGCATATCTAGGCAGCACAGGTTCTGAGGCCAGAATCGCCAGAGAGCAAAGACCTCTTTGAGGTAGATCTCTCCCTTGTCCCCTTTTCTTTATCTATGTGTACTTGTGTGTGTGTGTGCACACGCGTCCTTGTGGAGTTTCTCAGTGGCTCTCTGTTTTCCTTGAGGCAGGAGGCAATCTTTCCTAAAGACTAAACCTCTAGCCTGCTTGCTCTGGGGACCCTGTCTCTGCTTCCTGAGGCTAGAATTACAGATGAGCTGCCATGCTTACCTGGGATTTGTGTGGGTCATGGAAATCCAAACTCTGGTCCTTAGGCTTGTGAGCAGGCAAAAGCTCTCCCCAGCCAGAGGCAATTCTCTTTCTCTATATCGATTCTACTATATATATCTATAGATGTAAGCAGGGAGTGCCCAGAGAGCCTGGAGCCAGACTTGGGGTGAACAGAGGGGCCCGTCTCTTTCTGCTCCACTGTTTCTGCAGAGGTTTCCCTGTTGGATTGACTTGCTGCTGCAGCTCTCACATTATGTGACAAAATACCTCTCACCATGTAAAATTTTGACGGGAGTGTGCCTGAAGCACCTTCTTCCCCTAGCTTCCCACCCCAGAATCTGGTATGGGTGATCAGGTGCTGAGAAGCTGTAAAAATCGTCGTCTGTTCTGGTCACTGCTCAAGTCCTGGTGGGGTCTGTCTTTCTGGGAGAATCTAAAGCCCTCTTCTTCCCTCAGGACCTGATGGCTTCAGAATCCCAGCACAACGCCCCCAAAACCAAGAGTCCGAATGGCAAGGCTGAATCTCAAGGACAGTGGGGCCGGGCCTGGTAAGGGGCTCATGTGTTTTACTAGCTGGAGGGTGACCTGGGATCTCCAGGGTTTCAGCCTCAGGGATGTTATGGACGTAGGAAAAATTCATTATTTTCTTTAAAGACAAATGAAAGCTAAGCTGTTTCCTGTTCTACAAAATAAAGAATTGGAAAGAAGACCTTGAAACCATTTTGGGTAGACTATCCCTTGTCTGAAGTGCTTGGGGCTGGAAATAGTCTCGTGTCTGACTCCCCCCGCCCACCTTGTATATTGAGATATCTGTGTGTATATCCTGAGATATCTTAGGGAAAGGATCCGTAAGTGCCCCATGCTCACGGCCTAAAGGTAATTTGCCAAGCTATTTTCACCATGACTATGTTTTGAATGCAACTTATCAGCTATCACATGAGGGCAGGTGTGTGACTTTCCTCTGCCCTACCCTGCCAGGATTCCAGGTATTTCAGATGGCATAAGGGTCATCTGGAGCCCTGCCATCAACCTAGGGGCCCTGTGTTGGTGTCATGGTGCTCTGCCATTGAGCACTTGAGTACCTTGTGTGTTCAGTATCCTCCCTGCCTAAGGACTGGGGAAGCTCCTGGCCTTGAGGGTCCTGAAGAGTTCCCTGTGCTCATGCCTGGGCTTTTTGTTGGTGGCCACAGATAGGACACCTTCTGGTGATGACACAGGAGCAGCCTGAGTGACTTGCCTTGGCTGGAGGGTTTGCTGAACTGATACTCTTTCCCACCAGGTTCTGAGTGGTGTAAAGGAGAGTCCCACACATATGAGAACACCTTGGAGACCCCTATGTGGCCCAAGGGGATCGGAGGGCTCCAGGGACAGAAGAGAGTCTCAGAGGGATGGAAGGGTGTCTTAGGTACCCCACCATGGGGTCTGAGGGGAAAAAGGGAATCTCAGAGTCCCCTATAGGGCCCAAGGGATGGGAGAGACATTTCAGAGACCCCTGTGAGGTTCAAGGGCTGGGAAGGTGTCTTAGAAAGCCCCGTCATGGGCTCCAAAGGACAGAAGGAAGTCTGTAAGTCTCCTTGGGCTTGAGAACAGGAGGCCTCATGCTGACCGCCCTTTGTCCTTCTCTCAGGGAAGTGGACTGGTTCTCCCTGGCCAGCGTCATTTTCTTGCTGCTCTTTGCGCCATTCATTGTATACTACTTCATCATGGCGTGTGACCAGTACAGCTGCTCGTTGACCACCCCCATAGTGGACATAGCCACCGGCCGTGCTAATCTGGCAGACATCTGGGCCAAGACGCCACCTGTGACAGCTAAAGCTGTTCAACTCTACACCTTGTGGGTCAGCTTCCAGGTCAGTCCTTGGGGCTGGGGTGCAGTGGACGGGGAGCATGTTCTGCTGCCAGGGTCTTGTCTGAGATGCAGTCTTCTGACTCAGAGTGATGCTCATATTCTCGGGATGTAGCAGTTATCTCCAAAGCAGATACACAGAGCAGGAAGCATATGTGTGTCATACTGTATCCTTCATGGTTTCTGGCACCTGACTGTAGCTCAGCAGCATGCCCTACCAGGCAGTGGACGAAACTGCCTGGGAGGGCGTAGGCTGGCCTAGGGAGACCCTACACGCAGCTGGAATCTTTCTCACAGTAGCTCCTGGCAGGAGGTGTTCTAGGTAGACTCTTGGTAAACCCAAGGCTACTGCTTCCGCCCACAGGTTTTCAGATGATCCTGGTCAAGTGTGTTTTTGTCTGTGATGCAGCCACTCTGACCTGAACTGGGCAGAAGCAGCCTTCATAGGTTGGATGTCGGACAGGGTGTGTTGTTAAGTGTACACCCAGGACAGAGTTGTTAGGAAACCACATGGAATGCAGATCAACTTGCATTTCCCCAGGCAGAACTTTGCATTGAGTCTTGTTTCTCCCAGGGTCCAAGCTTTTGTGCTCCAGGGTCCCCCTCCTTTTCATTCCCCTGGTCCTTTGGGTGAGAAGGATAGCGTGAGTCATGACAGCCAAAGCAAAGAAACAGTATAAGTAAACTGGTTCATGTTTTGCAACTCTGTGGGTTTGGTGTCCTGGCTACCTAGGGAGTCGGGCAGCACCTTGAGCTGCTTAGGACAGCTCTGATGGCTGAACTGCAAGGAGACAGTTCAACCCTGGAGGGCGAGGTCTCCTGGACACCTTGAGCTGCTTAGAACAACAGCTCTGCCCTGAAGGTGTCCTGGACACCTGGAGCTGTTTAGCACAGCTCTGACGGCTGGAACTGCAAAGAAGCAGCCCAGCTCTGGAAGGGAAATTTTTCTGACTTCTCAGGAGAGTCAGGTCTGGAACTGCTTCAGCAGGGAAGGGTATCCTGACTATTCGGGAAAGTCAGGCTATACCTGGTGTGGTGGGGGATGATCTCCCTGAAGGATATAGCAATCCTGCTCCTCTCTGGAGAGCTGCAATCTCCTCCGCCTCAGTGTTACCAGCTCTCTCTTGCTCTGTCCACTGAGCGACGTCTCAACAAGGATCTTCTGTTCAGCTCCCCCATTGCTCAATCCACTATGAGACATCTTAGCAAGGTTGTTCTGTTCAGCTCCCCCTTGTTCAATCCACTATGAGACGTCTTAGCAAGGTTGTTCTGTTCAGCTCTCCCTTGCTCAATCCACTATGGGATGTCTCAGCAAGGTTCTTCTGTTCAGCTCCCCCTTGCTTAATCTACTATGGGATGTCTCAGCAAGGTTCTTCTGTTCAGCTCCCCCCTTGCTCAATCCACTATGGGATGTCTTAGCAAGGTTCTTCTGTTCAGTTCCCCCCTTGCTCAACCCACTATGGGATGTCCCAGCAAGGTTCTTCTGTTCGCTCCCCCTTGCTCAATCCACTATGGGATGTCATAGCAAGGTTCTTCTGTTCAGCTTCCCACTTGCTCAACCCACTATGGGATGTCCCAGCAAGGTTCTTCTGTGCACTAGTGAATGAAGGTCTTCATACCCAAAACTCTTTTGAGAAAGATTTATTTGGGAAGGAGGAGTCCAGGAGAGTAGCTGCCTCTACCAGGGTGGAGAGAACAGCTTTTTTTTCTTACTTACTAGGCAGGGCGGTTTACACAGGAAGTCTTAGGGGTGGAGTCAACCCTGGGCCCAGGGTTCTAGTATCCTGCTCTGTGATTGGTTGGTTTCACAAGTCAGTTGGCCAGGCTCAGAGATGTCTCTGATCTGACTGAGCCAAACTGTGTTTCTTTCTGCCCTGATCTGGGCCATCTTTTTCTAGTTCTGGGCTCCAGGGTCAGGTTGGGTTTCTTTAGCCAGCCCCTTTTCCCTACAAACAGCCCCGCCGTCCAGTTGAGGACAGGATAAATAACATGTGGTCTGTCCATGAGTGGAATACTCTTAGACTGTAGGAAGGAATGAGCTCTGGTACAGGCTGCTCTTTGGACCAGTGTTGGAAACAGGTGCCAAGCGGAAGATGCCAAGGCCCGTTCGAGTGATCGCATTCATGGGAAGTGTCCAGACCATATCCACAGGCTGGAAAGATTGGTGGTTACCAGGAGCACGGAAGAAGGATGAGAAGCAGTTGACAATGGAAACAGGGCTTCCTTTTTTAAAATTAAAAAAACATTTTTAAAGATTTATTTATTTTCCTGGGTGGTCGTGGCAAATGCCTTTAATCCCAGCACTCGGGAGGAAGAGACAGGCAGATCTCTGAGTTTGAGGCCAGCCTGGTCTACAGAATTGAGTTGCAGGAGAGCCAGGGCTACCCAGAGAAAACCTGTCTCAAAAAACAAACAAAGGATTTATTTATTTTATGTGTGGGTGTTTTTCCTACAGGTATGTGTGTCACTGTGTGTTTACGGTGCCCGGTGAAGGACAGAAGAGTACGGCATAGGGTCCCCTGGAACTGGGATTACAGACAGTTGTGAGCCGCCATGTGGGTGCTGGTGCTGGGAATTGAATCCATGCCCTCTGGACGAGCAGCCAGGCTCTTACCAGTGAAGTTGTTTCTCCCCACTCCTACGGCTCTCTTTGGTAGTGTTTTAAAATCAGACTGTAGTGATGGTTGCCTGGTCTTGTAAATCTATTACATGACTTTGAACGGTAATGTTGAAAGGGTGGGCTTCATAGGGTGTGGATGGAACCTCAGTGTCTATAAATGGCCTTGAAAAGGGGTTGGGAGGACCCATGTGTTTGACTTGGGAGGTTACAAGGCCAGGAGTAGGTTTTTACACATTTGTTGGGAAGCCTGACCAGCCCCTGGAGCACTATAACTCAGTGTCTTGTGTTCATATCTGTCCAGTAAAATCAGGCCAGGTCAAATCATACAGCTATCCCCTGCAGGCTGCCAATCTTTCCGACTAAAATTCCATTTCAGGTGCTCCTTTATTCCTGGCTTCCTGACTTCTGCCACAGATTTCTGCCGGGCTATGTGGGAGGTGTCCAAGAAGGTGCCGTAACTCCAGCAGGTAACCTTTCCCCTCCGTTGGTAGGTGTCTTTCCTTGGCCACCTCATGTCCCTGGCTCCCAGAGCTGCTCTTCCACACTGAGTCCCAGATAAGAACTAATTTAGTTTGGATGTCGTCCACTAGGCTGCAAGGTTCCAGAAACATCCGTGCCATCATAGACATGGCTTCTTCCTCACTCAGGAATGCACTCCTTGATTCTGCTGGCCTCTAGTCCCACTGCTTCACAGTGGTGTGGCAAGCCCAGCCCTACCACTAACCCATGGGTCATCTCTAAGAACCCTCAGGGAGCCCAGCTTCATACCACTAATGGCATGGGTTGGAATCCCGCCTATTTCTCTAGCAGAAAGCTCTCAGAGACACCGCGGCAGACACAAGTGGAGTGTGGGAGAACATAGGGTTGGCCTTGCCTTACCTGCCACTGGATTGACCTTGCTAACACCTCACAGACCTAAAGAGCATGAAAAGCAACTTGTAGAGGTCTCCCGCTCTGGCTTTGGTAGGAGCAGCCATTTCTCACTGTGTGAGGGGTGCCACTGGCTTGAAAGCCTGGGTATGCAACAGAAGATGCCCTCCTTCTGGAATGGTACCCGGGGGCTCCAGCCAGGGGTCTAAAGCAACAGAGGTCAAGGAGCAGGTAGGACATGAGGCAGGTACACAGCCAGGCCATGTGATCCAACGAGAGTGCTCTGTTTGATCCTGCAGGGGTTGTAAACAAGTATGAGGTGAACGGACTGCAAGCCTGGCTCATTACTCACTTCCTCTGGTTTTTGAACGCTTACCTCCTATCCTGGTTCTCCCCCACCATCATCTTTGACAACTGGATCCCACTGCTATGGTGTGCCAACATTCTGGGCTATGCTGTGTCCACATTCGCAATGATCAAGGGCTACCTGTTCCCCACCAGTGTGGAAGACTGGTAAGTTCCTTAGTCACTGGTCAAGCCTAGAATGGATGGTAGATACCTCCACCCAGGGTTGTGTGCTCCCATGCAGATAAGTTGAGAAGCCTTGAGAAGTGAGATCTGGGATCAGCCTTTTGGAAGTCTGGATTTTCTTGCTTGAGAGGCAGCCAAGGCTGCCATGGGAGCAGCTAAACCAGAAGGACAGCTTCTGATGAGGCAGAGGTAGATCATTGCCTCTGTCTTTGATTATCTCTTGTGAAACAGCCTTAGCCTTGGAAAAGAATCTTGTTATTTTTATCATCACTGCTTCCCAGGAGATCCCTGCTTGCTTGAAGCATTCTCATGGAAACTTTGGGTTAGAGGCCAACCATCAGTTCCATCCCATCTGCCTACCCATCCATTTACTCATCTGTTCATCTATCCATCTACCCACTTACCATCTATTTACTCATCCATCTACCCTCACAACCACTTGTCTAACCTTCCATACACCTACCCACCCATACACCCATCTATCTCTCCATCCATCTATCCATTCATCAACCTACCCACCAACCCATCCATTCATCTATCCATCCACCCACTACACACTCACTCATATATCTATTTATCCATCTACCTACCCTCTTATATACCCATACACCCTTCCATCTACCTATCCACTCATTCATCCATCCACTTACCCATCCACCCATCCATCTACTCAATCATCTATATATTTCCCCATCCACCCACCCATCCAACCACCCAACCATCCATCCATCCATCCATCCATCCATCCATCCATCCATCCATCCATCCATCTGTCCCTCCATCCACTCATGTACCAATCAGCAGATATTTGGTGAGGTCTTCTGGAATTCTTAATTTTGTCTGGGGATCCAGATGAAAACAGAACATCCCATCCTTAGCTGTTGGTTTTGGCTTGGGGAACCGTACTCAGATGAGGATGCTGTGTGGCTTGTGTTACCTTGCCCTGCAGGTTACTGCCGTACTGCCCTTTGTGGCTTCCAGGGCTGTTGCTGCTTTTGAAGATGTGACTGATGTTTTAGTTCTTTCTGCTTAGCCTGACGGTGGGAAGTAGACATGAGAACCTGCTGTCATAGCTAGCAATAATCCCTCTGCGTGCACAGTAGGCTATACCTAGGAAGGGTCTCCACCCAGGTTATCTCAGCTAATTCTCTGCCCTAGTCTAGAATAAGGAGTCTGCTGTGGGCCCAGGTGACCAAGACCATGAGTGGTCACTGAAGTTGTGGAGCAGGGAGAAATGTGGGCCCTGGAGCTTAGGCTGTGAGCACGGGACACTTGCCACTTAATCCTTATTCTGTGTCTTTGCTGTGCACTGTGTACTCTAAGCGAGAACAAATGTGGATGTGGGGCTGAGGGAAGGACTGCCACGTTCTCCCCTCCGTGGACACTTTGTGGTTATGGCTGCACCCTTGCTGCCTCCTTTACTTGCCAGCACCTGAACACTGGTGTCCACAAAGCTGGATGAGCCACATTAAATTAAATTTGATTAAATGTGACGTTGGAGGGTGGGGAATATGGCTCGGTGGTTAAGAGCACTGGCTGCTCTTGTAGAGGACCTGGGTTTGATTCCCAGCACTCACATGGCAGTTCACAACTGTCTATAACTCCAGTTCCAGGGGATCCCAGGCCCTCTTCTGGCCTCTGAGGACACTGTATACATATGATGCACAGACAAGCATTAGGGTAAAACACTCATATACATAAAATAAATCTAAAACAAAATTTTAATGTATCTTTTGTTGATGTTTTTAAGCAAATTCACAGGCAATTTCTTCTACAACTATATGATGGGCATTGAGTTCAACCCTCGCATTGGAAAGTGGTTTGACTTCAAGCTGTTCTTCAATGGACGCCCAGGGATCGTGGCCTGGACCCTTATCAACCTGTCCTTTGCTGCCAAGCAGCAGGAGCTTCATGGCCATGTGACCAACTCTATGATTTTGGTCAATGTCCTACAGGTAACTTAGTGTGCTTACAGCTGGGGAGGGTGGGCATCATACCTGCTGGGCTCTGGGAGATTTCTCAGCATGCCATCCATTCGGAGCTGGCCCCTCCAGGCCACAGTGAGCACATGTTGAGAATCTACCCTTATATGGATGCCATACTGCTACTGTGCTAGCCCCAGGAGGGACGAGGTAGACACCATGCCGTCTGGCCCTTAGGGACTGCACTCAGATGGGATCTGAGAGTACATGGGCTTTTGTTAACCAGCTAGAGAAGGGAGACCACAGGCATACTCCAGGCACAAGCAGTGGCCTGTGTAGTCCACGGGTGGGAGAGGCTGAGACGGTGAGGAAGGGCCTCTGTCTGGAGCATTGAAAACTAGGGAGCTTGTGGCCAGGTGGGACCAACATGGGCCCTTTTGGGGATTTCCATCAACTCCTGAGCAGTTATCACTCAGGAGGCTGCAGCAGGAGGATTCTTGTGAGTTCAAGGCTGCCTGGGGGCTACGTATTGAGTTTGAGAGCTGCCTGGACCAGGGTGTGAGACCCTGTTTCAAGAACAACACGATTAGAGAGATGGCTCTGTGGTTAGAGTACTTCCCCTAAAAGCATGAAGGCCAGGGTTAGGATCCCCAGAATCCATGTAAATGCTGGGTGGATGTGGTAGCCCACCCATAATTCCAGCCTCAGAAGGCAGAGGTAGGGGATTTCCAGAGTAAGCTAACTAGTGAGATTAGCCATCAGTGAACTCTGGGTTTGACTAAGAGGCCTTGACTCAATGAATAAAGTGGAAGACTTCAACCTCTGGCCTACACACATACACACACACACACACACACACACACACACACACACACACACACACGAGGCACATGCATCCACATATATATGTGTCCCCACACATGTACTGCATACACATATGTACAAAAGAAAAGGAAAAAAACAAAACAAAACAGTAATAACAAAAGAAGTAGTGAGAAAAAATGCCCAGTGGTGTTGGGATGTGGCCTGGAGCTTGTGTCCAGCAGGACTGCAGGGTGCCAGGTGAGAATGATTGCCGAGGGGGAGGAGGCCAGCAGGAGGCCTTGGGCACAGCTCAGGCAGGCTAACTGTGCTGGGGTAGGACCAGACTGGATGGGGTAAGTCCCTGCCTTCCACCGGCTCTGGTCGTTTGCACCTGTGGACCTGAGGAGTAGGTGATATGGCCAGGATCATGGCCTCTGGGAGGAGTCTTCTCTGTGGTCCTCCGTGAGGCTCCTTCTGTGCTGGGGCCTAGAGATGGATGCAGAAGAGACCCACTTTTCCTGAGAGCACTGGGTCTGGGCTCCTCGGGCCAGCTTCCCGTCACAGCCAAGGGACTGTGTGTGGGTATTGTAGGCAAATCCCAGCATGCCTGTGTGAGGTGCCACTCCCCACTTGTAAGGGACATGCTAGGGCAGGGTGCTCTGATGCTGTTGCTTATGTAACTGTGGCTAACACACCTTAGTGATGAGTCTGGAGTCTCTGGAAGGCTCCCTAGGTGTCCCAGCCATAGTCATAGCTTATGGCCTCATGTTCCCTTGAGATGGGAAGTGACAAAGCAAAGCAGGGTCTTTGCTTCTTGCCCATCTCTGTGAATGGACCTCAGTCTTCTTGGACACCTTATGTGTGTCATGGTTCTGAGGGGCAGCTGACAGGGGCCAAAGCTGGGACACTCACCCTGTGGATGTCTTTGTTGGTGTCTATCACTCAGGGCCAGCATCCCAGGGACAGTCCCTGAGCCCTTCCATCCTGAGTCACCTCTGCTCTGAGCTCCACATCTCATGTCACCAGTGGGAGCCGTAGCTGGGAGCTCCTCCTGCTGACGGACAGTGGCCCCTCCACCCCATGATTGTTCCCAGCCCCACAGCGACTTAGTCACGTTACTTCACAACATCCCAGTTGCCCATCCCCCGTCCCTCCCTTGCATGGGGCTGTGATGGTAACAGTGGTGTCTCTGTCTTGCAGGCCATCTATGTGTTAGATTTCTTCTGGAATGAAACCTGGTACCTGAAGACCATTGACATCTGCCATGACCACTTTGGGTGGTACCTGGGCTGGGGTGACTGCGTGTGGCTGCCCTACCTCTACACACTGCAGGTGAGGAGCCAGGGTGCTGGGACAGGATGACCACCCTGGGCATTAACTGTGTGGTCTTCAGCTGCTCCTGAGCAGATACGTATGTTGAGCTTGCCAAGGTGTTAGCCCCTGGGGCTCACTGGACTAGTGTCTTCTCCCATGAGGGGAAAGTTCCTTGTATCACAGATATCCTCCACCCACTCTGCACTGAAAGTATCCAAAGTGCATATAACTCACCTGGCCTACCAACTGAAGCTCAGCCTTGCCCTCGTGGCCATGGCTGGGCAAAGTTATCCCACATAAGGCCTGGAGAGCTGCTGAGAACTGTACAGAAATTGAGCAGCAGATGGTGTGGAATGGCTTTTGAACCATGTTAGGTCTGGGAAGCCCTGGGATTGCACCCATCTGAGCATGTCCCTAGTCATCCTGCAGTCAGGGCAGAACCCCCAGCTCAACCAGGCAGGGTAGAGCCATCAGGGTGGCCAGCAGTGACTCAAGCTGGGCTGTATGTCCTAATCCCCACCTCTCGGCTATGTCCGCACCATGGTAGAAGTGTGCCTGCTCATCAGAGGCTGGAAGGAGTTCAGAGCAGCACAGAAGGCTGTTGTTGGCCTCTCCAGGTGGGAGTCGGTGAGGTGGGCCTCTGGCAGCTGCTTGCGTAGCTGATGGTGACATGGGCTGTGGAGTGATCTGGCTACCTATGCACGGGTGCTGGGAAAGTGGTAGTTCCCAGCAAGGAGGAGGGTGGAGAGTAAGGACTTGGACGGTGTCAGCCCCCGACTTTCACTAACTGTAGGTCCTCACCAGCCATGAGCAGCTCACATGGTCCGGTGTTTGCATTGATTGGGCACCTGCTCATGGGCCGCCTCATTGTATCTGCAGTACCGGTGTGTGAACTGGTGACAGAGACCGAACTTACACAAGTCTTTCTATCTAGCAGGCCTTGTTTCAGCCTTAGGATACAGTGGCTTCTGTGTTGAAAGGTCCACAGATTAAGCCAGACATGCATTGGAAGTATTTTTTTTTTAAACTTTCTGGTCTTCTTGAATACTCCCAGCTCTTGGGAGGTTGAGGTAGGAGGATCAGGAGTTCAAAGTCACCCTCAGCTACATAGAGAGTTCAAGGTCAGCTTGGGCTACATGAGACTATCTCAAAACATAAACAAAAAACTGTGCTGAATGAATATGGAGGTTTTTTTTTTTCTGTGTCAGTATTCCCTAAATGTGATCTAACAATCATTTGTTCAGCATTTACATTTTTTTTTTTTCTTCAAGACAAGGTTTCTGTGTCCTGGAACTTGGCTGTCCTTGCCTTGACTATCTTGGAACTCGCTCTGTAGACCAGGTTGGCCTTGAACTCACAGAGGTCTGCCTGTCTGCTTCCCAGTGCTGAGATTAAAGGCATGGTCACCGCCACCTGGCCAGCATTTACATCTTAATGGACTTCACATAGGCAATTAAACATCTCTATTATATAGTATATTGTAGATAATTGGCATCTCTTTAATCTAGAGGTGACTTCAGGTTTATAGGGGGATGTGCACAGGTTATAGACAAACACTACACTGTCTCTTGTTTTTTTTGTTTATTATTTTAGATTTATGTTTTCATTATCAGTGTGTGTGTGTGTGTGTGTGTGTGTGTGTGTGTGTGTGTGTGTGTGTGTGTTTATGCCCATGAGTACAGGTGCCCACAGAATCCAGAAGGGGGCACTAGAACCTCTGGAGCTGGAATTTCAGGCAGTTGCAAGCTGCTCCACATGGATGATGGGTCCTCTGTAACTGCTGAGCCATCTCTCCAGCTCTGTTTTTATTTTGAGGTAGTCTTACTATGCAGCCCTGGCTGGCTGGCACTCACTGTGAAGCAAAGCTGGCCTTCAGCTATTATCCTCCTGCCTCAGCCTGAGTGCTGGGATTGTGGGTGAGAGCCACCACATCTGTTTATGTACCTGTCTCACATGGAGGGATTGAGCACAATGGATTTGGGTGTCCATGGGGGCGTCCTGGAACCTGGCCTTTGTGTTCTGAGGCACAGCCATATGGCTATGAGATGTGTGTATACAGATATATTCTTTATTCTGTATTTGTTTTGGGGGTCTCTCAAGGATCAGAATAAGCAGGAGCCGGGGTGATGATGGGGCCTGGTAAGTCCCAAACTTTCAGTGGGGGCCTGGAAGCCAGGAGAAGGCTGCTGTTAGAGTTCAAGATCGAAGACTGCCTGCTGGCAGCATCCTCTTTTCCCAAGGGAGGTTGGTCTTAATGTATTAAATGAGGTCCACCCACATTGTGGGTGTTTATCTGCTTTACTCAGTGCTTATTTAAATGTTAATCTCAGCTGGAGAGATAACCTCAAGGGTTAAGAGTGTGCTGCATCATCAGGAGGACCAGAGTTCAGATCCCAGCACCCAGAGAACAAACTGGGAGTCCCATGCATGCCTGTAACCCTAGGGCAGAAACAGAAGGATGACTGAGCCTTCTCAGCTCCTAGCCTAGCCAAGAAAACTTGAGCCCCAGGTTCAGGGAGAGATCCAGCCTCAAAGAAGAAGGTGGAGCGTGACAGAGGAGGACAGCAGACACTTTCTTCTGATTGCTTCATGTGTACTCAAGTGCATATACATGTACACACAAAAAAAATAAATGTTAGTCTCATCCTCACAACTTGTGGTTGACCAAATATGAGTACAGTGGTCTACGCAAGTTGATAAATAAAATCAGCTGTCATCACGATATTCACATTATCTTATGTGTTGTATACTTTACTTTTGTACAGTAGAATGATTTACCAGTTCCAACCAATGGTGATCCAATGACAGTTTTTAGACCTTGTGATGATGTAAACACGGTTGTCTTCATTGGCACACAGAATGCAGCAGCTGCAGAACCCAGTCAGTCGAGTGATCAGAAAGCAGTAGACCCTGTAACCAGGGAGGGTGTTGAGGGGCTGAGTGTATTCACCCTGCTTTCTTCCTCCCCTCTCTTGCCCTCCCTCTCTCTCCCTCTGCTTGCCAGTCCTTGGAGTGGCACCTGGACCCTGGGCATGCTAAGCAACTGTTCTATCACTGTACCACATCTTCTGCCCTCTCCTCTTACTTATTTTGAAACGAGGTCTGATGAGGGTTTAATAAACTGTCCAAGCAGGTCTTGAACTTGCAGCCCTCCTGCCTCATCCCCCTGAGTCCTGGGACTACAGATGTGTGCCATTATGCCTGGCCCTATGTATCTTAATGGAAAAGAAAACTGGTGTGATGTGTCTGGGGCAGGGGCAGGGTCTGCCCTCCTCAGCCCACACTACTGCCCACTGCGCTCCATGATGGGCCACCCTTCATCTCTCTCCTCCTATCCTCTCTCCCTACAGGGCCTGTACTTGGTGTACCACCCTGTGCAGCTCTCCACTCCCAATGCTGTGGGCATCCTGCTGCTCGGCCTGGTGGGTTACTATATCTTCCGAATAACCAACCATCAGAAGGACCTGTTCCGTAGGACAGATGGACGCTGCCTCATCTGGGGCAAGAAGCCCAAGGCCATCGAGTGCTCCTACACATCAGCTGATGGGCAGAAACACCACAGCAAGCTGTTGGTGTCGGGCTTCTGGGGTGTGGCCCGCCACTTCAATTATACTGGGGATCTGATGGGCAGCCTAGCCTACTGCCTGGCTTGTGGTGGCGGCCACCTCCTCCCCTACTTCTACATCATCTACATGACTATCCTGCTCACCCACCGCTGCCTCCGTGACGAACACCGCTGTGCCAACAAGTATGGCCGCGACTGGGAGCGCTACACGGCTGCAGTGCCCTACCGCCTGCTGCCTGGAATCTTCTGAGGACCATCCTGGGAAGCATAGGGAGGCTTTATCAAATGCGTGGAGTTGGATGCATGGGGGCTGGCATCCCGGCTTCCTCCTGCAGGGGTGTCAGTTTGCTCATCTGGAAAATGGAGAGCCTGGTGCCCAACAGTGTCTGTCTGGTGGCAGCTGGACTGACCCTCCAGCAGACTGGTGGTTTTCTTGGTTGAGCATCCTGAGGGCAGAGGACCTTGGCCCTTTCATGTCTGTCTATGTTGGGAGCCCTTGATCTGTGTTGCCCAGATGGCTTAGGCTTACCATGTGTCTCCCAGGACTGGGCCGTCCTGTTAAAATTGGAGACAATGTGGGATCTAAGGATTTTGACACTGCCCCCTTCCCCTCCTGTTCTGCCATGGTGGACTGGACCCATGGGCCATTTTTGTCTGAAGAAGTGTGCAGTGTTGATCAGCAGAGGGCTCAGAGGACATTGCAGGAAGAAGGCTTTGTCTTTAGGTTCTTGTTCCTTGTTCTTACCCCAGGAGTGCCAGGCAGTGGACTGGAAAGTCAGTGGTAGGGACTTCACAGTCCCTGGCTAATCTGCTAAAGTCTGTGTGACATGAGACAGTTTCCAGGACAAGACTCCCTGAGGACCCACCCACCTAGCAGCTTAGCCACCTGCCCTCTCCTGGAAGGTGCTTATTGTTCACCCCAAAACACTTGGTTCGAGGGTAAACAGATTTGGCTTAGACAACCCAGAATGTATCACCAGCCAGTGGCCTCAGCCACACCTTCCCCACTAGGAGTTCCAGTGGTGCGGAGGGGACCCGTTCTCATTAGGGATACTGGCCCTCAAAACTCAGGGTATTCTGTAAAACTAGATAGGATCCTCTTAGTCTTACTGATGATTCTTTCTATTAAATCTGCCTTTTTAAATGTGCCACACTGTGCTGTCTCCTGAATGGGCCTGACCAGTTCCAGAGGTGGGGATGGGGGGTGTTATACGGCATAGGATGGAACCCCAGGAAGTATCAGAAGCAGTGCACAGGGCACTGTCAAAGCTTCATATGCTATTGGGTATCGGGATGAACTGTGCCCCAGACCTCTGTAATCCCCCATCAGTCCGGTCTTTGCTGGGTAATTTACTTGCTGGAGGCGAGGAATCCATTCCATTTGCCGGTGACAGGAAGCCAGCATGTTTAGCTGCCTCAAACGAATGCAGAAGCTACACGGCTGAGCCTGGACTTTAGTTTCTGGAGAAGCGGAGGTGAATGAGAGGTGAGTGGTGCCCACAGCCCTGACACAGCTGGTCTGCTTCCGGTTAGAGCAGGTTGAACATTGACAGCTGCTCCTAGAAAGAGTCCTGGATCCCACCAGCCTAACTTGGTGATCTCCTGGCCTGTCTGAGAATGTGGACACAGCGGTTTCAGGCATCTTTATTGGCCACACATTGGCACTTTCATTTCTCCCTTGAGCAAGGTCCTAAGGATGCTGGGATATGGTGGCTGTAAACTTAGATACCAGGTCTCACTGTGTACTTGTGAACTCTGGCTCTGCCTTCTGAAGGCTATAAAACCTTGAGTAGGTGACCCACCCTCTCGTGGCCTCAGCATCCTCCTCTGTGTGTGCTGAAGGTCAGAGTTCAGTCTTCCTGTATTGCTGGAGAAAGACATTTAAGCTCCTGTGGTAGGAGGCCTGGATTCAAATGTCTGTAGTGCTTGTCAATTGCTTATATGGTTCTAGTTTGTTTTAGCCTGGGAGCCCAGCTATGGTTTAGGGCTTTGGTGTGGTGCCTAAAGCGGGGAACTAACAAGGCAACTCCACATAGTTAATCTGGTAGTTAAAAGAGGTTTATTTTGGGATAACTTACAACCAGTAAAGGGGTTGGTTACAAGATCCGGAGAGGCGAGAGGTGCAGTCCAGCATGGTTCTCTGGAGAACTCTGACTCGGTCTGCCATCCAGTGTCCAGGATCATGAGGAGCCAAGAGAGCCGGCATGTATGCATCTCAGGTCGTCAGGGCTCCCGTCTCGGTCATGACCCAGGGGCAGGTCATAGGCTTGTGTGGCAGTTACCTGCTGCCTTACTAGGGGCAGTGCTTCAAGGTCAAAGCTGGAACAGCTGCCCACTAGAGGTGGCCTCACCTCTGGTGCTCAGTGACTGCTGGGCTGTGGTCTGCACTCCCAGAGCTCTGACTGCTGTGGGCCTGTCTGTCCTGCCTACCTTGCCACCACAGATGAAGCCCACTCCCTCTGGAGTGAAGACAGTAAGCCACAGAGCCCAGGACCATAGACTGTGTCAGCCTCTGCCATTCAGCAGCTACAGTTCTCAGTACAGCCTCCCACCAGGCTTTTCGTGGTACTTCCAAGGTGGGGCTAGCTGAACTGTGCTCTGGCCAGAGGCACCCTGACAGTCTCCTCACACCCCATCAGGCATCAGACAGACCCAGAGAGATTGAGTGTTGGAAACCATGGGTACAATCAGAGTGACTGGAGGGATCATTTGTCCTTTGTCCCTTGAGATAAAAACTGGATCTCCAGCAACAGGGCCAAGACATCTGCAAACTTGTTTTCCAACCAACCCTCGGAACACAACTTCACAGCAGTGTAACACGTCTGTGTTTCTGGAGAGCCCTTGGTTACACGGACCTTTTGTGACAACATTGGGTGACTCAAATGGGATGAGGGGATTGAAGCAATCTGCCCTGAAAAATGTGCCTGGCAAGTAGCTGAGACCAGGTTTAAAAGTAGGTGTCTTCATCCAGTCCTACGACAAGGGACAGGCCAGGAGCCCTGGGGCAGAGTGCATGGAGTGCTCACACACAGGACCATTATTTTGAGATCTGTTCCACAGCACAGGAGCCATTGTTAATAATACACTGTTTTTCCTCTTTAGTTTTTTTTTCCTAAAACAGTAAAATCTCCCATGTAGTCTAGGTTGGCTGTGGGGCGTTTACCCAACCATCCCCACAGTTCCCCAGAGTTTTCTTGAGTCAGAGCAGCAGGAAATATTAGATAGAAGGATTTATTGCAGAGAATATCACGGAGATAAACAGATAGAAAATAAAGGATAGCCTCCAGAAGGCCTGGAACCTATTCCAACGGGCCCCGACTGTCTCTGCCCCAGGGTTTTTATAGAGACGCCAAGGGGTGGAGCAAAAGACCTCCTCCCCCAGCACAGCCAAGTGCAAACCATCTCAGACACCTGCACTCAGGCCCGTGGTCCTAATCATCCTCTATGCGGACCTGCTGGGTAAAGCCACGAAGAACCCGAGAACGGGCTGCCACAGTTGGCCCAGAACCTGTGGCAAACTTTTGCCTCAGCCCCCAAGACCTGGGCTTACAGATGTGTATTCCCCTGTTTGCCTGGCTTCTGGATTGAAAATGTTTTAAAAAGTTTTTTTAGATGTATTTATTTTTATTTTATGTGTATGAGCATCCTGCCAGTATGGATGTGTCTGGGGGTTTTTATTACTGTGAAGAGACCATGATAACACAGTAACTCTTATAAAGAAAACATATAATTGTGGTGGTGGCTTACAGTTTCAGAGGTTCAGTCCATTTTCACCATGATGGAGAACATGGCAGCATGCAGGCAGATGTGCTGCAGCTGAGCGTGCTACATCTTGCAGAAAACAGGAAGTCAACTGAGACACTGGGCAGTATCCTGAGCATAGGAAACCTCAAAGCTTGCCCCTACAGTGACATATTTCCTCCAAAAAGGCCATTCCCACTCCACCAAAGTCACACCTCCTGATATTGCCACTCCCTATGAGATTATGGGGGCCAATTACATTCAAACTCCCACAGTATGTAAGAGCACTGAATGAAGGTCTGGTGCCCAGAGAGCAGAAGAAGGAACTGGATCCCCTGAAACTGGAGTTACAGATGGTTGTAAGCTGCCATGTGGGTGCTGGGAACTGAACTCCAGGCCTTGCTTTAAAATATTTTAAAAAGAATTGCCTTTGTGGGCTGGGGAGTTGGCTCAGTTGGTAAAGTGTTTGCTATGAAACCATGAGGACTGAGTTTGATTCTCAGAACCCACATGAGGAAAGCTGGGTGTGGTGGTGTGAGCTGGGAATCCACTGAGGAGACAAGAGACCAGTGGGTTGCTGGGGCTCACTGACTGGCCAGCCTAGTGAATTGGCGATCAATGGGTACAGTGTTTGCTCTGTAAGCTTGAGGACCTGAGTCCTCATCCACAAAAAGCCAGATATGAGCATCTATAATCCCAGGTTCAAGTTAAAATGGGAGCCAGAGGCATGTGGACAGAGCAGGGAGCCCTTTCTCCAACAAGGTGAAGGTGAGGACCAATACCTGAGGTGGTCCCCCCTTCACCAACTCTCTCTCTCTCTCTCTCTCTCTCTCTCTCTCTCTCTCTCTCTCTCTCTCTCTGTCTGTCTCTCTCTCTCTCTCTCTCTCTCTCTCTCTCTCTCTCTCTCTCACACACACACACACACACACACACACACACACACACACACACACACACAAAGGGTGATTTAAGCCATCCACAGGGGTCCATTGTTCTTGCCCTTAGAGGCTCAGAGATGGCAGCTTCCATCTGGTTCTCCCTCAGCCTCCTCCACAAGCCACCAATGTTAGTTATCAGAAAGCTGTCTTGCTCCTGGCTTTCATTTGAGTAATTTTGTTTTCTGAGAGGCCCAGGCCTCTGCCTTTCCAGGTAGGCAGGCAGGAGTGAGCCAGGAGTCATGGATGTCATACCTAGGGCACTGAGACCATGTGTCTCTGATGCCTTCCAAGTCCTCTATCTTCATCTGTTCTTGCCACAGTTCCTTTTTGCAGCCATGCTACTTGGCTCCAGCACCTTGGCTGAGAACTCTCCCAGGGCCGTGCTAAGCCAGAAGCCAGGAAGGAACTGCAGAATCTGGGAGGACCTGCTCTCAATCCTCCTCCCTCAGCCAGTGGAGGGTCATCAGATTTCAGTCCCTAGAGCTCTGGTTGTGGTGGCAAGCCTCTCCTCTCAGTGGCCATCCTGAGTCTCCTTGCTCTGGGCTCTTCTGTAGCAGCCTCCAAGATGGTACCTCTAGACCCACCTGCAGGCAATCCTGTTATCTGAAGAGCTCTCCACCCAGAATAGCACTGACCTGTGTAATCAGTAGACTGTAGTAACACAAAATGGAATTCCATCTTCCAGATCTGCATGGAGGTTCAACAGCGCGAGGTGGCGGGGGTGAGGAGGGGGAGATATAACCCATCCTTCTAGCAATGGCTTGTGACTTGTGAATCAGAGTCTGGAAAGTTCTATTGGAAAGCCTTCCACTTGTCCCTACCTGTTCCCATGCCTTGGCTTCTGGTTAAGTAGCAACTGTGTCTACTGAGCCTAGAGGTCCTGGCTGTGTGTCTGTGGCCTCTCTCAACTGGAACCTTGGACAGGATCCACTGCAGCCACTGTCACATGGGACTGTAAGAAATAGATTTCCAAAGTGCCTTGAGCCACCTCAGGTCCAGTTAGACATGAATAAAATCTCTGGACCCCAAAGCTAGTCTGTGGTGATATTGTGTTCCCCAATATATTGTGCACCTTAATAAACTTATCTGGGTTCAGAGAACAGAACAGCCACTAGATAAACATAGAGGCCAGAACATGGTGGCACACACACCTTTAATCCTAGCCTTCTGGAAGCAGAGATCCATCCAGATCCCTGTGAGTCCAAAGACACAATGGAAACAGCCAGGCATGGTGACACATGCCTTTAGTCCCAGGAAGTGATGGCAGGAAGCAGAAAGGTATATAAGTTGTGAGGACCAGGAACTAGAGCCTGGTTAAGCTTTTAGGCTTTGAGCAGCAGTTCAGCTGAGATTCATTCCAGATGAGGACTTCCAGTTTGAGGAAACAGGATCAGCTGAGAAGGTGGCCAGTGAGGTTATTGTGGCCTGTTCTGTCTCTCTCATCGTTCATTGTTCACCCCAATGTGGCAGGGTCCTGTGCTGTTTTTCCCTTTGAGGGAGGGGGCCAAGTAGGCACAGAGTCAAACCACACAGACTCAGGGGGAATGTTGAAACAACAAGCTCAGTTTATTCTGTTAGAGGCAAGGCTTATGTACCCTCCACCCCTCACTGGGGGGAGGCCTGATGAATATGTATCTGCTGGTGTGACATGGCTGTCTCTCATTGGTCCAGGTCATCTCCAGATCATGTTTCAGCTGCTGTTGCTAAGGCCCTTAGGCAGACCTCTCAGAAAGTATCTTTTTTAATTGCTAGGCCTCAAGCCTGCTAGCTATGAGTTATCCCACACCCTAATACCTGGCTCCAGGTTTGTTTTTATTAATAAGACCTTTTAATATTCATGCTACATCTGGCACCCAATGTTAGTGGTTTGAATTCAAGAAAAAGCTACTTGCCTATGGCCTTGCAAGGCCCCAGTTCAGACCCAAGCTACAGGTTGCCAGTTGTGGTGGCACACTGGTTGGATTTAATGAAGGAGGTATAGGCAGGAGGATCCCAAGTTTGAGGCTGACCTAGGAGGCTTGCTAAGGAGAGGCTTCGGCCTGGGCCGAGCCACAAACGGTGGAGGTGGGACCATGGAGGCAGTGGCTGCTGCTCCGAGTTGCTGGCTCCTTCTCATCCTGTTGGTGACTTGGTTGATGCTGCTACCTGAGACAAAGGGTTTACTGCTGCTTGTTCAGAGAAGAATTGCCAGGACCATTGTATTACAAGAAAGCTTTGGCAGAGGTCAGTTTGGAGAAGTTGGTGAGGCAAATCTTGGGGAAAAGTTGCTGTGAAGATATTCTTTCTGGGAAGAACATTCGTGGTTCCAAGAGACATTTATCAGACTGTGATTATTCCTAACCACAGAGGAGGCAAAAAAAAAAAAAAAAAAAAAAATCTGCCATAAACCAGGACCCTGCCTAACACTGACTTTGAAATCTTGAAAAAGATGACAGGATTCCACAATGACAGTTCCACACAGACTATGGTAAAGCCATTAAGCTGATTAATACCCCGGAAAGATCGGCTTTGGACTACAAACTGCTCAGGACAATTTTGAGATGCTAGCTGAGTTGATCCAGATTCACAGACTACTCAAGCAAGGACTTGAGACAAGCCCTGCACTTTCCCATTATGCAAATACTGGACAAATGATACAACTAACTTACTCTCTTAGGACTTGACAATTAATCCAAAATTTTTTTTTTCAGGATTCCCTAAAGATGTCTTTGCCCCTAGGAGGCAAGAAGTAATTTTAAGAAAAAGATGCCCACATTCCCAAGAGGTGGGGTGGGTGTTTTTTTTTTGGTCATTCAATGGTTTATGGTCAGGGTATCCTGTAAAACTAGATAGGATCCTCTTATCCTTGCTGAAGATTCTTTCTATTAAATCTGCCTTTTTAAATGTGCCACACTGTGCTGTCTCCTGAATGGGCCTGACTGTTGGTTAAGTGGCAGTGCTTGTGGCTGGCCACGGCCCGTGGCAGCCATGCCGACTTGGGAGAGTGCTGGATGTATCGGTGATGGAAGAGTCAGGAGGCATGGTTACCTTTCTAGAGCTTTATTGGGAGAGAAAGGGGGAGAGAGAGAAAGAGAGAAAGAGACCTCGGGGAAGGGGGGAGAATTCAGAAGGCGAGAGTGCGGAAAGAGAGGGCACAGAAAGGGCATGCCCGCTTTTGAGGCTGGGATGCCGTCGCAGACTGGTGATGTAATTAAGGACATAATTCTTACATCCCAGACTTTCACTTACTGTAAAAAAAAAAAAAAAAAAAGCAGGTAGATGGGAATAGGAGCGTCATTTCTCTCAAAAGCTGCTTCCAGCTGACTGTTTTACATCGGTTGGCTCTTGGGGGATTCTTCCGAGGTAGACAGGCATTGTGGGATGCTGTCTGCCATTCGTTTGCTCTGGAGACATGTATCCCTCTTGGCTGTGGCTGGGAACCTTCTGTCTGACAAGATGCTGGTGACACAGAAAAAAGCTTAGAGAGAAAAGAATCATTATTATTTTATGTTGGTAGATCCGGCCAGTCCAGATGGATTTTGAAACATGTTAAGCTTTATCAGAGACAGATTATTTTAAAGTACCTGTTTTCTTTACTAGTTCGGTATCCAGGAGACAGGTGATCAATTGTTAAAAGCATCTCACAGTAATAGATGTTTACATTAAAGTCTTTTTTGTAGTGCCCAGGCGCTTTTGGATCTGGGAGTGTAAATTCCTTTTAGCTATTACAGTTTCTTACTTGATGATCTTTGGACTCTGGTTCTGTGGTGGTCCTGTATCATTGGCTGAACAGTGAGTTAGAACAGGGAACTGGGAAGAGAAAAGCTTGTGGTGCATGAGAATTTATTTTTTTTGAAATTAGGAACAAGTCAAAGATCAGGGCCCTGTCTGTATACACGTGAGAAACACAGGCAGTGGATCTGGAGTGAAGCAATGAGCTCTTATTTTACATGGAAATCTTTTTTTCATTGAATAACTCTGAAAGTGCAATTAAATCTGGTGAGGTGGGTAAGGCTGTCCTCTGTACCGACAATAGAGATAGGAGAGGTGACATCACAAAACTCCCAGGACCAAGTCAGAAGTTCTGGAGTCCAGAAGGACAGAAATGGATCGCTTCCTTGTTGTGTTCTGGGTCCCCTGCCATGTCTGTAGCCAAGCCTAGGTCTGCTGGAGGTTAGCTTGATGTACTCATGCGTCTTGTTGCTGGGGGCAGTCAGCTGACTGCGTGTCTTTCTAGGTGGCACTTTTAACAAGGCTGTTGATGGCCTGGCAGGGCATTCCCTAGCCCGTGGCCTTTTTCCTCATTTAAAACAAGGACCCAACAGCTTTTGGGAGTCAGCCAGTGCCAGCACTTGGCAATTTTGTTTTCGGGCTTTTATCTCTTCCCTTGAACACCTTAAATGCCACAGGTGACTCTCCTGCCTGTGCGGTCAGGAGCCTTGCTTTCCAGATGTTTAAGTTTTAGTAGGGGAGGTCTGAGGAACAAGAGATGGATTTTACTCCGTGTCCTGAATTTTTTTTTTCCTGATGATTGATGGCTTAAGGGCAGCTTTTGGAAGATCTGCCAGGAGGCAGACTATAAACTGATCCTTTTGGAAGACTTGTCTGAGGCTATAAGCTGATTTTTGGTTTAAGAGCCATTCTGACTACTGTAAACTTATTTGTATGGATCTTAGTCGCTACTAGACCCCTCTGTGTTTTTCAAGGCAGTTTGAAAATGAGTGGGTGGAGTTAAGGTGAGTTAGGGTGAAAGTCAGTACAAGCTGCCCAAACCGGCCCATTTGAGCCTGCCCACTGCCTTCGGAAGTCAGACAGAAAAGGTTGCACGTGGCAGATGCAGAAATGGGGAAGGAGAAGGGTTCAGAGCTTTAGCAGAAAGCTTGGGGATAAAGTAACTCTTTTATTTGCCCGTTGGCTGGCAGAAGTTTCCGAGAAGCTGTTATGTGGCCAGATTTATCGGTACCTGCCCCTATCTGCCAGTGTAAGTGGTAAATGTATCTGCCCCTTGTCCCATGGCTGTGGCCGAGAGAAAAATAAAAAATTAAAATAACAAACCAGGATCAGACTCCAATCTCGGGCATCCTCAAGGACTGGAGAGAGATCTATGAGTCAGCTCAAGTTACCATCCTCTTCATCAAGGGATGGGAAGGGCTGCGGCTGTGCTGCAGTTGGTCCATGGTGGACCTGAGACAGCATTTACACCCTCGTCAGGAGCGAAAATGCCTGCCATTGTCAGCACAGTGCGAGGACAACCCCTGGGGTGCCCGTCACAAAGAATACAGCTCAGACTACAGCCTAGAGAACGGCAGATTCACTGTGGTGAAGAATCATGGTGGTAGCAGTAGTGGTAGCTGTGTGCGGGTCCAGCAGGGGCGAGGGACTCGGGGTTCTGCTGGATGGGGGAGGAGGCGACAAGCGGCTGTGGTCATAGCAGGTCCTTGGAGGTCTATCTGAGTCTGAACGGCACCAAATATTGGTCAAGCGGAGGCGCTAGTGGCTGGCTGCTGCCCACGGCGGCCATGCCGACAAAGGAGAATGCTGGAGGAAAGCCATGGTTACCTTTCTAGAGCTTTATTGGGAGAGAAATGGAGATATATATATATATATATATATATATATATATATATATATATATATGGAGAGAGAGGGGGGCGGGTGAAGGGAGAGGGAGAGACCTGGTGGAGGGGGGAGAATACGGAAGGAGAGAGTGCAGAAAGAGAGGGCACAGAGAGGGCCTGCCTGCTTTTTAGTCTGGGGCGCCGACACAGGCTGGTGACATAACTAAGTACACAATCCTTACACAGACCAGTTCCAGAGTTCAGATGGGGGGATGTTATATGACATAGGATGGAACCCCAGGAAGTATCAGAAGCAGTGCACAGGGCACTATCAAAGCTTCATATGCTATTGGGTATGGGGTGAACTGTGCCCCAGACCTCTGTAATCCCCCATCAGTCCAGACTTTGCTGGGTCCTTTGCTTGCTGGAGGCGAGGAGTCCATTCCATTTGCCAGAGACAGGAAGCCAGCATGCTTAGCTGCTTCAAACAAATGCAGAAGCTACACAGCTGACCCTGGACTTTAGTTTCTGGAGAAGTGGAGGTGAATGAGAGGTGAGTGGTGCCCACCATTGAGAGCCGCTGGTAGTAAAAGTCCATGAGAGTATACAGCAGTGACAACTAGAGTTCAGAAGGCCAACCTATCAGAACTAAGGGTTCTGTTAGAGGAAACCATCACACAAGGTGTTATGGAATTCGTGCCTTCTGAATGAACTGGCTGTCTCTTGTTGTAAACTTCTTATGCAATAACAGCTATGATTCTCCCCATTTACCATGCATCTCCATGTTATGTGTACATGGAATCTCACAATTGCACCTCAATCTTGGACACAACTTTCCCTATATATTTGGGGTAATTGGACAACTGTCCCCATCTGTGTTTATTTTTCATTAACATATATCTGTCTAGGGCCATTCTCCGGACAATAGTATTTCAGCAAAGATACCATTTTCCAAGGACAAAACTGCACATAGATAAACATTAGCTCATCTCACTCACAGAGAAAAGAACCACTAGCAATTAAATCCTCAACCCCTTACCTTCACCCTGGGTTATTTATACAAGACTCTAATTTAAGAGATTTACTGCTACATTCCTGGGATGATGTTTCAGCCATTTGCTAGATACTGAGTTAAGGGAGTTACTTCCCACTGACCCAAGGAGATTGCCTACAAGGCCAGGCCAGGGATAGGTGCCAAGCTTCTTTCTTGTGCAAATTCAGTTTTTATTCCTCCTCAGCCAGGTGCTATTCCTAGATTTTCTCCTCAGCAATTACTCTGAGTGAAAGTGCTTTTACTAACCAAATGCTACATGCTCTGACATAGGTTGCTTAGCCACCTAGCATATGTCCCCCTCCCTATCAGAAAGCAGCTGCAGCCGGGACGAGCGGGAGAAGTGGCGCCAAAGACAGTTTATTTCTTGTGACTTGTTGACCCCTAACATTCTGCCTAGCCATTTCTAGATTATAGTTTGAGCACACAAATTCCCTAATTGATCTTAGCCTTTAGTTGACCCTACCAGAGAACTCCCCTTTAGTCACTCCCCTTATGGGTTGTAATTGGAAGCTGACAATGAATTGCTTTATGTGTGGATCCTTATCACCTCTTTCTGTGACCCTGAAAACTTCAAACCTCACATTGTTTACCAAAGAATTACTGTGTGGGTATATATACTGGTTCTCTGAGAGCACTGGGAGGATTGATGGAGAAGAACAAAGATGAGAATGAACATGGAAAGAACTGGGTAGACATGAGAGAACTGCAGAACGGACTGAGAGCAGAAGAAACCGAGAGGAGCTAAGTAAGAGAGCAGAAAAGAAACTGTAGATAGAATTGACTCAGAAGAATAAAGTGAATGGAGTAAAGAACTCAGTGTGCTTAGATTCATTGAATATCGCTCAGATTAGACTCCTCAGCTGGTTGGTAGACTCTTCCACAGACCCTGGGACCATAACAGGCTGGACCTATTATTGTTTGCTTTAGTCCACAGCCAGGGCATAGCTGATCTGCTTCCAGTTAGAGCTGGTTGAACATTGACAGCTGCTCCTGGAGAGAGTCGTGGATCCCACCAGCCTAACTTGGTGATCTCCTGGCCTGTCTGAGAATGTGGACACAGCGGTTTCAGGCATCTTTATTGGCCACACATTGACACTTTCATTTCTCCCTTGAGCAAGGTCCTAAGGATACTGGGATATGGTGGCTGTAAACTTAGATACCAGGTCTCACTGTGTACTTGTGAACTCTGGCTCTGCCTTCTGAAGGCTATAAAACCTTGAGTAGGTGACCCACCCTCTCGTGGCCTCAGCATCCTCCTCTGTGTGTGCTGAAGGTCAGAGTTCAGTCTTCCTGTATTGCTGGAGAAAGACATTTAAGCTCCTGTGGTAGGAGGCCTGGATTCAAATGTCTGTAGTGCTTGTCAATTGCTTATATGGTTCTAGTTTGTTTTAGCCTTGGAGCCCAGCTTATATGGTTTAGGGCTTTGGTGTGTGGTGCCTAAAGCGGGGAACTAACAAGGCAACTCCACATAGTTAATCTGGTAGTTAAAAGAGGTTTATTTTGGGATAACTTACAACCAGTAAACGGGTTGGTTACAAGATCCAGAGAGGTGAGGTGCAGTCCAGCATGGTTCTCTGGAGAACTCTGACTCGGTCTGCTATCCAGTGTCCAGGATCATGAGGAGCCAAGAGAGCCGGCATGTACGCATCTCAGGTCGTCAGGGCTCCCGTCTCGGCCATGACCCAGGGGCAGGTCATAGGCTTGTGTGGCAGTTACCTGCTGCCTTACTAGGGGCAGTGCTTCAAGGTCAAAGCTGGAACAGCTGCCCACTAGAGGTGGCCTCACCTCTGGTGCTCAGTGACTGCTGGGCTGTGGTCTGCACTCCCAGAGCTCTGACTGCTGTGGGCCTGTCTGTCCTGCCTATCCTGCCACCACAGATGAAGCCCACTCCCTCTGGAGTGAAGACAGTAAGCCACAGAGCCCAGGACCATAGACTGTGTCAGCCTCTGCCACTTGCCAGCTACAATTCTCAGTACAGCCTCCCAACAGGCTTTTTGTTTTACTTCCAAGGTGGGGCTAGCTGAACTGTGCTCTGGCCAGAGGCACCCTGACAGTCTCCTCACACCCCATTAGGCATCAGACAGACCCAGAGAGATTGAGTGTTGGATACCATGGGTACAATCAGAGTGACTGGAGGGATCATTTGTCCTTTGTCCCTTGAGATAAAAACTGGATCTCCAGCAACAGGGCCAAGACATCTGCAAACTTGTTTTCCAACCAACCCTCGGAACACAACTTCACAGCAATGTAACACATCTGCATTCTTGGAGAGGATCGGTTTCATGGACATTTAGTGACAACATTGGGTGACTCAAATGGGATGAGGGGATTGAAGCAATCTGCCCTGAAAAATGTGCCTGGCAAGTAGCTGAGACCAGGTTTAAAAGTAGGTGTCTACGCCGGGCGGTAGTGGCGCACGCCTTTAATCCCAGCACTCGGGAGGCAGAGCTAGGCGAATCTCTGTGAGTTCAAGGCCAATCTGGGCTACCAAGTGAGTTCCAGGAGAGGCGCAAAGCTACGCAGAGAAACCCTGTCTCGAAAAACCAAAAAAAAAAAAAAAAAAAGTAGGTGTCTTCATCCAGTCCTACGACAAGGGACAGGCCAGGAGCCCTGGGGCAGAGTGCATTGAGTGCTCACACACAGGACCATTATTTTGAGATCTGTTCCACAGCACAGGAGCCATTGTTAATATACACTGTTTTTATCTTTTTAGTTTTTTTCCCTTAAACAGTAAAGTCTCTCGTGTAGCCCAGGTTGGTCCAGAACCTGTGGCAAACCTTTTGCCTCAGCCCCCAAGTCCTGGGGTTACAGATGTGTATTCCTATGCTGCTTTTGGATTGAAAATGTTTTAAAAAGTTTTTTTAGATGTATTTATTTTTATTTTATGTGTATGAGTGTCCTGCCAGTGTGGATGTGTCTGGGGGTTTTATTACTGTGAAGAGATGTAGCTGGAGAGATTTTCTCTCCAGGTCCCACGAAGTTTGCCAGTCCTGGAGCCCACTTATAAAATAAACACACAGATGCTTACATTATTTAAACTGCTTGGCCATTAGCTCAGGCCTATCATTGTCTAGTTCTTACTCTTATTTTTTTTTTTTTTCCGTTTTTCGAGACAGGGTTTCTCTGTGTAGCTTTGCGCCTTTCCTGGGAGTCGCTTGGTAGCCCAGGCTGGCCTCGAACTCACAAAGATCCACCTGGCTCTGCCTCCCAAGTGCTGGGATTAAAGGCGTGCGCCACCACCGCCCGGCCAAGTTCTTACTCTTATATTTAGCCCATTTCTATTAATCTTTACTTTGCCATGTGGCTCGTGGCTTACTGGTACTTTACATCTTCCTTGTCCTGGCAGAGGCTCCAGGCAGTCTCTCTCTCTCTCTCAGCCTTCCACTTCCCAGAATTCTCTTCTCTGCTTGTCATGCCTATACTTCTTGCCTGGCCACTGGCCAATCAGTGTTTTATTTATATAGAGCAATATCCACAGCAAAGAGATACTATGACCATAGCAACTCTCATAAAGAAAACATTTAATTGTGGTGGAACTGAGAGTGCTACATCTTGCAGAAAACAGGAAGTCAACTGAGACACTGGGTGGTATCTTGAGCATAGGAAACCTCAAAGCCTGCAGTGACACACTTCCTCCAAGAAGGCCATACTCACTCCACCAAAGTCACACCTCCAGATATTGCCATTCCCTATGAGATTATGGGGGCCAATTACATTCAAACTCCCACAGTATGTAAGAGCACTGAATGAAGTTCTGGTGTCCAGAGACCAGAAGAAGGAACTGGATCTCTTGAAACTGGAGTTTCAGATGATTTTAAGCTACCATGTGGGTGCTCAGAACTGAACTCCAGCCCTTGGTTTAAGATATTTTAAAAAGAATTGCCTTTGAGGGCTGGGAGTTGGCTCAGTTGGTAAAGTGTTTGCTATGAAACCATGAGGACTGAGTTTGATTCTCAGAACCCACATGAGAAAGCAGGGTGTGGTGGTGTGAGCTGGGAATCTACTGAGGAGACAAGAGACCAGTGGGTTGCTGGGGCTCACTGACTGGCCAGCCTAGTGAATTGGCGATCAATGGGTACAGTGTTTGCTCTGTAAGCTTGAGGACCTGAGTCCTCATCCACAAAAAGCCAGATATGAGCATCTACAATCCCAGGTTCAAGTCAAAATGGGAGCCAGAGGCATGTGGACAGATCAGGGAGCCCTTTCTCTAACAAGGTGAAGGTGAGGACCAATACCTGAGGTGGTCCCCCCTTCCACAACTCTCTCTCTCTCTCTCTCTCTCTCTCTCTCTCTCTCTCTCACACACACACACACACACACACACACACACACACACACACACACACACACAAAGGGTGATTTAAGCCATCCACAGGGGCCCATTGTTCTTGCCCTTAGAGGCTCAGAGATGGCAGCTTCCATCTGGTTCTCCCTCAGCCTCCTCCACAAGCCACCAATGTTAGTTATCAGAAAGCTGTCTTGCTCCTGGCTTTCATTTGAGTAATTTTGTTTTCTGAGAGCCCCAGGCCTCTGCCTTTCCACGTAGGCAGGCAGGTGTGAGCCAGAAGTCACGGATGTCATACCGAGGGCACTGAGACCATGTGTCTCCGATGCCTTCCAAGTCCTCTGTCTTCATCTGTTCTTGCCACAGTTCCGTTTTGCAGCCATGCTACTTGGCTCCAGCACCTTGGCTGGGAACTCTCCCAGGGCCGTGCAAGGCCAGAAGCCAGGAAGGAAGTTCAGAAACTGGGAGGACCTGCTCTCAATCCTCCTCCCTCTACCAGTGGAGGATCATCAGATCCCAGTCCCTAGAGCTCTGGTCATGGTGAGATTTCAGAGCTCTCCACACAGAATAGCACTGACCTGTGTAATCAATAGACTGTAGTAACACAATGTGCAAATCCATCTTCCAGATCTGCATGGAGGTCATGGTTTTCAGCCTGTGGTCTCTGAGAGTCACCACCATATCCCAAGGACACTTAGCAGACTGGGGCAGAGGCCTCCCTCCCACAACCACACCAATGTGCCAAACATGAGCTGCCTTGGAAGCAGGTTCCCTGGCCCTGTTGAGTTTTCAGATGAGATGGCACCCTCCAAGGTCACCTTCTATAGCCTCACAGGGCAGCTCAGCCTGGGACTACCTAGCTCAGTGCTTCTGGATCCCACACCTCAGAGATGATGTGATACATGACAAGGTTATCGTTAATGGGTTTGTACTACTACATTGGAGGGTGGTTCAAAGGCGGGGGGTGGCGGGGGTGAGGAGGGGGGAGATATAACCCATCCTTCTAGCAATGGCTTGTGACTTGTGAATCAGAGTCTGGAAAGTTCTATTGGAAAGCCTTCCACTTGTCCCTACCTGTTCCCATGCCTTGGCTTCTGGTTAAGTAGCAACTGTGTCTACTGAGCCTAGAGGTCCTGGCTGTGTGTCTGTGGCCTCTCTCAACTGGAACCTTGGACAGGATCCACTGCAGCCACTGTCACATGGGACTGTAAGAAATAGATTTCCAAAGTGCCTTGAGCCACCTCAGGTCCAGTTAGACATGAATAAAATCTCTGGACCCCAAAGCTAGTCTGTGGTGATATTGTGTTCCCCAATATATTGTGCACCCTAATAAACTTATCTGGGTTCAGAGAACAGAACAGCCACTAGATAAACATAGAGGCCAGAACATGGTGGCACACACACCTTTAATCCTAGCCTTCTGGAAGCAGAGATCCATCCAGATCCCTGTGAGTCCAAAGACACAATGGAAACAGCCAGGCATGGTGACACATGCCTTTAGTCCCAGGAAGTGATGGCAGGAAGCAGAAAGGTATATAAGTTGTGAGGACCAGGAACTAGAGCCTGGTTAAGCTTTTAGGCTTTGAGCAGCAGTTCAGCTGAGATTCATTCCAGATGAGGACTTCCAGTTTGAGGAAACAGGATCAGCTGAGAAGGTGGCCAGTGAGGTTATTGTGGCCTGTTCTGTCTCTCTCATCGTTCATTGTTCACCCCAATGTGGCAGGGTCCTGTGCTGTTTTTCCCTTTGAGGGAGGGGGCCAAGTAGGCACAGAGTCAAACCACACAGACTCAGGGAGAATGTTGAAACAACAAGCTCAGTTTATTCAGTTAATGGCAAGCCTTATGTACCCTCCACCCCTCCCTGGGGGGAGGCCTGATGAATATGCATCTGCTGTTGTGACATGGCTGTCTCTCATTGGTCCAGGTCATCTCCAGATCATATTTCAGCTGCTGTTTTTAAGGCCCTTAGGCAGACCCAGGTTGGCTCTCAGAAAGTATCTTTTTTAATTGGCTGGGTCTCAAGCCTGCTAGTGATGAGTCATCCCATACCCCAATACCTGGCTTCAGGTTTGTTTTTATTAATAAGACCTTTTAAGCTTCATGTTACATCTGGCACCCAATGTTCATGGTATGAATTCAAGGAAAAGCTACTTGCCTGTGGCCTTGTAGGCCCAGTTCAGACCCAAGCTACAGGTTGCCAGTTGTGGTGGCACACTGGTTGGATTTAATGAAGGAGGTATAGGCAGGAGGATCCCAAGTTTGAGGCTGACCTAGGAGGCTTGCTAAGGAGAAGCTTTGGCTAGGGCCGAGCCACAAACGGTGGAGGTGGGACCATGGAGGCAGTGGCTACTGCTCCGAGTTGCTGGCTCCTTCTCATCGTGTTGGTGACTTGGTTGATGCTGCTACCTGGGACAAAGGATTTACTGCTGCTTGTTCAGAGAAGAATTGCCAGGACCATCATATTGTAAGAACGCTTCAGCAAAGGACAGTTTGGAGAAGCTTGGTGAGGTAAATCTTGGGGAGAAGTTGCTGTGAAGATATTCTCTTCTGGGAAGAACATTCGTTGTTCCAAGAGACATTTATTAGACTGTGATTATTCCTAACCACAGAGGAGGCAAAAAAAAAAAAAAAAAAAAAAAAAATCTGCCATGAACCAGGACCCTGCCTAACACTGACTTTGAAATCTTGAAAAAGATGACAGGATTCCACAATGACTGTTCCACACAGACTTTGGTAAAGCCATTAAGCTGATTAATAGCACGGAAAGATTGGCTTTGGACTACAAATTGCTCAGGACAATTTTCAGATGCTAGCTGAGTTGATCCAGATTCACAGACTACTCAAGCAAGGACTTGAGACTAGGCCTGCACTTTCCCATTATGCAAATACTGGACAAATGACACAACTAACTAACTCTCTTAGGACTTGACAATTAATCCAAAATTTTTTTTTTCAGGATTCACTAAAGATGTCTTTCCCCCCAGGAGGCAAGAAGTAATTTTAAGAAAATGACGCCCTCATTCCCAAAAGGTGAGGTGCATGTTTTTTTGGTCATTCAATGGCTTGTGGTCAGGGTATCCTGTAAAACTAGATAGGATTCTCTTACCCTTGCTGAAGATTCTTTCTATTAAATCTGCCTTTTTAAATGTGCCACACTGTGCTGTCTCCTGAATGGGCCTGACTGTTGGTTAAGCATCCTGCCGAAGGAGGAGAGTGCTGGATGTATTGGTTACAGAAGAGTCAAGAGGCATTGTTACCTTTCTAGAGCTTTATTGTAGGAGAAAGGGAGAGAGAGGGAGAGGGAGAGGGAGAGGGAGAGGGAGAGGGAGAGGGAGAGGGAGAAAGAGAGAGAGAGACCGCACGGAGCTGGGAGAATACAAAAGTCGAGAGTGCGGAAAGAGAGGGCACAGGGAGGGCACACCTGCTTTTTAGGCTAGGACACTGTCGCAGGCTGGTGATGTAATTAAGGACAGATTCCTTATATCCCAGACTTTTGCTTAATATAAAAAAAAGCAGGTAGATGGGAATAGGGGCGTCATTTCTCTCAAAAGCTGCTTCCAGCTGACAATTGGACGTTGGTTGGCTCTTGGAGGAGTCTTCCGAGGTAGACAGGCATTGTGGGATGCTGTCTGCCATTCGTTTGTTCTGGAGACATGTAGCCCTCTTGGCTGTGGCTGGGAACCTTCTGTCTGACAAGATGCTGGTGACACAGAAAAAGCTTAGAGAGAAAAGAATCATTATTATTTTATGTTGGTAGATCCGGCGTGTCCAGATGGATTTTGAAACATATTAAGCTTTATCAGAGACAGATTATTTTAAAGTACCTGTTTTCTTTACTAGTTCGGTATCCAGGAGACAGGTGATCAATTGTTAAAAGCATCTCACAATAATAGATGTTTACATTAAAGTCTTTTTTGTAGTGCCCAGGCGCTTTTGGATCTGGGAGTGTAAATACCTTTTAGCTATTACAGTTTCTTACTTGATGATCTTTGGATTCTGATTCTGTGGTGGTCCTGTATCATTGGCTGAAGAGTGAGTTAGAACAGGGAACTGGGAAGAGAAAAGCTTGTGGTGCATGAGAATTTATTTTTTTTGAAATTAGGAACAAGTCAAAAATCAGGACCCTGTCTGTATGCACGTGAGAAACACAGGCAGTGGATCTGGAGTGAAGCAATGAGCTCTTATCTTACTGGAAATCTTTTTTCATTAAGTAACTCTGAAAGTGCAATTAAATCAGGTGAGGTGGTAAGGCTGTCCTCTGTACCCGACAATAGAGAAAGGAGAGGTGACATCCCAAAACTCCCAGGACTGAGTCAGTGGTTTTGGTGTCCAGAAGGACAGAAATGGATCGCTTCCCTGCTGCATTCTGGGTCCCCTGCCATGTCTGTAGCCAAGCCTAGGTCTGCTGGAGGTCTTAGCTTGATGTACTCATGCGTCTTGGTGCCTGGGGGCAGTCAGCTGACTGCTTGTCTTTCTTGGTGGCATGTTTAACAAGGTTGTTGATGGCCTGGCAGGGCATTCACTAGCCCGTGGCCTTTTCCTCATTTAAAACAAGGACCCAACAGCTTTTGGGAGCCAGCGAGTGCCAGCACTCGGGAATTGTGTTTTTGGGCTTTTATTTCTTCCCTTGAACACCTTAAATGCCACAGATGACTCTTTGGCCTGTGGGGTCAGGAGCCTTGCTCTCCAGATGCTTAAGTTTTAGTCGGGGAGGTCTGGGGAACAAGAGAAGAATTTTACTCTCTCTCCTGAATTTTTTTTCCTGATGATTGATGGCTTAAGGGCAGCTTTTGGAAGATCTGCCAGGGTGCAGAGTATAAACCGATCCTTTTGGAAGACTTGTCTGAGTTTATAAGTTGATTTTTGGCTTAAGAGCCATTCTGACTACTGTAAACTTATTTGTATGGATCTTAGTCGCTACCAGACTTGTCTGTGTCTCTCAAGGCAGTTTGAGAATGAGTGGGTGGAGTTAAGGTGAGTTAGGGCTAGAGTCAGTAGAAGCCACCCAAGCCCAACCATTTGAGCCCCCCCCCATTGCCAGCAGAAGTCAGACAGAAAAGGTTGCACGTGGCAGAGGCAGAGATGGGGAAGGAGAAGGGTTCAGAGCTTTAGAAGAAAGCTTGGGGATAAAGTAACTCTTTTATTTGCCTGTTTGGTGGCAGAAGTTTCCGAGAAGCTGATTTATCGATACCCGCCCCTATCTACCAATGTAAGAGGTAAATGTATCTGCCCCTTTGTCCCGAGGCTGTTATCGAGAGAAAGATAAAAAATTAAAATAACAAACCAGGATCAGACTCCAATATCGGGCGTGCCCAAGGAGTGGAGAGAGATCTATGAATCAGCTCATGTTCGCCATCCTCTTTGTGAAGGGATGGGAAGGGCTGCATCTGTGCTGCAGTTGGTCCACTGTGGACCCGGGACAGCATTTACCCCCTTGTCAGGAGAGGAAATGTGCCTGCCATTGTCAGGCCAGCCCGAGGACAACCCCTGGGGTGTCCGTCGCAAAGATATAGCTCAGACTACAGCCTTGAGAATGGCAGACTCACTCATTGTGGTGAAGAATCATGGCAGTGTCAGTAGTGGTAGCTCTGTGGGGGTCCAGCAGAGGTGGGGGACTTGCACATGCTAGCTTGTGGTCTCAGTGTCTCCTTGGATGGGGGAGGAGGCAGCAAGCAGCAGTGGTCACAGCAGGTCTCGGAGGTCTACCTGAGTCTGAATGGCACCAAATGTTGGTTAAGCTGCAGTGCTCATGGCCATGCCAACCAAGGAGAGTGCTGGAGGAGAGTCACAGGCCATGGTTACCTGTCTAGAGCTTTATAGGGGGAGAGAGAGAGAGAGAGAGAGAGAGAGAGAGAGAGAGAGAGAGAGAGAGCATGCGGAGGGGGGAGAATATGGAAGGAGAGAGTGCAGAAAGAGAAGGCACAGAACGGGCCTGCCTGCTTTTTAGGCTGGGATGCCATCACAGGCTGGTGACATAATTAAGTATACAATCCTTACACTGACCAGTTCCAGAGTGTGGATGGGGGGTGTATACGGCGTAGGATGGAACCCCAGGAAGTATCAGAAGCAGTGCACAGGGCACTATCAAGGCTACATATGCTATTGGATATGGGGTGAACTGTGCCCCAGACCTCTGTAATCCCCCATCAGTCCAGACTTTGCTGGGTCCTTTGCTTGCTGGAGGCGAGAAGTCCATTCAATTTGCAGTGACAGGAAGCCAGCATGGTTAGTTGCCTCAAAGAAATGCAGAAGCTACACAGCTGACCCTGGACTTTAGTTTCTGGAGAAGTGGAGGTGAATGAGAGGTGAGTGGTGCCCACCATTGAGAGCGGCTGGTAACAAAAGTCCCTGAGAGTATACAGCAGTGACAACTAGAGTTCAGAAGGCCAACCTATCAGAACTAAGGGTTCTGTTAGAGGAAACCATCACACAAGGCATTATGGAAGTACTGCCTTTTGAATGAACTGGCTGTCTCTTGTTGTAAACTTCTTGTGCAATAACAGCTATGATTCTCCCCATTTACCATGCATCTCCATGTTATGTGTACATGGAATCTCACAATTGCACCTCAATCTTGGGCACACCTTTCCCTATATATTTGGGGTAATTGGACAACTATCCCCATCTGTGTTTATTTTTCATTAACATATATCTGTGCAGGGCCATTCTCCAGACAAAAGTATTTCAGCAAAGATACCTTTTTCTAAGGACAAAACTGCACATAGACAAACGTTAGCTCATCTCACTCACAGATAGAGAAAAGAACCACTAACTATTAAATCCTCAACCCCTTACCTTCACCCTGGGTTATTTATACAGGACCCTAACTTAAGAGATTTACTGCTCACATTCCTGGGATGATGTTTTAGCCATTTGCTAGATACTGAGTTAAGGCAGTTTCTTCCTACTGACCCAAGGGGATTGCCTACAAGGCCAGGCCAGGGATAGGTGCCAAGCTTCTTTCTTGTGCAAATTCAGTTTTTATTCCTCCTCAGCCAGGTGCTATTCCTAGATTTTCTCCTCAGCAATTACTCTGAGTGAAAGTGCTTTTACTAACCAAATGCTACATGCTCTGACATAGGTTGCTTAGCCACCTAGCATATGTCCCCCTCCCTATCAGAAAGCAGCTGCAGCCGGGACGAGCGGGAGAAGTGGCGCCAAAGACAGTTTATTTCTTGTGACATGTTGACCCCTAACATTCTACCTAGCCATTTCTAGATTATAGTTTGAGCACATAAACTCCCTAACTGATCTTAGCCTTTTGTTGCCCCTACCAGAGAACTCCCCTTTAGTCATTCCCCTTATGGGTTGTAATTGGAAGCTGACAATTAATTGCTTTATGTGTGGATCCTTATCACCTCTCTCTGTGACCCTGAAAACTTCAAACCTCACATTGTTTACCAAAGAATTACTGTGTGGGTATATATACTGGTTCTCTGAGAGCACTGGGAGGATTGATGGAGAAGAACAAAGATGAGAATGAACATGGAAAGAACTGGGTAGACATGAGAGAACTGCAGAACGGACTGAGAGCAGAAGGAACCGAGAGGAGCTAAGTAAGAGAGCAGAAAAGAAACTGTAGATAGAATTGACTCAGAAGAATAAAGTGAATGGAGTAAAGAACTCAGTGTGCTTAGATTCATTGAATATCCCTCAGATTAGAATCCTCAGCTCTTTGGTAGACTCTTCTGCAGATCATGGGAGCAAACAATAATAGGCTGAACCTATTATTGTTTGTGTTAGCCCACAGCCCTGGCAGAGCTGGTCAGCTTCCGGTTAGAGCTGGTTGAACATTGACAGCTGCTCCTGGAGAGAGTCGTGGATCCCACCAGCCTAACTTGGTGTTCTCCTGGCCTGTCTGAGAATGTGGACACAGCGGTTTCAGGCATCTTTATTGGCCACACATTGGCACTTTCATTTCTCCCTTTAACAAGGTCCTAAGTGGCTGGGATGTGGTGGCTGTAACTTAGATATCAGGTCTCACTGTGTACTTGTGAACTCTGGCTCTGCCTTCTGAAGGCTATAAAACCTTGAGTAGGTGACCCACCCTCTTGTGGCCTCAGCATCCTCCTTTGTGTGTGCTGATGGTCAGAGGTCAGTCTTCCTGTATTGCTGGAGAAAGACATTTAAGCTCCTGTGATAGGAGGCCTGGATTCAAATGTCTGTAGTACTTGTCAATTGCTTATATGGTTACACAGTTTGTTTTAGCCTGGGGCTTTGGTGTGTGGTGCCTAAAGCAGGGAACTAACAAGGCAACTCCACATAGTTAATCTGGTAGTTAAAAGAGGTTTATTTTGGGATAACTTACAACCAGTAAACGGGTTGGTTACAAGATCCAGAGAGGTGAGGTGCAGTCCAGCATGGTTCTCTGGAGAACTCTGACTCGGTCTGCCATCCAGTGTCCAGGATCATGAGGAGCCAAGAGAGCCGGCATGTATGCATCTCAGGTCTTCAGGGCTCCCGTCTCGGCCATGACCCAGGGGCAGGTCATAGGCTTGTGTGGCAGTTACCTGCTGCCTTACTAGGGGCAGTGCTTCAAGGTCAAAGCTGGAACAGCTACTCACTAGAGGTGGCCTTACCTGTGGTGCTCAGTGACTGCTGGACTGTGGTCTGCACTCCCAGAGCTCTGCCTGCTGTGGGCCTGTCTGTCCTGCCTATCCTGCCACCACAGATGAAGCCCACTCCCTCTGGAGTGAACACAGTAAGCCACAGAGCCCAGGACCATAGACTGTGTCAGCCTCTGCCACTCACCAGCTACAGTTCTCAGTACAGCCTCCCACCAGGCTTTTCGTGGTACTTCCAAGGTGGGGCTAGCTGAACTGTGCTCTGGCCAGAGGCACCCTGACAGTCTCCTCACACCCCATCAGGCATCAGACAGACCCAGAGAGATTGAGTGTTGGATACTATGGGTACAATCAGAGTGACTGTAGGGATCATTTGTCCTTTGTCCCTTGAGATAAAAACTGGATCTCCAGCAACAGGGCCAAGACATCTGCAAACTTGTTTTCCAACCAACCCTCAGAACACAACTTCACAGCAATGTAACACATCTGCATTCCTGGAGAGGATCGGTTTCATGGACATTTTGTGACAACATTGGGTGACTCAAATGGGATGAGGGGATTGAAGCAATCTGCCCTGAAAAATGTGCCTGGCAAGTAGCTGAGACCAGGTTTAAAAGTAGGTTCTTCCTCCAGCCCAACTACAAGGGACAGGCCAGGAGACCTGGGGCAGAGTGCATGGAGTGCTCACACACAGGACCATTATTTTGAGATCTGTTCCACAGCACAGGAGCCATTGTTAATATACACTGTTTTTATCTTTTTAGTTTTTTTCCCTTAAACAGTAAAGTCTCCCATGTAGCCCAGGTTGGTCCAGAACCTGTGGCAAACCTTTTGCCTCAACCCCAAAGTCCTATGGTTACAGATGTGTATTCCTATGCTTGCCTCGCTTTTGGATTGAAAATGTTTTAAAAAGTTTTTTTAGATGTATTTATTTTTATTTTATGTGTATGAGTGTCCTGCCAGTGTGGATGTGTCTGGGGGTTTTATTACTGTGAAGAGATGTAGCTGGAGAGATTTTCTCTCCAGGTCCCACCAAGTTCGCCAGTCCTGGAGCCCACTTATAAAATAAACACACAGATGCTTACATTATTTAAACTGCTTGGCCATTAGCTCAGGCCTATCATTGTCTAGCTCTTACTCTTATATTTAGCCCATTTCTATTAATCTTTACTTTGCCATGTGGCTCGTGGCTTACTGGTACTTTACATCTTCCTTGTCCTGGCAGAGGCTCCAGGCAGTCTCTCTCTCTCTCTCAGCCTTCCACTTCCCAGAATTCTCTTCTCTGCTTGTCATGCCTATACTTCTTGCCTGGCCACTGGCCAATCAGTGTTTTATTTATATAGAGCAATATCCACAGCAAAGAGATACTATGACCATAGCAACTCTCATAAAGAAAACATTTAATTGTGGTGGAACTGAGAGTGCTACATCTTGCAGAAAACAGGAAGTCAACTGAGACACTGGGTGGTATCTTGAGCATAGGAAACCTCAAAGCCTGCAGTGACACACTTCCTCCAAGAAGGCCATACCCACTCCACCAAAGTCACACCTCTTGATATTGCCACTCCCTATGAGATTATGGGGGCCAATTACATTCAAACTCCCACAGTATGTAAGAGCACTGAATGAAGTTCTGATGTCCAGAGACCAGAAGAAGGAACTGGAACCCTTGAAACTGGAGTTTCAGATGGTTGTAAGCTGCCATGTGGGTGCTGGGAACTGAACTCCAGGCCTTGCTTTAAAATATTTTAAAAAGATGTGCCTTTGAGGGCTGGGGAGTTGGCTCAGTTGGTAAAGTGTTTGCTATGAAACCATGAGGACTGAGTTTGATTCTCAGAACAAACATGAGAAAGCTGGGTGTGGTGGTGTGAGCTGGGAATCCACTGAGGAGACAAGAGACCAGTGGGTTGCTGGGGCTCACTGACTGGCCAGCCTAGTGAATTGGCGATCAATGGGTACAGTGTTTGCTCTGTAAGCTTGAGGACCTGAGTCCTCATCCACAAAAAGCCAGATATGAGCATCTATAATCCCAGGTTCAAGTCAAAATGGGAGCCAGATGCATTTGGACAGAGCAGGGAGCCCTTTCTCCAACAAGGTGAAGGTGAGGACCAATACCTGAGGTGGTCCCCCCTTCCACAACTCTCTCTCTCTCTCTCTCTCTCTCTCTCTCTCTCTCTCCCTCCCTCTCCCTCTCTCTCTCTCTCTCTCTCTCTCTCTCTCTCTCTCTCTCTCTCTGTCTCTCTCTCTCTCTCTCTCTCACACACACACACACACACACACACACACACACACACACACACACACACAAAGGGTGATTTAAGCCATCCACAGGGGCCCATTGTTCTTGCCCTTAGAGGCTCAGAGATGGCAGCTTCCATCTGGTTCTCCCTCAGCCTCCTCCACAAGCCACCAATGTTAGTTATCAGAAAGCTGTCTTGCTCCTGGCTTTCATTTGAGTAATTTTGTTTTCTGAGAGCCCCAGGCCTCTGCCTTTCCAGGTAGGCAGGCAGGTGTGAGCCAGAAGTCACGGATGTCATACCGAGGGCACTGAGACCATGTGTCTCCGATGCCTTCCAAGTCCTCTGTCTTCATCTGTTCTTGCCACAGTTCCGTTTTGCAGCCATGCTACTTGGCTCCAGCACCTTGGCTGGGAACTCTCCCAGGGCCGTGCAAGGCCAGAAGCCAGGAAGGAACTTCGGAAACTGGAGGACCTGCTCTCAATCCTCCTCCCTCAGCCAGTGGAGGATCATCAGATCCCAGTCCCTAGAGCTCTGGTTATGGTGAGATTTCAGTCCCTAGAGCTCTGGTCCTGGTTGCAAGCCTCTCCTCTCAGTGGCCATCCTGAGTCTCCTTGCTCTGGGCTCTTCTGTAGCAGCCTCCAAGATGGTACCTCAAGACCCACCTGCAGGCAATCCTGTTATCTGAAGAGCTCTCCACCCAGAATAGCACTGACCTGTGTAATCAGTAGCCTGTAGTAACACAAAGTGCAAGTCCATCTTCCAGATCTGCATGGAGGTCATAGTTTTCAGCCTGTGGTCTCTGAGAGTCACCACCATATCCCAAGGACACTTAGCAGACTGGGGCAGAGGCCTCGCTCCCACAGCCACACCAATGTGCCAAACATAAGCTGCCTTGGAAACAGGTTCCCTGCCCCTGTTGAGTTTTCAGATGAGATGGCACCCTCCAAGGTCACCTTCTATTGCCTCACAGGGCAGCTCAGCCTGGGACTACCCAGCTCAGTGCTTCTGGACTCCCACACCTCAGTGATGATGTGATACATGACAAGGTTATCGTTAATGGGTTTGGACTACTACATTGGAGGGTGTTTCAAAGGCGGGGGGTGGCGGGGGTGAGGAGGGGGGAGATATAACCCATCCTTCTAGCAATGGCTTGTGACTTGTGAATCAGAGTCTGGAAAGTTCTATTGGAAAGTCTTCCACTTGTCCCTACCTGTTCCCATGCCTTGGCTTCTGGTTAAGTAGCAACTGTGTCTACTGAGCCTAGAGGTCCTGGCTGTGTGTCTGTGGCCTCTCTCAACTGGAACCTTGGACAGGATCCACTGCAGCCACTGTCACATGGGACTGTAAGAAATAGATTTCCAAAGTGCCTTGAGCCACCTCAGGTCCAGTTAGACATGAATAAAATCTCTGGACCCCAAAGCTAGTCTGTGGTGATATTGTGTTCCCCAATATATTGTGCACCCTAATAAACTTATCTGGGGTCAGAGAACAGAACAGCCACTAGATAAACATAGAGGCCAGAAAATGGTGGCACACATACCTTTCATCCTAGCATTCTGGAAGCAGAGATCCATCTGGATCTCTGTGAGTCCACAACCACAGTGGAAATAGCCAGGCATGGTGACTCATGCCTTTAGTCCCAGGAAGTGATGGCAGGAAGCAGAAAGGTATATAAGTTGTGAGGACCAGGAACTAGAGCCTGGTTAAGCTTTTAGGCTTTGAGCAGCAGTTCAGCTGAGATTCATTCCAGATGAGGACTTCCAGTTTGAGGAAACAGGATCAGCTGAGAAGTTGGCCAGTGAGGTTACCTGTGGCCTTTTCTCTCTGATCTTTCAGTGTTCACCCCAATACCTGGCTCCAGGTTTGTTTTTATTAGTAAGACCTTTGAAGATTCATGCTACACTAGTCCATTGTGGCCCCTCATGTCCATGTCCTGACTCACCAAGGCAACACCAAAGGGCCTCTGAGGAAGTTGAGTTTCAAGTCCCAGTTCTCATCACTTTTATTTTGCGAGACAGGGTCTCACATAGCCCAGGCTCATCTCCAACTTGCTATGTAGCTCCCGCCTCCACCTTCCAAGTGCTGGAATGAAGGTACAGATCCTCACCACCATGCTGGTTTATGTGGTGCTCGTGGTGGAACCCAGGGCCTCTGCATGCTAGGCAAGGACTCTAAGCTACACTGCCTGGCCACACCCTTCTGGAATGCTCTATGTTGAGCATTGACTCTGTACTGTGGTTCCAGACAAGGTACTGGGATGCACTCCCATCTGACAAATGTACCAGGTTCTTTCTCTGACATTACCTTGGACCTGCCCAAAGCCCTGGCTTCCTCCTTCACCCCTGGAATTGGAGTATCCTTTTGATCTCCCACCATGCCCTGGATTATCAGTTCGGGGCCAGGGCTGAGGGCAGGGCCTCTATAGGAGTTCAGATCTCTCTCTGACTTTTGGATCCCTTTGCTATCCCCAGATGACGGCCTTGGTGTATCTACCGTCAGGTCCTAGCAGAACAGACATCTAGAGGGCCACAGAACCCCAAATAAGAATGAACTCAGGGACAGTGAGGAACGGGTGTAAAACCCAGAAGCTTCTCTCTCAAGGTCATTTCAAACAGGGGCTGATGCCCCTGCCTGGGTGAGGCCCTGAGATCACAGCTACATCACAATGTCCAAATGTCCCAGCAACAGGGAAAGGCCTACAACACCCAGGGACCCTGTCATTGCAGAGGGGGTGGGGGGTGGGGGAAGGTCTGTGGTCTCCCTCAGAGACACCAGTGAGTTCCATTTTCCACTAACTTTATGATTTGGTTCAAGGGAGGGGGGTTTCTCCCTGATGGAGGGCAGGATAGGCTGTGCCCTCACGGCTGCCGTCGCCCTTTGTTGGGCTCTCAGGTTCGGTTCGGATGTCTCTGCTGCTTAAGTGTCTTAAGTGGCATCTTTCTTATTTTTATTAGGAAAGGGACATGTTCCCAAGCAAGATCAGCTGGTCCTGAATGAACACGCGTGAGACCGGCCACAGATGCCCAGGCTGTCCCCAGGGAGCACAAGACCTTGAGGAGACCCTAGCCTCCCGCCTGGCTGTTTCCAGAACCCTGAACCAGGTCTGATGAGTTTCTGCTTTCTTCTGAGCAAAAGTCAATGGTTTGTGCTGTTTGCTTGCCTCATCCTGCTCTGCAGAAAGAAAGATTGCTTTCTAGGTGGAAATGGGACCAGATCGTCTCTGGGACTTTGTTTATTCTCAGAAAGCAGGAAGCCCTGTGACTCCATGGGCCTGAGCAGATGGTGACATGTGCAAAACTCCTCCTGGTCAGAAACAAGAGTTGCCTGTTTTGGGTGGGACTTTTGTTTGTTTATTTTTGGGGGGTTTTGTTTTGTTTTGTTTGTTTTAGGATAGAGTGTCTGTATGTAGTCCTGGGTGGCCCGGAACTCACTATGTAGCCCAGGATGGGCTTGAACTCAGATCTGCTTGCCTCTACCTCCTCAGTGCTGGTGTTAAAGGCATGAGTTGCCATGCCTAGCCACAAACATTTGTTTTAAATGAGCAAATGACTAGAAACCAAGTCAAGCTTCCTCCCAGGCTGATAGTAACTCCTCACTCCTGTCATGGGATCTCACTGGCTCATTCTGCCAGAGTGGACAGCTTTCGGAAAGGGCCAGATTTTACAGCAGTGCTGGTAACTTCTGAAAAGGCCAGCTTCCACAACCTATCAGCTCTGCCATAGAGCATGGGTTTGTGGAGGCTGGTAGTCTGCTAAGTTAGTATGTTTCAAAAGTTAGTATGGGTTTTCCTTCACCCCATGGTTACAAGGTTAGGCCAGACATTAGTGACTATGGGACTCATAATAGCCCAGGATAATTTGGCTCTGAATCTGCAGCATTCCAAATCATGAAGTTCTACTCCAGCAAGTCTCACCCTGTGGGTGATGACCCCATAGGGTACAATATCAGATATCCTACATATCAGATATTTACATTACAATTCATAACGGTAGCAAAATTACAGTTATCAAGTAGCAATGAAAATAATTTTATGGTTGGGGAGGTCACCACAGCTCGAGGAACTATATTAAAGGGTAGCAACATTAGGAAGGTTGAGAACCACAGTCAGTCAGCCGTGTGCAGTCTTGAACACAGGTGTGTGTGTGTGTGTGTGTGTGTGTGTGTGTGTGTGTGTGTGTGTGTGTGTGTGTGTTTCTTCTGGGAACTTCAGTTTATCATGGAGAAGAGAGGCCATGTCTAGCTTTGAAGCCCAGGTTGCCTCTCCAGTCAGAGCAGATGCAGCTGGTGGCATTCTGTGGGGGCAGATACTGTAGTCTTTCTTTCAGAAAACTCCCGATGCTAATTTCTGTGCTGCTAAGAAGAGAATAGGGTCTGGGGGGCAGTTTCCCTGTGAATGCCATATTGAGTCTTTCCAGCACACTGTTGAGACCAGTGGCTTCACAGGTGTACATGTGAATTTTGAAATTCTAGCCAGGTACAGTGGCTCACACCTGCAATTCTGGCACTCGGGAGGAGGCTGAGTCACGACTGCTATTAATTTGAGTCTAGCCTGGGCTACAGAGTGAGCCCCTCATCTGCTATTGGTAAGATGCAATCACACGGCACCATACACTAGGGAGAGACTGTTCATGGAAGGAAGAACTGGACAACATGGTGTCTGTCATTATTTCTAAGAAATTGCCACCATCACTCCAGCCTCCAGCAGCCGCTGCCTGCTCAATTGTCACTGTAAGTCCAGAGGCAGGATCCCCACCAGCAAAAGGATGGTTCACCAAAGCCCTGGAAAATTCCAAAAGGGCTGATTACGCTCTTCACTCTGATTTACTGTTGTATCTTTGAGAGGAACCAAGTGTCTTTGAGATATTCTTAGATCTACACAGTGAAGCACAAATACTATGCAAAGATGAAAAATGAACCACAGCTACTCCCAGCAGCACGGCAGGGCCTCCAGAAGAGGAATAAGCAAATGACTGAAAGTTCTCAGATGTGGGCTCACAGGGGACCCTGAGGTAGACTGGTAGGGTAAGGAATTTATTAGAAGAGTTGTTAAGGACATGGGCAGACAGAACAGCATGCTCTAAAGAAAGAAATCAGGGCCCACAGGTAGGTTTCTTATTACAGCTCTCAGAGGAAGAGGAAGTTTTCACAAATGGAGTCTGAAGGTTCTCTGATTTCCAAATAGGAGGCAGGAGAAGGGTAGCCACAATCCCCTCCATATCCCTGTTGATGTAACTTACTCCCCTATGTGAGAATCTGAGCTAGAGATCCACAATGTGTCAGTGGGTGGCCTGGTATCTGAGAGAAAAGCTGTGCAGGTATTTTGGAGACAGAGATATTGGCCCAATGTGCAATAGCCTCAGGCAGAGTTGGCTTGATTCTGTGGGGGGCCCAGAGTGCTGACCAAAATGTTCCTGTGGGCTATCTAGCTCGGGGTTCTGGGTGAGGTAGGGATTAACACACACGGGAACACAACCTCATTCCTTGCCCAGTTGTAACCTTCATGATAGGAGAGAAGTGTCGAGTCCTGCTTGACCTGTTGAACAGGTTCTGAAGGGGGGAGTGTGGAATTGGGAAATGATAGCTATGAAATATAGATGTAGATGAAGAAAAAGACAGAGACACAGGATAGCTTTGGGAGGGTTCTGGGTCAATACCACAGATGCCTGAGTTTTATTACTCGCAGCCTTTATATACCCAAAGCAAGGGGGACAAAAAGACTCCCCCTTTGAAGGACATCACGGTTCAAAGTGCAAAATATAGTTAAGCATAACCACCTCCTTAGTACTCAAGACATATGGTGACCACGCCTTACAGCAAAGCATCCTGTAATTAGGCCTTGAAGTATAAGATACCTGGTAACCACACCTTTGGCCAAAACATCCTATTATGCAGCCTTGCAGGCAGGAAACAAGCTCACACTCTCTGACCTTGAGTCAAGAGGAAAACAAGCCACAAGCTGGGGTCTCTGGGTGTGAGCCCCCACAACTCCCCCCTTCTTTATAATATAAAGGGTCCTTCAGACCCCTCAGGTGACTGTGTCTGTCTTAGGTTGCCTTCTTCAATCAGACAGCCTTACCCATCTTCGAGATACATTTTCCACCAAGTGCACTCTGTTTTAGGTTGACAGCTAGCAAGAAGAATGTACTTGTTTCTGACTACCAGCCTCTGGCATGGGAGGGTGCAAAGCTTAACTTTATGCAGCTCTAGATCAGTTTTCCACTAAGAGCTTGCAAGTAACTTGAATACTCATAGCAATACATCTGCTCCTTATCGCTGCTATACCTCATAGTGAAGAAATAAAGGATGATCAAGATAGAATGGCCTTTTTTAAATGATTCATGATGTCCACAGCAATTTTAGCTGTATCAAAACCCAACTTTGCCCTTTTAAAATCAGTGAACTCCTGTTGCAACTGCATCAAATTTAAGGACTACTTTAGCATCATACCAAATTCCTCTCAGATAAGCTAACATTTCCATTGTAAACAGAAGAGGTTACATTCACCCAGTTAAATTTAGACTGAAATTTCAAATGAGCTCTTATCTTTAACCCTCAAATCTCATCTCCTAACAATTGTATTATTTCAAATAAAGCATTCAGCTTATGCTCCATTTTCATAACAATATCCTAACATTAACAGGTTAACATCCTAATTCTAATATGAACTTAGCAGTGGACACACAATTGGTTAAGTTACAATTTTCAACAACTCCAAATAAAGGGACAAGAAAATGTTTTTGTGGTGGGTGAGGTATGAGTAATTCCATAATTCTGAACCTTCTCTTTTTCCTCTCCTAAAATCCAATGCATTGCTGCCATCATCTTCCAAAGATACATTTGAGCTACCCAGTCCTAGAATACCAAACAGCAGCAAAACTTTTGTCCCAGTTCCTCCTTATCAGTCTGGGAGGCCTCTTCAGTACTTCCAATTTGATTTCTCAACCAGTATACTGCCTCTGTAATAGTGTTTGATTGCTCCAAAGAGCAACTGTTCTCCAGGCCTTCTATTTCCTCTAGGCAATCAGCAGGTGAACGCTGGCAAAGGTGACCTCCATGTCCCAAGATATAGTGTGGATAAATGGCCAAACACCCAGTCACAAACAGACAGTCATTTCTCAGCCAGATTCAGAATAACTGGAACTCACAGAGGTCTAGGAAATTTGTGCAGCAGGTCTATCAGGAAACTGGGAATCATTCCTTCCCTTCCCAGACTGCAGGATGTAACATCAGATGATCAGGAACGCAGGTTCAGCAAATCTCACTCCAATTCCTCTGGAGGTGGGTCAGCAACCATGGTGTCATCAGGGCCAGCATCCCTCTGTTCCACACATCATACCAAGTACTCAGGCAGCCATTGAGCTTCATTTTCTTCCTGTGAAAAACACAAACATGCCCTTGACCCCATATTAAAACAGGGTCAGAACCCTTCCATAATCCAGAGCAAAAATCTTTCCATTTCACCTGAGCAGAAGTCACTCGGGTGCCATCAAGGCAAAATCTGTCTGTGGCAGATTGCTCCCAGGCATCCACATTCAAAAAAAATTCAAAATGAAGAGGGCATGATTCAATGATTGGGGGTACAACTCTCCCCTCTTAATTTTTTGAAGCTGCATCTTGAGACTTCCATGGACTTGCTCAACAATGTTTTGTCCTTGAGGATTATAAGGAATGCCTGTTTTATGCTCAATTTTCTATTGGGAGTAAAATTGTTGAAATGGTTTATTAATATATCCAGATCCACTATCAGTTTTAATAACTTTTGGCATCCCCATATAGGAGAAATATTTTAGGCAATGAACAATTACATGCTTATTGGCCATCAAAAATCCTGAATAAGTATCTATTATCATATGCATGTATTTTAATTTACCAAATTTCACAATATTGTGAATTTATCATAACTGTTTTTGATGAAATGGCATCTTGAATTTGTTGAAACAGCATCCTAACCTGACCATTATTAGTCCAAATGCAGGGAACAGTTTCTATAACTTGAAGAGCTCTATGAATATAATGACTATCTATATAAATTAAATGAATTATCTTTAATGAAATACCATAGTCATAACTCTCAATTCTATTATCTGAGTTGAAGCTGGAGTTGTTTGTACTATGTAACCTTTACCATTGATAACACACGCAGCCCTCCCATTGGAGGAACCATCAGTAAAAACTAGCATAGCATCTTTTACGGGATCTTTCATCATAACCTTAGGAAATATAAAGGAAAGCATTTGGGCAAATTGCAAGAATTGATCAGCTGGAAAATGATTATCAATTTGGCCCCAAAACTGAGAAAAAGCAATTGCCCAAGAATCATTATTCTGAAATAACCAACCAACTTGTTTAGTAAAAGGAACATTGATCACATTTGGTTGGTGAAGTTGGTTCTTCACCAAAATATTGCCTAGATTCCATCTGGCTTTTTTTGTATTAAATAAGCTACTGCTTCATAATAAGGGTTTAACACCTTAGCTGGTGAAACAAGAAGATGAAACCATAAAAAAAGGACCATTTTGCCATAATACTGCTGTAGGAGTATGTCTAGTGGGCAAGATATATGCTTGCCAAGGTTGATCATAATTAATATAATGTATCTGTTGATATTGAATAGCATTCTCAACTTGTAAAACAACCTACTTACCTTTTTCAGTTAACTGTCTGGGCGAATTATCCTCATTATCTCCTTTTAAAATATCATTTAAGGGCTCCAAATCATCAGTAGATAATTTTAAATAAGGTTGTAGCCAATGAATGTTCCCTAATAACTTTTGAAAATCATTCAAAGTTTTTAACCCATCTTTTCTTATTTTTAATTTTTGAGCCTTTGATTCCTTAGGGTATGATACATGTCCTAAATATTGAAAAGGCGGTTGTCTTTGCATTTTCTCTGGGGCAATTAATAACCCTGCACGGGCAAGGCCCCACTGAAGCTGTAAATATGTGGCAAGCAAAACTCATTATCAAATAACTTTGTAAAAACATCAACCGGTAGCAGTTCCTCTGTCGACACAGAGTTGAGTCTAGAGTTTCATTATATCTGTTTTAGGGAGAAACATCCTCTGCCGCTGGGAGTCCAGGCTTCCCAGCCTTAGCAGCCCTCGTGCTGCTGTCCACAATCAGGCAAGAACCCCAGCACCATGCTGATGTCCTGCAGTGAGCACCTACTTAGGCCGGGCATGTGTGCATGTGTGCAAGTGTGCCGGCCACTCCGTACCTGTGCTTCCCTGTGCTGCCCAGTGCGGCCATGTCCCTGCCTCTGCTGTGGCTTTGCCCTCCGGGGTTCAGCCATGCTACCTCTTCCACAGCATCCTAGTCTCTCTGGAAACAGAGACTCCAGCCACACCAGCAGGCCCCCTGGGCCGTTCTAATCTAGCTATTACAGTAGGAAGAACAGCGCCTTTCTGAGAAGAGAGGAGACCTGCAGAATCTCCAATTTTTGTGAAAGGGAAACTACTAAATCTCTCAAGCCCTTTAGTCCCTCCTTAGTCTCCTCAAACTCAGCTTCATAAAGATGTCCACATCTAGTGACTCCAACAACTCTAGACTCATCCTCAGTATATCCAGATCATTCACTCAGACTCATGCTATCACTCATTCAAACTACATGACATACCCAGGCATAACATATTTTCAAACGATTTATTCAGACCTAAAAAAAAATTACAAACCCAAACCTTCGTGACTTATATGCTTGCTGCATCTCTAACTTCCTCTGGCTTTTAAAATATCTCCATCGAATGTACAAACAACTGTTTACTATTACTCTGAGTTTTCTCACTGCATTTGCATTTTTGACATCCGGAGTACTCCCTTCATCTCTTGGTGTTCCATCATTGGATTCAGAAAGCCCCACATTGGGCACCCTTTGTCGAGTCCCGCTCGACCTGTTGAACGGGTTCTGAAGTGGAAAGTGTGGAATTGGGAAATGATAGCTATGAAATATAGACGTAGATGAAGAAAAAGACAGAGACACAGAATAGCTTTGGGAGGGTTCTGGGTCAATACCACAGATGCCTGAGTTTTATTACTCACAGCCTTTATATACCCAAAGCAAAGGGGGCAAAAGACCTCCCCCTTTGAAGGACATCACTGTTCAAAGTACAAAGTACAGTTAAGTGTAAACAGCTCCCTAGTACTCAAGACATCTGGTGATCATACCTTTGGCCACAACATCCTATTATGCAGCCTTGCAGGGGGAAACAAGCTCGGACCTCTGACCTTGAGTCAAGATGAAAACAAGCCAAAGCCACAAGGCACAAGCTATGGGCCCCTACAGAGAACTTACTTTAAAGATTATTTGTATTTTTGTGTATATGCATCTGTATGAATTCGTGTGTACTGCATGCATGTAGGCACCAGTGGAGGTCAGAAGAGGCCACCAGACCCCCTGGAGTTACAGTTGGTTGCAAGCTGTCAGTATAGGTGCTTGGAGACCTTAATTGCTGAGAAATCACTTCAGCCACAGGAGGGAATATTTTAGAATCAGTTGTGCTATGAGACTATGGAAACAATGCACTGGAATTGCCCCAGGAGTCCCACACTGGCAAAGGGAAAGGCTGAAGTCTGGTGCCAGCCAGGGGGAGAGCTTGTCTCACAGAAAGATTTCACTGAGATCTGAGAATTTGTCAGGAGAGACTGGAGCGGACAGTGATGAGTCAGTGACGGGCAGGACCACACCTTGACCAGGACTGTTTAGGAATGCACACCTCCTGCCCTTTGTTTAAACCTGAACCTTATGTCTGGGCCTCAGAAGAGAGACTTGGGGGCAACTGGGCCACTTTGTTTCTCTTTCCAACATGGCCACGTTGAATAAATCTTTCTCTGCTTTTCACAATTGCTTTCCAAAATGGTGTACTGGAGACAAGTGGCTGAACCTGGCTTATTGGGGCTGCCAGGGATCAGGCTTTTGCCACAAAATATCTGTTAACATCCATGGTGTACAGCTTCCTGAACTCTGAGCCTGCCTAGCTCTGCAGCCCACCAATTCCTGTGGTGTTCTTCCATGCTGGAAGGAAGCCAGTTGCCCCGTTCCTGCCCACATGCACAATATTCTGCTTAGGGAGGCCTGGCCTTGTCCAGACCACAGGATCTGTCCCAGTTTGTCCACAACAGGGGTTTCAGAGACAATGTTTCTTTAGTGTTGAAACTAGGACAAGCCAGGCAGACCCACCCAGAGGTTCACACTCAGACAGGACTGGTTTCCTTGTGACCGATTTGTGTACTAAGCACTCCAAACAGCTTTCTGTAAGTGCTTCATTTGTTTTAGAGGGAGCATCTGAAGCAGGCCCCCAGGCCGCTGGTCTGTGGGATGACTGTATGCACACAGCTGTTTATAGCTCTCCATTCCTAAATTGCCACAGCACCTGCAGAGTGGCTCATGCTCAGGCCGACCTTGCTCTAGGTACATGGAGCCCATGTCTCGCTGCTGGCCCAGTGCCTGCTGGGACAAGGGATGATGTGGTCTCTCCCTGCAGGTGTGTCCAGGCCACTACAGCACCATGGACCAAACACCCATCATCTGTGACTACGGTTCTGGCTTCAGCAAGGTGGGCTTTGCAGGAACCGAGGCCCCTCTGTCTGTCTTCCCCACCATCATCGGGAAACTGAAACATAACGTGAGTGACGGCCTGGCTTCACCCTCCAGGCTCTTATGCTGCTTTGGTTCCTGCGACTGTCATAGCTCCCAATGTCCTGACTTCCATACTGCTTTCTGTTAGACATCTCAAGAAGGTGGCCTTAGGGACAGACTAGAGGACACGAGCAAGCAGCTCCCATTCAGGTTGCAGCCTCTTCCACACACTCCACAAGAGGCGCCTGCCTCTGGTTGCAGCTTCTCTTTGTCTCTAGTACCCCTCCAGTCCCAGCTGGAGCCACTGGCAGCCTTCTCCTCCTGCTTCAGGAACCCCTCCTCTACGCTTGATTGGCAGCACCCCTCCCCACAGGTAGTGGCTCCCTCCTCCTCTGGCATTCTCTGCCACCAGCTTCCTCTGAAGTGCGGCATCTCCTTCTCTGTAGCTTAAGGTCTTAATGTGGGCTGTACCTGAAGTCTTCCCATAGCGCCAGGGGGAGGGAAGCCCATTAACAGTGCTGTTGAGCCTCTCATGTGTGGGTGTGTCCTGAGAACCCCAGGGGATGCCCGGGACTCTGGAGAGTCCTGAAGCTTCATACTCTTTCTTACTCAGACCTGTGTAGCGTGTGAGTTATAAACCATGTACCCATCTACATTAAGCGAGAGATGCTGCAGTGTTGGTTGGGTGCGTGTGGCAGAGGCAGTCATGGCAGATGATGTTTGCAGAATATGGGTTCACAGAACCCCTGATTGAAGAACCATGGCTAAGGGGGAGTACTGTGCAAAGAGCATGTGAGGGCCAGCAGTGCTTATGGATCAGTTATATGGGATGAAATAGAGGGTCGTAGCATGGGACAACTCCATTTCTCCATGAAGATGATAAGCAAATCTTCCACTCAGCCTGTCTCCTTCCATTAACCACATTCCCCAGCCCTAGGCAGCAGGAGTGGCTCCTATGTTCAGGAGAGTTCTTTCCTTTCCTTTTTCCTTTCCCAGGCATGAGACTCGGCTGTCTCATCTGTGACCCTGATCTCTACCCAGGGCTGGTGACCGGCCGTGTGAGGGCAGTGGGTCAGTCTCTGGAGGGAGGCCTGGAGGGGACAGAGAGGCTGAACAAGGACAAATTCATTCTTTCCATTGCAGTCCTGGCCTACAGGCCACCCAGGGACAGGAACCAGGCCCAGCCCTGTCCACTTCCTTGCAGTAAATGGTGACTTCAAAGCTGGGTCATCAGACCCAATCCCCACACTCAGAAAAGCATCAGAGGAGGCACAGCATTGGCAATGCCATGTCCCCTTGGTCTTTCAGTCTTTGAGGTCTCACTCCACATGCTTCCAGCAGTGCAGAGGGTCCGGAGGGAATTGCTTCCACTTGACAGAGAAGGGGATGAGGGTTTCGGGAGGTGAGCTGCTCACCTGAGGTCTTGCTCAGACCAAGGCCAAAGCTGTGGAAAGGACTGGATAGCTGAGGGCACCAAGCTCTGTGCAGCTGGACTGTGGCTCAGAAACCTACTGTTCTCCTGCAGTATGGCATTACTGTAGCCCTGCAGCATCACTGTGATACTCCACTGCAGCAAGGTATCGTTGTGCCATGCTCCATGTGTCATGCACCACCATATAGCACTGCAACACTGCAGCATGGTATTGCCACACAGCTGCATGGCTGCACCGTGGCACCATGCACTCATGCAGCCCTATAGCATCACTGTACTGATCCATTGCAGCAAGGTACCATTGCACCATGCACTACTGTAGCACTGTAGCATAGTCCCACCACATAGCTGCATGATAACAGATGGTACCATGCATTGATGCAGCATTGCAGCATCTCAGCATTGCAACATTGCCCAGCTCTATGACTGTCCTGTCACACTTGTACCATATCCTCCAACCCCCTTGTCCCTCTTCCCTGTTGCATACTGCCTTATGAACACTGCTGCTCCCATCTAGCTTAAGCATGAGCTTATCCTGGAGACCCTGGACTCCTCTGATGAGTGAGTATGGCTCAGGGTTCCTCCATGAGCTCGCCGGATCAGCCTTCCTTGTACACTGAAACACCCACCTGCCTTGTTTTCTTCTTTCCTCTGCTCAGACTCAGATGTGGGCATAGCCTGATGGCTCTTCAGTCTGTGCCCTTGCCCACTCTGCTCCTTCTCATCTAACCAGGCAAGTTCCTGCTAAATCTTCACAGCTCTAATCCTAATGTCTGTTTTTTGGTCAACTGAGGTAGATGCCCAGGCCCCTCTGACAGCATGGGAAGTTCAATCCACCTTGAAAGTAGGCCATCTTCCTGAAACTCGGGAGCTAGCTCATGCTGCAGGCCCTTTTCCATCAAGCCTTCCAGACAAAGTGTACAGGATATGTCCACGTGCCTTCTCTCCAATAATTTTTCTCTTCTGGCCTCAGTTTCCACACCTGCAGTATGAGTGTCCTTATAGTGACCCTCAGCAGCTATGGACCTTACAGGCAATGGCCCCCTTTGCTAGCAAACCACTGCTGAAAGTGTGCATGGTTGGAGAGCCTCCTCAATGTCTGGGTTAGTGATTGGTGCCAGCTTCCAGCATCCTCAGGGCACTGGCTCATGTCCATAGATGAGAGCCAGGTATGGTGGGTCCAGTCCCAGCCTGCCGCTCTCAAGGGCTGTCCAGTTCTGCCCATGTTTTTCAGAACCTGCTGGTGGGGACGGAAGAAGAAGACTGTTTCATTGGAGCTGAGGCCCAAAATAATCTGGTACAGCTGAACCTGAACCACCCCATCACCCGGGGAGCCATCGCCAACTGGGACAATGTGGAGAAGGTGAGCTACAGCCTCTGGGGGAGGGGCCCATCACACCCAAGCACTTAGCACTGAGGGAAGGATCAGGGCCTATCTCTACTGTGGCTCTCAGTCCCTCCATAGTCACAGTCTCAGGGGTCCCAGTTAGGAGACCTCTGTTTCGGTTCTGCCTCCTCTGCTTACTGCCCATGCCACCAGGACATGTGGCACGACATCTGGGACCCTCAGATCCCTTGTCTTAAAAGATGATATGATTGTTCCTGTGCCATCATGGCTGGTAGGGAAGGATGGAAAAGAAGTCCTTGGCCTCAGAGGGAAGTAACACACAGTGAACGGTTTAACCAGCTGTCCACAACACCTGCACTTGAGGACCTGTTGCTTGCTTATGGTCTAAGTGCTTGAGGCAGCTGTAATGAAATCCTACAACATGGCAGTAAAATTCTCAGACATTGGTTCTCTCACAACCCTCAAGGCCATGGTGTTGTTGGTACAGACTGCTGCTGAGGGCTGTGAGGGAAAGCCTGCCTCAGGCTGCTCCCCGGGTTCTGGAAGGCTTGCTGACAGTGTTTGGGGGCTCCTTCGCTTGGAGTGTTACCTCAGTCCCTGCACTCATCTCCTCAGGGCATCCTCCTGTGTGTGTTTGGTTCAGAATTCCCCATTTTATTAGTGTAGTACCTGAACTGGATCAGGGACATGCCACTCCAGTAGAAGCTCCTCTCAGGCTCTCCAACAGCACCCACTGTAGTCTATTCCAGAAATGGTGACACTGGGGTCTTGGGGCTTCCACAGAGGAGTTTTGGGCATCATAACTCGAATATAGCAATGGACTAAGGCAGCTTAATCAGTCAGTTCCAAGCCCAGATTTATGCCTCCACCCTCATGGTTTCTGTGGATCAAGAATCTGGGCACAGCTTGGGTCCTGAAGGCGAGGGTGACACTCTATGTGATGGGGTGCAGTAAAGAAACTACCCAGGGATGGGGTCCTGGGCAAGCCTCACCAGTTTTCCAAAAGGGAAGTCCAGAGCAAGATGGGAGCTGGGGGCCGGCCTCTAAGTCTCAGGAAGAGGCTTGGGGCTCAGGCGGATGGGCGTGGGGGCAGAGCGTGGAGACTGAGAAGCAAAGTGCTAGAGAGGCCCACAGAAATCCACAAAGATACCCACACAACAGACTGCCGGCAATGGTCGAGAGACAGCCCGAACTGACCTACTCTGGTGATGGGATGGCCAAACACCCTAATTGTTGTGCTAGAAACCTCATCCAACTACTGAGGGATCTGGATGCAGAGATCCATGACTAGGCCCTGGGTGGATCTCTGGGAGTCCAATTAACGAGAATGAGGAGGGTTTATATGAGCGAGAATTGTTGAGACCAAGGTTGGATAAAGCACAGGGACAAATAGCCAAATGAATGGAAACACATGAACTATGAACCAATGGCTGAGGGGTCCCCACTGGATCAGGCCCTCCGAATGGGTGAGACAGTTGATTGGCTTGATCTGTTTGGGAGGCATCCAGGCAGTGGGACCAGATCTTGTGCTCATTGCATGAGTTGGCTGTTTGAAACCTGGGGCCTATGCAGGATTGTTTGGCTCGGCCTGGGAGGAGGGGACTAGACCTACCTGGACTGAGTCTACCAGGTTGACCTCAGTCTGTGGGGAAGGCTTTGCCCTGGAGGAGATGGGAATGGGGGGGGGGGGGCGTTGGGGGGAAGGTGAGGGGGACGGGAGGGGGGAGAACAAGGGAATCCGTGACCGATATGTAGAACTGAATTGTATTGCAAAATAAATTAAAAAAAAAAAAAAGAATGCCATTAGAGAGCAAAAAAAAAAAAAAAAAAAAGAAACTACCAAAGTGGCTGCTCCATGGTATGGTTCAGGGGAAGGTTTTTTTGTTGTGAATCAGTGAGAGAAAATATGCAGAGGCATCTGGAAGAATCTAGAACAGAGAGAAAGAGAAATAGACTGGACATGGTCAGGGCTGTCTGAGAGAGGAGAATGGATAGTGGAGATAGTGAGATAGAGATAGCAGAGGGAGTGGAGGCAGGGGAGAACCCATATAGAGAACAAACAGGCATCTAGAGGGAGGGAAGCCTTGGGAGGTGAGAAGGGCCAGCATGGAGGCTTTGAAATGTATAACAAGGATTTGTGAGTAGGGACTGAGGAAGCCCGGGGGCCAACAGGGGTTTTGATATACTACCGTAAGTACATGTTAATGGAGAGTCATGTCCCTTCTGCCAGAGGCAAGAGAAAGGAAATGACTCAGGAAGAGTTTTACAAGTTCCGAGGAATGCTGGTTTTCAATCTAGCTGCCAGAAATCCTTCTAGTCCATCTTGAACTCATTTCTAGACATATGGAGGGCCTGAGAACTAACAAGCACGAGAAAGAGCCATGCCATCAGCAACAGGACACGTCCAAGATGGCACCCTCATGCAACATCTCCTGGTCTGTCTGAAGGTGCATGAAGCCATAGCATGGTGGCTGACTCTACCAGGCCAGGGGGAGCACACAGCATGGTAGACAGGCTGATACTAGGCCTTTGTCACCAGTCACTCTGTTTTTTTTTTTGGGGGGGGGGTCCCAAACCTTTGTGGCATTGCTCCTGGCTCTTCCTAAGCCTCTAGATATTGGTTTCAAACATCTACCCACATGCCAGCATCTCTGAGGGACCATCCTCTGTCCACCATCTTGTCCCTCACTCATCCCCACAACAGCACCTTATGTCACTGTCCTGTCACTGATAGTGGCTAGCTATCAAAGAATAAGTCTGCCTGGCTCTGTGGCTTCTTAGACACCATTCTGCTTCCTGGGTCCTTTGACTATGGAGTTATCCCTAGCTGCTCTCTCAGAGTGCTGCATGGCCTCCCCTTGACAGAGAAGGCAGGAGCTTCACACAGGACAACTAGGACTGTTTGTTATGAACCTACAGTGTGCTTAAGTATTGTAGGTGGCCACAATATATCCCCAAAGTTCCCCCCCCCCCCTTGGCTTTTCAAGGCAGGATTTCACTGTGTAGTCCTGGCTGTCCTGGAACTCACTCTGTAGACTAAGTGGCCTCGAATTCACAGAGATTTGACTGCCTCTGCCTCCTGAGTGCTGGGATTAAAGGCAAGTACCACCACCACCACCTGGCTGTCCCTGAAGTTTTTATACTGGAGTCACAAGCTCTATTCTCAGATGCTTTGAAGACATGGGTTTTCTTAAAGTTACCATGGCTATGGTGAAACACCATGACCAAAAGCAAGTTTGTTTTGCTCAGAGTTCCATAGAACAGTTCAGTATCAAAAGCAGTGAGGACAGGAACTCATGCAGGGCAGGGATCTCGGGGCAGGAGCTGATGCAGAGGCCATGGAAGGGTGCTGCTTTCTGGCTTTCTTCCCATAACTTGCTCAGCCTGCTTTCTTATAGAACCCAGGACCACCAGCCCAGGGATGGCCTCACCCACAATGGACCAGGCCCTCTCACATCAATCACTAATTAAGAAAATGCCCTATAGCTGGATCTTGTTTGTTTGTTTGTTTGTTTGTTTTTTGTTGTTGTTTTTGAGACAGAGTTTCTCTGTGAAACAGTCCTGATTGTCCTGGAAACTGCTTTGTGGACCAGGTTGGCCTTGAACTCACAGAGATCCACCTGCCTTTGCCTAATACTGGTATTAAAGGCATGCACCACCAATGCCTGGCTATAGCTGGATCTTATGCAGACATTTTCTTATTGATTATCAGTTGAGGTTCTCTCCTCTAATGACTCTAGCTTGTGTCAAAGTTGACAAAAAACTAGCAAGTATAGGGCTTAATTTTTTTAATATGTATCTGTTTTATGCATATGACTGTTTTGTCTGTCCTGTCTATGTGCACCACCTGCATGCCTGGTGGCTGTAGAGACTAGAAGAAGTTATCAAATTCTCTGGAAATGGAGTTACAGATTGTTGTGAGCCACCACATGGCTACTGGAAACTGAATCCAGGTCCTCTGCAAGAGCTGACAGTGCCCTTTACCACTGAGTTATCCAGCCCAAGACAAGGGCCCTTACAAGTGACCAGTAAAGCTGGGCTGTGTGGAGGTACTCATTTGCCATTCCAGCTCCAGGGTAGCAAAAGCAGGAGAGTCAGGAGTTCAAGGCCAGCCTAGGCTACGAGGCCCTTTCTTAATACAAAATGGTAATCAAATTATAATGAGGCCTCTACAGTGGATCCTAATTCATGAGACTGTGGCCTAAGAAAAGGAGTTCAGGACACAGATCTACAGAGCATGACCATGTGAGAAGATGGGGAAGACAACATCAGCAAGCCAAAGAGACAAGTCTCCAGAGGAGCCAGCAGTGACACAGCCATCTCAGATCTCTAGTCTAGGTGTGAATGCCAACCCCCTCTCAAGGTTCTATGGACAAACAAAAGTTCACATTGGGGAACCAATGAGTTTACTGGCCCAACTTACACAACATAGGGGAGGGGTTACTCAAAAGAGCATGGGAGACCCAAAAACAGCCACACTGAATATCTTCAGGTAGCATAGATGATGGCTTCCCCACTATACTAGTCAGGTGTTCTCTAGAGTAACAGAAATTATAGAATTAATCTCTCTATACATAGAAGGGGGTTTATTAGAATGACTTACAGGCTGTGGTCCAGCTAATCCAACATGACTGCCTATGAACAGAAGGTCAAAGAATCCAGTAATTGTCCAGTCCCTGAGGCTGAATGTCTCAGCTGGTCTTCAGTATATGCTGAAATCCTGAAGTAGGCTCTAATGCCAGTGAAGGAATGGATTGCCAATGAGAAGCAGGCAAAAGCAATTCTGTTGCAGGATATTTGATCACATTGGGAAGATGTCACTGTTTTACCTCATCTGCCTAGGTACCTTCTGATTGGTTTAATAAAGAGCTGAATGGCCAATAGCTAGGCAGGAAGATGATAGGGCAGTCTTCTGGGCAGAGGTAGGTACTTCGGGTTAGAATTTGGAGTGGGGAATTCACCAGCGAGACCCAGAGGAAGTTGGTCATACAATACTGAGGAGAGGTAATAAGCCATGTGGCAGACTGTAGATTAATATATAAACAGGTTAATTTAAGTTATAAGAGCTAATTGGGCCTAAGCTAAGGCCAAGCTTTCATAATTAATAAAAAGTCTCTGTGTCATTATTTGGGAGCTGGCAGTCCAAAGAAAGTCCCACTATAAGCTTCCTTCTCCCACGTCCTTTATATAGGGTACCAGCAGAAGGTGTGGCCCAGATTAGAGGCGCATCTTCCCATCTCAAAAGATCTGGAACAAAAGTGAATCTTCCCACTTTAGATGACCTAATTAAGCAAAAGTCCCTTAGAGTTGTTCCCAGCAATGTAATTAGTCTTTTTTACTCTTTGGGAGGGCCCACCACCCAGCTCCCAAATAAATCACAGAGACTTACTCTTTCTTATGAATACTCAGCTTTAGCTTGGCTTGTTTCTACCCAGCTTTTCTTAACTTAAATTATCCTGTCTACCTTTTACCTCTGGACTTTTATCTTTCTCTTTTCTCTATACCTTTCTTTACTTCTTACTCTGTGTCTAGCTGTATGGCTAGGTGACTGGGTGGCTGGCCCCTGATGTCCTCCCCCTTCTTTTCTTGCTTCTCAATTTTCTCTTCCCAGATTTCTCCTATTTATTCTCTCTGCCTGACATTCCTGTCTATCTTTTCTTCTGCCTTGCTATTGGTTGTTCAGCTCTTTATTAGACCAATCAGGTGTTTTAGACAGGCAAAGCATCCCAGCTTCACAGAATTAAACAAATACAACATAAAAGAATGCAACACATCTTTGCATCTTTAAACAAACATTCCACAGCTGTAGAGTCCCAAAGAGGTTTGTTTCCTAGTGAGAACTTACTCAGGGTCCAAGAATCTGAGTTTGATTTACCCAGCAGGGCTGCATAAAGGGATGATTTGACCATGGGCATGGTTACCAAGTGTTTGGAAGGCTCTACACTTGGCTGTGTGGTGTGCTTTGATCTAGTAAGGGGGAGGTCTTTTGCCCTGCCCCTTGACATTGTTATAAAAAGTCCTTTTGACAAAAGAGGCCGAAGGGGCCTTTGGGTATTGACTCAGGTACTCCTGAAGCTATCCTGTGTTTCTGTCTTTCCTCTTTTTGGCAGGGTCTCTCTAACTAATATTTTCTTATCCCTCTCTGTCCTTCATAGGAACCCTGGGAAAAGTGGGAGCAGACCTCCCACACACAGCATACACAAATGTAACACATTTTCAACTAATGTTCTACAACACAGCCATTTTTTGGGTTTTAGTTAATTCCAGATACAGTCAGGTTGACAACCAAGAATAACCATTACACCTATGGCTGAGTGGATGGAGCTGTCCCCTAGCCATCCTAGCCTGTATACTCTAGCCTCTCCAGAAACCATGCAATTAGGGCGGAATGTTATATAAATGGCTGGAAGGAGTGGCTGGATACTCAGCCGAGAATCTAATGATCTTTCCCCATCCTCTCCAGAGGGAACGTCAACAGTGCACAGGCTGGTCCTGACACACTTTTTTGCACAGGCTGGTCCTGACACACTTTTACAAGCAGACAGAGCTCGTCTAGTGAAGATGATGGCAGTTTGGCTCAGAGGACAGAACCTTACAACAGGAATGAACAGCATGCTTCTTTGGCAACGCTGTCATCTGAGGCCCACACTCCCTGAGGGGGTGGATGGTTTCTTCTACTTTAAAAATGAGGATGGAGGCTAACTAAGGTCACCTTCATGGTCCTGGGCAAGCACATGTTATGTGGCAAACTTCCATCATTGCTGGGTTTTCTCTGTGACACCCAAACCACCTGTGTTTCCACCTCATCCCTGAGTTTTGGTGCATGTATCTGTCACCCATCAGACCCAAGAGACCTTTAGATAGTGCTGGGTCTGCCAATCCCTGCCAACCCCATTCCATAACTTCAGGCCTGGTGTATCATCGGAGGCTGAATCACATTGTATCTTGCTTTGATGGTGATCCAGAAGTGCTGTCTACAATTCAGCCATCCTTTGGAATTATGGGGTCTGGTCCTGGGGCATTTTGGACACCCAGACCACTGGATTTCTATGTACAATGGCAGTATTTGCAGGGTGCCAACCAAGTCCTTCCATATGCTCCATATCATCTCTAGATGGACTACAAATTATGGGACACTGACTTGCTTAAAGAACAGTGACAAGGGAATGAGTCTGAATATGTTCACTGAAGGCACAGCTTTTTATTTTATTGTATTTTATTTTATTTTATTTTATTGAGATAGAGTCTCGTGTAGCCCAGGCTGGCCTCCAACTTGTTTTGTGCTTTAAAATAGCCTTGAACTTTTGACTCTCCTGCCTCCACCTCTTGAGTGATGGGATTTCAGGTGTGCACTGGGGATGGACTGTAGGGCTTTGTGCAGGCTAGGGAAACACTCTAGCAACTGAGTTACAGTCCATGCCCCCAGTTTTTCCCCAAACATTTTGATTCTTGGTTGGCTAAATCTTTAGATGTAGAATCTACAGATCTGGAGCTCAACAGTACTGATTTGTCAGAAGGATGGAAGAATATGTAACAGAGATGATAGATAGATAGGTAATAAATGATAGGCATAGATAGGTGGATGTTAGACAAATGGGTCTCAACCTGTGGGTCACAACCCCTTTGGATAGCATATCAGATATATACATTATGATTCATAACAGTAGCAGAATTACAGTTATGAACTATCAACAAAATAATTTTATGGTAGGGTGGTCACCGCAATATGAAGAATTATATTAAAGGGTCACAGCATTAGGAAGGTTGAGAACCACTGAGTTAGATAGGTAGATGATTGATAGGTAGATAGATGATAGACAGAAGGTAGATTGATAGATTGGTGGTGGACACACACAGAGACAGATGCAGAACATAAATAATAGGCGTTAAACAGGTAGTGAGATGAACAGATAGGTGTAGACGGGTAGTAGTAGATTATATCTAGAGAGAGAGAGACTAGTTGGTAAACAGAAGACAAAGATGATTTAGGTAGCTAATAGATGTATCTGATACATAGATTAATAGATGGGTGATAACAATCAGCATGTCTCTGGACAGCAAACAGCTCGCCTACTGTCCTCTCTCTACAGATTTGGCATCACTCCTTCTACCAGGCCCTCCACATCTCCCCCGAGCAGCACCCTGTAATGATAACAGAGCCACCGTTAAACAGCAAGGATGTTAAATCAAGAATGACACAGGTAATGGGGTATGGGGCCAGCTGAGGCAGGAAGGGAGGCTGCTGTTCTGTCCTGAATTAAAAGTTTCCTAGCTCTGGCCTCATCCTGGTCCTTCCTGCCATGATGGACTTGGTGGTGGATTGGTGGAGTTTGAGGGTGGATCCCTGTCTGTGAGTGCTTCAGCCAGAGCACAGATGGCAGAGTCCTCCTTAGGCTGCAGTGGGGCTAGGTGCAGTGGCTGCAGGAAGCTGCCTCCTCCCCAGCTGCCAGAGTTCTCATCCTGACTCCCAACTTCTCCTACAGAGGACACAGGAAAGCTAATAAAGCAGGTGGCCAAGTTGGCTCATCTGGCTGGAATCCCTGGAGCTCAGTGGGATCTCCTGCAGTGATCAGTCCCTCATATACAGGCCCAGGGCCAAGGCATGATTTGCCTATCTCAGAGGCCACTTAGACCTGGAAACCACAGTTCTACCCATCACAGCACAGGTGTGAGCTCACATCAAATAAGCCCCAAACTGGCCCCTGATCCCCACCCTAGTGTGGACAGTCAGATCATGGAAATGGCCACAGCTGGCTCCCCTGAGGACTGGGCATGGCTGGCTTCACCCAAAAAGCATCCAATGTCCATGAGGTTTTCAGCCTAACTAGAATGGGACAAGAGAGGGATGAGACTGTCCCCACACAACTGCCTGTCCACTCCTCAGCTGTAGCAGACAACGGAGCAAGAGGGTGTGTGTACGCCAGGAAGGAGGCCTGTGAGAAACTGTGAAGGCAGGGGCTGAGCAGCTGAGCTCAACCCCAACCGGCTGGAGCTGCGGGTGTGCTCCCTCCCTGCGGAGCCCAGCAGAACAAAGACACGTAGAGATGAAGGTTCAAGACTAGTCCCATCAGAAAAGTAGATGATTGGCTCCCATGGCTGGGACTATCCCCTCATTTTTCTCCTCCTCCTCGGACAAACCACCTGCCCCTCTCAGCCCCTGACTCAATATCACTTGTCTAGATAGATACTTGCAGGTATATAGGACAGCAAAGTGACTCCTATAAACAGTTTCAAGCAGCCCTTTCTGGGACCGCACCCTCCGGCATGAAGGTCATCAGCGGTGATATTTTGTAGAGTTGTTGCAAGGTGTCTGTGGAGTGTGAAGATGCTGGCACAAGGGGAGGGCTTAGTCAGACTAGCCATTTGACTGACAGTCAAGCACAAGCAGGAAGAGAGTGTCCAAGAGCTGCTAGTTGGAGAGTCAGACCGCAGTGCCTAGTGACAGGAAGATACACCCCAAAGCATGCTGACAATCTGAACTCACAGACCTTATCTTAACACTAACCCTTTCACAATGCTGACACCTGTCCAGTGGCCAGGGAGAGGTGAGGCCCCCGGTGGGTCTCACCATTATGTCCTGATCCAACTAGCCTTCTCATCATCCATTATAGAAGTATCTAGAAGGAGCCAGAGTACCAGTGTCCTAATTAGCATTAACTGTCAACTTGGCACAGCCTAGAGCCACCTGAAAAAAGGCTCAACTAATTGCCATTATCATATTAGCCTATGTGCACTATGTGGGAGATTATCTTGGTTGTTAAGTGATGTAGGAGGGCCCAGCCCACTCTAGGCAGCATCATTCCTGCAGGTGGTCCTGGGTTGTATAAGAAAGCTAGCCTGAGCATAAGCCTTTGGGTGAGCCAGCAAGCATTGTTTCTCCATGGTTCCTGCCCCGTGTTCCTGCCCTGGTGCATCACTGACTTCCCTCAGTGATGCTCCATGACCAGCAAGTATTCACCAAATAAACCCTCTGCTCCCCTAAGTTGCTTTAGGCCAGAGTGTTTTTATCACAGCCGCAGAGTGAAACTAGAGCAACCGCTTCCCAGCAGAGCTAGCTGGAGATAAGTGCTGGCCACCCCGGGCTTAGTCTCCCTGGATCCACAGCCTGCTGCAAGAGGCACTCATGAGCACCCGGGCAGTGTGTGCCACCTGGCCAGCCAGCATGCCAATCTTCCTCCCCAGATCCTCTTTGAAACCTTCAACGTCCCCGCCCTGTACATGGCTAACCAAGGGGTCCTCTCCATGTACGCTGCTGGCAGAACCTCTGGTGAGTGGCCCTGTGGGATCCCCATCCTTCCCAGACACACTGTCTAGTTCTCGGGGCTGGGGATACTCACCACAGCATTCAGCCCCTCCCTGACAAATAAAAGCATAGGAGCGGGTAGCAAGATGGGTCAGTAGGTAAAGGTGCCAAGCCTGAAGCCCCCGTTTAATACCCCCGGCCCATATGGTGGAAGGAGAGAACTGACTCCTGAGGATTGTCCTCTGACCCCCACATACAGGCAGGCACTTGAGGAAACACTACACACACACACACACACACACACACACACACACACACACACATGCACACACACACACATACACACAAGCACACATACACACAAGCACACGCACATGCGCAAGTGTTCATTAAAAAAAGAAAAGGATGTTCTTTAAGACACACAGTGATCCTCACTTCATAATAAGAGCACTGGGAACTCAGAGTAGTGAACAGTCAGGCAGTTTATTTTCTGACCTGTATAGTTGGGTGTCACCCTGGAGAAAATGCAAAATGGCTGATGATTTGGTGCAAAACTGGTCTTTATTTTTTAAGAATTGTTTTTTAAGTGTGTGTGTGTGTGTGTGTACCAAGTGCCCTCAGAAACCGGAAGCATGGCCCCTGGAGCTGGAGTTCCAGGCAGTGGTGGATCACCTGATGAGTCCCCTGAAGAAGCAGTAGAGACCCTTAACTGCTCAAGTCCCCAAATAGTGGTTTTTATGGTCCCTGATTGCAAAAACACCCCTGCCCTTTGTTTCCCATAAGCTGGTTCTCCAGAAAGTTAAAATCATCCTCTCCTTAGCCTTGTCCCCTTCCCCAATGCCCTGTCCTCAGGGGCTCCAGATCCCCTTCCTCTCCAGACACTCAGCTCAGTCACCTGGCAGACTATAACTTTTCAACCTAAGAAAAACTAAAAAATAGCTGTTGCCATCTGCTAACTGGGGAGGACAGGGGCCTAACGCGTCATTACCTGTGGTCCTCTGGTGAGCTTTGAATACACCGTATTCTGAAAATGGACCATAATGAAATATTTCTTACACACACCTGGCTCTTCTCACTCCTTCCCTTCTTTCTTCTGGTGACACAGCATGCTCCCAGAATGCAGACTCATTTTTTTTTTCTTAACCGATTTGCGAAAGTGTTACTGAATGAAATGAACATTATTAAGGAGTGCTGACATGTGGGTGTGCTCACAAACCATCACAAGCACACCCAAGGTTCCCATTGTGCCATTCCCTCCCACCTGTTGAGATAACCGCTGGATTTTCCAGATTTTGTGAATGGAACAGTGCCGCCAACACGCGGCCATGGGTCCCTTTTTCACTGTTCACTCTGTGGCGGTTCTTTTGTGCTATCACGGGCATCCATATTTCACTTCCTCGTCTTTTTTTTTTTTTTTTTCCCAGAGCTGAGGACTGAACCCAGGGCCTTGCGCTTGCTAGGCAAGCGCTCTACCACTGAGCTAAATCCCCAACCCCTCACTTCCTCTTCTTGCTGAGCCATGGTAGTGTGGTTCCATGTCAGGAATGTGCCAAGCTTTTGTCTACTTATCTGGGGATGGAAGTCGGACATGTTTCCGGTTTGGGGGATTGTGATGAAGCTCCTATGGACATCCACACATCTTTGAGTGGATCTTCCTGTAGTGTGTGGAACAGCAGTGGCTCTCCATGGTTTTTCCACAGCTCTGCTGTATTGCCCTTCTCACTGCTGATACAAAAACACCTGACAGGAGCGGCTTAAGGAGGGAAGGGATGGTCTGGCTCAGCGTTTGAGGGCGCAGTCTGTCACGGCAGGGAAGGCATGGCTGTGGGCACTCACAGCAGCTGGCCACAGCCACAGTCAAGGAGCAGACAGAGGTAACATTGGTGCTCAGCTCACTTTGTGTTCATCCCAGGATCCCAGCCCATGGGATGGTGCCACCAGCATTCAGGGGTGGGTCCTCCCTCTTCAATGGATGCAGCCTGGAAACTCTACCACAGACACACCCAGAGGCTTGTGTTCCTGGTGATTCCTGATCCTGTCAAGTTGGTGACACTAACCATCCCACCTGCCAGCTCTTGGATGACCAGTCTTATCGTGACCATTCTCATAGAAGTGGCACTGTGCTATCTCCTGCTTTTAATATATGCTCCCCTCAGAGCCAAGGACTCTGAGCACACCCTCTTGTATCTCCGTCCGTGACAGTGGCTCTCGGGTGTTTTAGCAGATTCTGTGTATTCCGACCCCTCTCTTTCCAGCCCCTCCTCCAACGTCTTTCATCAGAAGCGTGGTTCATCAGCTGTGCTCCCACCCAGCTTCCTCTTCCCTTCCCACAGTCTTTTCAAGAGAGTCCCATTTATCAATGTTTTCATGTTTGGTGCCACATCCAAAAATCATTTCCTGGACCCCAAAGGCTTTCTTCTTTCTTCTAGATATTTATAGAGTTTAGCTTAATGTTCTGTTCTATGTTCCATTTGGATGGATTTTTAATGTATCTTGTAAGACAGGAATGAAACACATGTGTTGTTATTCCTGTGGTGTTTATTAAGAAGACCTCTCTTAGCTGTGGACAAGGGATGAGTGCTGAGGGAGGGAGGGAGGATCAGTCTCCTTTGGGGTGTCAACACATACACACACACACACACACACACACACACACACACACACACACACACAAAGTGATAAAAATCACATTTTATAAACTAAGAAAGAGACACGATTCCTTTTCCTTCACTGAAATGCCTTTGCATCTGTTTGAAGGTGACTTTCCCATGTATGCCCCAGCTGACCTCTGAGCTCATGGCCCTGTTCAATCAATCAATCAATCATTTTTTTTTTTTTTGATTCTAGGTCAATAGCACATGGTCTTGATGACTGTGGCTCATACTGAGTCTTGAAAGGAAGTGGTTTGTTCTACCCTCTAGATTTCTTGAGTTTGAGATGTGGGCTCTGCTAGGTCTTTCCGTGGTCCTGCCTGGATTTTAGAACCAGATTGTCAGTTCTGAAAACAAGCGAACCAAAAACCAACCAAACAAAACCCTTAGCACCACATGTCTTTGGGTTTTGTTTGGGGCTGTGTTGAAAGCATGAATCAGTTTTTGAAAGAGCCAGAATCTCAAAGGCATCTAGTCCAGAAACCACAGACTGTGGCGTGTCTGGGAGGTCTCTGGATCCCTCTCAGCACTACATGAGGACTCACGGTGTCAGGCCGGGCCTGTCTTTCATCTCACAGGTTCTGGTACTGTTGAAAGTAGATTTATTTGTTATGGTTTGAGTGTGAAATGTCCCCTGCAGGCTTGAGTTATTGTGGGGCTATCGCTCATGGATTCCGGGCGGTGACTGGTCCTGAGGGCTCTCATTTTGATGGAGTCACAATTCCACAGAGGTTGGGAGGCAATGGGAACCGAAAGTAGGATCTGGTTGGAGAGAGTTGGTTGTGGCAGCATGCCCTGACAGGGTCTGTCTGTCCCCGTCTTTCTCTGGCTCCTGTCTGCCATTTGTGAGTACATCTGCTCTAGCCCATGCTCTTGCCATGATGCTCAGCCTCTCAACATGGGTGCCGACTGCATAGACCATCAGTAAAAAAATCTTTCCTCCTTTCAAATGATTGTTCTCCAGTAATTGTCACAAGACTGACACAGTAAATGTGTGTGCATGCACATTCCTGTGTGCTGTGTGTGCATGCGTGCAAGTATGTGTCTGTGCACTTGTACATGTGCACATGGAGGATAGAGGTTGATAGCAACAGCCTTCCTTACAACTGTCCGCTTTATTTATTTATTTATTTTTGCTTTTTTAAAATTAAAATTTTTTTTTTGCTTTATTTTTTTGAAGATAGTGTCTTGACTCACTGAACCTAGACTAAAGCTAACCAATTGGCTAGACTGGCTGGCCAATGTACTCCAGGGACCAACCTGTCTCTATCCTCCAACCCCAACTACCCAGAGCTAGGGTTATAGACATGTGCCCCCATCCCCAGCATTTATATGGATGCTGGGGATTGGAACTCAGGTCCTCATGCATATGCTGCAGGCACTGGCCCACTGGGTCATTTCCTCATTTTTGATTGCTCATTGCTATTGCACAGATAACAGTTGAGTTTTGTACATTGATACTGTATTTTAACACTTTAAACTTGTGTGTGTGTGTGTGTGTGTGTGTGTGTGTGTGTGTGTGTGTGTGCCTTTTTTTCTAGATAGGGTCTTATTGTGTAGCCCTGGCTGTCCTGGAACTTGCTCTGTAGACCAGGTTAGCCTCAAACTCAGGCTAGCCTCTGCCTCTCAAGTGCTGAGATTAAAGGTGTGTGCCACCACCACCTGGCAAATATATATCCTTAAAAATTTTTAATTACATTAATTAATTTATAGTGTGTGCCGTGGTGTATGTGTGGGGGTTGGAGGACAACTTTTGGGATTTGATCCTTTCTCTATGTCATGTAGGTCCCAGGAATTGCATTCAGGTCATTAGGCTTGGTGACAAGTGCCTTAACCTGCCTAAGCCATCTGGCCAGCCCCATGGTAAACATATTTTGACAAATAGCGTTTACTTTATTATTTCCAAGCCAGGTGGGTTTTTTGTTTTTTAAATTGTTTCATTCTTTTCTACTGACTGCCTAGGCCTCACTGTTCAGAGTGTAGGCAGTGAGGATACAATTCTTTGTCTTTTCTCCAGTTTTAGAGGGAAATCATTCAGCCTTACAGTGTTAAGCACTGCATCAGCTGAGGGTTTCATATTTTCTTCACTAATTTAAATGAGTTCTCATGTGTTCTTATTTAATGAGAATTTCTTCTTTTAATCAGGACTAGATATTGGATTTTGTCAAAGTGCAATTTATGCATAGTGACGTTAGATGTGACAACTTGCTACAATCTAGAATCGCCTGGGAAGAGAGTCTCAATGAAGGATTTACGTTGGGTTTGCCTGTGGGCATGGCTGTGGGGGGTTAGCTTAACTAAGTCAATTGATATGGGAAGACACAGCCCACTCTAGTTGGTACCGTTCCCTAGGCAGAGTGTCCTGAACTGTATGAATGGGGAAATGGACTGAGCATGTCAAACAAGAAAGAGAGCATGCAAGCATTTGCTTCCCTGTTTTTGACTGTGGATGTGATAAGACTAGCTGTCTGAAGTTCCTGCCTAACTTTCTCATATGGTGGAGACTATTATCTGGAATTATAAGCCAAAATAAACCTCTTTTTCTCCTAAGTGGCTTCTGTCAGGGTGTTTTTATCACAGCAACAGAAATGAAGCTAGAACATGTATCTATTGGTGAAATCATATTAATATTGATTTTGATCTGTGGAACAAAGGCCATTTAATTCTTTAAAAATCCATGTTGTTGAAATCAACTTGCCAAAATTTCACTTTGGAGTTTTGTGTCTGCGGTCATGAGTGACAATGGCTTACTGTGTTCTTCTCCCATCTCCCAGGGACCATGGTGTACAGTACGTGATGGCCAATGTCTTGGGAATAGATTCTGTCCCCTGTTATGGCTGGAAGGGGAGGTCCCCAGGACTCAGCTTTGCTTAATTGAAATGTGCAGCTCTTGATCCCTAGGCTCAACAAGGAAAAAGAGAGACCGGAGAACCTCCTTGACCCCAGTCCGCCCCAGAAGCCACTGTGTCACACGCAGTGGGCCCCTTACTGTGCATCCCTTATTTGTCATACCCTCTCTGAACTAGCACACGTGGGGACCTTGCTAACTAAAGCACACACTTCTGGCATGGTGTTCAGGCTTTCCCAACACAGGGCACGTCTCAGAGAGTCGCAGTGCCTGCCCAGGCACAGGCAACACTTCCTCCCTGGTCTTTGGCAGCTATTAGTAAAACTGCACATCTGATTTAGTGAGAAAACCTACAGGCTTATATCCAAACCTGGTGGTCAGCCTTCACTCCAGTTCACATCCTTTAGAAGAAGCTGGCTCCTTGGCCCCTTTCCCTTCCCTTCTGTATTTCTTCCTCCACTATCCCTTCCTACAGAGCTAACAGTTGCCAAGGGGTGCTGTGTAACCCACATCATGATGACAGAATGTCCTCTTATGTAGGGACAACTATTGAATCTGGAGAAGGGATGACATACATCGTGCCTATTATGAATGGCTATCCTTTGCAACTGTCGACCACCAAGCTGGATGTAGCTGGCCAAGACCTGACTTCGTATCTCCTGAAACTGCTTTCAGACAGTGGGAACTTGTTAGTGGGTGCAGGTAGGAAACAACTGTTCTCAGATACACCAACCAGTGCTGTGTATAACATCCTCCATTTTCAGTGCATGTGTGTATAGATGCACCTGTGTGTGTGCATTCAGAGGCTGAAGGACAACCTCAGGTTTCAGTTACCCACCTCTTTTGAAACAGGTCTCCTATTGGCTTGGAGCTCCCCCATGAGGGTATGTGAGATTATTCTGTTACAGAGGAGAGTTGATAAGTACCCCATAAGCAGCAAGGGCCTTGGGTCTTTCATTAAGGGCTTAGACAGGATAATATTTGACCCTTTTGTGCCCTCATCCTGGGCTATATTTTTAGTTTATACAGTGTGCATGACAGCCATTCTCAATAGGCCATTGGCCTTTTTGGTCTTAGACAAGGAGTGGAAGACTGAGCCCTAGAGCCCTAAAAAAATAGCATCAATTAGAAGGATGGCAAAAACTTGTCAGGCCAGAGTCCTTGCATGTTCCTGGCTGCCCACTCTTAGCAAGATCCATGTGTTCATCATCATCTGTCTTCCCAAATGCTGATGATTATACTCATCCTTGCAGATGAAGGAAGTGGAAGTTTAAAAAGGATAATAACAAAATAAAAAAGAAAAGAAACCACAAAAAGGAAAATAAAAAAGAATAATTAATTTGCCTAAGTATTAATTAACCAATTAGCCAAATAAATGACAGAAGTGAGATATGAACCAGAATTGTCTCACCAAAACCCAATCCAGGAAAGTGAAGGAGAGAAACATTGGGATGCAGCAGAGTTCCAGAAGCCAAGGACAGAGAAAGGAGCAGCGGATGGTACCATTTGTTGGAGGGAAGGAACAGAGGGGCCTCCAGGCTCTAGGAGGAGGATGGAGGAGACATGGTCAAGGAGGTTGGGTTAGGTCAGGAGTGGCAGCACACACATGTAATCATGGAGCTTGAAGGTGGAGGCAGGAGGATTAGGAGTTCTAGGACATCTTCAGCTACACGTATGTTAAAGGCCATCCTGGGCTACACGAGACCCTGTTTCAGAAGAAGAAGAAGAAGAAGAAGAAGAAGAAGAAGAAAGAAGAAGAAGAAGAAGAAGAAGAAGAAAGAGAAGGAGGAGGAGCAAGAGGAGAAGGAGGAGGAGGAGGGATGGGGAACTGGAATAAAAGGAAGAGGGAGGAAGGGGGAGGGGAAGAAGAACAAGAAGACAAGGAGGGGGGAGAAAACGTGGAGAGGAAGAAGGAATAAGAGGAGGAATGAAATCAGGAGGGGAGGAAGAGTTGGAGAAGGAGTTAGAGGAGGAGGAAATGGAGGAGTTGGGAAAACTGGAGGAGATGGAGGAGGGGTTGGAAGAGGAAGGAGAGCTGAAGGAGGAGGAAGTAGAGGAGGAAGAGTTAGAGGAGGGAATAGAGGAAATGAGTGAGTTGAAAGAGGAGATCCATTAAAGCATGTTATGCAAGCATGGGTGCCTGAGTTCAGGTCCTTAGCATAACCCATGTCAAAGTCAAGTGCAGTGGAGGGAGTAGTGGGAACAGGTGGATCCCTAGGAAATCATTGGTCAGCCATCCTAGTCAATCAGCTGGAGGAAAAGGAGATGGAGGAGGCTGATTCAAGTGAAAGTGGCAGTCTGCAGGCTGAAAAGAGCCGATGAGGCCTGTGGTCAGAAGGTTTCTCAGGTCTTGCCTGGCCACCCTGCGGTCCTGCAGCATGCTTATAAAATAATCACTCAGAAGCTTATATTAATTATAACTGCTCAGCCATTAGCTCAGGCTTATTACTGTCTAGCTCTTACACTTAAATTAATCTATAATTCTTATTTATATTTAGCCATGTGGCTTGGTGCCTTATCTCAGTTCTGCCTTGTCATCTTGCTTCCTGTGTCTGGCTGGCGACTCCTGACTCCTCCCTTCCTCTTCCCTTCTTTTAGTCTGCTCACCCTGCCTATAATTCCTGCCTGGCTACTGGCCAATCAGCGTTTTATTAAATCAGTGTACAAGAGCACTATTCCACAGCATTTCCCCTTTTCTGTCTAATAAAAAGGAAGGTTTTAACTTTAACATAGCAAAATTATGTATAATAGAATTGTTATCAAGCAGGAATTATAGTTATAATATCTAGTCTATTTATATTTTGCAAAATTAAAGAAAATATTCTATCTATCCTATATTTGTGAGTCTAAGGTTTCATATCTACTTTATCTTTTATCATAACCAAGGAAAATTATAGCTATAACTATTTAGTCTTCAACTACATCAGAGACCCCAGAAGGATATAATATTACCTAAGCAAACAGGAAGTACATTGTAACCAACTTCCAAAATTCTGGAAATGACAGGTGTAGGAGACCAGCCCCTACTATTATTTACCCCAGGAACTCTTGAGGATTGAGGGATGAGACTTAGTTAGAAATAAGGAGAGAGAGAAACAGAGAGAAAACATGGGATAGACTCAGGTGGGCCTGGAACCTTATCTACTGGCCCAGAGCTTTGTTCAAAAAGGCTATTTATAACAATGTCAAGGGGTGGAGCAAAAGACCTCCCCCTTGCTAGTTAGACCCTTACAAACACCTGGTACCCAGGCTCATGGTCCAATCAACCTCTTATGCAGTCCTGCTGGGTACAGCCACTAGGAAACCTAGTGGACTCCAACAGACAGGACAGTCTGCTGCCTGTCTGGACAGTCATCCAAAGTTCCTCTGTAGTGTTGGGACATCCTTCTTCAGCCTACAGGCCAAGAGTCTCTCAGTCGCTTCTCTCTGTGTCCTGTAGAATACCTGGCAGTTTCTTCTGCAAAGCAGGAACCCGAAGGACCATCTCACCTTGCAAAGTTCAGTGGTCACCTTCTTAGGGGTCCTGCACATCCAGTTTATACAACATATTATCATCAGCCTAGGCAAGAGCAGCCTCTTGTCCAAATGGCTATTTTTTTCCAAGAAGAAGAAAAACTCTATATGGAATGTCTTCAATGCCCATCTTCCTTTTTGAAGTAATTGATGCTGCCAGGAGCAGACGTGTCTCATTGTCCAGAAAAGCCTAAGTTTTTAAAACATTTTAAATGTCATATTCTGTAGGTCTTTGAAGAATTTGAAGATTACCTACCTAATTGAAATATATCTATATATGCCTAGAAATTTTAACTAACATGACTATAAGTTTGATTATCATAGATGACTAATAATCTGCATTTCTCAATTATACATTACAATTTTAAATGAGCTGCACAAATATAATATCTTAAACAAGACTAGAAATATATACAGTATAACAAAATTAACTTTAAATTTGTAATAAACTGAAATCTATGGCAATATAAAACATTTTAAACAAGTTGTTGCTCTTTAAAAGTAGATTCAATAATCTACCCTTTCATCCTATCATACCTATAATATCTCCTTTTCTTCTTTAGAAAGATATTACATTTATAATCAACCTCCTTTAAATAAAAATAAACATTTATAAACAATATTTTGAGAATTTGGGCATAGCTTCTCATACTACTTCCTGCTGGATAGGGGCACTGGCAATCAAATAGGGGTCCTGAGAAAATTAAGAATTATGATCAAATTCTGACTGGAGTAGACTGTGAAGCTGCATTGTCTGAGCCAGTTGCCTTGAAGCTGATTTTGGATGTTGATCATCTGGGCCATGGTGTCATTGGAGACCTTTCAGAGTATCCTGGTTGATCAGGACCATATTAGCCTAGAAGCAATCCACAGATTATCATCTTCTGTGGAAACAAAAGTAGAACCTCTTTTTCCAAAGCACTGTATTCTTAGACACAAATTTTGAAGTCAAGATACCATATATATATATATATATAGGTTTAACTTAGCAGCCTTTACAATCAAATGTCTTTCTGCAGTTAGAAATCCCAAAGATAACACAATCCAGATTCTCTGTGTAATATCCATCTTTACATGGATTATTTTTATATTACTTTTGCTGTCTCTTTAAAGTCTTTATTTTTTTAAACTATCTATTTCTTTATAAACTGTTTAGAGGTTCATTCCATCTGAATCTGTCTTATTGTGAATCTATTGCTTTAAACTGCAGCGTGGCTAGGACAGAAGCGGCAGCCTGGGCTGCTGACTCCGCCCATCTCAGCTTTTCAACATGGTGGGGGTACCTAGGAGAGTCCCATTTACCCTGTCAACTCTGGGATCCATGCTGCCATCAGGTAGTGTGCAGCTAGCCCATAAACCCTTTTGTCTGTATGAGTAAAGGCTAAATCCACCATGCAGCATGCTGTGCAGCTGGGAGACTATCGGGGACTAAGGGGGTCCAGCCCCTCGATAGTCCCCTCCCAGGGTCCGGGAAGAATCTACAACCAGCTGGTAATTAATCTTTGATGAGGAGAAATGAATCTATGTACACGAAACTCCTTAGTCCATATACTTTATTATTCTGTGTCAGTTACAAGCTTATATTCTGCTCTCATATTTAGGTCTTTTCTTGCCTGATTTCTCTCTACACTTGTCCGCGGTCCCCTCTGGGTTCTATCTTAATTCCTTCATCTTGTTCTGCCCCTTCTAGGTTCTCATCCATCTTGTTCCTTCCCATATCATCTTTTCTCCCATCTCTTTCTCTCACCTCATCTCGTTCTTCCTCATCTTGTTGTTCCCCATCTGGCTCATCCTCATCTTCCATCTCATTCCTCTAGTACTCTCTTCTAGCCCTTCAATCTAGTTCTTCCCCATCTCAGTTTGTTCCTCTCAAGTTCTTACCCATCTAGTTCTTCCATTCTCTTTTCTCTTCTCCGACCCTCTGCCCTGGAAGTCCCGGTATATAAAAGGAGGGTCCGAGCTAAATTGTGTAAAGCTATTACTTAACGTCCACCTCCTGGCCGGTGTCTCCTTGTGGAATTTACCTTAAGTCAGGAGACTTGTATGTGGGCTGTTATCACTGTTAGTCCTCGGAAATTGGGCGACCACCTGGGCGGTGTCTCCTTGTGGAATTTACCTTAGGTCAGGAGACTCGCCTGTGGGTGGTTATCACTGTTAGTCCTCGGAAGTTGGGCAACCACCTGGGTGGTGTCTCCTTTAGTCCTTGAAAGTGGCTAGGGGAGATATCTGATTCCAGAGAAAGCCTTTCCTGAGGCTGTTCTCCAAATGCCTGGAATGTGTATGTCTAGAGAGTGATCAGTCCACATTGTTAGCCGTTCTTAGGGAAAAGTCAATTGGGAAAACTATGAAGGCACACATGATTTTCATAACAGAAGACAGCTGATACATAACAAGCCAAGTAACACCAAAAACTCCTTGGGATTTGGCTTCCTCTGGAGGAATTCCCTGATTCCTCCAGGTAGTGACTTTGCCATAACCAGCTGAGTTCTTATGATATATTCCTGCGGCCCACAGCAGGAGACAGCTCTGTGTACCCAGGCAGGAATCTACCATGCTCTGCTCAAGCCCACACGCCATGAACCCACTGTGGCCAGGGGACATGCCACTGTACTGTGGCCCACCATGAGTGCCATGAGATAGGAAGGTGTTCTTTTTTTTTTTTTTTTTTTTTTTTGAGACAGAGTTTCTCTGTGTTGTTTTGGTGCCTGTCCTGGATCTTACTCTGTAGACCAGGCTGGCCTTGAACTCACAGAGATCCACCTGGCTCTGTCTCCCGAGTGCTGGGATTAAAGGCATGTGCCACCACTGCCTGGCTAGGAAGGTGTTCTTAACTACATTTATAATCTCTTCTTAAGCTCTCTCAGGTTTTAGGTGGAAACTCTTGCCACCACATCTGGGCACCATTTGTAGTTGGAAGGTTTCTCAGGTCCGGCCCAGCTCCACATCCCACAACCACTTATAAAGTAATCACTCAGAAGGGCAGAGTCAGGAGTCACCAGCAGCCAGACACAGAGGAAGCAAGATGACAAGGCAGAACTGAGAAAAGGTACCAAGCCATGTGGCTAAACATAGATAAGAACTATGGGTTAATTTAAGTGTAAGAGCTAGTCAGAATTAAGCCTGAGCTAATGGCTGAGCAGTTATAATTAATATAAGCTTCTGAGTGATTATTTTATAAGCAGGCCGCAGGTCTGCAGGGCTGGGCAGGACCTGAGAAAACTTCTGACCACAGAGGCCTCCAGGTAAGCAACATAGGGAAGTCCCTTTTAGTCAAAACTCAAAGACAACAGTAGATAAAACATAAAAGCCTAATCAAAAGACATATCTGGGCTTCAAACCTGTTGTCAGAAACCTAGGAAGGAAAAGGGCATCACTTGCCAGGTTTTCCAGGCAAGGGGCCTCACTGGTCATAACTAGTCCTCCAGAGGATCAGCAGGCATGGGGGGGGGGTGCAGGCAGACTTTTTTGTCCTGTCAGCCAATTCCCAAATAATCATACAGAGACATATTATTAATTATAACTGCTTAGGTAATAGCTCAGGCTTGTTACTAACTAGCTCTTATATTTTAAATTAGCCCATATTTATCTATGCTCTGCCATGTGGTGGTACCTTTTGTTTTCAACATGGCAAGTTCAGCTTGCTTCTCTCCACATCTCCTCATGACTCCTGAGACTCTGTCCTTTTTCCTCTTTGTGCTCTCTTTTTGTCTGCAAGTCCTGCCTAACCTCTATCTGTCCAGCTATTGGCCAGTCAGCTCTTTTATTAACCAGTGAGAATAATACATATTTACAGGATATAAAGATTATTGTTCCACAGCAGTGGCGGGGGTCCAGAACACCCAGGTAATAAATGTGAATTGGATTTTGTAGGCCCCACAAACATCACACATGGCAGGGTTGCATCTTAGGCGATGCTGAAGAGACCTAGCTCTGTGCCTCCTATGAAGGGAGGATTATTTCCTCATGCTGTGCCCTTCCAAAGTCTGGCCCACAGCCTGGCCAAGACCCCACTGAAGGGGTTGCATGGACACAGTGACTGTCTAGGAGTGGGACTACCTTCCTGTGCCCACTCTCATGAGTGGCACCCTACATGTCCCTGCTTCTTGGTCTTCCTTACCTTACAGCTGACCGTGAGTACATCCGGGACCTGAAAGAGAAACACTGCTATGTGGCACTGGACTATGACATGGAAATATCAAAAACCGCAACACCCTCCCACCAGAAAAAGTTCCAGTTGCCTGATGGCAAGGAGGTCAACATGGGGCAGGAGGCTTTCATGTGCTCAGAGGCACTCTTCAACACCAGCCTCATTGGTGAGTCCAGGATCAGGGGGCAGCGGGCCAATGGACACTCACATAGAATGCCATGGGAAGAAAGGTGGGAGGGTAGTACTAGGGCATTCTACTTCAGGAGTAATGCCTCCTGCTCTAATGTTTCCCTGGTACTGGCTGCCACGCACTCAGCTGCCTCCTACACTCCTGTCACTTTGCTGACTCTTTGACTCCACCCCAGAGGTCTTAGGCCAATCGCAGATGGGCTGGAGGACAACAGAGCACCACTCTCTTCAGTAGTGTGCTATTTATAACTCTCACTGTGCAGGATACTTTGAAATGGAACAGTGAAGACAGTGGAGGCAGAAGCACAAGCAATGGAAGTTTGGGAGAGCTTTAAGCATCTAAATGGCCAGAAGGCTTTTGTTTTATTATATTTGTTATTAATATTTGTTTCACTGTGTAGCTCTGGCTGTCCCAGAACTTGCTCTGTAGACTAGGCAGGCCTGGAACTCACAGAGATCACCTGCCCCTGTCTCCCGAGTGCTGGGACTACAGGTATGAGCCACTATTGCTCAGCTCTCGAGGGTTTTTAATGAGTGCTGGGTTGACCACTGTGTTAGTTGGTTTTCTTATTGCTGTGAAAAAAAAATGCCTGAAGAAAGCAGCTTAAGAAAAGAAATTTAATCATAGTTCTCAAGGAAACTGACTCAAACTTTGGCTCAAAGAGAAGAACTTTGACCCATAGTTCAAGGTTACTGTCTACCAGGTGCTCGAGGCACCTGGTCACACCCACAGGCAGGAAGTAGAAAGAGGAAGGCTGGTGCCCAGCTCGCTTTCTCCTTTCTGACCCAGGACCCCGGCCCATGGAATGGTGCCACCCACATTCAGGGTGGGTCTTCCCTCCTCAAGTAATACAGTCTAGACACTCGTCAGCTGTGCCCAGGGGCTTGTCTCCACGTGGTTCTAGATCCTTCAGGCTGACAGTATTAACTCCCAGAACCACCTTCTCTCTAGTGGTGCACACCTGTCACCTAGCACTGGAATGCAGACTCAGGAGGATGACCATGAGCTCATAGTCAGCCTGGGCTACACAGTGAGTCATGGTTTCAACAAACGGGGAAATGATGGACTATGAAATCTCTATAGCAAGGGGAAATGAGATCTCAGGGAAGACACGGAAAGCCAACATTTCCTAAGATAAAAGTCTTAAAGCCATCTTCCCCCTTCGACACAAGACCCATTGGGTTAGCTCCCTTCCCTGCTGTATAGTGCAAAGCATGCAGTTTTTCTCTGCTTTTGATTTTTAAGACAGGTGTTTGCTCTGTAGCCCAGGCTAGTCTGGAACTCATCATGTAGCCTAGGCAATCCTCCTGCCTCAAGATGTGGGATTGTAGGCATGGTAGAGCACACAGTCTGAAAGGCCTAACACATGCCAGTGAGCTGAAGTCATTAAAGTACTCTTCAGAGGCCAGGAGGATTCCAGGGAGGAGTGCAGCCTCAGGCTCCTGATGTCAGCAGAGCCCTCTTCCAGGCACACCCCAAGCCACTCAGTTATATTAGCTCTTCAACCCTTAGCCCAGGGTCACCCTGTGTAAGGAGAGAGAGGTGCTGACTGGCATGCACTGCCCCCGTCCCAGACACTCACAACATGAGCTATAGCTACATGACATACCCATCATTCAAGGCTGGTGTGGGTTGCTTACTTATACAACAAAAGGCAAGTGAAAGAGTTACTCAGCGGCGTTTCCCAAGGCTAACTGTGAGTTGGGACACTGCCCTACAGATGCCAACAAAACAGGTGATGCCAACCTCATCTGAGGCATGGGAGGTCAACTCTTGTCAGTGATGGTCCTGGAAGGCCAGGCTTGTGACCTGCTTAAAGTCCACGGGCCTTGAGGTTCTTGGTAGCACTTGGGGCCATCCAGAACCTGGGAGGTATCCCTCCTTACAATACTAAAACTGGGAACCATTGATCCCAAAGCCCTCTTGTGCATTGTCCCCCAGGGAAAAGCAACCTGGGGATCCACATTCAGGCCCAGGAGAGCATCACATCCTGCGACCGCTCCTATTGGAAGACTCTTTTTAGTCATATCATGGTGTCTGGTGGCACCGGTGCCTCCTCAGGTCTACGACTCCGGCTGCAGAGAGAGATAACAAATCTGACCTCTCCAGACCTCTGTGTGAAGGTATTGGCCTGAGCCTTACCAGGGGCCTCAGGGGTCGACCCATACGTAGTTCTAGAGTGGCTTTAGGCTCCAGTCATTGTTCTTCCCATTTGAGGATGCACCAATAGCAAAAGTGGCAGAAGCCCCTGGCATTTACATCCTTTGTGTGGAGGTGGGGTGGGGGATGGGGTGGGGGTGGGGACAGTGACAACAAGCTAAGCTAGTGTAGCAGGAGTGGTAGATGGGAAGGATCTGTAGTCTGCATGGTGGGCAGTGGCAGGCTGGGATGCTCAACACAGAGGACATGTGCTTAGAAGGCATCAAAGTGACCCCTACAGAGGGGATGGGGAGCTATGGGGGGGGGCAGGAAGAGCACATGGGCTTCTTTTGTCTTTTATATGAATTCATGTGTGTATGCATGTGGACACAGAGGCCTTGTCCAGCTTTATTCATGGGTTCTGAAGATCTGAATTCAGGTCCTCACACCTGAGCCCATCTACCCCATCTTCTGGAACAGATCTCACTATGTAGTCCTGGCCGGCCTGGAACTTGCTATGTAGACTAGCCTGTTCTAGGTCCTCCTGCCTCTGCCACTCGAGTGCTGGGATCACAAATATGTGCCACCAAGGCTTCAACATTTCCCAATTTAAAAAGTTATCTTTTCCACTGGAGAGAGATGACTGCCCACAAGTTCTTTCAGGTATGGACATTATGGGTCCCATTCAGAACTGTTCATTTTCTTTTTCAATGAATATCTTTTTAAAAGGTTTGTTTTTATTTTATGTGTACAAGTGTTTACTTCCATGTATGTGTGTGTGTGCACCATGTGCGTGCAATGCCCATGGAGGCTAGAAAAGGGTGTAGGATCTCTGAAACGAGTTACAGACAGTTGTAAGTTGCCACGTGGGTGCTGGGAACTGAATCAGGTCCTTTGTCAGCACAGCAGATGCTTTTAACCACTCAGCCATTGTTCCAACTACAAAGGAATACTGTCTAAACAAAAAATTGTAATTGCACTTGTTTTCTTGTGTCTGTATGTGTGCATGCATCACAGCATGTGTGCTGAGGTCAGAGGACAACTGGTGGAAGCCATTTTTTTTTCTTCTAGTATGTGGGTCCCAGGATTTGAACCAAGGTACAGGCTTGGTGGGTGGATCTTTATCTACTGAGGCATCTCACCAGCCGCAAGAACAGTTTTTTTAATCCTTATTTTGTGTGCATATGTGTGTGTGTGTGTGTGTGTGTGTGTGCATGTGCACACACGCTACTGCACATGTGTGGAAGTCAGAGGACCACTTGAAGGAGTCAGTTTTCTCTTTCTACCATGTGGGTCCCAGGGACTGAACAAAACTTGTCAGCCTTAGGGCAGCTGTGTTTACTGAATAGCCTTCTCATCAGTCCAGAGTGGTATTTTGATGTGGATTTTCTTCCCCTCCCTCTAGGTGGCCATCTCTCCATATGCCAAGTATGGTGCCTGGGTAGGTGCCTCCATCTTGTGCTCTCTCCCTATGTTCAAGGACATGTGGGTCACAAGTCAGGAATATAGGGAAATTGGCCCTTCCGTCATGTGTAGAAGAAACCTCTGACTGGTGGCTTTCAGGTTCCATCACCCGGGCCAACATCACCATGCCCATGCTGAGCCTCAGCCTAACTGAGCAGGCCACAGTTAGAACAAGCTTACAGCAAGGCCCCTTTTCTCCTGGAAGACAGTAAAAGTGTGTAACAGGACTGATTCTGCCTGGTGTCTGGGTGGCCCCTGTAGCATTCCAGTATAACAGGTGCTGATTCTTCCTGTGTGTTGGTCAAGATAACTCAGTGATGCTGCATAACAAGCATCCCCAGCTCCCAGTGGCACAAAGTGATTTGCCTATCACCCTGCTGCCTGCATCCTGAAGTAGGGGTGATTACCCTCACTTGAGACCTTCTGGTAAAGCAGATACCATCTTTAGCATTCACTCACTGTGAGTTTCTTAGTTCATTTTCTGTTGCTATAACAAAATATCCTATACCTGATAATTCATAAAGAACAGAGGTTTATTTAGGGCACAGGTTCAGGAATATGACACCAGCCTCTTTGAGGGTCTTGTGCCTCATTAAAATACAGTGTGGAACACTGTGGACTGAAATAGCATCATGCAAGTTTAAGTCTCTTCCTCTTCTTATCAAGCCATTAATGCCATCAAGAGGCCCCATCCTTATGACTTCATTTAATCCCAGCCACCTTCCAAAGCCTCCAAATACCATTAACATATAGATTTGGGACATCTTTAAACACCAGTGGCCGAAGTTAGGAGTCCTCTGTTGGGTCCCACTGGCAATCAGGGGACATGGTGGGTGTATATCACAATAGACACAAGTCACACAAAGCCCCACCCCAACCCCAAGAGGACAGGAAGGAGCAGAGTTAGATGGCACAGGGGCTGGAAGGGGGTTAACAGCACACACTGTGCAAGGGGTCTCAACCCTTCAGGGGATGTAGTCCTCATGAGATTGTTGTGAGGCCCATTTTATTGGGTCTGACTGTAGATGCAGGAACTGCAGCCAAGGTAGACTGGATCAAGGCTATAAAGGTCAGCATAAAGGTCAACATAAGGACTTGAAATGAGTGAGTGGGAGCACTGGGGACTGAAAACAGAAAATATAAGCTGATACATATAAGGAAGGCAACCCCAGGCTGTAAGACATGAATCATTCCAGTCCAGTTTCAGTGTGAGATATGTTCAGAGCTAACTAGAGACTCCCGGATAAGCAGGGGACACTAGGTCCCGTCCTCCCTAGCTGGCAGCTGTCGCCTGCATGTCTAGACTCTCAGTTCATCCTAGGGTTGAAAAGTCACAGGCAGTTTGCTATGTGACTGAATCCACGGATCAAAAAGGAGGAATCTTGAGCCCCAGGACTTACATTAGACAAGGCTTTGTGTCCTGAACCAACAGGGTGGGGACACTAGGAAGATTGTGCCTCTCTGAAGAACTCAGCCAGTGAGGAATTTAGGGTGCAGAGAAGGGCGATCAGGAATTTTGAAACATGTATTTTGTGCTAACAGTGCACCAGCTGTTTCTACCTTTTCTCTAAGCTGATGCCCAACTCTACAAGGTTAAAAAAAAATTGCTGGGCTGGAGAGATGGCTCAGAGGTTAAGAGCACTGGCTATTCTTCCGTAGGACCTGAGTTCAATTCCCAGCAACCACATGGTGGCTCACAACCATCTATAGTGAGATCTGGTGCCCTCTTCTGCCCCACAGGGACAAATACAGGCAGAACACAGTATACATAATAAATAAATCTTTAAAAAATAAACTGCTCTGGCTCTGAACCTCACCTGGGCAGCACAATAGAGCTAACCCTATTGGTGGAGGTATGAGTGAGCCAACCTCAAAGCTGTGAGCATGGGAGAGCTGTTCCCATTACTCATCTGTCATGTGGCAGCATGGGTGGGGGAGAGATGCCCTCCCCCACCCCAGCCCATCAATGCCTGAGGCAGGTAGGAGAGTTGGCCTTGAAGTCATAAGAGCTGGATACCTGTCCCTGCCCCTCTTCAGCTGCAGCAGCTTCTGCTCAGCAGCTGCCCCTACACCTTGCCTGAGCAACACAGTAGGTGTAGGTGAACTAACCCTGAGAATGTGAAAGCCAGAGAACTGGCCCCGCCCCTTGCTCATTGCTGTAAGGCGTGAACTAGCCAGGGCAATGCAGGAGAGCTCACCCTAGTAGTGTGGACAAGGGAGAGCTGGTGGGCTGATCAATCTTGCAACTACCTAGACCCAGAACCAGGGTTGTGAGTTGACTCACCCCAACATCCACCACATCTGTGATCTGCTGGAGCACATAAAGGGACCAGTCTTGCAGACCCAAAGCTGCAGGATCTCCATGACACAGGGCAACAACAGGATATCCAAGAGGAGTTCCAGTGAGGGCCCAGCATCAATAGTGTAACAGAAACCAGAGGGCTCAAACCAGACCAACACTGTTTGCAATGAACACTTGAAAATAAAGATATATGGATAAAAGGGTTTACTGTGTGACTCACTGTGTCACACTGCAGCTTTCATGCCGAGTTGAATTTTTTCCTTTTAATTTTTTTTTGGGGGAGGGGGAGGTTACAAAGGCAGAGGGTAGATATGAAGGGATAGGAAATGAATGGGATGTAGATGCATGATGTGAGATACCTGCCTCCAGGCTGTGCCCCCACCCCTGCCACCCACTGGACACTGTCCTGCCAAGACCCACTCTACTGCCCAACCCCAAGCACCTGAGCATCCTCCCTGTGGCCAGCCCTCACCTGCAACCCCAGCAGACTACAAAGGCACAGGTGTAAACCACACCAGTTGGAAAACAGCAAACTTCATAGGCACAAGTGCAAACCACAACAGTTAGAAGAACAGGCACAGGCACAAGCCACACCAGTTGGAAGAAAAGATGAGTAAACACTGGTGGTGTAAAATATATTCAACAGGCCAGGTGGTGGTGGCATACGCCTTTAATCCCAGCACGCGGGAGGCAGAGGCAGGCAGATCTCTGTGAGTTTGAGGCCAGCCTGGGATACAGAATGAGTTCCAGGAAAGGTGCAAAGCTACACAGAAAAACCCTGTCTTGACAAACAAAACAAAACAAAACAAAACAAAACAAAAAAGCAATATGGATGGCACCACCAGAACCCAATGATCCTACAATAGCAAAACATTCCAATTCAGCTGAAATACAAGAAAACTAACTTAAAAATTATCTTATGAAGATGATAGAGGCTCTTAAAGAGGAAATGAAAAATTCCCTTAAATAAGTCAAGCACAAGACAAACAAAAAATTGAAAGTAATCAATAAATCCCTTAAAGCAAAGAAAGCCAAGAAAAAGCAATCAAACAGGTGAAGGAAACAGTTCAAGACTGGAAAACTGAAATGGAAACAATAAAGAAAACACAAACCGAGGGAATTCTGGAAATGAAAAATCTGAGGAATTGAATGGGAACTACAGATGCAAGTGTCACCAACAGAATACAAGAGATGGAAGAGAGAATCTCAGGCATTGAAGATACAATAGAGGAAATAGATTCATCAGTCAGAAAATGTTAGATCCAATAAATTCCTAACATAAAACATCCAGGAAATCTGGGACAGTATGAAAAGACCAAATCTAAGAATAATAGAGAAGAAGAGGAGGAGGAGGAGGAGGAGGAGGAGAAGAAGAAGAAGAAGGAGAAGAAGAAGAAAAGAAGGAGAAGAAGAAGAAGGAGAAGAAGAAGAAGGAGAAGAAGAATCCCAGCTCAAAGGCACAGAAAACATATTCAACAAAATCATAGAAGAAAACTTTCCCAACCTAAAGAAGGGCATGCCTATGAAGATACAAGAAGCTTACAGAACACCAAATAGGCTGTACTCTAAAAAAAATGTCCCTTTGCCACATGATAATTGTAACACTAAATATACAGAATAAAGAAAGAATGCAAAGGAAAAAGACCAAGTACTGTATAAAGGCAGCCCTATCAGAATTACACCCGACTAAACAATGGAGACTCTAAAAGCCACAAGGTCCTGGACAGATGTTTTACAAAAACTAAGGGCCCATGGATACCAGCCCAGGCTGCTATACCCAGCAAAACTTTCAATCAACATAGATGGAGAAAACAAGATATTTCATGACAAAACCAGATTTAAACAATATCTACCTGCAAATCCAGCACTACAGAAAGTACTAGAAGAAGAACTCCAACCCAAGGAACTCAGCTACATACACAAAAACACAGGTAATAGAATCCCATAACAGCAAAACCCAAAGAAGGGAAACACACACACACACACACACACACACACACACACACACACACTACCACCACCACCACCAAACCCAAACAATAACAGGAATTAACAGTCACTGGTCATTAATATCCCTTAATATCAGTGGACTCAATTCACCTATAAAAAGACACAGGCTAACAAAATGGATACGAAAACAGGATCCATCTTTCTGCTGCACACAAGAAACACACCTCAACTTCAAAGACAGACATTACCTCAGAGTAAAGGGTTGGGAAAAAATTTTTCCAATCAAATGGACGTAAGAAGCAAGTCAGTATAGCTATCCTTATGTCTAACAAAATAGACTTCAAACTAAAATCAATCAAAAGAGAGAGGACATTTCACATTCATCAATGAAAAATTTCATCAAAATGAAGTCTCAATTCTGAACATTTATGCCCCAAATACAAGGGCACTCACATTTGTAAAATAAACGTTACTAAAGCTTAAATCACACATCAAACCCCACACATTAATAGTGGGAGATTTCAACACCCCACTCTCACCAATGGACAGGTCTGCCAGACAGAAACTTAACAGAGAAACAAGGGAACTAACAGATTTTATGACTCAAATGGACTTAATAGACATCTACAGAACATTTTACCCAAGCACAAAGGAATATACCTTCTCAGCACTTCATGTAACCTTCTCTAAAATTGACCACATACGCCGGGCGGTGGTGGCGCACGCCTTTAATCCCAGCACTCGGGAGGCAGAGCCAGGCGGATCTCTGTGAGTTCGAGGCCAGCCTGGTCTCCAAAGCGAGTTCCAGGAAAGGCGCAAAGCTACACAGAGAAACCCTGTCTCGAAAAACCAAAAAAAAAAAAAAAAAAAAAAAAAATTTGACCACATACTCAGTCATAAAGCAAATATCAATAGATACAAAAAAATTGGAATAAACCCTTGTGTCTTATTGGACCACCATGGGCTAAAGTTAGAGTTCAACGACAGAAACTACAGACAGCCTACAATCTCATGGGAACTGAACAAGGCTCAACTGAACCACCTCTGGGTCAAGGAAGAAATAAAGAAATGAGAGACTTGCTAGAATTCATTGAAAATGAATCCACAACATACTCAAACTTATGGAATACAATGAAAGCAGTGCTAAGAGGAAAATTCATAGCACTAAGTGCCACATAAAGAATTTGGAGAAATCTCACACAAGTGACTTAACAGCACACCTGAAAACCCTAGAACAAAAAGAAGCAAACTCATCTAGGAGGAGCAGACAACAGGAAATAACCAAACTCAGGGCTGAAATCAGTAAAGCTGAAACAAAGAACAATACAAAGAATCAATGAAACAAAGAGTTGGTTCTTTGAGAAAATGAACAAGATAGACAAACCCTTATTCAAACTAACCAAAAGGCAAATTGAGAATATCCAAATTAACAACATCAGAAATGAAAAGGGGGACATAACAACAGACACTGAGGAAATCCGGAGAATCATTAGGTCATACTTCAAAAACCTGTACTCCACAAAAAATTGGAAAATCTAAAAGAAATGGACAACTTTCTTGATAGGTACCACATACCAAAATTAAATCAAGACCAGATAAACAAGTTAAACAGACTTATAACCCCTAAGGAAATAGAAACAGTCATTAAAAGTCTCCCAACCAAAAAAGCCGAGGGCCAGATGGTTTCAGTGCAGAATTCTATCAGAATTTCAAAGAAGAGCTAATACCAATACTTCTCAAATTGTTCTGCACAATAGAAACAGAAGGAATATTGCCAAACTCTTTTTATGAGGCCACAGCTACCCTAATACCCAAACCAAACAGAGAAACCAACAAAGAAAGAGAGTTACAGACCAGTCTCCCTCATGAACATTAATGCAAAAATACTCAAAAGATACTGGTAAACTGAATCCAAGAACACATAAAAAAAAAATCATCCATGCCAGGTGGCACATGCCTTTAATCCCAGCACTCAGGAGGCAGAGCTATACGGATCTCTGTGAGTTCAAGGCCAGCCTGGTCTACAGAGCAAGATCCAGAACAGGCACCAAAACTACACAGAGAAACCCTGTCTCGAAAAACCAAAAAAAAAAAAAAAAAAAAATCATCCACCATGATCAAGTAGTAAGTAGTCTTCATCCCAGAGATGCAAGAATGGTTCAACATACGAAAATCTGTAAATGTAATCCACCATATAAACAAACTGAAAGAAAAAATTACATAATCATCTTATTAGATGCTGAAAAAGCCTTTGACAAAATCCAATACCCCTTCGTGATAAAGGTCTTGGAGAGATCAGGGATATAAGGGACATACCTAAATATAATAAAGGCAATATACAGCAAGCCGTTAGGCAACATGAAACTAAATGGAGAGAAACTCAAAGTTGTTCCACTAAAATCAGGAACAAGACAAGGCTGTCTACTCTATATCTATTCAATATAGTACTCGAGGTTCTAGCTAGAGCAATGAGACAACAAAAGGAGATCAAGGGAATACAAATTGGAAAGGAAGAAGTCAAACTTTCACTATTTGCAGATGATATGATAGTATACATAAGTGACCCCAAAAATTCCACCGGGAACTCCTACAGCTGATAAACACCTTCAGTAATGTGGTAGGATACAATATTAACTAAAAAAAACCCAGTAGCCTTCCTATATAAAAATGATAAATGGGCCGGGCGGTGGTGGCGCACGCCTTTAATCCCAGCACTCGGGAGGCAGAGCCAGGTGGATCTCTGTGAGTTCGAGGCCAGCCTGGTCTCCAAAGCGAGTCCCAGGAAAGGCGCAAAGCTACACAGAGAAACCCTGTCTCGAAAAACCAAAAAAAAAAAAAAAAAAAAAAAAAAAAAAAAAAAAAAAAATGATAAATGGGCTGAGAAAGAAATCAAAGAAACAACACCCTTTACAATAACCACAAATAATATAAAATATCTTGGGGTGACTCTAACCAAACAAGTGAAAGACCTATATGACAAGAATTTTAAGTCTTTGAAGAAAGAAATTGGGGAAGAGATCAGAAAATGTAAAGATCTCCCATGCTCATGGATCGGTAAGATTAACATAGTAAAAATGGCAATCTTACCAAGAGCAATTTACAGATTCAATACAATCCCCATCAAAATCCCAACACAGCCGGGCGGTGGTGGCGCAAGCCGGGCGGTGGTGGCGCACGCCTTTAATCCCAGCACTCGGGAGGCAGAGCCAGGTGGATCTTTGTGAGTTCGAGGCCAGCCTGGTCTCCAAAGCGAGTTCCAGGAAAGGCGCAAAGCTACACAGAGAAACCCTGTCTCGAAAAACCAAAAAAAAAAAAAAAAAAAAAAAAAAAAAAATCCCAACACATTTCTTCACAGACCTCGAAAGAACAATACTCAACTTCAAAAAACCCAGGATAGCTAGAACAATTCTGTACAGTAAAGGAACCTCTGGAGGTGTCTCCATCCCTGACTTCAAGCTCTCCAATAGAGCTATACCAATAAAAACAGTTTGGTATTGACATAAAAACAGACATGTGGATCAACAGAATCGAATTGAAGACCCACACATAAATCCACACAGATATGAACACCTGATTTTTGACAAAGAAGCCAAAAATAGGGGCTGGAGAGATGGTTCAGAGGTTAAGAGCACTGACTGCTCTTCCAGAGGACCCAGGTTCAATTCTCAGCACCCACATGGCAGCTCACAACTGTCTATAACTCTGAGATCTGACACCTTCACACAGACATACATACAGGCAAAACACCAATGGACATAAATAAAAATAAAAAATTATTTAAAAAGAAGAAGCAAAAAACATACAATGGGAAAAAGACAGCATCTTCAACAAATGGTGCTGGCATAACTGGATGGCAGCATGTAGAAGAATGCAAATAGATCCATATCTCTCACCCTGCACAAAACTCAAGTCCAAGTATATCAAAGACTTCAACATAAACCCAGTTACACTGAACCTGATAGAAGAGAAAGTGGAAAGTAGCCTTGAATGCATTGGGACAGGAGATTACTTCCTGAATATAACACCAGTAGCACAGACACTGAGATTGACAATTAATAAATGGGACCTCCTCAAACTGAGAAGCTTCTGTAAAGCAAAGGACACTGTCAGTAAGATAAAACTGCAGCCTACAGAATGAGAAAAGATCTTCACCAACCACACATCTGACAGAGGACTGATATCTAAAATATATAAAGAACTCAAGAAACTAGATATCAAAATACCAAATAATCCCATTAAAAAATGGGGTACAGATTTAAACAGAGAATTTTCAACAGAAGAATCTCAAATGGCTGAGATACATTTAAAGAAGTGTTCAACATCCTTAGCTATCAGGAAAATGCAAATCAAAATGATTCTGAGATACCATCACCTGTCAGAATGGCCAAGATCAAAAACACTAATTACAGCCTATGTTGGAGAGGATGTGGAGTAAGGGGAACTCTCCTCCACTGTTGGTGGGAATGCAAACTTGTATAACCACTTTGGAAATCAGTGTAGTGGTTTTTCAGAAAATTGGGAATCAATCTACCTCAAGATCAAGTTATACCACTCTTGGGCATATACCCAATGGATAATCAATCATACCAGAAGGACATTTGCTCAACTATATTCATAGCAGCATTATTTATAATAGCCAGAACCTGGAAGCAACCTAGATGCCCCTCAACCAAAGAATAGATAAAGAAAATGTGGTGTATCTACACAATGGAGTATAACTCAGCAGAAAAATAAAACAATGACATTATGAAATTTGCAGGCAAATGGATGGAACTAGAAAAAAATCATCCTGAGTGAGGTAACCCAGACCCAAAAAAGACAAACATGGTGTATACTCACTCATAAGTGGATGTTAGATGTAAAGCATAGGATAACCAGACTACAATCCTCAGCCCCAGAAAAGCCAGGTAACAAAGAGGACCCTAAGAGGGATGCATGGATCTCCCTAGGAAGAGGAAATAGATGAGATATCCTAGGTGAACTGGGAGGGGGGCGAGTAGACAGGAGGGAATGGGGGATGGGAACATGAGGGATCAGGATGGTTGAATTGGGGTCAGGACAGAGAGGGAGAGTAATAAAAGAGATATCTTGATAGAGGGGGCCCTTAAGGGGTTAGGGAGAAACCTGATGCCAGTGAAACTCCCAGGAAACCACAAGGATGACCCCAGCTAAGACTCCTAGCAATAATGGAGAGAGTGCCTGAACTGGCCTTCTCCTATAATCAGATTGGTGACTACCCTAATTGTCATCATAGAGTCTTCATCCAGTACCTGATAGAAGCAGAAGCAGAGATCCACAGGCAAGCTCCAGGAGTCCAGTTGAAGAGAGGGAGGAGGGATTGTATGAGCAAAGGGGGTCAAGATCATGATGGGGAAACCCAGAGACAGCTGACTTGAGCTTGTGGGAGCTCATGGACTCTGGACGGCAGCTAGGGAGCCAGCAAGGGACTGACTGTAGCAGGAATCTTAAAAGTTCTTATTAATAAAATCAAACCTGGGGCCAGTTATTGGGGTGAAATGCTGGATGGTTAGAGAGACAGAACAAGCCACAGCTAACTTCACCTGGCCAACTTCTCAGCTGGTCTTGTTTCCTCAGACTGGAAGCCTCTGTGTCCTCATATTCGAATGGCTCTCAGCTGAACTGTGCTAGAAGCCTGAAAGCTTATCCAGCCAAATGCTTAACCAGGCAAATGCTTCTAGTTTCTGGTCCTCACGCCTTATATACCTTTCTGCCTTCTACCACCACTCCCTGGGATCAAAGGCTCGCTTTCTGGCATTAAAGGCGTGAGTCACCATGCTTGGCTGTGTCCTTGAACACATGGATTTCTGCTTCTGGAATGCTAGGATTAAAGGCGTGTGCTACCACTGCCTATCCTTTGTGTTTAATATTGTGGCTGTTCTGTCTCTGACCCCAGATAAGTTTATTAGCATGCACAATATTTTGGGGAACACAATACCACAACTGACCTAGTCCTTCTGCATCTGGATGACAGTTGTTTGGCTTGGTCTTTTGTGGGGCCCCTAGCAGTGAGACCAGAACCTGTCCCTGAGCTGGCTCTTTGGAACCTATTCCCTATGGTGGGATGCCTTGTTCAGTCTTGATGCAGGGTGGGGAGGAGTTCTGTCCTGCTGCAACTTGATATGCCATGCTTTGTTGATTCTCAAGGGAGACCTTACCTCATCTGAATGGAGAGGGAGGAGGAGGGAGAAGGGAGGTGGAGGAGGGGATGGGAGGAGAGGAGGGAGGGGAAACTGTGGTTATATAAAATAAAATAAAACAAAACATGAGGGGTATAAAAGAAAGACACAAAGAATAAATAAGAAGAAAGTAAAAAAAATAAATAAACTGCTCCACTTTCACTGAGTCCCTGAGTCTCTTGTTGGGAAGGGATCTGAGAGCAGGGAGCACAACATGGTGACCAGGACATAGGAGCATCTCTAAAACAGGGGCCAACAGAGTGGCTGTCCAGAGCATGGCTGAGTCTACCTGAGGCTCCTGTTCTATGTCACGAGGCCCTGGCCAAGGAAGGCTTGGCACTATTGCAACTCCTGCACAGTGAGTAATGCCAATTGAGACTGCAAGGGCTTCTAAGGCGGACTCGTGGACAGAGAGGACAGCCAGTCTAACGGCTTGGAGAATCAGACTTGAAGAGGTAATGGCCACTGGTCTGTCTATGCCGTGTGATTGAAGGAACTCCCGCCTTCCTGGGGTCTTCAATAAACAAACAAACAAAGCAGCTACCTACTAATAATGTCTGCTCATCAGATGCCCTGTAACCTTGACAACAGTCAGACATCCTGTAACCCTGACAACCAACACCTTTTTGACCACCACAGAGGTCTCTTTAACTTTGACTGTATGTGTTAGGGAGCCACTTGTGGCTTGCTCCTTCACAAGCCATTTCTGAAAGCCATGAGGAGACTACACCACCACCTTGAGAGTTCACACACCGCAGTGGTTCTGACTGGCTCTGGGTGGCTGGGTATGGTTGTAGCTAAGAGTTTTTCTGCCTGGCCCACAGTCAGGACAAATCTCTGTCACCCGCCAGTCCCACAGCCGCTCAGACCCAACCAAGAAACACAGAGACTTATATTGCTTACAAACTGTATGGCTGTGGCAGGCTTCTTGCTAACTGTTCTTATAGCTTAAATTAATACATATCCATTAATCTATACCTTGCCACGTGGCTCATGACTTACCAGCATCTTCACATGCTACTTGTCATGGCGGCGGCTGGCAGTGTCTCCCTCCACCTTCTTGTTCTCTCAATTTTCCTCTCTATTAGTCCCGCCTATACTTCCTGTCTGACCACTGGCCAATCAGTGTTTTATTTATTGACCAATCAGAGCAATTTGACATACAGACCATCCCACAGCATATGGTCCACAGAATACAACTGTCCATGGGCTCCAAACTTCTTTTTGTGGAGCTCAGGACCAATACTCCCAAACCTCAGGTGGGAACTGTCTGACAGAGCTGTGATGTCACCTGACTGGCATCACACACCAGCAGACCTTCCCACTGAACCCCATGTCTCAGAGGCACATCCCAGCAGCAGGACCCTGTCTATGTGCTCCCCTGCCACACTCTGGGTGTTCTGACCGATGCCTGGTGCTGTTCTCCCCATAAATATTTGCATCTCTGCAGAGATGGGCTCTGTGCCATTGGGGCTCTCAGACCTGCAGCACTGCATCTCACACAGACTTGTTAGAAATGCCCTGCCCCAGGCCACCATTTGGGGCTTCTGGGGAGGAACCAAGACCCAAGAGCTCAGTCCCCAAAAGCTCTGTGTCTTCCAGTTTGGACTGGAATCCCTCAATTTTAGAGCCCACCAGTAGATGTCACCCTAGCACTGGTTGCCAGATCCCACTCTGACCTGAAGACAAGGTTGGTGAAGGTTTCAGAGGCACCTTGGTGGGAATAGCAGGGATCACCTCTCAGCTTGCTTGTCCATGCCTCTGGGTGGACAGCCTGCCTTGAGGGAGGGACGCAGAGAGATAAGGAAGGCACGGTTCATGTTTGGCATTTAAGGAGGAATCAGGGTTAGGAGAGCCTGTCCTTGACAAATGTCCAAGGTTAGAGACTCCAGGAAGGGGGCTGCGCTGGAAGCTGAGGACTGGACCTGAGCTCCCACCCATCCCAGGCCCAAGTTTGCACCTTAACACTGTTGTGGGGCCCTGGGTGGTGTAGGCAGAGTTTTCTCACCCCAGGAGCCACTTTCACAGAGATTTATATTAACTGTAAATGCTCAGCCAATAGCTCAGGGTTATTATAAGTAGTTCTTACATTTTAAGTTAACCCATAATCCTTATTTTCACTCTGCCACATGGCAATACATTTATTAGCACGGCACGTTCATCTCCTGCTCCCTCTGTATCTGGCTGGTGACTCCTAACTCCGCCCTTCTCCTTCCCAGCGACCAGCCAGCTTCTTTATTAAAACAATCACAGCAACAAATCTTCACAGTATACAAAAGAATTATTCCACAGCAGGGTGGTCTATGCTTCCGTGATAAAATACCCTGACAAAATGCAACTTAGAGAAGGGAGGGTTTATTTGGCTGTTATAGTCCACCATTGCAGGGAAGTCGAGTGGCTGGCACTCAAAGCAACTAGTCACGTGACACCCACCAAGAGCAGAGATAGATCTGCATGCGTGCTCAGTTACCATTCTCACTTTTGGGCAGTTCAGGACCCAAACCCAGGGAATGGTGCCCCCCCCCTTCCGGGCTGGGGCTTCCCACGTCAATTAACATAACCAAGACAGTCCCCCATAGACAGGTCCACAGTCCAGCCTGATCTCGACAAGCCCTCATTGAGACTGTCTTTCCCAGTAAAATTGTCAACTTGACAATCAGAACCAATCATCACACTAGGTGTCTTCAGGCAGAGGCAGGTCCATCACACTGGGGTGTGCTAGGTATGCCGGAGAGCCTATGACGTCGCCCTTCAGTCAGTGGCATTTGTTGTGGGTGGTGGTACTGGGATGGTGTGTACCCTCTTATCAACCTCACTGCATACCTGCTAAGTATGAATCACTCTGATCATGCTGGAGCTGGAGACCCCAGCCCTCTCCTCGGTTTAGGTCTCATTGGGTAGCTGTTTGGGACATCAGTGACCATGTGAGGGAGTGGCTGTGGGAAGGCAGTGACTCTCGATGCCCTCCTAAGAGTCTCAAGGTGAACTTTTGGGACTCTGAGAACCCAGCTCTCCAGCCACTGCTAGCATGGTCATGGCACAGTTTCTGGCTTCTTCCCTAGGCACTGCTCAGACATCTGTAGAGAGTCCTTTCATAACATCTCTATGGAGCCATTTCAGGGCAGATTCTGTTTCCTGTAAGGACTGAGATGGGTCCAATCTTCTGGGGTGTGACTCTTTTCTGGGGAGATGTGAACACAAACATGTCTGTTCACCCCACATAACTAACACGGCACAGACAAAACAAAAAACCCATTCTTGAGTGCACAGGTGTTTTCCTTCATGCATGTTATGTACCGTGCCTGCATGCAGTGCCTGAGGAGGCCAGAAGAGGGTGTTGGATTCTATGGAACTGGAATAACAGTTGCCAGCCGCCATTTGTCTACTGAGAATTGAACCAGGGTACTCTGGAAGAACAGCTGGTATTCTTAACTGCTGAGCAATCTCTTTAGCCCCACTTTTCTCCTTTCTATTCACCAGTCCAAGGGATGGCACTACTCACATTCTGTATGAGTCTTCCCACCTACTAACCTAATCTAGAAAATTCCCCACAGACATGCCCAGCAGTTTTTCTTCATGGTATTCTAGATCTTCTCAAGTTGACAATATTAACTACTACATTCTATTTCAATGCCTTCACACCACCGACAGCTTGGTGGCTGAGACAAGCCAGAGGGTGGGAGACAAGGGCAAAGCTGAATGACAGGCAAGACCCAGGAGCATAGTGCCTTCACCACACTCTTTGGGTCAGGTGAACATTCTAAGCGCACACTTAAGTTCAGCAACTTCACAACCCTGGCACCCCATGCCTTGGCCTCCCTCTGACGTCAGCAGAAGACAGTAGAAGTAGTCTCATCAGGGGTCCATGAACTTAGTGAAAAGTCACAGGACAGTTGGGACTCTAGGGACCCTCACCAAGGAGACTTCCCATCTGACCCCGCCTTTAATCCTGCAGTGGGTCCCATCACCTGCCATGCAGGTGTCTGGGTGGCTGGCTGCTTTCCTGGAGCTGACGCAGGCTAGAAGTGGAAGAGACATGGGAATAGAGGAAGCCTCTCACCCCAGGACCAACCTGCCTTTTCTGCTGACTGAGAGTCATGATACAAGAACTCAGCGCATCAAGCCAAAACTGCCTGCAGAACAATGTGTGTTTTCCTAAAGCCAACCCAGACAAGGATGCTCAAAACAACAGATGAGCTGTGCTCACCTCCAGCCAAGGATGCTTCTGACCTTGAGCTTGATGCTTACAATCCCATTTATGGATCCTTAGGAAAAATAAGAAGGCCAGTGCATATATTTTTACTTAATATTAAAATTTTACTTAAATATTGAGCGTGTCTTAATCTTTAAACCTTGTAAACTGCATCCTTAGAGGGATATGACACAGAAAGAAGCAGGAATACATAGAATAACTTTTGTAAACACACCTAAGCAGGGTTCTTCCAAGAAGCTTGCACCCATGTGCGTGTGTGTGCTATCCTTTTCCTGTATATCTGTCTAGACAAATTCATTAACATGACTTCACTATGACTCATCCAATAACTCCTTTTCAAATGTTTATTTATTTTTATTTTCTGTGTATGAGTTTTTGCCTGAGCGTATATCTATACACCATGTGCATGCAGTGTCCACTGAGACGAGAAAAGAAAATGATGGGTCCCCTGGAACTGGAGTTGTGAGCCACTGTGCTGGGACCTCTGGAAGAGCTGCGGATGCTCTTAACCACTGAGCCATCTTCCCAGCCCCTTGTCTTGAAATGCTTTTTGTGTGTGCATGCATGTGTGCACATGCTCATATAGGTGAGTGTGCGTGTCTTTGGACTAGAGGTTGGCGTGGGGTGCCTTCCTCAGCCACTCTCTTATTTTCTAAGTCAGGTTCTCTCACTGACCCAATGGTCATAGTCAGGTAGTCCGACTGTCTTAAAAGTTCTAGGGGTCTTCTTGTCTCTGCTTCCTGTGGTGGTTTGAATAGGAATGACCTCCATTGACTCATGTGTTTGAATGCTTGGCCCATAGGGAGTGGCACTATTAGGAGGTGTGGCCTTGTTGGAGTGGGTGTGTCACTATGGAGGTGGGCTTTGAGGTCTCATATATGCTCAAGCTACATCCGGTGCAGCACACAGTCTCCTTCCGTTGCCTGCAGATCAAGATGTAGAGCTCTCAGCTACGTCTCCAGAACCATGTCTGCTTGCATGCTACCATGTTTCCTGCTACCACAACAATGGGCTAAACCTCTGAACCTGAAGCCAATCTCAGTTAACATTTTCCTTTACAAGAGTTGTCGTGGTTGTGGTGTCTTTTCACAGCAATAGAAACCCAAACTAAGACACCTCCCAGGAACAGATTATAGTCACACACACTCGTGAAGACACACACACACACACACACACACACACACACACACACACACACACATACACACAAAGACTAAAAAGTACAGGTGACACCAGTGAGAGGCAGTGGAAAGAGGCCCGGGTGGGGACGGTGGTAGCTAACCGTGGTTGTCAGCTTGACACGCTGCAAAGAGGGAACTTCAGTGGAGGAATTACCTCCATCAGATTGACTTGTGGGAATGTCTGCGGGGCTTTTTCTTTTCTTCATTGCTGATTAACATGGAAGGGCCCAGCCCAGGTTCCTGCCTCCAGGTTCCTGCCTCCAAGTTCCTGCCTTGGCGTCCCTCGATGATGGACTGCAACCCATAAGCCAAACAAACCCTTTCCTCCCAAAGTTGCTTTGGATCATGGTGTTTTATAACAACAACAGAATCCAAACTAGGACAAGGACCCACTGGGGACCCAGCATCATTGGTCACAGTCCCAAGACAAGCAGACACAGACACCTGAGGTCCCATCTAACAGCTTTTCCTATACTCCAACCCTGAGCATCCTCTCTCTGCAGAAGACTTGCTGATAAGAGTCCAGGAACTATATCTAGGGTTCCCAGGGTAGATTGCTCTATTGGAGTCAGGGCATGATGGCTCATGCATGGCCCTGAGCCAAGCTTCTCTATCCTTTGGCCTCACTAGTGAGTGGGGGATGGTGAGACTACCCCACTGAGAGTGAGGGCCACACCAGAATTGTGCTGTGGCTTGTGGTAGCTCTTATTGCTGTTGGAGTAGTCTGGGTCACAGGCATAGAGACTTGTCGACATGGCTGCTTGCTCCCACCCAAATGTGGCCCAACTCGTCCTGAAGCACATGGGTCAGAACCTATTCTCTCAACACCCTGCTTACTCTTACTTGGGTCAGAATTCAATGGGACTCCACCTAAGGGTCTGCAAGGCTGGAGTTAGGGACTAAGCCTTTCAGATATCCAGACCACACCCCTCCATGAGACTGGGCTCAGGGTTTCCAGGACTGTGCAGCCGCTCAGGCTGTGGAGGAGGCAGGCAGAGTGCCTCCTGCCATGGCCATCTGCAGCCATGTGCCTCTGCATAGCTAAGTGCCTTTGGGAGCTGGGAGAGGGATGAACGGAGGGTCACCATCTGTCCTTCTCTGTCCATGGGGAAGCTTCAGGGCTGCCAGCTAGATCAGAATGTCCAGCTGTTCCCTCCTCAAGGGACAGTCCAGCATCAGTCTGTAAAGCTGGCTCCCACAGCTGTGATGGGGCTCCAGGGGACCTGCAGGTCTCTGGCTGATCTTGCTTTAGAAGACAAACATGCTGATTATGGAGAAAGGGAATATGTGCCCTTCTCCCTCCACCCTGCCTCCATTGGCAGAGCCAGGCTTCCGAGGAGTTTCAGACCGAATGGCAGCTAAGGAGGGTCCAGGGCAGAGTATCACTCCCCTGCCCCCATGGCCCTAGGAAAATGCACAGCTCACTAACTGGAAGGGGCTTAGCTTAGGCCCAGAAGGCTCCTCCCTTAGGCAGTCAGGCAGGCCAATTGTTGGCATTGACAGAATGCACCAAGAGGGAGGGGTGGCTGCCAATTCCAACCCCCTCCAGAATCCTGGTTGATACTCAAAGGCAGGGCTATGGTCTTGGAGACCCCTGGTTACATCCAGATGACAAAAATTCAGGAGATGGAAGACATGCTAGGACATGCCCAGGAGTCCTGGGGCTGTGCCAGGCTGGGCAGGGACCCTCTCTACTTTCTTTCCCATCTGTCTTCCCATGCCTCACTCCACTGCAGCCACCCAGTTAGTCCCTGTAGCCATGGCTCCCCATGGTGGCCCCTTCCTGGGCTGTAGAGAGGCCTTTCTTCCCTGTCCCAGGCCTCTCTGCCATCTCACCACCTCTTGGCCCTGGTATTCTTCTGGCATCCTTCCAACTACTGGTCTTGGTAGGTAGTTTCTGGAGAACCACTTGGCTGGAAGCTTTTTTCTTGTCTTCTGTGGACAGAGGGATGTGGGCAGCCCCATGTCAGGAAGGAAGTCTCGGGTTTGTATGAGTGCAGGCTGCAGGCTGAGCTGGTTTCCTAGCAGCTGCTCCCTCAGTGGTGACCTCGCCTCCTGCCCAGGGGATAGTGGGCAGTGTCTGAAGACAATCTTGGTTGTCATGAGTAGTGGGGAGAGTGGGCCTGGCATCTCGTGGGGTAAGATCACTAGGGAACACAGCCAACTATGTACATTTCAGTCCTCCACTCTAGGTAGGTCTGTCCCCACAGGGTGGGCTGCTGGGCCGACTAGCTCCTGAGGGTGGGAAGGTGTGGCCTCTGCCAGCCTCATCTCTTGGCCAGGAGCCAGGGAGCAGGCTGAGCAGCCTGAGTGAAGGGAAACCAAAGATTTCCTAGGGCAGGGTGTGGAAGGGACTTGAATGCACCCCAAATCTGCATGGGGCAGAATCTGCCTTCCTCACATTCACTCGTCATCTTCAGTGAGGGAACCTGGCTAATGCCTGCTGGGGCAATGGGCTCAGCTGAGAAAACAATCTCCTAGACATCCTTGCTGCAAGATGTAAACACTTGACCAGTTTCTGCCCAGGAAGCTGCCAGCAGAAGGATGGGGTGAGACCCTAGGTTACTGGGGAGCAGGGACATCAGGGCAGTAAGAGAGGGGGGGCCAGTGACAAGGACACCTGATGACCTGAGAACACCAGCAAGAAGGATTTATGAGTATGGAGTTAGATATCAGACGAAAGCTTTCTGAGCGTGGGGGTGGGAGAAGCGAACAGACTGTGGTGACGGCCACATGGATCTGTGTCTTGTTTGATGACGATTCCACCCCAGCAACCTGCCTTTAAAAAGCTGGGGGCCCCATCTGAACAACAGACCCTTCTCATCCATTCCCTCTTCTTTTGCCTCTGACCTGGAATACAGATGCAATGGCTGGGGCTTCAGGAACTTCAAGTAACAAGGTGGAAGCTGATGCCAGGACCAAGGAGAGGGAGAGAGAGCTGGGTCCAGGTGACAGGGTGACACCAGTCTCATCCTGAATGCCTATAGGCTAAATTACTTTTCATGAGCAAAAGGTAAAATCTTGCATGGCTTAAGCCAGTTATGGAATTATGATTTATGAAGTCAAAGCTTATCTTATGTGAAGCAGCAGTCAGCTTTCATTGATGGCCAGTTTTGTGCCAGTCACTGTTGTGAGGACTTGTGTATTGTCTTTTAAAATCTATGTCAATATTTTTGTAATACATAATGCAAGTACCTTATCTCTACTAAGGTCCAGAGATATCAAGCAACTCACCTAAGATCACACAGATGTAGAGTCCAGTTTTTCACCATGACACCAACCCAGGCCACTCAAAGCTGGGGGTCCTCCTGCTTTTGTCTTGTGAACCCCATTCTCTTTTGGGTTTTTCTGTTGTTTTTAGTTTTTTTTTTGTTTTTTTTTTTTGTTTTTTTTTTTTTTGAGTCAGGGTCTCATGTAGCCCAAACTGGTTTGACTTTGCTATGTAGCTGAGGCTGGCCCTAAACTCATGGAGTTCTTCTTGTCTTTGCCATATGAGTGGTGGAATTCAAACCGTGTGCCCCATGCCCAGCCCACAACAGGACTTTTTAGGAGAACATAGATGAAAATAGCTGTCTCTGAAGGCATTGTTTCCTTCTGTCCTTTACTCTCCAATGTCTGAGTTCTTACCTCAGTGTTCGCAATGCACAGCACTCCAAGTGTACCAGCAAGGGGCCCCTAAACCTTGAGTACATCCACCCGTTATGCTTGATGCCCACCAGCTAAGCCCCCAGGACTGGGTGCCTGGCAGCTTTGCCTCAGCAACTCAGGTCAACTTCATCTCAACACACCGGTTCCCACCAGCCTGCCTCCAACAAGGAAAGCTGACCATAGACATCCCCACGGGAAGGGAGATTGGAAATGTGCAGGCAGCCATGTGAGTATGAGCTACAGTTAGAAGGATGGCAGAATGCCTCTTGCTGATTGCCATCACTCCCAAACCTGCTAAAAAAGGGTGATTTTTTTCTCAGCCACCACAGAAACCTTTCCTGGGAAATACCAGTTGCAGTCCAGTCACAGACTTGAATCTATGGTCCTCTGGGGCTGGAAAAAGTTGGTCTAATTTCCATAGAAAACCTAGAAGCAGGACTATTGTCTAGGCCAGAATGAAGGAAAGGCCCTTGAAGTCAGCCAGATGGGGAGCAGTGAGGATCTGGTTCCAGGGCTTAGGACTTGAGTTACACAACAGAGTGTGTGCAGCAGTATGTTTTCATGGGTCAGCACCTTTGCCCAGGAGGAAGGGCAGGGACTGCTGCTGAGACTATGATAGAGACCAGGCTGTCTATAGGAGGTCTGTAATGGGGCACAGTTCTTCAAGAGCCCCTTAGAGCATGAAGGAGATGAGGGCAGGAATAAGGGGTGGATGATTGACACACATAGTGTTCAATAGAGTTAGAATTGAGAACCAACAGATTGGATGGATGGGTAGATAGATAATAGATAGACATACAGATATGTGGTAGGTGGATGAATGGATGGATGGGCAGACAGATGGATGGATGGATGGGTAGGTGGATAGACAAACGAGTGGGTGGATGGATGGATGACTAGACCTAATTTATGGGTGAGTGGATAGATGGAGGAATGAATGCATAGGTGGATAGATAGATAGATGCTGTCTTTGTTTGCTTTCTATTGCTGTGACCAAAAGCAAATTGGGGAGGAAATGGTTTATTTAGCTTACATAGCCCCATCACAGTCTGTCATTGAGGAAAGTCGGGGCAAGAACTCAAGACAGGAACCTGGATACAGGAACTGAAGCAGAGGCCATGGAGGAATGCTGCTTACTGGCTTGCTCATCATGGCTTGCTCAGCCTGCTTTTGTATACACCCCAGGATCACCTGCCCAGGGATGGTACTACCCACAGTGAGTTGGTCCCTCCCATATTAACCATTAATCAAAAAAATTGCATTCAGTCTTGCCTACAGGCCTATCTGATGGAGGCAATTTCTCAACTGAGATTTCTTCTTACCATATCATGTCAAGTTGTATTACACAGATATAGTGCTGAATAGAGAGATGGGTACATGGATAGGTAGATGATAGATGATTGGTAGATAGATGATAGATAAATAAATTATTGATAGATGGTAGCTGTTAGAAGATACATAGGTAGGTAGATAGATGATAGACAGATAGACAGATAGATAGATAGATAGATAGATAGATAGATAGGTAGATAGATAGATAGATAGGCAGGTAAGCTGGTGAAATAGCCTGGAGAAATGCACTCAGCATCTATGGGGATATCTAGCCCTGTCTACCCCTTTTTTCCCCTGCAGACTCAGGGCGTTCTTCTGTTTCCTCCAATGCAAGGCTCCTCTGGTGGATATGATGATGAGGCACCTCAGTGGCCTCATAATGCTAATAACAAGGTAGCAGCTCTGGGGACCCGCTCTCTCACTCCCACATCAGGAACTGAGTGCATAGGTCTTATGGCTGAGAAGTTCTCTGCCTGCTGCCCTGCCGGGTCCAGGCTGACCAGGGCTGGAGCCATAACCAGTCACAGAGGTACAGCTGCCACAGCATGCTCTAGTTCTGGCTCTGCTGCAGATTGGCTCTGTGACCTGGGGCCAAGGGTCTGACCTCTCTGAACTCCAGCTATCCATCCAAATGCTGGGCTACCTCACTACACTCCTGGGGTGGGGTGGGGGGAGGGTAGGTCAGGAGCAAAAGGAACCACATGCTCTGGACATTTTATGAGGTTTGGCAAAATGAAAGATTTTATCACTGTCCCCACATCAGTGACAGCCTCTTCTTTTGGGATAAGTTCTGAGAACTGTAAAGATGGTGACACTGATGGAGATGGCATCCGTGGTGTCAATTCTTGCCTGCCGGTTGTGTCATGATACTGGGACAGCAGGCAAAGCACGCTGTGCTCACTGGTTCATCCTATCCCACCACATCCCAAAGGGTCACAGTCATTCCAAAGATGGAAATGGGAGAACAGGCTCCCTGAGGGGAATTTGTGCCTGCAGGTCCTACATCTTCCCCCTTGTCCCCTGATCTCAAGTTCCCAAGGCATCCCGAGGGTAGTATAGGATTTTCAGCTCCAGGGAAGGTCCCTTGGAAAGCTGTGCTGTCTCTCCACCATTGGGCTGGCTGCTTCTCCCCAGTGAGCAGGGTGAGGAAGGGTGACCCCTGAGTTTGGCATAGGGATTTTCCTTCCAACAGCTCAAGACTGTAAGTTGAGGTTCCAGCTCTACCTTTGTGTTCCTATCCAGGACTCTTTGAGAGAGGGCTCCCCTCTACCCTATGGGTGAGGGCCGGGTACCAACCTGGAGATAAATGGTCCCACTCAAGTGTGCTGTGGTACCTCAAAGCAGCAGACAGACCTATGGGCTGGAAACAGAACAGTGGTGAGTCCCAGGTATAGAGTCCCAGGCATAGAGAGACTGCAGGGTAGCTGGGCTCTGAAGGAGGGTGGGGCAGGAAGAACCCCAGCACCGGTCATATGTTCCCAGTCCTCCCAGGGAACGTAGTTCTGACACACAATAGTAGAGTGTATTTCTATGCCTGGCTACTGACTTTTTGGGTAGCTGAAGGAAGCCTTTTTGGTGATCCCAACTGCCAGCCATTTCTGGAGCCCCACACAGAAAGTTGCCTACAGCCTCTGCCTTCTCCTGATAGCTAGCTATCACTACTGGCCTGGAGAAGCCACACAGGCCCCTGGTGAAGCCTGGCCCTGAGCTATTGCTGTACACCTCACTGGAGACCAGACCCAAAGGGATGCTCTGACCCAGAAAAGCAGGGGCCTGGAGGGTGTGCAGGGGACAGGTGGTAGTTGTGATGACCCTGGAAGCCTCCAGTTATCTCCTCCTAGACCATGCCTCCTTAGGTGGGCATCTCAGGATAACCCAGCCCCAATCCTGGGGACATTTGCCAGCCACCTCCTGCCTCTCCTCATCATCCATATTCAAAGGAGATGGCTCCTGGATGAGCCCTGCAGTTCCTCAGGGTGTCCTTCTTTTGATTCTGTGGATCCTGGGAGAACCAGTTTAGGGGGATGCCTCTGAGAGGGAAGCAGATGTTTGGTCTCAAGCACCCCAGGCCCAGTTTCTGCCATGATACCTCAGCCTGGAGGCTGCTCCTACCCTCACCACTCTGCAAGAGCTGCAGATTGTAAGACTGGAAGATTCCCAGCTGGGCATGCTGCCCTCCTCTATGGGGCCAGGAGAGGGTGAGGCACCAGCAATCACCAAGATTAATTGGTGAATACGGCTTGTTCCAGAATTGGAGAGGAAGTGGGTCACTCTTGGAGGCTCTGGTCCAAAGCAGGCACATAATACTTCTGAGTCTGCATGTGTCGCTAGCCAATGGAGAGAAGCTTCCAGAAGGTGCTGGGAGCAAGTCTGAGAGACAGTCAGTGGCAGAAGACAAAGGGCCAGGCACCATGAGAGATGGCACCCAAGGCAAAGTTAAGACATTCTTGCTTGTTTGATATGTTCCCGGGGACGCTTGCCTTGAGTAAGCTAACTGAAGTCAATCTAAAGACACACAGCAAGACAGACACATAGATGATGTATGGATAGACACACGGATGATGGGTGGATAGAAAACGACAGACAGATGAAAGATAAATGATAGGTTAAGGTGCAGACAGACAGACTTGTTCCATCAGCAGGGAGTTCTGGGAAGCTACAATGCAAAGAAGCATGCACTACACAAAAGGCTCTCCCTCTGGTTGGACACGACTACAGCCATCTTGAGTCTCCACAGTTGTGCTGCTCCACACTAGACCATCATGAGACTGGGGATGTTTACATTGCCCTCAAGGATGTGGGTGCAGGGTGCTCACAAATATCTGGAGCCTCATGAAAGTCTCACAAGGTCCCTTCCACCTTGAGAGTATCTGAGTTAAGTCCTTGACGGGTGCAGGTAGGGCTTCTTGGTGATACAGCTGCCCACAAATCACCCACTGGGACTCCCCATAGGTGTAGCTGTTTTGATTTGCCATTGCTCCTGAATGTGGCCCCAGTAAACTCCTTGGCTCACCTAGCTAGACTTGGATGGGACCCTTTCCTTGGTCTGTTGGTGCCCTCTCTACCTGGAGTGGCTCCAAAAAATGGCACACAGCACATGAACAAAGAGAAGCCAAGAATGTGTGGCCCTTTTTTGCAACCGAGCATCAGGCTTCAGGCTAGGTTGAGTGTAGGGACTTAGCAACATCTTAGGGACTTGTCTCACTGTCCTCTTGACTCTGCTTCTGTCTTTGTCTCATCCGTTCTCAGCTGGCTCACTCTAGGGGCCACAGCAAGCTTCTCACCTATGACTCAGGGACTCTGGCCACTCAAATCATGTCAGGTGGGGTGAAAGCTGATTTCTCGCTCCTGCTCTCAAGGAAGCTCTTTCATTGTCCCTGTCTGACTCTGATTGGGTCTTCTCTCATTGTTGATCTGTCTGTGTACACGATGGTCTCACTGTGGGTGAAAGGCAGAGCTCTTGATGGCCCTCGGGGTACAGAAAAGAGAGAGGACCTCATGTACTCTGTGGACAGAGGACAAGTGGGGACAAGGTGGCTAAGCAAGACAGTTGCCAATCAGAAGCCAGAGGATGCTCAGGGGTAGTGACAAGGGTCAACCTGCTGTCCATGGTTCTTTGCCAGTATTTCTTTGTTGCCCTGTTATCATTACTTGGGTCCTATATCAGGAGTCTCCAGAGGAACGGAACAGGGAGAATGAATATGTGCTATAAAATGGGACTCCCTAAACTGGCTCATACAACAGTGTGGAGGGGCTACCCACCATCCCACATTTCCTCAGAGCGCTCTTGTGTAAGAGGAGCAGGAAATATTAGATAGAAGGATTTAGAGTGTGGAGATAAACAGATAGAAAGTACAAGATAGCCTCGAGAGGGCCTGGAACCTATTCCTGACTGTCTCTGCCCTAGGGTATTTATAGAAATGCCAAAGGGTGGAGCAAAAGACCGCCCCCCAGCACAGCCCAGTGCAGACCATCTCAGATACCTGCACTCAGGCCCAGGGTCCAATCATCCTCTCTATGCAGACCTGCTGGGTAAAACCACTAGGAAACCTGAAAATGGGCTCCCACACAACAGGGGCCAGGTAGTCCAACAATGGCCACCTGCATGCTGAAAAAGCTGGGAACCTGGTACCCACTCAGTCTTGAGACTGGACACCTCTGTAGTCCTAGTCTGGTGCTGAAGGCCTGGACGATTCCTGGAGAGCTGGTGGTCTTTAATCCATGATGGAACATGAAGATAAAGGGGACAGTAGGAGCAACAGCCTGACAAACACTCTCACTGCAGAGGCGCAAGGCCAGCAAGTGAGACCTAATTTCTCTGAGATCTCTAAGCTATCTAGGATGCAGCAGGAGGCTGCTGCCCATTCTGGGGCAAACATTTCTCTCCTCAGTTAATCCTTCTTGGACGTGCCCTCCCAGACCCTCCCAGAGATGTTTCTTTTAGTCCATCCCGGATCCTGTCAAATTGACAGTTAAGATTAACCACAGCTTGGTTCTTCTTTTTAGTACAGAGTCATGAAGATCTTCACAGGGACTGACAGAGGTCTCTTGTTGGGTACATATTTCATGATAATTTTCTTACAGTTTGTGGCTTGCCTTATTTTCTTTAATAATTAAAAAAATTGTTTTATTTTATGTGCATGAATATTTGCCTGCATGTATGTTTATGTACCATATGCATGCAGTGCCCACAGAAGCCAGAAGAGGGCGTTAGACCTCCTGGAACTGGAATTACAGGTGGTTTTGAGCTATCATGTGAATTCTTGGAACTGGACTCAGGTCCTCTGGAAGGGTAGCTAGTGCTCTCTTGTTGAACCATCTCTTCTGCCCCTTTGCTTATTTTCAGTAGGTAATGTTTTTAATTTCAATAAACTCAAATTTAACTTTGTTTTTTGTATATCCCATCCAAGAAACATTCTGTCCCTCTTGACCTTGAGGAGATGGACAGGTCAAGCTTGCACGTTTATGTCTGTACTCTGTGTTGAGTTAATTTGGGGGTACAGCATCATGTGTGGTGAGGTGGAGTCTAGTGTGGTGGTATTGTGTTCCCCAATAAACTTATCTGGGGTCAGAGACAGAACAGCCACAATATTAAACATAGAGGTTAGGCAGTGGTAGCACAGGCCTTTAATCCTAGCATTCCAGAGGCAGAAATCCATCTGTTCAAGGATACAGCCAAGCATGGTGACTCACGCCTTTAATCCCAGAAAGCAAGCCTTTAATCCCAGGGAGTGATGGTAAAAAGCAGAAAGGTATATAAGGCGTGAGAATCAGAAACTAGAAGCATCTGGCTGGTTAAGCATTTGGCTGGTTAAGCTTTCAGGCTTTTGAGAAGCAGTTCAGCTGAGATCCATTTGGATGAGAACTCAGAAGCTTCCAGTCTGAGGAAACAAGATCAGCTGGGCAATTGGTAAGGTGAGGAAGCTGTGGCTTGTTCTGCTTCTCTGATCTTCCAGCATTCACCCCAATAACTGGCCTCAGGTTTGATTTAATTAATAAGACCTTTTAAGACTCATGCTACAGTCTAGTTCTTCCAAGGGGACATCTGACAGAGGTCAGCACACCCTGAGATCTTCAGCTGCAGCCCATTAACTGGAACTAGGTAACCCTGAGCCTCTGGTCTCCATCATCCATCCACACTGCAATGGGCTGAAATAGCTTGGCCCTTCTGAAACTCAGGGAGAAGTTTAAATTTCCACTGTGAGGCATTGAGAGGTAGGGCTAGGAGGCTGTTTTAGGGGGTGACCAGGGCTATATCCTCATGGAGGGTAGTCCTGATTAGTTTTTATTATCAACTTGGTCCAACCTAGAGTAACCTGAGGAAAAGGACCCTCAATTAAAAAACTGTCTTGCTCCCTTCAGTGCTCGCTCCTTGGCCCTGTCTGGTATGCAGAAGGCTTCTTCATACATCAGCACCCCAGAACTTCAGGTTGTGTGATTTGGTTTGAAACCTCTACAGAGGTGTCCCAGCTGCCTTGCAAGTCTAGCTGGGTTTGGATCTCCCTGGAAACACCCTGTTCATCCCACTTCTTCTGGGTAGCCACTCAGTATACCCTGACCACAGTGAGCAGAACTGCTGGTCCCCAGGCCCCGGTCACATGGAGTAGAATGTCAGGGCAGAGTGTCCACCCTTAATGCCCTGTTGCTGGGATCCAGGTGCCCAGACATGGGGTGGGCAGTGGCTGGATTGATCACTCTCTTACTCAAGTTTCCTTCAGTCTTCAGCACAGCCAGGGCCTCCAGACCTAGAAGCAACCTTGGTGGACTAGGACGCTGAATCTTGACTGTCAACATGGAGGTAGGTATCTGGAATTAGCTAGGAGACACACCTCTGGGTGGATCCATGAGAGTGTTTTTAGACAGGATTAATGGAGGGAGAAGACTTACTCTCAGAGTGGACACCTTCCAATGGGCAGTCGGGATATTAAGCTCTCATCACTCCTGAGGGAGAGTATCCTTCCTCCTGCAGCCATCTTCTGCAGCATAGCCTCCAACTTCCTCAGCCTTCAAGCATGAACTCAATGCAGCAGTTCTCTGGAGGATCTGGGCCTTCAGCACCAGACTGGGACTCTTGAGTTGTCCAGTCTCATGGGCTGGGCAGCTACTAGGTTCTCAGTCACTCCAACATGCAGATGGCCATGGCTGGACTCCCCAGAACACATCGTGTAAGCCTATCTAATCAATTCCTTTATTACATATGTGCATTTTATGCACTCTACTGCTATGGAATAATCCTTTGTACACTGTGAAGACTTGTCTCTGTGATTGGTTTAATAAACAAGCTGACTGGCCAATAGCTGAACAGAATAAGGTTAGGCGGGAAAGTCAAACTGAGAATGCTGGGATAAGGAAGGGTAGAGTCAGAGGAGTTGCCAGCCAGACACAGAAGAAGTCAGACACACAAAACAGAATAGAGGTAAAAGCCACGAGCCTTGGGGTAGCACATAGATTAGCAGAAATGGGTTAAGTTGTAAGAGCTAGTAAGTAACAAGCCTGAGCTATTGGCAGAGCATTTGTAATTAATATTAAGCCTCTGAGTGACTATTTGAGAGTGGCTCCCAGGATGGGAAAACTCTACCTACATTCTACTGGTTCTGCTTTTTAGAGAAATCTGCCTCACACAGGCCAACCAATCTGAGCCCTTAGCCAAGTTAGAAGTCCCTTGCTATATCTCCAATGATTATCGAAGCACCACTTGGTTACCTACAACAACAGGCTGCTCTTTGATTCTGAAATGACATCTTGGGAGAGTTACTTGGGAGCCTCAGGTGGCAAAAATGAGATATACTGAGTCAAGAGAAAAACATCATGGCACTGTGTCATCGGGGCATAAGGGATTCCACATTCTTACAACATGCCTGTAAGTTCCTAATACAATTCTGTATTTTGTATTTTATTCAACAACCAACCTTCCTTCCTTCCCTCCCTCCCACTCTCCCTCCTTTCTTTCTTTCTAAAAAAAGATTCACTTCTATTTTCTGTGTACAAGTGTTCTGTCTGCTTGTATGTGTGTGTACCATGTGCATGCTTGGTGCCCATGGATCCCTGAAGAGGTCACCTGGAACTGGAGTCTTCAATGGTTGTGAGCCACCATGTAGGTATTGGGAACTAAGCCTGGGTCCTCTGAAAGAGTGGCCAGTGCTCTTAAGCACAAAGCCATCTCTCCAGTACTTATTCAAAGATTTTTCATAAAAGTTGACTAAGTGCCTTTCCTCTAAGACCCTCCTTATGTCCTTTACCTGAGGCTGGCCCTGTGGATCCTAGTGATTGCTGAAGTGTCTTGATCCTTCACAGGATATGGGGAGTGGATGCAGGCAAAATGTTTGGGGTCAGGTCACACATACTACATGCAGAATCTGTTGCTGTCTCATACCTGAGGCCCTGGTCATGGGTGGGTAATGTGGGCTGGGGACTCCGCTCCCACTTATTTAAAGAAGTGGGCCATAAAAATAGAAAAGTCCCTGATGTTGCAGTTTGAAACCCTTAAAGTCATGAGCTAAGACAGTAACTCCCAGCCTGGGATCTTCTCTTAAGTGCTTCAAACTCATTGAAGAGAAAAAGAACTAGCTAAAATGTCTTTAAAGACAGAGCAGTTGTCAGCAGCTGCGGGGCAGGGTGGGTGCTGGGGTGGGATGCTGGGCTGGCCTGAAGAATGACCCTGTTTACAAGTATAACACTCACTTAGCTGGGGAGGGAGGGAGGGAGTGTTGTGTCCTGGTTTGACACATAAAACTGAGCCTCTGTTTGGGGGAAATTCTGATAGAAACAAGTGAAATCAAATGTCTTTGTGAGTGCCTGGTCAATAACACCTCAGAGCAAGGTAGAGTCTTTTGCTGAAGACAAGCAAAAATGTCTGAAAACCAGGAGGTCCTCAGGTCTGTCACTCAGGGTGACTGTTTCTCCTCACCATGGGCATTCCTTGAGAGACCTGACTTTACTTGGGAATTCTTACAGAGTTAACACTGGCCAAACAAAGCCATGAGAAGGGAGGCTGGTTCTCAAGCTCATGCATGGGGGCACCCCAGGAGGATGTCCATCTTCCCTCATGACATACTTATCAAACGCTGGCTTGCATGGAAAATTGAGAGGGAGCTACTTGGATCCTGACAGGTCTTATTCTGACAGAGGGGGAGGAATTTAAAACCATACTGGGGTGTGCAGTAATGGGAAAACGACTCAGGGCTGTGGGGGTGGGGTGGGTGGGAGGAGCCACTCCAAAGGCAGGGCCAGGTAAGACCCAGGAAAGCGACAGAGTCACCTCTGCAGGGAAGGGAATCAAGGAAGACAGTGGGCAGGAGTGGAGTGGGGTGCACCCAGGCAGGTGGCCGAAAGGGGAAGGGGGCAGGTGCATGCAACCATGGCTGCATGAAGCTTGGTATTCTTTGAAGAGGTTCAGAAGCATGTTTATTTGGGCCAGAGTTGAGCCCATGGAACGAACAGCGCAAAGGGAAAATGTTGAGGCAGGGGTGAGGTGATGCTCTGACGGTGCTGAAGAAGCTGCACACTGAGTGGGGACTGCCCCACGCCAGGGTCTTGCTTCTCCGTCCAGTATACAGTCGGTCATCAGGCTTAGAAAGAACCAGACAGAAGCACATAGATGTGGGTGGGGTGGGGGTGGGGCACGAGGAAGGAGAATCCCAGAAGAAAGGATTCAGGGAAAATGGAGAAGGTGAACTTGATGGATCTGGCTCTGGGGAAAACTGCACAGCGTGGTGAGGCTGTGGGAAGTGAGGGGAGGTACAGCTATGGGTACGTTCGCACGCACGCACGCACGCACGCACGCAAACAAACCAGCTCCTGTTCATTTGTTAAGATAGAATTTCCTGTATCCCTAGGCTTGCTATGTAGCTAGGAATAGCCTTGAACTCTCGATCCTCCTGCCTCGGCTTCCTGAGTGTTGGGATTACAGGCATAATCATGTGTCACCACAGACAGTTTGTGCAGTCCTAGGCAAGCTATTGGTTGAGAACATCTTCAGCCTCAACTTCTAGAAAACAAAGGCAAGGATCTGCTTCTCCCGGAATGGGGAGAACGTTGGTGTGGAGGACACTTATGACCATGACTTCTGGTGTGTTGCGGAGATCTCAGACACTTGGTCTTCTGGCCAGGTGTCTATGGGTTCGTATTGCTGGAGCATCCTTGTGGTCCCGGAAGTAGCAGCTTCCTATTAGTTTGGTGGGGGCAGAATCAAGAAAGGTCTGGCTCTGAGCTCAGCATCCTACACACCCCTGGCCTCTGTTCTCTCTGTGCAGTGGGAATGGAGGCCACTCCCTGGGTGTGCTAGTGGAGAGGGCTGAGAAGTCAGCGTTGAAAGCTCTAGAACTGGAGTGAGCCCTCCACACCGTCCATGTTCTCACTTGCTCTTCTTGGCACATTTTTCTCTCAGCTTTCTCCATTCCCACTGAGGGAGTCCTGAATGCGATAGTTTATTCTCAAAGGTGAGTGTACAGACAAAAATCACACTTCATGAAACTCAAACCTTGGTTGGGAGCAGGGCGGTGCCCTCTATCACCTCCCCACCCCACCCCAACCCTGACAGTGGCAGCTCAAGAGCCTGGACTTGGAAGCTCAGATTGTGGTGACTCCTGCTGTGCCTCTTAATAGCTGTCAGCCTCAGTGGCCAGCACTGAGCAAACAAGATCCCAGAAGGGGTGGGCAGGGCAGGATGGGGTGTGGGGTCTGGGAGATGGAGGCACGGGGGAGGAGAATGCTCTGGCCTGGCCAAAGCCCAGAATTTTCTGCAGCTGTTTGGGGGTAGGCACTGTATCTTGGGTTCAGAAAAATATATATATACATCTAGTACAATATGTAAGTTTAGGTATGTATACACAAACTCTCTCTCTCCCTCCCTCCCTCCTAGCCATGATAAAAGACCACTGGGGCTGAGATGGCATGCTGTTCAGCTAAAAGTCTGCATTACTCAGCAGCTGCCTCTGCAGGGCTTAGCCCCCTGCTCTGCTATGAACACTGAGAAGAGGGGGTGCTACTGGGTGGAGCCTCTGGGGAAATGGCTGCAAAGAGTGGTCTGAGCTAGCCTGCCTGCCTTCCTCTGGCCTGGAAGGCCTGGCCACTCTAGAGGTGACCAGCCATCAGGAAACAGCTGGGGGCTGAGGGCACTCTTGGGAAAGCCCCAGAGACCTCCATGTATGGTGGTTCACACCTGCAATTTCAGCAGGGCAAAGTAGGAGGATCAGAAATTCAGGGTCTGCAACAAAGTAAGTTTGAGGCCAGTCGGGGCTACATTAGACCCCATCTCAAAGCAAAACAAAAACAAGCAAAACCCTCACATAAATAACAGAATGTGACTGGGCAAGAGTGCAAATGGAGCGGGGTGGAATTGCATGAGGTCCTCTCCGGTGACAGGTAGCCTTCTCCTGTGATTAACGACCCTGTGACCTCTGTTGACCTCCTGTACCCTTCCCACCGCACACCTGGAGTTATTTCTAACATGTATGTGGGGACCACATTCAGAGCCTCCACTGTACCATCCTGGACAGCTCCCAGCCCTTCTCTCTGAATGAGTACACTCCAGATTTGAATATGAGCAGGACTCACTAAGAGCCTTGTACAAACCCAGACCTCTGGTCCTCCCCTCCACATCTCTAGTCTGCCTTCCCTCCTCAGACCTCCCCAGTACTCCCTCACCAGATCTGAGTCCTCTCTCCCCACACCCCAGTCCTCCCTTCCCAGACTGAGAACTTCTCAACCCAAGAAACTGGGGGCCTTAGCCCCTGGAGGGGGAAAAACCCTTCCCGCTGCACAGACTCTGTCCCTAGTGCGAGTGATTCCCAGATACTTCTGGAAATTATTTTTCAGTTATTAGCAGGCTGCCTATTCCTCCCTTAGCTCAGCCTCCAGTGTACTCCCTGGATGCCCCAAGTGAGAAGGGGTTGGAGCTTGTTTACCAGGTGGATGGGACAGCTCATCCCAGCTTCCTGGCTGGTTCCTCTGGGGGTGGAAGCTCATGGAAAGGGGTTCAGAGATGCAATTCGAGGAAATGGCCTGCTGGAGAGTGCTTTCTGTGTCTTTTGGTGTGGGTGATATAAGCTGACTACCCAGAGGAGAGCCCGGGAGCAGGCTGGGACAGGTGGAGCAGGAAGATTAGGAGAGCAGCTGTAAGGCAGAATGTGGGATCTCTGTACATCTGTCGGTGGCCAGGTGGGGCTGGGGTTCTTCAAGGCCCCTGTAATGTAGCTCTCTGGTCAGATTTCCCACCTACCATGCACTCCTTAAAAAAAGACCATGGCTGGCCTGACAAGGGCCCCTGGGATTTTCCCATGTCACAGCCAGCAACCCAGCATCTGGCTGTGTGCTGCAAACGCCTCTTGAACAGACTGACTGAAGACTGGAAACCTCCGCCTCAGAAGAATATTCCAGTTCAGCTAGCAGCCGACAGCTCACAGCCTTCTCCACAACCTGGTCCCTGGACATCCTTAGCAGGAGGCCATTTTTGGAACAAACATCTACATATTTTATGAAATCCTAAATAAAACAGCCGCAAGGAACAGAGGCCATGAACAATGACCACAATTAACCTAACACCCTGGGGGACAACTATCCAGCTAGGCATTTCATTTAAGGCAGCTCAGCGACTGTGAGGCTCCTGAGGAGCGTGGGGAAAGGCTCTCAGGTCTAGAAGCTTGTGGATGGGAAGGTCATGGTCTGAGTTTGTCAGTCACCAGCCTGGGAGGCAACCCAGGTGGGCAGAAGTTTGATTCACAGGCCCTGGAGCCCTGGTTTTCCTCATAGCTCTGAAAACTCCTCGTGACAGCTGCCTTTTTTTCTTTTTTTTTTTTTTTTTGGTTTTTCGAGACAGGGTTTCTCTGTGTAGCTTTGCGCCTTTCCTGGATCTCGCGCTGTAGCCCAGGCTGGCCTCGAACTCACAGAGATCCGCCTGCCTCTGCCTCCCGAGTGCTGGGATTAAAGGCGTGCGCCACCACCGCCCGGCGACAGCTGCCTTTTTATGGTTGAGGTCTGAGTCAGGCATTCCTAGGGTCTTGGTGGTACACACACGGAAGAAAGAAAGCCTTCGGGTGTCGCTATGGGGAGTTTACATGCAGCATGAGGCAGGTGGGAGTCCTAAGTTGCTAGCAGGTTGCCAGGCACACTGTTAGGAGAGAGATGTATACACAGTGCAAGCCAAGTAGAGTCTCAGGTTCCTAAACTAACCCCTGTGCTTGCTGGCCTCACTCTCCTACCGCTTCCTGGGTTAAGCTGTTCTGAATGGCAGGATTCAGGAAGCTGGCTCCTTCCACTCTTCCTGGCAGTGCATTAGAACTGATAAGAAACTCGATTATTTGCTGAGTGGGGGCTGGGATGGTAAACTTGTTAAGTGAATGCCTTTCCTCTTGGAAAATGATTTGACTGCAGTAAAGTACATAATGGGCTAGGCTGGTGTGAGCTACAGCAGGGACAGTGAACCTGTTCTTTAGAACAGGAAAATGACCCATAATGATCGAGGTAGGTGTTTGCATTTCCTGCCTGCCAGAATCTGGGTGATTGAGTACGTGAGGATGCTTTTGATTTTGCTATCGAGACACTGGGCCTTCTGGAACACGGCTGTGTGAGTGCTTTTGACAGCTACAGAAATGGTCCATCTACTGCAGAAATGGTCCATCTAAAACTCAGGAGCAGATGAAACAGGCTTCATAGATGCTTGCTAAAGACCCACTCAGAGCCCACAGAGCTCCCAGAAAGAACCAAACTCATTCGGGAGGCAGATGCTGTTCTGTAGCTGTTTACTTCGGATTGAAGCCTTCTCTCCTGGACAGAGTGAAGGGGGTGAGGCTCATGGCACAAGAAATGCTCAAGACTCACAAGGCCCTGCACAGATTTTAAAAGCAGTACAGACTGGCTGCTGGGGAGAGGACTCTGGTGGAGCTGTCTGCAAGTTGTACAAAGAACGCTAGCTATCGCCCAGGGGTGTGTTTTTCGGTGATGCCTTTGAGTCCTCCATGTTCCTGTAAACTCTCACACGTGACCCAGGCAAGTTAGCTCACCAAACTAGACATGAGTGGAACCCTTTCTTTGGTCTGTCACGCCCCCCATCAGGGCCAAAGACATTTGTTCACGTCTCCCCAGGAACAGCCATATCATAGTTGCCCCGAGCCGACCTGGACCAGGTGGCCAGAGAAGGCCAGGGAGCTGTGACCGGAGCCCAGTGCTTCCTAGTCTGAGCATGCCCGATACTGCACAGAAGAGACTTCAAGACAAAACAAACAGAAAAATCTGTGCCTTATCTGAGCGGCTCACACAACTGTCCCTCCTGTGTTTTAGCCGGCAGCCCTTCCCAAAGAAAACCCTTTTATGTAAAATCTGTTTTTGTTGTTCCTGCTCTAGCCTCAGAGTGCTGGGATTATGGGCTTGTGATACCACCTCCGGCTTTTGAAAATCTTTTAAAAATTTATATTTATGTGCTTATGTTGTGTGCGTGTGCGTGTATGTGTGTGTGTGTGTGTGTGTGTGTGTGTGTGTGTGTGTGTGTGTGTGTGTGTGATGTGAGTGCAGTGCTTGGAATTATGGGCAGCTGTGAGTTGTCGAATGTGGGCACTGGTAAGTGGAACCCAGGTCCTTTGCAAGAGCAGCAAGATTTCTAAACTGCTGAGCCATCTCTCTGGTCCTTTCTGCAAAAATCTTTAACAAGCAGTGGTGGGTTCTGCTCTCTAAACATTTCTCTCTCTCTCTCTCTCTCTCTCTCTGTGTGTGTGTGTGTGTGTGTGTGTGTTGGGGGGCAAACAGGTATTTTTCAGATGCCAACCACCTTGGTTTTTGAGAGCTTTTGGGGTGGGAGCTCACTGAGGAGGCTGTATGCTGGCCCTGCCTTCCTGTGCCTCTAGTGCTGGGGTCATAAGCTGCAACCAATGTTATGCCCAGATCACAGGGACCCCCAAAAAACCATCATGGAGACCAAATCCCACATGTAAAAGCAAAGAGCCTTTATTTAAAAGCTCTGAGCTTGGTCTCTGTCTGTCTGACGCATCAGTGAGAGCAGAGAGCCCTGAGCCCAAGCAGGGTAGGGCTTTTATCATAGCAGAGGTTGGAGTGAGGGCATTTCCAGGGTTCAGGACCCTGATTGGCTGACATTTGTCTAGGAGAATCTGTAAAACAAAAATAGGTGTGTGCTAGACAACTTTATCTAATGGTTGGAATGTTTGGGATGTCAGGTACTTCCCCATCCCTGGGTGGTGTCAGCTTATGGCTTTTCCTGGATCTGGTTGTTCCCTGCCAGTAAGCCTGTCACAGAAGCTGTGCCTGGGCCTCTGGGCCTGTCATGGCATTTGTGTGGTCAAGTTGTTTTGGGGCCCCTCCCACAGCCATTGTGATTGGATTTTTTTTTTTAATATGGGTTCTGGGATCAAACTGTGATGATCATGCTTGCATGACAAGTTCTTAACCCACTAGCCCCTCTCCCCCAGCCACACCTTCCCTCTTGACAGAAAGGAGATTAACATCAGCAAGTCCTTCAACATGTGCTGTCTCCCAGGGTCTCCAGCTGTCCATCTGTTCCCACAGCACCTCCAAAGGTGCCTGCCCTGTGAAGTTCACTCCTTAGTCATCAGTACAGCATTGGGTAGATGAGGAGCTGTATATTGTTCGAAGAAGACTGTTGTGGTGATATTGTGTTCCCCGAAATATTGTGCATGCTAATAAACTTATCTGGGGTCACAGAACAGAACAGCCACAATATTAAACATAGAGGATAGGCAGTGGTAGCATACGCCTTTAATCCTAGCATTCCAGAGGCAGAGATCCGTCTGATTCTCTGTGTGTTCAAGGATACAGCCAAGCATGGTGACTCACGCCTTTAATCCCAAGAAGTGAGCCTTTAATCCCAGGGAGTGATGGCAGAAAGCAGAAGGATATATAAGGCGTGATGAGGACTCAGAAGCTTCCAGTCCGAGGAAACTGGATCAGCTGAGGAATTGGCAAGGTGAGGAAGCTGTGGTTTGTTCTGCTTCTCTGATCTTCCAGCATTCACCCCAATACCTGGCTCCAGGTTTGATGTAATTAATAAGACCTTTTAAGATTCCTGCCACAGACTGTGGTAGGCCCAAGGTGTGGCAAGAATTGCCCAGACCATGTACCTCATAATCCAGACTTCTTTAGTCTGAGGCAAGGGGAAAACAGAGTCCATGTGAGCAAAACAGAAATCTGTTAGGTCTTACTACCTTACAACCCCGAGTGGTGGTGATTCACAGCTGCAAACCTAGCCCTCAGAAGGCTGAGGCAAGAGGATTGCTGAAAGTTCAGGCCACCTGGGCACCAGAGTGTGTTCCAGATCTGCCCGGGCTATGTGTGAGACTCCTTCTCAATAAAACCCCAAATGGGGGCCACGCCTAAAGCTCCATTCTTCCTTCCCCAGCTGCCCCTCTCTGCAAACTAGCTCCGTGGTGGACTGCAGGCCAGTTCCTTCCCCTGTGGGGGGCTGGAGCCCAATGGCAGGGCTCATGGCCGGGAGACGCTATGGAGAGAACCAGCTACAGATGGCAGCATCCGACATCTGTGATGACAAATTCTGAAGTCTGGCGCAGGGCTGCTCCAGGTAACAGGACCTTTCTCATGTAAGAGTCTCCCAGGACTTGGCTGATTACACAGATAAACCATAAGCCGTATGTCCTCACCTATGAGAACTATCCTGCCTTACACCTGTTGCTTGGGTGTCTTATTTATTTATGTTGCAGTGCTGTGGGATGGAACCCAGAGCCTCACACATGCTGGACCTGGGGAGCCCCACACTCAGCCATAATTATTGACAGGTTCACCCCTGCTCCCAAAACCATGTAAAAAAAAAATGGCCACACTACAGAAGAGGAGAAGGTGGCCAGGCTAGAGAAGGTTTGGTCAGGTGGGGCTGTTTCTGCCCTGTGCACCTGGACATGGCCTTGCTCAGAATGTTCTCTCATGTTTATGCATCCAGTTGCTTCCTTTGCAGGAGATGACCTTGAGAACCATCTTTGCCTCAGTCTCCCATGATCCCACCCTTTTCTAGCAGTCTTCTGGAACAGTTGGGAAAACTGTTGGGTGGGCTTCCCCAAACAGCCCTGCTTTCCGCTTTCTGAGCAAGCCCACTAGATCGCTAGAATGGCCAGTCTCATTCTTGTCCCGGAGCTGACCTCTGGAGCTCAGAGGTTTCTGGAGAGTCCTTATCTTCTTGGTTAAAGTCAGCCTCCCTCCCTGAGGCCTCGGTGGCTGCTTCGAGGGTAATCTGAAGTCACTTCACTCTCTATGTCATTCTCAGGGGGCAGCTGCAAAGTGGGTTTGTCCCCCTCCTGCCTCAGGTTCCTGCTCTCTATCAGGCCAGAGCCCTACCTCAGTTAGGAGAGCCAAGTCCTCCAAGCCTGAGGCCTTGGCTCAGAAGGACTTTCAGGGTGGCAGCATAGCTTCGAACCCAGAGGACAGCTGGCTGAAGCTAATGCCCAGCAGAGCTTCCCAACATCCGTCCACAATCCCAGCTGGCTGTTCTATGTCTGTAGATGGTGGATTTTAGGCTCTGGACCAGCAGCCATGGGCTAGGACTGCCCCACCTCAGGCTGCGTTGACAAGAACAGGAGCTGAGAGCCCAGTTGGAGTCTGGACTTACAAGCCCAACTCCCGCCCCCCCCCGCCCCGCCCCCCAGCACCAGACCCTGGAAGATAGTTTGTGTCTGAGGAATGCACACATGGGCTGCGTCTAGGAGCAGCCGCAGGGAGGCCACTTGCCTCACAGCCCGCAGATCTGCAGTGTTCACCCACAAGAGCTGACAGTGTCACAGTCCCTAGGTGAAGTGATTAGGGAGGTGGCCCCAGACACCGGCCCTTCCTGTCCCCACCTTAGCTTCCAGACTGGTGGTAACACTCAAACAGCTCTCACTGGAGGGAACCCAGAGCCAAGTCTGATCTTCCCAGCCGGGCCTGTTGACTCTTTGCTCCCTCGTGGAGGTGTGGAGAGGGATATGGGGCCCTTGCGGAATAGTCAGCTGCTCTACCACTTACGGCATGCAATCCTGCCTTAATCACCAGAGCGTAGGCTGGAGAAGACTAGGGGCTGGCACTCCATCTATGGAACTGTGGGGAAGCCATCATCCCTGGATAGATAAAGGCTTTCCAGGTGCAGCCTGTTGGTGGGGGAGCACCCATACCCCTGGAAGTAACCCTTCGCTTATACTCTGTAAGGGAGCCCAAGAAATTCATTGGTTCTCCAGATTGAACTTGGGCAGAATTGTGCCTAGGTTTGTCATTGGGACCTTAGGAGAAGTGGTAGATGTTGCCGATGTCTGCCCCTAGGGAGCGGATTTTAGCATCAGGAGGTTACAGAGAAGTGGAGCACTCTCTGCTATAGGCCTCGGATGCTATTTGACAGCATTCTTAGCTGTGGGGTCAGTGGAAGCTAGCAGTCTGCTAAGAAGACGTCTGAGAGGTTTTGATAATCACAAGGTTGTTAGGTTGGACACGGAGGGCGATGGATGGCTTTTGAAGGGACTAAAAATAGCTCAAGGTAATTTGGCTCTGGTCTGCAACATTTTAACGTGCGCTTCAGTCATTAGGCTTCTAGAATATTTCACTCATCCGCGGCTTGTCTTTTTTTCTGGTAACTTTGATTTACACTGGCCATTGGTTGGGCTGTCTTGGAAAGGAAGCAGTGGGTCCCTGAAGTAGGGTCTGGGAGGTCGGGTGGGGAGGGGCTTGTGTCACCTTTTGAGCGGCTTCCAGGCTCCTGTCCCTGGTGTAGGGGACGACAGTGAGAGGCCTGAATCCTCTCCCTGCAAGGAGCCGAGGTGGAGTGGGTCACAGGACCCGGGGGAACCTGGAAGGCTGCAGAAGGCTGGCTAATGGGCAGGAGGTTCAGTGGGCAGAAGAGGACTCCTGTGGTGTCTGGGTCTTTCCTGGGCTCAGCATGTGGCACTATCCCTCGCTGCCCACCTTTGCCAGGAGTCGGAATCCATCCTGCTGGGAAGGCTTTCAGCAGACAGCAGAGGAGGGCTATTTCACAAATGGGGGGAAGCAAGGCGACTCCTTCAGGACACAGACCCAATCCCAGGTCTGACCTCACTCTCAGCGCTGGGTCCAGTGCCACTATGCCCGCTCCCTTGTTTTCAGGCCCATTTGGAACCATGGCCTGCTGTACCCAGCACCTATGGGAGCCAGTCATTGGGTCTGAGGCCATATGCCTGGTGGCCTTTACTTTTACTCTTTCTTTTGAGATGATTCTCATGTTTCCCAGACTAGCCTCTAACTCTGTATAGCCAAGAATGACCTTGATCTTCCCATCCTCCTGCCTCCACCTCTGTTAGGATTACAGGCATGCACCACCATACCTGGCTTATGTGGTGGTGGGACCTCCAGGCTTTGTGCAGGCTAGCACTCTGTGAACTGAGTTCTACTCTGTGGCCATAGTCCCTTCCACCAGGATAAAAGGATCAGGAGGAGTCATGCGGTACCCTGACTCCTGTCTGAGAGTCACCCCAGAGTCCTAGCCAAGCCCCCTGGGTTGCTCAGATCTACTCTCTGCTACCACCCCCACCTCTTAGGTCTGGACTAGACAGGGATATGGTGACTAAGGAGAACCAGCATACCGTGTCAGCCTCCAGGCCCTGCCACCAAGTTCCCCAAGTATTTCTGTCAACAGTGAAGGGACAGAAACACAGTTCCGTGTGGTCACCCTCAGCAGCCTGAGGAGTTCTCTAAACTTTTAATGGCCTCGTCTCAGGCCAAAGTAGGATTTATGGCTTAGGCTGGAAAGAATTTCATGAGTAGCCATTAGGAAGCAAAGCTGGTTTTATTAAACTCCGTTTTAATATGATAGGCCTGATCATGAGGGCTAGGAGAGGTGCTGAGAAAAACTTCCTCTGAGAGTCTCAGAGCTAAGACATCCCCAAGTGTTACTCTCCTGTTACTAAGACAAAACACCAGGCCCAGAAGCAACTCTAGGGAGCAAAAGTTCATTTTGACTTCTGGTTCTAGAGGGCAGGAGCAAGGAGCTGGCTGGCTACATTTTCACCCAGAGGAAGGAGGGAGAAGGGGAGGGGTTGTGTGTAGGTAGAGTTTTCCTGCCTGGCCCACAGTCAGGACAAATCTCTCTTACCTGCCAGTCCCACAGCCTTTCAAACCCAACCAAGTAAACACAGAGACTTATTTTGCTTACAAACTGTATGGCCGTGGCAGGCTTCTTGCTAACTGTTCTTACAGCTTAAATTAACCCATTTCTATTAATCTATACCTTGCCATGTGGCTCGTGGCTTACCGGCATCTTCACATGCTGTTTGTCATCGTGGCGGCTAGCAGTGTCTCTCTGACTCAGCCTTCCACTTCCCAGCTTTATTCTCCTCCTTGTCCCGCCTACACTTTCTGTCTAGCCAATGGCCAATCAGTGTTTTATTTATTGACTAATTAGCAACACATTTGCCATACAGAACATCCCACAGCACTTCCCCCATTTTTTTTTTTCAAAAAGGAAGGTTTTAACCTTAACAAAATAAAATTACATATAATTTGGGAATTTGGGCGTAGCTTCTCTTACTACTTCCTGCTGGAGGGGGGCGCTGTATCTTATGGGGAAACAAAGAAAATTTTAGGATTATGGAATAGTCCATGAGGGTGTATCGTCTGAGCCAGTTGCCTTGAAACCATTCTGGATGTTGGATCATCTGGGCCATGGTGTCATAGGAGACCTTTCAGGGGGTCTTGGCTGGTCAAACCTGATGTATCTTAATCTGGAACAAATCCATAGCCTTTGGCTTTCTGTGGGAACAAAAGCAGAGTCTCCTTTCCAAAGTAACATATCCTTATATCCAAATTTTGAAGTCAAGGTACCTTTAAAATATACATTTTGGCATAACTCAACAGCTTTTACAATCAAATGTTTTTCTGCAGTTAAAAATCCCAAAGACAACACAATGCAGATTCTCTGTGTAATATCCATTTTTACGTGGCTTATTTTTTATACTACCTTTACTGTCTCTTTAAAGACTTTATTTTTTAAAACTATGTATTTATTTCTATAACTCTATATATCATCTTTTTTGTCTCTTTCAAGCCTACGTATCTTTTACACACATTGTAAACTATTACATCTGAATCTGTCTTATTGTGAATCTATTGCCTTAAACTGCAGCAGCTGTGGCTGCTGGATCCACCCACCTCAGCTTCCCAACATGGCAGTGGTTTACCGCCAGCTCTGGGAGCTATCGTGGGTCTATGCTTTTATCCAAGCAGCAAGTAGCCCAGAAACCATTTTTTGTTTTGCACTAGCAAAGGCTAAATCCACCATGTAGCTTAATGTGCCACTTGCAGAGGCCTCATTCCCGCCATAGGCAGGTCGAGCACGCACGCTAGGAACCCACCAGTAGCTCAAACCAGCAGCTGCCGCTCATTTGAGAGAGACAATTAGGAACTGTTTTTAGCTCCGTTTTAGAATCTTTTCTCAGGTTTTAGGTGGAAACTCTTGCCCCACATTGGACGCCATTTGTAGTTGGAGTTTTCCTGCCTGGCCCACAGTCAGGACAAATCTCTCTCACCTGCCAGTCCCACAGCCTTTCAAACCCAACCAAGTAAACAGAGACTTATTTTGCTTACAAACTGTATGGCCGTGGCAGGCTTCTTGCTAACTGTTCTTACAGCTTAAATTAACCCATTTCTATTAATCTATACCTTGCCACGTGGCTCGTGGCTTACCGGCATCTTCACATGCTGTTTGTCATCGTGGCGGCTAGCAGTGTCTCTCTGACTCAGCCTTCCACTTCCCAGCTTTATTCTCCTCCTTGTCCCGCCTACACTTCCTGCCTAGCCAATGGCCAATCAGTGTTTTATTTATTGACTAATTAGCAACACATTTGCCATACAGAACATCCCACAGCAGTTGTGGGCGCCTGTAAACCCTCCCATGACCCTCCCACAGTAACACACTTCCTCCCAAAAGCTCTACCTCCCAAAAGTTCCATAACCTTCCCAAACAAGGCCACACACTGGGGACCAAGTGGCCAAGTTTATGAGTTATGGGGGTTGTTTATTTAAACACCAGACCAAGAGTCAGTCCAGGGCCCTCAAGGCAGAGGTGCTGTGATGTCTTAGCTTAGACACACACCCTTTCAATGGCTTCAAGTTACATCTGAAGAGGTTGCTAAGGATTCCTCCCTCATTGGCCACCTCTCTCTCTCTCTCTCTCTCTCTCTCTCTCTCTCTCTCTCTCTCTCTCGGATGCCTTGGAGGGGTTAAACTCGATAAGGTGAATCTGGAAGCCTGCAAGGCTGCACAGGGCCTAAGGACACAACCCCTTCCTGTCAACGGGGTTTCTGGGAGATTCCTAGAAACTGTAGGTTCACAGCTGTGAGGGGAAGGCCTGGACAGTTAATTGGTTATGAGGAATCCTTGCTTCACTGGCAGGAGACTCCAGCCAGCCTCTGTGATAAGGGATCCTCTCCCATCTCATGTCCCGTAGTTCTTTCCATCCTGTCTCATTCCCTCCTGGGAGGTGATGGGTGATGCTCTCGACTGTTTTCAGCACGCTGCTGCTGCACAGAGTCAGGTGCTACATGGCGGAACTGACTGTTCTGAGTTAATGATGTCAGTGGTGGCCCTGGTCAGAGCTGCCGGAGTCCACATGCTCTGCCCACGTTCCCCAACAGGGAACTGTCTCATCCTTTGCTTTGCCCTTCAGAGTCTGGTCAAATGCAGCCTGCCTGTAGGCCCTGGGCCAGTTCCAGCAACTCCAGGCTTCAGTTTCTCCACCTTTAACACTGTTCATTGCATCCTACCTAAGAGACAAAACAGCTGCCCCCTGTCCCCTGTTTGCACTTTCAGGCAATCACAGATGAAAAGTAACAGTTCCAAGCACTGCAGACTTCATGACCACAGTCCTGAACAGACCAGCAGCTGCTTACGGGGTGACTGCCCCAGGGAGGATTTAAGGCACACAGGGGGATGTGTCTATGCTAATATCAGGCCATCTTATACAAAAGACTCAAGTGCTTCTGGATTCTGACATCTGCAGGGTGTCCCAGGACCACCTGTTCTAGAACCCATCTCAGTGGCTTGAGCTCGTTAGGGTTATGAAGTCAGGGGAGAATCAGACCAAATGAACAGAAATTTATATTAGGATAGACAGTAGGTGGGAAGTCCCTCATGAACTCTCAGCTGCCTGGATGGACAATTAGCCATTCGCCTCCAAGTCAGAATGCCTTCTCCCTGTGGTTCTGACCCCACCTGGGACAAAGGTGTTGGGACCAGGAATAAGTGGCACTGGGAAAGGAGACCCACAAATGGAGGTTTGGAGCAGTTATCCACCTCACCAGCCAGCTCCCAGCCCAGGTGGGAATTCCACCTGCCTCCCAGCAGGAGCCAATGCTCCAGGTAACAGGGACAAAACCACCTCCTCACAGGGGTGGGGGTGGGGGGGGAGTGGGCACCCAGGGAAAGTTTCAGAAGCCCACTTTCTGCTGTGCACTGAGTTCTGAGGGCCCCACTCATCACAATTTCATCCAATACCTAGAACTTGAAATTTTCTGAGAAACACGTCTCCATACATTGCATTAGGCCGCCGTCACAAATTTCATGTTATTTTCAGATGCAACGTTCCTTTGGCCATTTGTGGCTGCTTTGAGCTTAGATTTCTTACCAGTGTTCCCAGGGCTTAAAAACACTTCATTATGAAGTCAAGTGTGTGTGAAGTGCAAGAGGGTTTATGGGGAGGAGGCCCCACGGTCACCGGTTCCCCTCCCCCAAAGCCGCTTCTCCAGATGCTCTCAACATGTGACTTTGAGGATGAACTTGATGGCATATGAACTGTGTGGGGGCCACATTTGAGCCACAGCACATCACAGTTGAAAGGCTCAGGCCTGAGCGTGGCAAACGTGACTCTGACAGGCCGTGCCCTTCCCCTTCCCCTCTCTGCTAGGTAAAAACTGTTAGATTGCACTCACTTCTAAAGCCAGCCACCAAGGTCTAGTCCCTTAGCTGGCCACTTCCTCCTCCTGAGGTTGACCAGCAAGGTCCAGCTATCAAAGTATTGAAGTCCACAGTCCAAAGCCCCCTTGTGGCTGCCTTAATTAACATGCCCAATCAAAATTAAACACCTCACCCTAACACAGGGTTTCTCCTTGTCCCTTTATAAACCGCCATTTGCCTATGGGCCACTTCTGTCTCCTCTCCATGCAGAGGCAGTCCTTTGTCCCTCTGGACAGATGTCCCTTCCCCCTCTCCCTTGCCCCCTTTGGTCTTCTATTCCTGTCATTGTCTCCTATTCCCTGCCCTCTGCTCCTCTGGGGTAAATAAGTCTCCTTTGTGCTGAGAACTTGGTCTTGGTGTGTCCTGTGCTGACTTGGGTCCTCTCAACAGCTCCTAAACACATATACCCAAGCCCTGGCACTCATGCCTGGGAGCTGACCTGAGCCCTTGAGTTGCAGTCTCTGCATGGGTCCTCTGCTCTCTTAGGTCTGGCCTCACCCTGGCTCTCCAGCCTCTGGTCTTGGCTCTGGCATCCCAGCACTCATCTTAGGACCAAGCTCCGGCTGTGCTCAGTGGCAGCCTTCTTTATTGTAACCCAGAGTACAAGAACAGGAGGGTGACGTCCGTCAGGGCACTGGTACCGACACTGATGTGAGGACTGGTACCGTGTTAGTTTCTTTTCCCCACTGTGATAAAGTACCTGACAGAAATCATCTAAATGGGGAGGACTGATCTCAGCTCACAGCCTCAGGAGTTTCCGGTCCAGTGTGACAGGGGTGGCACCTAGGGGTGGCACTGTCCTTCCGTCACTTCTGTGGCTGTGATAAAATAGCCTGAGAAAAACAGGAATGGATTTGTTCAGCTCATAATTCCAGGTTAAAAATCCATCACTGAGGGGAAATTGAGACAGCAACTTCAAGCAGCTAGTTACATCAACAGTCAAGGGCAGAGAGAGAATGAAGGCATGCACACTCAGTTCACTTTCTCCCATGATCCTCTGCCTGGGGAATGATGCAGCCCACAATGGGCTGAGTCTTCTCACATCAACAATCAAGACAGTCCCCCACAGACATGCCCACAGGTCAACCTGATCTAGATAATTCCTCATTGAGACTTTTCCCCCCAGGTGATCTAGACTGTGCTAAATTGGCAATTAAAACCAACCACCCTAGGCTCCATAGGGGTGTACGGTAGTCTCATTGTGACATTGTGATGGTCCATCAGGAAGCAGAGTTTAGGCTGGAACCAGGAATATGCATAACCTTCCAAGTTCTGCCTCCAAGGACCCAGCAGGTTAGGTCAACATTCCAAAAGCTCCACAACCTTCCCAAACAATGACACCATCTGGGACCAAGTGTTAACACACAGGAGCCCGTTGGTGACTTCCCATCTAAACCACAGCAGATTGATGCTGGTGACTGGTACAATGCATGCTCACATGACATTTGCTGATTATATGTGACATTTACTCGGCTGAGCTGGTGGTGTCTGTCTATAATCAGCATCTCTCTCCCAGCTCAGGAAACCCAGGTTTCTGCATCCCTGGAGGAGAGTGGGGTCAGAAGCCACTGGTACCCACAGGAAGATGCTTAGAGAGGGGTAAGAAGAGGCAGGAGAGAACATTCAGGGTGTGCTGCAAAGACAGAGGTTGGGGGTTAAGAGATGACCAGGCAGAGGATGCAGAGTGGTTGAATTCTCCGTTCTGGGCCTTCCAAAGTAAGGAGAACCCCCATCTCCTTCCCATAGCATCTTAAGACTTCAGTAAGGACCTGAAACAAGCAGGGAGCTAGTGGATGGGACAGGATCTCAGTGGTCACCTGCTGTCCCCTTTCCCCTTCTGGGCTATAACTCAGATCTGCTGAACATGATGGAAGTACAGGTCAAAAAAAAGAAAAACAAACAGTGTGTAATGGCTCTTACCTATAATCCCAGCTTGGAAGGCTGATCCAGGATTGTCATGAGTGTGAGGACAGCTAGACTACATAGTGAATTTGAGACCAGCCTGGGCTCAAAGCAAGACCCTGTCACACCCAAAATAAAAACAAACAGAAAACAACGACCCCAACACAAATTATTTCTGCTCTTGAACTTGTCCAGGGTCTGAGAAACTAAACCATGCTTAGAACAAAGATGCTCTTTAAAGCATTCAATAGAATGGTCCAAGTTCACCTGTAATTCTTAGAACTAGGAAAGATGGTGTGTGTCTTAGTTTGCTTTCTGTTACTATGATAAGCACTGACCAAAAGCAACTTGGGAAAGAAAGGGTTTATTTCACAGCTCTTAGGCCATATTCTATCACTGAGGGAAGTCAGGGCCAGAAGTCAAGGCAGGAACCTAGAGGCAGGAACTGAAGCAGAAGCCATGGAGGAATGCTGCTTACTGACTTGCTCCTCATGAATTGCTCAGGCTATGTATACAACCCAGAACCACTTGCCTGGGGTGGCACCACTCATTATGGATTACACTCTCCATTAGACTGTCCTCCATCAGTTAGCAATCAAGAAAACACCCCACAGACATGCCAATCTGATGGAGGCAGTTGCTCAGTTGATGTTCCCTCTTCCCAAGTGTCTCTGGTTTGGAGCTGACAAAAACTAACTGACCCAGTGAGTTTGGATGGTCCTGTCACAAGAGAGACTGTGTGGGAGAACTGGGGATGGGTATCTTCCCTCAGGTGAGACTTGGACCTACAGCCTGATACTGGAGCCCTGGGAGTGTCTAGCTGTGTGTCAGATGAGAGGGCTAGGGAAGGGGAAGAAAGAGAGACACATGAGCCACTGGTGGTTCTCTTTTCCTGCTTGGAACTTTCCTTTGCAGGCTGGTGGAGCTACACACATTGCACAAAAGAGCTAATTAAACTCAGAGGCAAATGCATCGTCCAGCATCGATTGCCTAATTGCACAGAAGTCACCCACGTCAGACACATCCAATCTGTGCTGCGCTTGTACGAAAGCCAATTAAAATCCAGTCACCTCCAGGTCCCTGCTCTGCCGCCAGCCCTGTCTCTGTGTTGAGTTTGCACATTAGACTTGTGATTTTTTTCCAGAGCTCTGCAGATGAGAAAGGGGGAAGGCCCCCCCCCCCCCCCCCCGGGAGGTACTGGGGCCAAAGACATCCCAGAAATCGTCAATATAAAGAACGACAAGATGGCCTAACTCACCTCACCGAGACCGCCTGTATAACCTAGTGAGGGCCACTTGGATGTCCTAGTCATGTGACCACACAGGTCCAGCCTTAGCTCTGACTCTTAGAAGGCACCAAGCCCCTGGTGTTGGTTCAGAAGAGTACCAAGCATTCTGTACAGCCCTGCTCATCATGTGCCATCATTAGAGGACAGTGAAATCTGTGTGTGGGTGGGGGGGGTGGTGGTGGGGTGGGGTGGTGGTGGGGAAGTAGGAAAACTGAGGCAGAGAGGGCAAAAGATTTTCTCAGGTCAGGCAGAAATATGGATTCTGATCTCAGGGTCCATGTTCCTTGTGACAACCACACTTCAGTCTCCTGTGGGGACAAGATGTCCTGCGCCTTCCAGTGCACCTGCAACCAGTTCCCCAGAGCCATCGAATTGACTGCCCATATGATCACAGCCAGACATCTTGTCTGAATCAATCTTCAGGCAAGAGACACTGGAGGCCCCCTTCCTCCTGGAAGAGCACGGGGACAGGGGACAGATATTAACATATTGCACCACAGAGAACAGGGCTTCCAATCATGACTTACTTTTGCCCAGCAACTTCTAAAGGACTCCCTGTATTTAGGTTTATGAAAGGTGTACCTAAATCAAATATTTACAGATGATAAATCTCGTGGGAATTTATTTTAAAACAATTCTTTTTTTTTGGTTTTTTGAGACAGGGTTTCTCTGTGTAGCTTGCGCCTTTCCTGGAACTCGCTTTGTAGACCAGGCTGGCCTCGAACTCACAGAGATCCGCCTGCCTCTGCCTCCCCAGTTCTGTGATTAAAGGCGTGTGCCACCACCGCCCGGCTAAAACAATTCTTTTATATATCTATATCTATATCTCTCTCTATATATCTATATCTATAGATATAGATATATATATAAACATTTGTTAAAATGAAAGCAAATTTGCACACTAATGAGATAAATGGACTTGTTTACATTTACATAAAGAATTAAGTCTTGGTGAAGGTTTGGTACTGCTGGACACAGAGAGTCATTAACATTTTTAACGATTGACCTATATCTTGGTTTTATACTTGCCAGCCCTGAGAATGCCACTCCAAATAAATATGTAGTAATTAAAATGGCAGAAATATTTTCAGAAAATCTTGGAAATTCTAACTTAATCATGAGCCAAAATTAATTTAATGATTTTTATGGAACTATTTTAGTTAGTTCCATAAACCATGGGTGTTGTTAGATTATCAAAGGACAGCTGTAGAGAGACAGAAGGCAGAAAGAGAGGCTTGGTCTAACCTTAGGCAGGACCATAGTTATCCGAGGCAAGGGGGCATCTTTGTCGCCCATGTGTGGGGATGGCCAAAATGCCTACAGGGGAAGATGGGCTGAGGCTTCTTCCCACAAGGGAAGCAGGGAAGTGTAGTCTTTCAGTAGGAAACTATCATTTCTAATTCTGAGAGGATATAAGAAATTCGGAGCAGGGGTGTTACAGCTGTTTTCTGCTGAGAAAGGTCTTTGTTGGAGGGGGCAGTTCTGGGGCCATTGAAGAGGGGGAGTCTTAACTTGATCGGCTGTGATGGATCAAGCAATTGCCATGCAGTATTCCTGAAGAGACTTGGGGAATAATTATTAGAAAGCTATAAGCAGATGATTTGGTTACAGAGTAAAACGGAGAAATTTCCCAGGAATGTTGAGGACTAGGGAAGAGCAGAGGCGGGAGAAACAAAGGCTAGTGAGATGAGGTGGGCCCAGAGTTGATTCAGGGTGACAGTGACTGGTCCTATTGCCAGAGTTTGCACCAACATGAGCTAGCAGAGACAGCAGGGAGGTGCGGAGCATGAAAGGAAGGGAACGGGAAAGAGAGGACTGCTGCAAAGAGTTGTATCTGGCCTGGGGCGAAAGGAATGAAGGCCCCTTTTAGCCAGAGTTTCTCACAGCATCTAAAAGGTCTTTTTGCAGATGTATTGGTAACAAATGGAGCTGTTGTAGGGTGAGAACCATTGGGAGAGCTTATATGAAACATTTTGTTTGGGTATAGGGGAAGTTCAGTAAGTAAAGCATTTAAAAGGCAGGCTGAAAACACAGGAGTGAGGATAATAAGGAGGAAAGGGTGATCTTGGGGAGAAGCCAGGGTGAGAGGGAACCAGAAGAAATTTTTGTCTGGTCTCATCTTAAACCAGTTGGGATCTGTTGGCCTGGAAGTGGCGTTATCCGAGGAAAGCACAGACCCATCCTTAGCAGTAGTCAGAGCTGGTCCTTTTTAATTGTGGAGTACTGCAGCAGTTGAGGAGTCGAGCTGGTCCTAAGGATGTTAAGCTCATCTGAGCTGATGAGAGAGAGAGGTTAATTGATGCAAAGGAGGCTTCAGTCTGGCTGTTTTAGGGGTTTGGAGGTGCCGATCTCTCCATATCTGTTTTAAGCTGACATATGGTTGATAAGGGGAACAGCAGTCAGAGTACCTCAGAAGAGAGTCCACCCAGGGGGTCATGATAAGACTCAACAGTTGGCAGAGGTCTAGAACATCTGTCAGGAGGTAATAACTGTACACCTTTGGGAGACATTTTAAATGACAAAGTTACATGAGGAAAACGTTTACATTAAGGTAAACATGAGTTAAATGCAATTGTACAACTGGCTGGACCGTGTACCAGAGTTCTACAGAAGAATAAGGTAAGTGTAGTTAGCTGTTTGCTTACATCAGACTCCCCCATAAGGAACAAGCAGCTGGAAGCTTTGTAAAAGAAGTCAGTTAAAGTCAGCATCCAAGGAATGAATCTGAACCAAATGTGTCTTAAGTAATATTCCTTGTTTTTACATATGATGAACTTTGTATATTTGTTTTGAATATTAACAATACCAGGTATTACTTAATGAACAAAAACGGAGTATCTCAAGAAAACAAAAGTTCTGGTTAGAAACAATTTGGTAAGGTGAAATTTTAGAAAGTTTTAGGATTATGCTGGGTGGTGGTGGCACGCATCTTTAATCCTAAGACTGAGTTCTCTGAGTTCATGGCCAGCCTGGTCTACATAGAGGGATCCAGGACAGCCAGGACTACACAGAGAAATCATGTCTCAAAAACCTAAATAAATAAATAAAATTTAAAAGAGTAAAAATTGGGATTATTATATTATAAGAATGGCCATATCTAGTATTTGAAAACATGGTAGTATGTATTTTTGTTTACATCAAATTATTCTACCTATATTCCAAGATTATGAAATAAATATATTTTTTATTGGCAGGCTACATAAAGAGATGATAGCTTAATTCTAAGTTGTACTTTCTCCAAATAAATTATTTTTAATTTCCAATTTAAAAATACTTCCAGAGACAGTGACTGCCTCTGAGTGACTGCCATGTCAAGAGCAAATGATCCATTTTATAAAGTTTTCTACAATTAACCTCATTAACAGAGCCTTTAAAAAATTCTCTATGACATTTTCACTCCATCCACTCAACCAACAGATGAGACCAGTCATGTCATATATGTAATAAATAACTTACATGTAACATGTACTGAATTGACAAAGACGGCTAAAAACCAACTCTTGTCTCCTCCTGCCGATAGACAGCACCCACTGACAGCAGTAAGCATGTGTCTTAACATCATTTGGTTTGAAAATAGACCAGGTGTTTAGAGGCATAATTTGTAAAGTAAGATAAAACAGCTTTAACAAATATTGGCTTTTGAAATTTCTTAGAAAACTTCCACAAGTATCAGTGCCAGTGCCTGTATACTCCTTGTAGGCTTCAAGGTGAGAGTGTGGGTGCTGGCCCCAGAACTATCTGTGTAGAGACTAGATTATAGTCTCGAAGAACCACAGGTAAGCCCAGGTTGGAGAAAGTCACCTTCATCTAAGACATCTTCCCCTGAAGAGTCTAAAGGCTTGGGATATCTGTCACTGAAGAGAATAATGTGTTGACTTTCCAGATAGAAAGCCAACTGTCAAAGACATTGTTTAGATATTCTGAATAATTTTCCAAAGCTGTGAGTTTGATGACAGAGTCTCTGGCATCGTCTTTTAATGAGGAATCATGGGTGGTTTCCCTGGAGTTAGCTTTTGCTAAGAAGAAGAATCGAATGCCAAGGTAAAGGGCATGGCCAGCTGAACTAGCATGTAGGTTCTGTACCAGTCAGGTGGTAGCTTAGGCACAAATTCTCCTGTTCACAGCTCTCAAATATTATTAAAGGACCAGCCTTAATAATATTCTTCCCAGGAGCCCAGAAGAGAAACTACGAACAGCGAGAACTATTTTTGGGAAAAGAATCTCAGCACACCAAGCTCTTAGTCCATCGGTTTATTCTATCCCTCTAGTCTCTATGGTTATAAACCCAAGCCATAGCAATCCTCCCCCTCCAGCCAGGTCACCAGGCTTGAATTCCTACAGGGTCATAAAGGCAGGTTAGAATTTTCCTCAGGTAGTGACTGTCAGGCTTTCTTTTACTACCTGAAAAGGGAATGGTTAAAGGAGGAGGTCAATTGAGAGCTAATGATCATCAGTATATCAAAAAGGGAATTTATGTGCTAATCTACATTCCTAGAAGTGGTTAGGTAAGAAGTTAGGAGTCTATAATGTTAGTAAGGCTGTGTAAGAAAGGAGGGTCTGAGCATAAATTGTGCCAAAGCCATTACTTAAGGTCTCCATGTGGAATTTACCTTAATTCAGGAGACTATTATGTGGTGGTCTGGACTGTTATTTCTGTTAGTCCTTCAATGTGGCTAAGGGAGATATCTTCTTCCAGTGCTAAAAAGGGGAAACAGATGGGTCTGGGGGAAAGAAGCCTTTCCTGAGGCTGTTCTCCAAATACCTCAAATATATATATATGTCCAAAGAGTTATCAGTCTACACTGTTAGCACTTCTTAGAGAAAAATCAATTGGGAAAGCTATGAAGGTACACATTATATTCAAAGCAGAAGATATGTAACAAGCCAAATAGCACCAAATATTCCCTGATGTTTGGCTTCCTCTGAAGGAATTCCCTGATTCCTTCAGGTAGTGGCTTTGCCATAACCAGCTGAGTTCTTATAATATATTCCTGTGGCCTGTAGCACACAGCATCCTCATATGTCAGTTTGGGAGACATTGAGGGCAGAGAGATTGCTCTTTGCCTTTCAGTTGTTTGAGACATTTAGGATGTGGGTGCAGATCCTCCACTGGGCAGGAGAATCACCCCCCTGTCTTTTGAGACATAAGGAGTAATTCATCTTTTCTGTAGATAATGAGTTTTTTTTCTTTGTGGTTTGGCCTTCATGGCTGGAGCTGGTCAGGGCTATGCAGCCAGAGGCAGAAGCAGCAGACTGGCAGGTCTTTTTCCTCACGCATCCTTGTCCTGGAAGGAGGCTAACCTGCAGCTTAACTCTGGTGGGATGGTGCTCCATCCAAGGGAACTGCTTGAGCCTGGGGGTTTTTCCTGCCAAGCAAGTGTATTATAAATTTAATCCATTTTATTCAAGCATTCAATCCTTTATAACCAATTTTTTAAATATACCTGATTTTGAATATTATTTTACATTAAACAAACTTTAAGTTTACTTTAAACTTGTTTTACTTAACTTGTTTTTAGGCTAAACTTTGACAACATATGTAAAATACTATATGATGGGAGATAACAGAAGACTATGTGATATGAGATAAAAATTGGTCTCTCCCTCCAAACTTGTCCCTGTAAACAAATGACATTTGTACTTAGCATGACTGACCATTAACATGTATGTCTTAATCACCTTTAACAGTTTATAATTAGTAAATAACTCTTTTGTAAGGTTAGGATTTTACAATTCGATCCCTGTTAAGTTTGAGCCTTAAAAAATTATAATTCTTGAACTAAAGGTCTTTTTGTATCCAAGTAAACTTTAAACCATAAATAATAGCCCACAGAGACTGGGACCCTTATTTTCCTGATTCTTTTATAACGTGCTTTTATGAAATAATGACATTTTAAAAATATGAGTCAGTTTTAACAAAGAGCTAAATCTAACATAATTAGCAAAGACATAAGTGATCAGATTTAGATCTTTAAGTCAGCTTCTGTTAGCTTGAATATACCATTATAACTAAAAATTTATAAGCCTTAATCATCAAATGTATGTTGGATAGATCTTGTTCATGGTTTTGTCCTTATCTTTGATTTGTCATTCTCAAGGCAAAAATCATCACACAAAAATCCATCCTAATCCAAATTATGTTGGAGAACTGCCATTGCCTACTTAATGTACGGAAAATAAAACAAAACAAACCAACTTGGAGGCCTGGTGTTAACTCCTTAGCCTTTTCTGTAGGGAGACACAATGGTAAGCAGAGGCTCGGTGGGTCTAGTTGTTGTTTTACAGATGCTGCCTTAGTGGATTTATATCACGTGGTCACCATAGCCAAGATGGCAGTGAAGTCACACAGCATGCCCTTTCTTTAGCCTAAAGAAAGATGGTGGCTGAGTCACATAGTTGGCAAGATGATGGTGAGCCATGTGGTTGTTATTTACTCCAATGTGAACCTCGGACATCAGCCAAGATGAGGGCAAGTCACGTGGTACTCCAAGTGCGCCCATCAGGCACACCCTCTTTTCCAAAACAAGAGTTGAATCCAAGTTACATACATAGTATGCTATGGAAAATTAAGATTGCCTATGCATCCTTTGTAAGTCACACTCAGTGAACTTACAAATCCTAAAACACGGAAAGCTAAAGTTCCAACAGAAGCTTTAAAGACAGTAAACAAAACCTAGGAAAGAGGGAGAGAATTCCAAGTTAAACACCTTGCCCTTTGTGACCTCTATGGAAGGGAGTTTACTTCTGAGTTGTTCTCAAGCTCCAGGTGTCTTCCTGGGCTGCTCTATTTCATTCTCTTTCTCCCTGTCACAGAGTCAGGTGGCCAGCCTGACCCAGGACAGAGACTCTGGAGGAAACTCTTAAATGAACATGCATGGGTCTGGGGCAGATGGGCCAAAACCCTACTCCAGAGCCAGCCTTCTCAGTAGAGTAAAACAGCATGAAACAATTTTTCAATTATTATCCATACCCCAAAGACATTTGAATCTCTGTGAGACTGAACCTGGATCTACAGATCCGTAAGTAGTGTGTGTGTGTGGTGTGTGTGTGTGTGTGTGTGTGTGTGCAGATGGAGCAGACAACCTGAAATGCGTTTACAGCTCAGCTGTTGAAGATACAAGCAGGATTTTCCAGGCTTGGAGAGGCAGAAATACAAGTAGGCCAAAAGCATAAGGCAAAAGAGGTCTATGCTATCCCAGCTCGGAAAGATGCAGGTTTGGGGCCCAGCAGAAATGGCTACAGGCATTCAGGCTATGGGCGTTGTTGTAAGCCAGACTCTTGAGAAAGATGAAAGCAAACTGAGAGTTTTATGGGGGAGGAGGCCTCGAATCACACTGCTGTTCTGTCTCATGGAATTATTTAAATCAGTTTAGACACTAAAAATTAAAAGCTCCGAATTTGGGTCAACAGTGGCCATTTCAATTCTGGAGCTCCAGTGAACCACAAAACCTAAGATTGCTGGCCAGTGGAAGGTTCTCAGAGTTTTTGGCTATGGGCCAGTGGAGAATTCCAGGAATTCTTGTCAGTCTTAGCCAGTGGAAAGCTCTTGGGAGCTTGGACTGAGTGAGTCTCTACAGAATTTGGAATAGATGAGGGACAAAGGCAAGAACAGAGTTCAGTATCTTGTTGCTTAGAGTGTCCTCTAAGTCTCAAAATGCCTGGAAGGTAAGGGGACATCCCCAACCTCTACAGTTCTGGGGCTAAGGAGCCGCAGGACCACTGAAAGATAGTCTGCAAGGAAAACTGGGAAGTGTAGTCTTTCAGTAGGAAACTGTTGACTGTAGCTAGAGTTTTCCTGCCTGGCCCACAGTCAGGACAAATCTCTGACACCCGCCAGTCCCACAGCTGCTCAGACCCGATTAAGTAAACACAGAGACTTATATTGGTTACAAACTGTATGGCCGTGGCAGGCTTCTTGCTAACTGTTCTTACAGCTTAAATTAATATATTTCTATTAATCTATACCTTGCCACATGGCTTGTGGCTTACCAGTACTTTACATCTTCCTTATCCTGATGGCAGCTGGCAGTGTCTCCCTCACCCAGCTTCCTGTTCTCTCAATTCTCCTCTCTGTTAGTCCCGCCTATACTTCCTGCCTGGCCACTGACCAATCAGTGATTTATTCATTGACCAATCAGCAACACATTTGACATACAGACCATCCCACAGCAGTTGACTGTCTTAGTTACTGTTCTGTTACTGTAAAGAGACATCACACCTAAGGCAGCTTATAAAAGAAAGCATTTAATTTGGGCTTGTTTAACAGTTTCAGAGTGTGAGTCCATGATCAGCATGTTGGGAGGCATGGTGGCAGGCAGACAGGCATGTTGCTGGAACAGTAGCTAAGAGCTTACACTTGGTCTGCAACATGGAGGCAGAGAGAGAGAGAGAGAGAATGGGTCTGGTGGGAGCTTTTGAAGCCAAATCCCAACCCCAGTGACACACTTCCTTCAACAAGGCCATATCTGTAGGGAAAAGGGGCTGGCTAAAGAAACCCACTCTGACCCTGGAGCCCAGAACTAGGGAAAGATGGCTCAGATCAGGGCAGAAAGAAACACAGTTTGGCTCGGTCAGATCAGAGCCATCTTTGACCCTGGCCAACTGACTTGTGAAACCAACCAATCACAGAGCAGGACAGTAGAACCCTGGGCCCCAAGTCAACCCCTGTTTGAATCCACCCCCAAGACATCCTGTGTAAACTGCGCTGCCTGGTCAGTTAGACAAAAAGCTGTTCTCTCCACCCTGGTAGAGGCAGCTACTCTCCTGGACTCCTTCCTCCCAAATAAATCTCTTTCTCAAAAGAGTTTTGGATGTGAAAACCTTTATTCACTGGTGCACAGAAGAACCTTGCTAGGATGTCCCATAGTGGATTGAGCAAGGGGGAAGGTGAAGAGAACCTTGCTAAGACATCCCATAGTGGGTTGAGCAAGGGGGAGCTGAACAGAAGATCCTTGCTGAGAAGTCCTTCAGTGAACAGAGCAAGAGAGAGTTGAAAAGTAACACCTTTCTCCTGAGCCGGAGGAGATTGCTACATTTTTGCAATTTCTTAGGCTAGAGACGCAGAGCTCTGCTAGGAAACCCCCTTAAGTGGGGGCTGAGCAAAGCTCAGCTGTAGCAGTTCTCCAAGAGAGGAGCAGGATTACTATATCCTGTGGGGCGACCATCCCCCATCACACCAGGTATAGCCTGACTTTCCAGAATAGTTAGGATACCCTGACTTTCCCAAACAGTCAGGATACCCTTCCCTGCTGAAGCAGTTCCAGGCCTGACTTTCCCGAGAAGTCAGAAAAACTTCCCTCCAGGGCTGAACTGTCTCCTTGCAGTTCTAACTGTCAGAGCTGTACTAAACAGCTCCAGGTGTCCGGAACACCTTCAGGGCAGAGCTGTTGTTCTGAGTAGCTCCAGGTGTCCGGAACACCTTCAGGGCAGAGCTGTTGTTCTGAGCAGCTCCAGGTGTCCGGGAGACCTTCAGGGCAGAGCTGTTGTTCTGAGCAGCTCCAGGTGTCCGGGAGACCTCGCCCTCCAGGGCTGAACTATCTCCTTTCTGTTCAGCTATCAGAGCTGTCCCAAGTAGCTCAAGATGTTGCCTGACTCCCCAGGTGGTCAGGACACCTTTTCCAGAGTTGCAAAACTCATGTTTTGGTGCCAAAATCCGGAACCAAACCCAGAGATGTTGCAACCAATTTACTTACAATATCTCCTAATCCTACTCAAACTGTTCACCAACCAAGGACCAAGCATTCAAATATATGAGCAGATGGAGGATATCTCATTCAAACCACCCTACTCCCTGACTTCAGTAGGCTTGTAGACATATTGTATTGTAAAATGAATTTAGTCCAACTTCAAAAGTCCTCTGTAGTCTTTCACAGTCTCCATAACTGTAACCCCCATAAAAGCAAAAGGAGAAGTACATACTTCCAACGTACAATGACACAAACTATACATTACCATTTCAAAAGGGGTAATAGTGAGGAAATACTGGACCAAGGAAGTACGGAAACACAGAAGGGCAAACTCCAAATCCTTTATCTCTATGTATGATGTCAAAAGACTTAGATGGCTCTTTTCTTCTAGCTTTGCTGACTGCAATACACTTCTCTCTCTTGGGATGGCTCCATGCCTATTAGCAGCTCTCCTTGGCAAGCATCCCATGGCTCTGGCATCTCCAACATCTTGGAGTTTCCAGTGCAATCTAGGCTTCACCTTTAAAGCTCCACACAATGGCTTCTCAGGGCCTCTGTGCAGCATTCCTCTGCCACACATCTGATCTCAGCAGTTCCCCTTAACCTCAGAGAAAGATGCCACAGCCCCCTTTACTTCTGTATCCTTCATGATTCTAAAGCCAGAACCATGTGATTGAAGCTGCTGGGGCGGGAACCTGGTCTCCTCCTTGAATTACATTTGCATAAGCTTTGATTTGATGATGCTTTTTTAGAATTTTGGGGGACTTTTCCTTTCACAGCTTTTAGGGTTAGCTGGTAGGACACCATTCCCTTTATTCCATTTTGTATCAGGCCTTCCTTTAAATTTCTTATCTACTTGAGCACAGGACTTGGTTCCAACATTATATTCCCTAGTGCTCTTTTTCTCCCTCAAACTGTGCAGAGGTTTATTTGTTTGTTTGTTTTGAGGCAGAGTCTTTCTACTTAGTCCTGGTTGTACTGGAACTCACTATGTAGATCAGGCTGGCCTTAACTCACAGAGATCTGCCTGTCTCTGCCTCCTGAATGCTAGAATTAAAGAAATGCATCACTATGCCCAGCTCAAACTGTACATTTTGTATTTCTCTTTGCCCCCCTTGCTCTTTTCACTGTAGATATGCATAAGAGTGATAACTAATAGTCATGCGACAACAGGTAACACTAGGCTGTCTTGAAATCTCCTCTGCCAATGACATTAGTCCAAACACTCTTCAATTTAGCCTCTGGCAGAATTTTAGGAGAAAGGCAAAAGCAGCCACATTCTTTGCCAAACCATTTGAAGAACAGCCTCTAGATCAGTTACTAATGTTTTCTCTGAAACCTCTTGACCTGGACCCCCACAGCCTGCATGCCTCTCAGCACTGCCGTTTTTCATGCTCCTTCTAGGATGGCCCATCAAGTCCCACTTAAAGTGTTCAACTGCTTTTCTAGACCAAAGTCCCAAAGCCATCCATCTTTCTCCAAACAGCAGCCTCGTCAAGCCTGTCATAGCAGTATCTAAGTCCCTGGTACAAATCACTGTCTTAGTCACTGTTCTACTGCTAAGATGAGACACCATGATCAAGGCAACTTATAAAAGAAAGCATTTAATTGGGGACTTGCTTATAGTTTCTGAGGGCTAGTCCAGGGTGATTGTGGCAAAAATGGTGGCATGCAGGCAGCACCATGGTGCTGGAGTAGTAGCTGAGAGCTTTCATCTGATCTGCAAGATGAAGCCAGAGAGAGAGAGAGAGAGAGAGAGAGAGAGAGAGAGAGAGAGAGAGAGAGACTGGGCCTGGTGTGTGGGCTTTTCAAACTAAAGCCCACCCACAGTGGCACACCTCCTCTAGTAAAGGCCACAGCTTCTTGGATCTTCCTAATTCTTCCCAAACTATTTACCAACCAGGGACCAAGCATTCAAATACACGAGTCTATGGGAGTCATTCTTACTCAAACAATCATAATAACCAAAAGCAATTTTGGGAGGAGAGGATTTATTTTTCTTGTCCATCACTGCAGGAAGTCAGGGTAGGAACTCAAGGCAGGAGCTGATGTAGAGGCCATGGAGGAGTGCTGCTTACTGGTTTGTTCCTTGTGGCTTGCTCACAATGCTTTCTTTCTTTTTTCTAAAAAAAAAAAAACCACTTAAATGATTTATTTATTCTTATTGTATGTGCATTGGTGTTTTGCCTGCATGTATGTCTGTATGATGGTGTCAGATCTCCTGGAACTGGAGTCATAGACAGTTGAGAGCTGCCATGTGGGTGCTGGGAACTGAACCCAGGTCTTCTAGAAGAACAGCCAGTAGCTCTTAACTGCTGAGTCATCTCTCCAGCCCTGCATTGCTTTCTTATATACCCCAGAACCACCTGCCCAGGGGTGGCACAACCCACAGTGGGGCGGGCCCTCCTCCATCAATTACCAATTAAGAAAATGCCCTACAGGCTGTCCCGCCTACAGGGGACCTTCTGGGGGCATTTTCTCAACTGAGATTCTCTCTTCTCAAGTGACATTAGCTTGTGTCATGCTGCCATAAAACTAACCAGAACAAGAACCCAAGGTGGCAATTTTTAAAACCGGACATCCTAACTTCATATGACCAAAGTTGTGTTAATTTGATACGTACTGAGGAATGAAGGTAAAATTTAAGTCAGCAGTTAAAAGCACGTGCTTCTTTTTCAGAGGACCTGGCCCTCATTCCCAGCATCGGCATGGGCTCACAACTGCTTGAAACTCCAACTCCAGGGGCTCCTACGCCCTCTTCAGGCCTCTGTGGGGACCTGCACTCAATTGCATAACTGCCCCTGCCCTCCAACCCCCAGACACACACATATGCACGTAACTAAAAAATAAAGTCTTAAAGAAAAATTAGGTCTTTGTTTTCATAAGTGAGTCATCAAGTCTCTCTAAGAGCAGAGGTGTTTGTATGTGCAGTGAAAAGACTGCCGTTCATAACAGATAGTAGTCTTGACTCTGAGCCATGGTGTTTCAGGCAGAGATGGCTCTTTGTGGCACGGCGGCCTGCTCAGGGCACCAGGATACATGCTGCCAGAAAGTCAAAGGACGAGACATGGGTGAGCAGTGTCAAGAACAAGCACCCTGAATCCATTGCTCATTCGAGTGTGTTTGTGGTTGTGTGGCCACTGTGCCACACTTTAAGAGGCTGTGCTGTAGAGAACTGTGAGGCAGCTGGCTGGCCTGGGCACCATGGCTCTTTAATGAGAGTGTCAGCAGCTATACAGCTGCTTTCACACACCCTGCAGCAATGTCGGGGAGCAGAGGTATTTGTTGGGTGCTGAGAGGTCCACAGCCAGGTTGGTTGGTTTCCCTCCTCAGGGCTGGAGCTGTGCTAAAGGGCCAGTGGGAGGAGACCTGCCCTCCTTCCACCCTCCTCTTCTCATAGGCATAAGGAAGGAATCTACCATCTATTTTCAACTCTAAGATGCACTTAGAACTCAGTGGAGAAGCACAAATGAGCAGGAGGCACTAGGCCCCCGTCCTCCCCTGCCTGCAGCTGGAGCCTGCCCATTGGGTACACAGCAAGCTCTTTACCTACTGAGCCATCTCACTGGCCCCTCTTCCATTCTGGCCTTATTTCATAGCATATTGAAATTCCACCTAGTAAAACAAAACAAGCAAAAAAAAAGAAGAATAAAGAAATTGAAAATTAGAAAAAGAAATCAGTGTCCCCTCACAGGTGACATAATTGGTATATGTAGAAACCAAAGAACCTGCAAATAAGTAAAAATAAAAATAATTCCTAAGCCAGCATGCTACATTTCTGGAGGGTATGAGGCCAAGGCAGAAATGGCCATTGATTTTCTATAATCAAGCTACTGTAAGAGCCTTGAAGCGAAGGACTCTAGCACAGAGCCAACCAAATGAACTTGGGATCTAAAAGTTGGGGAAGTCATCCAAGGGGCTCTGATCCATGGAACAGCATCCTGCGTTCCTGGATTGAGACAGTATTGTTAAGGGGTCACTTCATCCCCACTACTTTATAGGCCCAACCCAACCCTGATCAAAATCCTAGTTGATTCTTTCACAAATATCAACAAAGTAATCCCAAAATTCAAGCTGGGTGTGGTGGCCCATGTCTAGAACTCCAGAGGCCAAGGCAGGAAGGCTCAGGAGTCCAAGACCTATTTGGGCTTTGTAGTGAGTACCAGGCCAGCTGTGGGAGCAGGAGGATAGACAGACAGAGGTCCTAGATCAGACATGAGAAACAGAGCTACAGGCCTCTAATTTAAGACAAAACAACGACAACCACCAAAAAAAAAAAAAACAAAAAAAAAAAACACAAAACCTCCTACAATAATCAAGATAGAATAACATTTACAAAGAGTAGACATTAGAGTTCAACAGGATAAAAGATAGACAGAGTAGCCAGATAGGTGTGTCATGTCACAAGTCTGTCAGCTCAGCACTCAGGCAGAGGCAGGAGGATCAGGAGTCCAAGGTCATCCTCAGCTACATAGTGAATTTGAGGCTCACCTGGGCTATGTATGTGTGTATGTGTGTGTGTGTGTGTGTGTGTGTGTGTGTGTGTGTGTGTGTGTGTGTGTGTGAGAGAGAGAGAGAGAGAGAGAGAGAGAGAGAGAGGAGAGAGAGAGAGAGAGACAGAGACAGAGACAGAGACAGAGACAGAGAGGGAGGGAGAGAGGATATTAGACAGTTATAGAAAATGTTAAAAGCCTTATTGTGTGTCCAAACACAGCCATACTGGGTCGCTGGGGCCACAACACACGTGCTTTGAGAGAATACAGACATTTGGTCCAGAATAAAACCTATGAAAGGGAGTTTGGTATAACTACCCAGCAGCAAATCACAGACTAGAACAAGGAGACTCCACCTCACACCTGTGAGCACACTGCCAACACCACACAGAGGGAACGTGAACACCATTTGCACGTCTGCAGCCCCAGCACTCTGGAGGCTGAGGCAGTAGTATTGAGGATTCAGGGCCAGCCTGGGCTACATAGCAAGACCTTATCTCACAAAAACAAAGTAAAGTGGGAGGCGGTTCTGAGTTATCATGAAGCTCCACTTTCTCTTCCCGTAGGACAGAGCAGTCCTGCTCTGCTGTCTTTGCCCAAATGGGCAAGAAATTTCTGTGGTTACAAAGTCCACGCACGGCTCTTTGTAGCAGCTTTGTTCCGGCTCACCAAGACCAGAAGCCACCAAGACACCCGTGTGTAGCTACCAGAAAGAAGAAGCAAGATGTCTGTGTAGACAGTGACAGAAAGAACATGCTCCCGAGCCATGCCTCTAAAATTCCCATCACTGGACAAAGCACCATAGAACAGTGAGGCATGAAACACAGAAGGCTCTGCAGTTGCCAGGGTGTGAGGAGTGGAGGGCTGCGCAGGCAGAGCCCTGGAGACATTTAAGGTGATGAAACTATGCTGTGTGCACAAGCCTGCCTTCTGGCACAGGGAGCCCTCCGCAGCCAGGCAGGACCAAGGTGTCTCACCAAAGGATCATAGCAGGATTGCCTGGCCCAAAAGCCACAGGCCCCTGACTGTGAGAGACCTAACTGCTTACCCCAAACAGGCAAAGAGCAAAAGAAAGTAAAAAATTAGAGAGGAAATATTCATCCAGTATCAGGACACTGAATTTTTCTTTTTAAGAAAAAAATTAAATCTTTGTCTCTTCTTTTTTAACCCAGTGACTGGGGCCTGGGCTAATCCCACATTTCCCAGATTCCACAGAGTGGTATGAATGAGGATGGTCAAGATTTATGTGGGGGCAGTTGTGGTGTCTTTTGCCTGTAATCCCTAGCTAGCACTTGAGAAGCTGAAGCAGGAGCATTGCTGTAAGTTTGAGAACAATATAGGCTGCAGAGTGGGGTCCTGGCCATCCTGAGCTAAAGTGTGAGATTCTGTCTTTAAAAAAACAAAACAAAACAGCCTGAGGCTGGTGAGACTGTTCAGTGGTTGAGAGCACTGGCTGCTCTGGCAGAGGAACCAGGTTGTTTTCCAACACTCACATGGCAGCTCGCTACCACCTGTAACTCCAGTTCTGGGGGAATCCAATACCCTCTTCTATCCTCTGAGGGCACTGCACAGATAGACTGACAGACCAACAGACCGACACACACACACCCCTCCAAAAATAATACGCATTGCTCAAGTCTAAGATTGTTTTGAATGTTCACTCATGTTCACCATGACCCTTTACCTATGTTGGAGTATCAGCCAGTTCCCAGAGTGGGAAGATGGCTCCTTGCCAGCCCAGAACATTCCAGAGGCACCTGTTCAAATGTATGGTGAAAGAAGCTGAGGCAGAAACCTAGGCAGCCTGGGGGCTGAGTGGGGGTGTGTCTGCTTCCTTTCAAGTCTCTTTGATCCTAGAAGAAGGATCCAAGTCCTAAAACCTGGATTGAGGTACTGAACCTGCCCATGGCTGGAGTGAGTGGGCCCAGGGCAGACCCGAGCTACAGAGAGGGTCATGTTTGGGGGCATGCTCACCCAGCTGCATCCTCTGTGGGTCAGACACTGTGCTAGGCCCAGGACACACAAATATGACGCATGCACACCTGACTTCAAAACATGAAAACAGTACCTGGGAGGCCATTGGTTGAGTACCTACTTGTTGGCCATGGTCTTGGTAGACTCTGACCTTCCAGCACATCTGTCACACATCTACATCCTTATTAGACAACTTGTATTTATTTTTTGATCTGTTTCATTGCTGTGACAAAATACCCGACCAAGGCAACTTAAGGAAGGGAAGGTTTCATTTTGGCTCATAGTCCATTCCGGAGGTCAAGACTATGAGGTCACATCGCATCTGCAGTCAGGAAGCAGAGAGATGAAGGCTGGTGCTCAGCGCACTTCCTGCTTCTTATTCAGTCCAGGACCCCAGCCCATGGGATGGTGCCCCCCCATTCGGGGTGGGTCTTCCACGTCAATTAACCCAATCCAGATAATTGCTTTCTGGAATACCAAAAGGCTTATCTCCTATGTCATTCTAGATCCTTCAAGTTGACAATTAAATAAACTATCATGAAATCTCAGGCTCAGAAAGTTCTGGAATGCAATGTGCACAAGGTCCTTATTTGGTCCCTGAAGACTTTGAAGGCTGAATCATGGTTTTCAGCTGAGGTTGGTGATGGTGAATCCTGTCCCATTGGTGATGGTGAATCTTGCCTCTTCTGGGCTATTTGGCAGTACATAGAAATGTGCCCTGTTGTCACAACTTGAAGGGGCTACTAACATCCAGAGCCACTGGCTGGACATACTGCTGACATTCCCACAGTGCACATTCAAGACAGAAGGCTTTTCAGGTTCTTAGCATCAGGCAGGCTGAGCCGAGTACCTACTTTTTAAGCTTCTGCCTGGCACTCAGCACCGGAGGATGCTGGCCTAGAGGAAGAGGAAACAAAGAGAAGGCCTAAGACTGGACAGTGGTCCTCAGGAGGAGCTGCCGCAGCAGGGTTACCTAGCAACATCCAGTTGAGGGGCTCACACAGCCGCTTCTGGTGTCATCTAGAGAAGGTCCAGGACTGTCCTGAAAACACCTAGTTGGCTGAGTAAGAACAGCCATTGAGGACTGGATATAGACCAGAGGTCAAGTCCTCCCCACAGGCCTTCTGTAAGCACCAACCACAGATCCAGCCCCAAGGGATAGTCCCCTGTCTCAGATCGTGAACCTGTGATGGGGACCTTATTTGAGAGGAAGGATAAATAAATGAATTAATGAATCAATTCAAATAAAATGGAAAGGAAGTTGAGTTATTGATCTAAGTACTGTCTCTACCTGCCATGGGTTACTACCTAGGAGTAGATTTACCAACTAGGACTCCAAGAAGGTACCATCCCTTGATTTTTGTCTTTCAGCCCTTAGGACCATGAGAAGATAAAATTCTCTTGTTTATAGCCACCTTCAAGTCCCAGAAAACAGCACAACTCCATAGCCTTATTTCAGGTCTCTCACAGGAAACTGGCCAGGGCGTCATAAATCTGAAAAATAATGAGAACACTCACTCTAGGGTCTCAGGCCTCATATCACAGTGTTCTGGCACCTGCCTAGTAATGAGTGTGCAGGGGCTGGAAGATTCCAGATACACAGAGAAGGTTGATCGATACTCAGAATCAGCCAGTCAGGGGATTCATAAGAAACCAACCCTTTTCAAAGTTGAAAAGAATTGTTCACAGTATGAGAAAAGTTTTTAAACAATTATTTTTATTACATGTACTGTGTGTGTGTGTGTGTGTGTGTGTGTGTGTGTGTGTGTGTGTGTGTTCATGCAAAGTTCAGGGGACAGCCTGTGAAGGTCTGTTCTCTCCTTCCACCTGCTGAGCTAGTTCACTGGGGAGAAAGATTGTTTTCTGAAGCACCTGCCCCCGAGCATTTGGACAATGACAACATAGCCAACAGGGTGGGGACATGTCCTGTCCATGTGCAGAAGTGCACAGTGATGCCTGACTTTTTCCTGTGTGTTTTGGCTTTTTAGGAAAGTATTTGACACTGTTAGGTAGGATGAGCAGAGACCCAACAACCTCACACACATATGGGAAACTGAGGCCTGGGACTCTTCCTGCTGCAGAGCACTGGCTGGTTAGTGTTTTGTCCATTTGACACAAGCTGGAGTCATCTGGAAAGAGGGAACTTCAACTGAGAAAACGCCTCCATCAAATGGCCTGTGGGCATGTCTGTGGGGCACTCTCTCTGTCTCTGTGTGTGTGTCTCTCTGTCTCTGTCTCTCTCTCCCTCTCCTTTTTGATTTTGGATTCAGGGTGTCTCTACATAACCCTAGCTATTCTAGAACTTGTGTAGACTAAGCTGGTCCTCTGCAAGAGCACCCAGTGCTCTTAACCACTGAGCCACCTCTCCAGCCAAATTCTTTAGAATTTACCTCTGAAGTCCTGCTTTACAGCTGGAGTCCAATGGTGAGTGGAACTCTGCCCAGTAAACCATGAGCCCACCAGGCCCTTCCTTTCTTTAGTCTGCTTTGACTCATATTTTAGTCATGGCTAGGAGATAAACAACCAACACGTGACTCTACAGCGCAACTGCACCTGAGTAACAGACCAACAGGCCGGATAAGCCTTGGATAATTAAGTACCTGAACAATGCTGTTACAGAAAGTAGTCAACAATGCTCAGAAATCACTCACTCTCTAGCTAATGGGCCAGCACAGAGTAGGAATAAGGCCAGCTTCCAGCAAATGGTTCATGAGCCAGTTGTGTCTCACGTGAAGGGGAGGCCTCCATCTCTGGCCAATTTTGCACTCACACACAAGTGCAGATCCTCCAGTCCCTTTTCAAGCTTCCCTCTCACTGACAGCAGCCTTCAGTGAGCATCCCTGTTGTAAGAAGACTGCTCTCACCTCCCCTCTGTGCTTTGTCCCCCAGACCCTGCAGGTAGAGCTGGGGGCTGACTGCTTCCCAGTCCCAGCACAGAGACATGTGCCAGGCAGCTGTTGGCAATGAGGTGGCAGGTGGCTTCCAGGATTTTCTGCAGCCAGAGCAATGAGCAAGAGCTTGGGCTGTTGAAATGGAATTTTCAGCATGAAGAGTCTTCCCGTTGGATCATGAGGCCCTATAGAACTGGAGAAGATTGAAGGGCATTGTGTGTGGATACAGGTTGGTCCGTGGAGCAGAGGAAGCTGGGTTTGAATCCTAGACCTTCTGCTTGCTAGTTCATCCTATCCTGTAGAGAGACACTGAGGCTCAGGACCCAGGTCATGCTGTATACAAACAGGGAGCCTGAAGGTTTGGGACCAGGTCACACTGTCTACAGATGAGGAGCCTGAGGCTTGGGGAATGGTGATGGTGACCCCACCCACAGGCAGGGAGGCTTGACTGGGACTTGGGGACAAGTTACAGCTGCACAACCTTGGGTGTCTCCACATCTCTCTGGGACATCACAGGGCCACCTTGCTTGTGCTTCCAGAATGCAACATGAGACCAGGAAGGCCAAGGATGTCTGCAAGCCTCCAGCCCTGCAGCTCCCACCAAGGTGAGGCTGGCTCCTCTTGAGAGTCAATGTGATACAATATAGAATTACCATGGAAACAAACTGCTGGGCACATCTGTAAAGAACTATCTGGATTAAGTTAATTGAGACCTACTTGGAACGTGGGCTGTGCCGGTCAGTCAGCACCTGTCCAAGACTGAAGAAAAAAGGAAAAGGAGATGCTGAGCTGAACACCCGTGTTAAACTCTGCTTCCTGACTGGATGCATCGAGAGTAGTGGTCTGCCGCCATGCCTTCCCATCAAGATGCACTGCGCCCTCAAGCTGTGAGCCAGACTAGTCAGTGTTTGTCCCAGCAGTGAGACAACTAACCAATACACCTTCTAAGGGGCCGGTGGGAACGCCAGGCTGGTGGCAGGCCACTGCAGAGGGGACCCTCTTGGCTTCTTCTTGTCAACCCTTGCACTTCTCAGGAAGGTGAGCCAAGGCCTCTTTCGGGCACTGGTCCATAATGTTGCTGGCAAGTTCACATTATGTAATTAATTGTTGCCTCATTCCTTCTTGCCAAGGAACTGTGCTGCGCGAATAGAAGCTATTAATCTGTCTCTTCAAGCTGTGGCTGAGGAGCCAAGGTTGGCATCCGGTGCTCCCTGGATGGCTTCAGGGCTCTCTCTCTCTGCATTTGCATTGTCTCACTGGCAGAAAGGCTGGAGGCTGGTTTCTCCTCTGGCCCTTCCTCCACTTGGTGTTACCTTCATTTCCTCCGTTCATTGACAGAGCGCACTACTGCTATCTAGGGCCACGGGGTTTTGCAAAGCCTCCTCTGTTATGGCTGAACATGGCGATCCCTACACTTTCAGGAACTTGTTTCTCTGGGTTCTTGGCTTTTCTGCCCAAGGGACCCCAATGATGCTTTTCCATCACCCAGCATTCTTCGACTGCTCACTGGTTACCCCTAACCATAGCCAACTAAGGGCCCCCAAACCCAAAACCAACCAACCGAACACCGCAATCCCCCCTCCCACCCTCTAACTACCCCAGTCTGAAAGTGGACAGGAAGTCCTATTCTTACAGGGACGCTTCCCACCGCAGGTCACCCTCTCCAGAGAGGCCTGCAATGTCTGAAGTTGCTTACTTCCTTCTTTATCTTCCCTTCTCGTTGACTTCAATATGATGACCCCCTCACTCAGCCCACTTGCCTAAAAAGCCTTCCTCTTCAAGGTAGGAATCCCTTGCACCTGGGATCGAACTGTGCCCTCATTCATGACTCCTGCAAAGGCCTGCCGTCCCCCCCCCGCCGTCCCCCCCCGCCGTCCCCACCCCCCCCCCCCCCCCCCCCCACTTGCAGAGCTGGTTCTGTTTTGACCTCCCCACACCAGCCGCTCAACTGCAGCAAAGGCCTGGATGCAGCTGAGCGGGGAGGGCATGTCCTGTCTCCTTTCCTGATGCCTGCCAGAGACCCCACCCACTCTGTGGGCTGGTGACCTCAGAGCGTGCATCCTGGTGCCACACCACCTGCTCTGCTGACCTCTGGACACATAGCTGAGCTGCATGTGGCTAAGGCAGTAAGTCGCCTCAAATTGTAACCCGCTTGGCAGGGGTGCCAATGCTCTAAAGAGAGTCACTTCAGACTCCTCCCCTTGGCTATTGGAGTGTTGAAACAACGGATCCCAAGAAATTAGGGGACTCTTATCAAAGAAGTGGCTTCTGACCTTGAGGGGTCTGCGGTTGACTGACAAGGTAACAAACATACACCGGTGCTCACATTGCAGAAGACTGAAGCATTTATCTAATTATTTTCTCAATAGATACTCGGGAGTCAGATATTGAGGTAAAAACTTTCTTGATCAGAGAAGTGGTGGAGAAGTGATCTGTGACCTCTTTTCTCCTTCCTGAACTCAAAAATTGGCCATGACTCTTTCTAAGCCCCTCCCTACTACTTCTGTAAAGAAAATGGCAAGCGCCTGTCTGTGACTCCGTACCCCCTAGCAGATGCCCCAGGTGTGGGATTCCGGGAGAGAAAGGCAGGCACAAGTACCCAAGGACATTTCCAGGCTCAAGCTGTCAGACTCCAGGACTGAGGGGGCTATGGGGTGGCCCATCCCCCACCCACAGTGGGGTACACCTCAGGTGGACATACCCCTCCTCCTCACCGCCCCACATCCCCCTTCCTGACAGTGAACCGACTCCCTTCTTCTCCCATGCCAGCTCGCCAGGAACCAGAGACAGCCTGACTCCATGAAACCTCCCTCTTCCTCTGAGACCTCTAAGAAGGGAGGTCGATCTCCCTTGTAGGTGCAGCCATAGTGGCCTCTGGAAGACAAGACGGCCACTGAATGTAGAGGCCGAGAAGGGGGCTATGCTCACCTGCAGGGATGACCCAGGTGACCAAAGGGAGACAGAGTTGCTGTTATACATTGGGGGGTGGGAAGCATTCTAGAACCCATAGCTTTTCCGGGAATGCCTTTCTGTCCCTCCAGAACTATGTCACAAGTCAATGGAGAACTGTTGCCCAAAGGAGGACCAGTGAGAAGCCTGGGCCCGCAGCCTGGGGCCTAACCCTTCCCACAGCTTTTAGCCAGGCTAAGGAGGTCCAAAGCAAGCAACACCGGAGGCACAGGACCAGCCCTGCAGGAATAAGAACAATGGGGACCAGCACATTCCTTGTGTTGTTTGTTATTGTAATATGTGTGAGAATATGCGTGAGTGTGTGTGTGTGTGTGTGTGTGTGTGATATGTCTCTGTGAGTGTGTGTCTATGTATGTGCTTATGTATCTGTATGTGTTTGTATGTGGACATGTATGGGAGTACGTGCATATGTGTACTTGTCTATATGTGTGTATTGTTTGTAAGTGTTTGTATCTGTGTACGTGTGTGCCTGTGTATGCATGCATGTGTTGTGGAGTGTGTGTGCACACCTGTGTTTACACGTGTCTGTGTTTATGTTTGAGTGTGTGGGCATGCGTGTATATGTGTGTGTGTTGGTTACTTTTATTTTTCTCATTGCAGTAGGCAAATACCTGACAAGAAACAATGTAAGGAAGGCTTGTTCTGGCCCACATTTCAGGCAGGATGCAGTCCCGCATGGGGAGGAAGATGTGGCCACAGGATTAGGTGGAGGCTGGTCACATAGCATCTGCAGTCAGGCAGAAAGTGAGGTCCAGCTATAAAACCTCAAGTTCTGTCCCTCCAATCACTTCCTCCACCCAGGCTCCAGTTCCTGAAGGTTCCACAAGCTTTCCGAACAGCACCCCCTGCTGGAGACACATGTTAAAACTCATGAGCCTGTGGGGAACTTTTCATCTAAACCACAGAAGCAAACCATTTTCCTCTGTACCTACAGGAGGCACGGAGGTCCTGGTGCTCACAGATCAGCACAGGGGAACCAGGAATGTTAAACACACAGGGCTGCCTCTTCAAAGAAAGAGACGTATAGCCTGTTTTCCACCCAGAAGGCTGGGAATGGAGGTGGTTTATAGCCTGGTGACCTTTGTGCTATCTGCATGTCTGAGACTGGAGACCTCAGACCTTTATCTTGAGCTCATTTTTTCTCGGTTAATCTAGAGAACCTATATTTATGGAAGATGCCACTTGTACTTCACAAAGAGTTTCGATGTAGATATGTCTTTAACTTTGTTGTTCATGTGGGATTGAGTTAATTATCACCAGGAAACTTCTTACCAAATTGCGCTGTGCTTAAAATATGCCTAAAATAAATGACTCAAGGTCAGATTCTCAAACTTTGAACCAACACCAGCTACTGAATCAGCTACAGTCAAATGAACTGCCTGCTTGCTTCCCATGGATCGTCACTCTACTGGCTGTGGTATTTGCAGAGACCCTCACAAATACCCACTCTCCTTTCCTCCATATTCTTTAGACATGTGTATGGTGATATATTGTGTGTCAAATAAAGCTTGCCTGAGGATCAGAGGACAGAGCCAGCCACTAGATTAGACATAGAGGCCAGGAAGTGGTGACACACACCTTTAATCCTAGCAATGGGGAGGCAGAGATCTGTCTGGATCTCTGTGAGTTCAAAGTCACCCTGAACTACATGAGATTGATTCAGTCTAGGAGAGAAACAGAGCCAGGCAGTGGTGGCACACACCTATAATCCCAGTACTGGGAAGCACATACACCTTTAATCCCATCACTTGAGATCTCATGCCTTTGCTACCAGTATTTGGGAAGCAAACATGCCATTAATCCCAGCACTAGGAAGGAAGTGAAATGGTTGGCCGGTTAAAGGTATATAAGGTGTGAGGAGACAGGAACTAGAGCTTTTCCACTGAGGACTCAGAGGCTTTTAGTCAGAGGATTCGTGGAGATAGGATCTCACCTTCCATTTGGCCTGAGGATTTGGTAGTGATGAGAAGTTTCTCTAGTGGCTTGTTCCTTTGTCTCTCTGATCTTTCAGCATTTACCCCAATATCTGGTTCTGGGTTTTTATTATAAGACAATGTAAGATTCGTGCAACACATGTGTTGCTGGAGAGCACTGAAAGCTAATGACTGGATGAGGCTGAGCCATAAGCACCACAGTGGGCCCTCAAATGTCCTCACCCCTAAACCTGCGACAAGGTGACCTTATGTAGCAGAAATGACCTCAGTGGTGTCATAGGGCTGTTTCCTCTGGGTCAGGCATGATTGTCACCATCTTGAACCAGAGCAGTTGTCGCGGCTCAGGTGAGGCCCTCGAGAGAGAGCCACTGCCCTCATGGAAGGAGAAGGGAGGCACACGAAGCCCTACCTCTCCCCAAGGCCATCTGAGTGGCAACAACTGCTCAGAAGAGGTGACTTCTCAGGGTGGAGCTTCCTGTAATTTGTGCATACTCCTGAAAGTCACCCCAGTAAACTCACAGGCTCACAAAGACAATCTGGGATGAAATCCCTTTTTGGTCCCTGTTTGGGGTGCATAGAACTAGCCTCCTCAGGAAAGCAGGTAGCAGCTATGATTAAAGATCTGCTCACATGCCTGGCTCCTGACTGGACCAGGAGCAGGGCACCAAGAGCAACATGTTCTAGAACTGCGGAAGAAAACCTTCATCCCAATGGGGCGCCAGAGAGGACATCCCTGAGCACAGGGATGGGCTGTTTCAGGTGGTGGGTTTATTTGGCATCTGTCTTAGGGTTTCTATTGCTGTGAAGAGACACTATGACCACGGCAACTCTTATAAAGGAAAACATTTAATTAGGTGGCTTCAGAGGTTTAGTCCCTTATCATCATGGCATGGTGGCATGCAGGCAGACATGGTGCTGGAGAAGGAGCTGAGAGTCCTTTAGGCAACTTCAGGAAGTGAACTGAGATACTAGGCATGGCTTGAGCACATATGAGACCTCACAGCCCACCCCCACAGTGACACACTTCCTCCAACAAGGCCATACATACCCCAACTAAGCCATCCCTCCTAATAGTGCCACTCCCTATGAGTTTATGGGGGCCAATTACATTCAGTCTACCACAGCATCCCAACAGGTCCAGCACTACCCTCCACATCCAGGCTGCCTTGAAAGCTAGGCTCACTGCAGGAGCAAGCAGGTGGGAAGATAGAGGGAAGAGCCATAAGAAACAGGTGGCTCCTCACCTTGCCATAGGCACGGATGGGGGTCCAGAGGGTAGGTGCTGGGGTTCCCAGGTTTTTGTGTCTTTTATGATGGATTGTTCAGAGACATGTGGATCATTACTAGAAAGGAACGTTTATTAAGGGAGAGATTCAGAGGGGTCTGGAGGTATGCGACACCTTTGGCCTGGCTCCAAAAACCAAAAGGAAGAAGAGGGCTGAGGCAGGTCCCCAGTGATGGTGACCTTTGAAGGGTCGTAGTCCCACTTCTCCCAAATTTGCATAAGCAATGGGCTTTTCTGAGCATGCTCCCTCAACTGAGTGATGCCCATGTGGACTAAAGGCTGTCCAGTCTTTTTTCTTAGGAATTTAGTCTCTAGAATCCCCTCCTTTGTTCTTCTGCCTCAACCCCAAGCCCCCCAAATTACGCTGGACAAATAGGTCAAAGCAATCACACGAATTCTTAAAAGCAAATAGACTTTCTGGGTTGTGCTCAGAGGAAGATGGGGAAGGGAGAGAAAAGGTTCTGTCTTGGGGCTTGGAGGAGGTGCCCAGAGGCAAGGCATCAGGAGTCTGGAAACAAAGACTCCCTGAGAGCCCTCTGAAGAAACAGCACCCTGACTGTTGCCCACTGCCACCTCTCTCTGGCTTCAGACTTCCAAAATTGCAACAATAAAACATTTGCATGTTGCCTAAGCCACTAAAGTTATGGCCAAGTATTATACTAGCCAAGGTGTGATGTTTTAGATTTTGTCAACACAAGCTAGTGTCACCTGGAAAGAAGGAACCTCTACTGAGGAATTGCCTTCATCGGATTAGTCTGTGGGCCATTTTCTTGATTGATGATTGATGGGGGAGGGCTCAGCCAACTGTGGGTGGTACTGCCCCCTGGGCAGATGGTCCTCAGGTGTATAATAAAGCAAACTGAGCAAGCCACCGGGAGCAAGCCAATGAAGAGCGTTCCTCCATGGTCTCTGCTTCGGTTCCTGCCTCTAGGTTCCTGCCTTGAGTTCCTACCCTGGCTTCCCTGCCTGATGAACTACAAGCTGTAAGATGAAATTAACTCTTCTTCAAGTTGCTTTGGGTCAGTGTTTTATCACCACAGGATGCAAACTAGGGTACATGCCAAGACAATAGCTTGGCTGGTGTAAAGACGTATTTGATGTAACAGGGTGGTAACAGAAATACCTTCCAAGGATGGACCCAAAGGCTGGTGGACTCATGCAACTCCTTGGGCTGAGAGAATTGTCCTTGTTATGAAGGAGAGTGGGGACAGGTAAAGTAATGCCGTTGTGGGAATGAAGTCCCAATTTATGTGGAAAGCCGGGTAAGGCAGCCGTGTGTTCGAAAGACTACAGCCTGTGCTGGGTGTGGTCTCTTGGCTCTAATGCGCCCCTACTCCAGGGGGCGGTGCAGCACTGGGCTGTGTTCTTTGAACAACACCAGCTGCTCTCTCTCTACAAGGCTGTGCCTGCAGGGGCTGCTAGAGGGTGCTGCAGGAGGCAGCCATCCACTCTGCCTATCCCTATAGGCCTAGCTTAGGCAGGCCCTCACAGAATCAGGGACACCAGCACCCTCTTTGGGGGTCTGGGCTTAGGGTCTAAGAAGCTTCTCTTTCCAGTGTCCTCCTTGTCACCTCCTACCCGGCTCTTGTTTAGGGCAGCCATGTCTTGCCTGTATCTGCTGCCTCCAGGATGCCTTAGAGACCTCACAGTGCCTCTTGAGGTAGACATAAAGACAGTGTCCAGATGATGACTGCCCTCAGGTGGTCATGATCTCTCCCCATGCATCTCCAGCAAAATTGCTGTGCTGAAAGAGCTGCATGGTTCTGAACCCATGATGGCGAGTTCTGGTCCCCTTTGACCACCACAGACTTCCCAAATACTGTTCTGTCCCTGTGACTTCAGATACACATCGTCCCTGCTCTCCACACCCTCAGCTCTCTCTCTCTCTCTCTTTTTTTTTTATAATTTTAATTTGTTTAGATTCATTTATTTTATGTGTATGAGTGTTTTGCCCATATGTATGTTTGTGTACTGTGTGCATGTCTGGTGCCTGTGGGAGCCAGAAGAGGGTGTCAGAGCCTCTGGAACTAGAGTTATAGATGGTTGAGAGCCACCATGTGAGTGATAGGAACTGAACCTGGATCCTTGGCAAGAGCAACCAGTGCTCTCCTAACCATGGGGACGTCTCTCCAGCTCCCTTCAGCTCTCCTACAAACAGCTGAGCTCTTCATCGGAAGAGTGTGAGAGTGTGTGTGTGTGTGTGTGTGTGTGTGTGTGTGTGTGTGTGTGTGTGTATGTCTGTGGGTGTCTGTGTGTGTCTCTGTGTGTATGCATGAGCTGCTGACAATTGAACCCAGCCCCCGCCCCCAGGCCCCAGGCCCTTCTGCATGTGCTAGGCAAGCACTCTACCATTGAACTACAGCCCCTGCCTTCAGCAAACAGTCTTCTTATTCCTAAGAAAGTGCACATGAAGGTTTATCTGCAGCAAAGACAGCCTGTGCACATGGATCCTTCTAAAATGTTCATTTACTGCACCTGCCAACATCTGGTTCCCACAGTGGGAACCGGAGCTTTTGACTCTCCTGAGGCTCCAGAAAGGGGCCTCACATTGATGGGTTGTCTGACCCTGCATCATCTCTAGGACTTGTATGAAGCAGTCTGCATGGCTGACCTGGGGAGCCAGAGATGATGTTTTCTTGCCTCTCTCCAGTCTCTAAAAACCTGAACTTGTGAGGCCATTCCTGTTGGGAGGAAGAAAGAAAGACCCACAGCCATCTTTCCATCTGAGTGCAGGGCCAGCAAGGTTGTGAAATAGCCCATTTTTTTTTTTTTTTATTTTATCTGTGCAGTGAGGCCGTGTCTCCCTCGGCTCTGAAGCTTTGCTGCTGTGAAGGGCAGCATATATCATGCTTGGTCAGTCTCCTTCCTCCGCCCTGACTCTGCTGTTTTGTTTTCAGAGACAGGGTCTGGCTCACTGGCTAGCCCAGGGCTCACTGGCTAGAACAGAACTCACTACATAGTTCAGGCTGACGTCAAACTGGCCGTGATTCTCCAGCCTCTACCTCTCAAGTGTTGATATTACAAGCCTGAACTGAAGGGGGAAAATCAGTTGCTCTCCTGAGAGTTGGTCCCCAGCTCGAGGTATCCACCACACTGAGGAGGTGCATTCATGTGGGGAGGTCCCTCTGTACAAAGACTTCAGGCTGTGGGAATGAATGACCACAGATGGGGTGGGAGGGTAATGGTGAAGGTATTTTGAAAATTCCTTCCCTTGGGTAATGTAAACAACATCTACCCCTCCCTCCCAAGGTCCCAACCACAAACAAAAGTTTAATTCCTTAGAAATGGAGTTTATTGGGCTCACTTATAGAACCTGGGTGAGGGGTTGCTGGTAGGAACACAAGTGACCCCAAAGCAGCTGCGCTGGGAAGTCTTTATCCAGCAGGGATGGTGGCTTCCCCATAGTCATAAAGATGGAGTCCCTTAGGTTAACCTTCCAAGCCTATCCACGGCTCCCTCCCAAGACCCAAGGCCAGTAGCGATCAGGGCAGAATTGCACATGCGTGTATATGGCTAGTAAGCAGTTGGAATCTCAAGCGAGGGTCCAATGGCCCTCCTCAACCTCTCCTAGGAGGGAATGTCAATAGACTACTGAGTCAATAAGTCTCATCCTGAGGGACTCTTGCAAGCAGGCTCAGTCGATCTGATCAAGATAGCAGCTCTTTTGCTTAGACGATGGCTGTCTACAGCAGTAAGTGGGTTCCTCCTCCTGCAGTTTTGGACATGGCGTACAGTGCTGCTTCCTCCAGGGGCTTTGCTTGTCTCCCTCCTCAACGCTGCCATCTTCTGGGGCTGCGGGTCCTCAGTGGAGCCTCCTCACCTCCGTCTCCATCTTCATCCTCTCATCACCTCTTCTGTGTCTTCCCCTTTCTTCTATAAGGACACTTATGGGGGGGGGGGGGGGGATCAAGGTCACCCCACACAGAATAATCTCACTTTTGCGTGTTTGTGTGCATGTTTGTGTGGGTGTGTATCTTTGGGGGCATGCATGCAGGTGTGCGTGTGGAGGCCAGAGAACAGCCCTGGGTGGTGTTTCTCAGTCCTGTCCACCCTGTTTAGCTTATTTTATTGGTTTTTTGGGATTTGTTTGTTTGTTTGGAGACAGGGTCTGGAGTTCGCCATCAGACTGGGCTGTCTGGCCAGGGAGTCCCAGGGATCTGCCTGTCTCCACCTCCCCAGTTATAGGGTTACAAGCATGTGCCATTGCACCCTGTATGTGGGTTCTGAGGACCAAACTAAAGTCCTTACATTCATGTGGCAAACACGTCACTGACTGAGCTTTCTCCACCAATACTCTGATCGCAACCTTGATTGGTTAAACATCTGTAAAGGCCCCCTCTTTGAACTAGTATCACACAGTTCTGGGTAGATACACTTTTTGAAGATCAGCCCTTCGGCTGTCTGTAGCTGGCTCCCTCCATCCTCTACCAATGGATGATGGACCAAACCCAACACATGAGGAGTGTGTGAGTGACTGGCTGATGGGCATCCAATCTGGGCACCTTGAGGCTGACCCTTCTTCCTCCAGCAACTCTGGCTCCCTTTCTCACTGGGTTCAGTACCTCCTGCCCATGCCATAGTAACTCCCCAGTGCCCTTGGTTGAGCTCTGAGTTCTGGATGAGACTAGCAACTGTGGTGAGGTGACATGCTGTGGAATGTTCTGTATGGCAAATGTGTTGCTCTGATTGGTTAGTAAATAAAACACTGATTGGCCAGTAGTCAGGCAGGAGGAAGTATAGGCGGGACAAGGAGGAGAAGAATTCTGGGAAGTGGAAGGCTGAGTCAGAGACACTGCCAGCCGCCGAGATGACAAACAGCATGTGAAGATGCTGGTAAGCCACGAGCCACGTGGCAAGGTATAGATTTATAGAAATGGATTAATTTAAGCTGTAAGAACAGTTAGCAAAAAGCCTGGTACAGTCATACAGTTTGTAAGCAATATGTCTCTGTGTTTACTTGGTTGGGTCTGAGCGGCTGTGGGACTGGCAGGTGAGAGAGATTTGTCCTGACTGTGGGCTAGGCAGGAAAACTCTAGCTACAGTGACCAGCCTACCAATTTCAGACTTCTATCCTGTTTGTCCTCTCCTCAGGCCCTGTGCATCTTGCTTTTGCAGTTATCAATAGTATCATCCCTGGGCTCTCTTGGCAGGTGATTTGTTCCAGATAACAGAACTCCAGAAGTGCAAGTCCCTTACTGGAAGTGTGTATTTGCATGTGACCTACATGCCTCCCCTCTTGACTCCTCATATGTTGGAAAGGCTTTACAAATGCTAACCATTCTGCATTGTTTCAGAAATAATGACAAAGCTGGGAGACAGTTCAAAGGGTAAGAGCTCCTGCAGTGCAAGTACGAGGACATGAGTTTGAATCCCCAGCAGTCATGTAACCCCAACATTGGAGGAGTGGAGATAAGTGGATCCCGAGGGCTTACTGGCCAGTCAGCTTAGACAAAATGGAAAGCTTCCAGCTCAGTGAGAGATCCTGTCTCAAGACAATGAGGCAGAGAGTGATACAGGATACCTGGTGTCTTGCTCTGGCCTCTGTACACACGTGCATGGATGTACCCCCACACTGTCCTAGTTATATTTCTGTTCCTGTGATAAAACACCCCAAAAGAGAGCAACTCAAAGGAGACAATTCCTGGTGATGGCTAATTATCGTGGGGAAGTCAAGGCAGGGACCTAAAGTGTCACACCCACATCAAAAGCAGAGTGAGAATCAACACATGGATCCTTGCTTGCTTCTCTCAGTGAGATGGCTCCTTTCTTTCTTTGTTTTGTTTTGTTTCAAGACAGGGTTTCTCTGTGTCTTGGAACTCACTTTGTAGACCAGGCTGGTCTTGAACTCACTGAGATACACCTGCCTCTGCCTACCAAGTGCTGGGATTAAAGTGGGCACCAGCACTGTCCAGCTGATTGCTCCTTTCATATACGGTTCAGGATCCTCTGCCTGGAGAATGGTGCCACCCACAGTGGACTGGGTCTTCCTACACTAACAGTCAAGACAATTGCCCATTGACATGCTCACAGGGTAACCCAATCTAGAGAGTTCCTCAGTTGCAACTGTCTTTCCTTGTGATCCTAGGTATGGAAAGCTGACAATTAAAAACTAACAAGTATGCGTGAGTACATGTGTCACACACACACACACACACACACACACACAAACACACACAAACTATTCTGAATTGGGGCCACAGTAATCTTACATTTTTCTCTTTCTTTTGTTAAAACGTAAAACTATGTCTGAGGTCAGCCATATCATGATCTTCTAAAGGTGTCAGGCTCATGGCCCAAGCCTCTGTGCAATGAGAACAGAGGACCAGTGAAACACTGCATCTAAGCAGGTACTCCACAGAGCCTGACTCATGGGGCTGCCCTCCCTAGTCCCTGCAAACTGCACAGATGGTGGCTGGCTGGACCAAAGACACCATCTTCCTCTCGAGGTGTCATTACGGATGTGCTGGAGTGCATGGGGAAAGTCAGTATGCACGTCTGCTCTGGAGACTGTCTTAAGCCGAGGCCCGGGGATCTGGCTTTGAGCTTTACAGCAAAGACTTGTTCCTTCATCAGAAGTAGAAGCAGATGGCCCTGCAATCAGCCATATACCTTCTGGCAGAGGGAAGCCATTGGCCTGGCCCCTGTGACCTTGAGTTCTCCTGGAAGCCACACAACACCCCTACCTCAGCAGCCTCTCGGGGCCTCTTCCTGTTCCTCTCCTCAAAGGAAGTTTGGTGGGCACTGAGAGCTTATTTGACCTGAAATGCATATTAAGCCAACATTGTAAGAGTTAGCTATAGTTTTTTTTCTTTTCTATTTTTTTGAAACAGGTGATAAGTATTATAAAATATCCCCCAATAGTGGGTAACTCTGCCGATGCAATAAGCCAAATTAAAGTCCAGGTTTTAATCTGAGCAAAGCATTCTTCGGTGGTCTCAGGGGAAGAGGGGAAACCACGCAGCAAGTCTATGGGTCGGACCTTAAATCCCCATAGAGGCAGTACTGAGGAGCTCCGGGGAGAAGCACTGCTTGGTGGGCTTTCTTTGGGCAGGGTTTGGAATGGGCCCCTGAGCTGGAGATTGCCGGCAACAGGGACTTGCTATGTAGGCCAGGCTGGCATTGAACTCATGCCAATCCTCCTGCCTCAAGCTCTTGAGTGCTAGGATTATCCCCACCCTCTATTATTTATTTATATATTCTTTTGTGATAGGATCTCACTATGTGGCTTTGGTTGGCCTGGAACTTGCCATGTAGGCCAGGCACCTGCAGCCCACAGCTTTGAGGCTATTGATAGTAGAGCAAAGGCCTGTGCCTCCTGTTCTCCCCAAACTCCCACTGGAGGCTGGGAGCATCCACATGTGCAACAAGCAGCTGTTGGTTTGGGGGGTGGACCCCGTTTTTCTGTCCCTAGGAATAAGCTCCTCTGGTGCCAATCTCCCTGGAGAACCAGACTGCCGTCCTCCTGTTCACAGCCTGTCCATCACCAGGAGCAAGTGAATGACCTCAGATTGCTCCAGTGAGCATCTGGGGTCCCAGTGCTGACACTAAACCAGTCATGATCAAAGGCACAAGCAGAGCCTCTTCCAGGACTCTTATCAAGAGCCTGGTAAAGGATGACACTGTTCCTGCTGGGGCGGCCACAGGCTCATTGGAGGCCAAATCCAGATGCAGGTGGTAATCTATGATGACAGGCTAGGAAAGAGCCACACCGGATCCTGGAGGAGCTATATCAGTTATGTTCTTCATTGCTATGATAAAGACCCGACTTTAGCAACTTAAAGGAAGAGAGTTTTTGTTTGGGGTTTGTTTTAGGCTCACAGTTTTAGAGACTACAGTCCACCATGATGGGAAAGACCTGGCTATCGCAGGAGTGTGAGGCTGCTTGATCACATAGTGGTGGGTCAGGAAGCAGAGATGGGACAGGAGGTGGAGAGGGGCTATAAACCTCAAGGCTCAACTTCCACTGACTCACTTCCTCCAGAGAAGCCCCACCCCCTAAAGGTTCCACAACCTCCCCAAACAGCAGACCTAGGACTTGCTGGGGACTTAGTGTTCAAACAGGAACCTGCTGGGCAACGTCTCACATCGGAGCCAATACAGATGTTGTGAGGTCACCTCCACTGGGGAGCACACTCTGCAGTGGTCTAGCACAGCGGTTCCCAACCTTCCTAACGCTACGACCCTTTGATACAGTTCCTCATGTTGTGGTGACCCCCCTTCCCCATAAAATTATTTTGTTGCTACTTAATAAATGCAGTTTTGCTACTGTTATGAGTTGTAATGAAAATATCTGATACATTCAACGTCCAAAGGGGTTGTGACCCACAGATTAAGAATCACTGTCTAGCACTTCCAGCATTGGTATCACCCAGGAACACCTGCGCCAACCATGCAGATCAATGTTTGACTACATTCTAGCTATCCTGGGCCCAGTCCAGGTCACATAAAACTCAGGGTCACACACAATGAGGTCACCAGCTGTAGAGCTGGAAAGAAATACCTCCAAGTGGGTCTCACAGTAGATGTTCCACATACCCTCTCTCTTCTCACCCTGGCCCTCAGGCTGTTTCCCAGGCTTTGCACATTCCTGGGCAGACCTCTCAGGTCCAGGGGGTCTTTCTCATGGATGCCCTCCACATCTCCGAACAATCCTGCCTCTGTTTTATTGTTTGTTGGATAAACAAGCTGGATCAGGATGGCCAGTCTCCTCCTTCCTCCTCCTTCCTCACAACCAACCGAACCAGCCTGGCCTGTTCTGAACCCAGGAGGCTGGCTTGTCCCTGGACCTCAGGGCCTGTCCTCTGCATATGAGCTTGGGGGCAGGGAAGGCTGTACAGGCTCTCTTCCTCAGTAACCACTCTTCCATGCACACCTGTTTTCTGTTTGGTATGGTGTGGTGGCTCACACCTGTAATCTCAGCACTCTGGAGCTGAGGCAGCAGAATTGCCATGAGTTTAAGGTCAGCCTGGGCTACATAGATAGCTTCAGCTACAAAGTGAGACACTGTCTCAAAAAACACAAAACAAACAAAAAAAATGCAAAGAATGAAAAAAGAAAAAGAAAAAATAGCCACTTACATCTGACCTGGAGTCAGTGAACTTATTCAATGCTAGTGAGTCACGCTAGGCATCCACATGACCTTGACATGGCTCCTCTCACAGGAGGTGGCACCGGGGAATCCTGCTAGACAAAGCCATTTCCCAAAGTCAACACTCCGGTTGGAGGATGGGAGGTGGGTGCATTCCCAGAGGAAAGATACCACCCAGCCTTAGACTATCCAGATGGTGTGTGTGTGTGTGTGTGTGTGTGTGTGTGTAGAGGAGGGGGACTCAGACCAGCAGAGATCTATAGCTGCATGGCTGGAATAGCCCAGCAAGATCTGGCACAGTGTTCTCAGCAGAGGGAACACCATGGGCAGAGGTGCGATCTTCTAGCATGAACACAATTCCGGGCCAAGGAAACCTTAGCTTGCTTGAGCTCCACAGGGCCATTTCAAGCCCTTGCCATTTCCTCTATAGACTGTGATACACCCTCAGCAGATATGGTTGGTCAGAGGTGAGACTTCCCTTATTGTCCTGATGCACCTGAGCAGCCCCATGTTTCCTAAGGACCCTGAAGTTTTGTGGAATCCACTCCCGTCCCCTCTGGCCCCTCTGGGAATGCTCTCAAATGCTGCTTCTGTCCCTTGGGGAAACATAATGAATGGAAGGCTGCAGGGCTTCTGTTCATGACCTTATCCTGCTGTCCCAGGTAGACCCTTAGCAAACTCCCAAGGTGGTCTGCAGGTACAGGCTGCTACAGCAAGGTGGCCTGCAGGTACAGGCTGCTACAGCAAGGTGGCCTGCAGGTACAGGCTGCTATAGCAGCAGTGCAGGCAGTCAGTTCCCCCTGCAGGTTCCAGCAAACTCTAGAGCCACGTGTCAGGCAGAGGTATAGAATGGGTTCTGACTGCCGAGGCCAAGCTGTCCGTCCCACCCACTGTCAAGGGAACAAAGGGCTGATTGAGGGCCCTGATTCCTGTTACCAGGCCAGAGGCTCTTATTTACCTTCTTCAAGGTGAGATGGAATCGTGCTGGGGGTGCCCAGTGGGGATAATGCCACAACTGGGTCTTGGCCCAACTACAAGAATGTGCCCATTAGTTAGTAATCCTCCAAAAGGTCAAGTCAGGGGCAGTGCCTGTGCCCAGGGTGCCAGGCTGCCCGATTTTTCCTTGACTGTTTTTGCCATCCGTGGAAGTGATTTCCATTCTGACTGATGTGTCTTCCCCCTTACTGGCATCAGAACCAAAAGGTCAGAGGTGGTTTTCCCTGGATTCTCCAGTGTCTCTAAGACATCCTTCTCTGGGTGTCATCAGTGAGTTCTGCCCCTGACACAGAAGCCTGGCCCAGTGGACTGAGCCTGAACTAGCCAAGTGCTCTTCAGAAGCAGGCCTGTCAATCAGCACCTTCGTTTCGTCTTTCTTAATGTCTGGTTTGCGTCTCCTGCTCTTGTTCAGTGCTGAAGCATTCTGGAAATGGATTATTTACTGAGCCCCAGGTTTTCAAAGCGAGATAGACCGAGAGAAGTCAAGTGAATTACTCCACATTGCATAGTCAGTGATAGACAGGGCTGGGATTTCATTCCTTTAAAACTTTACTGATGTTATATTGACATATAATAAATGACCTGTGTTTAACATGAACAATTTGATAAGTCTTTACGATATATGTACAGCAAGGCCTTCTAACCTCAGTATTGTTGACACTGGGGGCAGGGTAACTTGGCCATGGAAGCTGCCTTGCAAATGATAGAACGTTTATCAATTCCTGGCCCCTCCAAGATGTAACCCCAAAGATGTCTCCAGACATTGGCAGATGGTTTCTGAGGGGCAAAAGCCATCCCCCTGTTGGGAACCAATAGTTGTCTCAGGCCATTCTGTTGCTATCATGAAACACTGGATGCCACGAGCTTTAAAAAGAAAAGATGGGGGCTGAGGAGATGGCTCAGCTGTTAAGAGGACTGGTTGCTTTTGCAGAGTGTCTGGGTTCAGTTTCCAGCACTCACATGGCAGCTCATTACCACCTGCAAAGCCAGCTCCAGGGGACTCGATATTCTCTTCTGGCTTCCCTGGACATGACATGCATGTGGTACTCACAGACAAAACACTCATACACATAACATAAAAATACTTTTTTTTCAAGACAGGGTTTCTCTGTGTAGCCCTGGCTGTTCTGGAACTCTCTCTGTAGACCAGGCTGGTCTCAAACTCAGAGACCTGCTTCCTCTGCCTCCCTAGTACTGGGATTAAAGGTGTGCACTACCACTGCCTAGCTAATAATTTTGATTTTTTTTTTTTTAAGAAAAAGAGGTTTATTTTGCTCTGAAGTTTTTTCTTTTGTTTGTATTCTTTTTTGAGACAGGCTTGTACTTTGTAGCCCAAGCTGGCCTTGAACTCTGAACAATCTTCCTTCTGTAAGTGCTAGGATTATGGGTTTGAGTGGCTCACAGTTTTAAAGGCTCTAGATCTGGGATCAGATGCCCCATCCATTTGGCTTCCTGTAAGATCCCCTTGACTGTATCAAATATAACAGAGAAACAGGTTTATTGGAGATGATTCAGTCAGCAAAGCAAATGTGCTGCACGAGTGTGACCCAGCATCCTCATGAAAAGCCAGCATGGTGGCATGCACGGGTGGTCCTAGTTCTGGGAGGCAAAGGTAGGTATGTCTCCTGGGATTCCTGGCCTAACTGGTGAGCTTCAGGCCAATGAGAAACTCTATCTCTGAGGAGATGGTTGGCCTTCCTTATGACACTCAAGGCTTTCTCCTGGCATCCACACCCACATGCACAGACATGTATGCACACACATAAACAGGAACAGGCACACACACACACACACACACACACAAATAGAAGTGGAGAGGGACAGAGGGGACAGGTAAGGGGCCTTGAGCCGAAGTACTTGCTCCCATGAGAACTGACTCACTCTGCAGGACCAGCATTCATCCCTTCCGAGGGAAACCACCGGGACCTTCTGTGGGGCCTGTTGAGGAGGACTGTTCTCTGAGCCAAACTGCCACCATCTTCAACAGATCAGCAGTGGCAGCTTGCAAAAGATCGTCACAGCTGGGCTCATTGACTATTGACATCCCAAGGGGTGGAGAGACTCATGGACCCTCTAGCCCCTTCTTCCAAGCGGCTGGAAAGAAGGCTGCCCTAATTACACATGGCCTCAGGGAGGGCTAGAGCGTATAGGTGGCGAGCTATGAGGGAGGGGGCTCTATCTACACAGCCACGGGGAGTCATCTCCTGTCCTGAGTGTAGACCCTCTAGTGTGGCTGCTTTCAGGCCACGCGTGCTCCTGTGCACAGTCCCTCACCTGTGCGCTATAACTAAATAAACTCATTGCTCCCCCAGAGTGAACTTTGGTGGACTCTTGGTACCTCAGGAGGAGGGTGGACGTCGCTTACTTTTCCCCTAGGGAAGGGATTTTAGGAACAGGGTCTTATTTTCTGAGTTCTGACACTGGGGACCAAGCTTGATGCCCTTGAGCCCCTGGGGGCAGACAACACCCAGACTGGAGCACTAGTCGGTGCCTGTGACACAAGCCATCACACTGCAGCCACACCCCCTGTCCTCACAATCCTCGCTGGCTCTACTCTGCCCGTGGCACAGTCTCCAGGCCACGGCCAACTTCGTTCTGTCCACATAGACTCTGCTTGTGGCTTTTCAACCCTCTCTGTCCACAGAATCTCAGGTGTCAGTGTGGAATGGCGGGCCGTGGGATGGTAAATGTACCCAGGCTGCCACACGTCAGTGTCTGTTCCTCGCATCACTGGGCTGCTGTGGTGACGTGGCAGACAACCTCTGCTCCTGTCTTCAGCTCCTGATGGCCTCCTGGGTTGTTCCTAGTTTGGGGCAATAACAAGAAAGGCTGTTCTAAGCATGCTTGCCCATGTCTTTCTGTTCTCTTGATCAGCTTTAGCGTGAAAGGACTGCACTGAGTCTTAGGGTTGCAGTTACTTGCTCGGGAGACTGCCATGCTTGGCCTGGTGATGCAGGCTGTCACCCCAGCTAGTCTGGAGGTTGAGGCAGGCGGATCGAAGACTCAAGGCCTGTCTGGACCACAGAGTGAGTTCAGGACCAGACTAGGTCACATAGTGAGACTCTGTCATTTGGTTGTCATTTGTTCCCAGAGTTTTGTGTGCCACAAGCTCTGTCCTCAGTGTCAGAACTTCGTGTGTGTGTGTGTGTGTGTGTGTGTGTGTGTGTGTGTGTGTGTGCGCACCACTGTATGTGTGCATATATATGTGTATGTATGAATGAGATCAACCTCAGATGTCACTCCTAGGGAGCCGTCCACCTTATTCTTTTTTGAGACAGGGTCTTTCACTGGCCTGGGGCTCACTGACTGGCCTGTGAATCACTAGACTGACTAGCCAATGAGCCTCGGGGATCCTCCTATCTCTGCCTTTTGCCTTTGTATGTGGATGCTGAGGACTGAGTTCAGGTCCTCACACTTGCTCAGCAAACACTTTCCCGACTGAACCATCTTGATGATGGCCTTACTCCAACCTACTTCTGTTTGCGGTCTTAATACCATTTGGATCCCAGCAGTGATCCACAGTGAACTCTCTGGAAACCCACCATGATGACTCATGTGCTCTTTGTTCATGGGGCCTCATGCTGTGCCTGCCAACTCCACTACAGTGGAAATCTCCTAATCCACAGGACAGTTCTGTGCATGCAGGGGAGGGGACGGGGGGGGGGGGGGGGGGGGGGGAGGCTCTGTAGCATTTTTTCTTTAAGACCTTTGATAAAGTGGTCTCCTTGTCTCCCTATGCTCAACATATTTCTTTCCAAAAGACAAATCTAAACTTTTCAAGTAGGTAAACAAATCAGAGGGCAAAGATTTTGTTTTTCTTATTTGTAGAAATGTAAGGACTAGATTTTAATTTGTCACTTTAATGAGAAACCAGCTAGTTTCAGGTAATACGGTAGGAATTAATCCTGGTGGGACATCCATTTAAATTCTCAGTTCTTTTTACTCAGGGTTGGTTAAACATTAGTTTTTTTTGCCTACTAGTGACTTGGAGTCACTGGAAAATATCAGAAAGATTTCCAGAATGACAGCAAGACCTGTGGCTCTGACTGGTGACAGGAGTCATAAAGGGAGAGAGACACTTTATTGACGATCTGCTTTATAATGTTGGAATCATTATTTTTGTAAAGATTTACTTAAATTTTTAAAAAATTATTATTTTTAAAGTTTGTGTATACATGTGTGTCTGCATGTACGTCTCGGCGCATCACCTGTATGTGGTGTCTACAAAGGTCAGAAAAGGACATTGAATCCCTGGAACTGGAGTTACAGGCATCATGAGCTGTCACGTGGGTGCTAGGCATTGACCTTGGGTCTTCTGCGAGAGCAGCAGGAGCTCTTAACGGCTGAGCCACCTGTGAAGCTCCCCCGCATGATTTTTGAACCACCCATGTAATAACAATAGCTCTCAAAAACAAAGAGTAAAAACACGATTTGTGAAGAATCTGCCCTAATTCTCAACAAGGCTGATGTTGTTCCTGTTGATATGAATACTCATTCCTACTTCCTAATACTTAAGAGGCAAGTATTTTTAACATATATTTTCACAGGTGAATTGTTGTGTATTTATAGACCTGTGCACACCTGTGGAACAGATCTGTAAATTACATTGGCAAACATGTCTCCCAGCTAGCTGTTCTTCAGTTTACAACAGATGACGTATCTGTAGGCACTGGCTGCATGTCCCAGTTGCTGCTGAGGTGGAATGTGGTCGGCAGAGCATCTGTGACCCAGGGAAGGCCTTTCTGCATTCTGTGTGTATCACTCAGCTTTTCCTAGTAACAAACACTGCCCCTGATCTTAGCATACGTTTCTTCCTCAGGACTGTAGGCTGGTGTGAGTGTGGTGGCACCTGTGTTTAGCTTCTCATGGCTGGTGTCATCCAGGTTCCACAACCGGAAGTGAGTCCTGTGTCCAAGCCACTGTCTTGCTGTGGTGGGGAAGCACAGGTGGCAGTGTGGGATGGGAGTTGACTGAACACAGTGCAGTCCAGCATAGTGTAAGAAAGGAAATTGAGAGGAACTTGGGATCTGCTAGACAAGTAACTGACAGATGTTTATAAGCCCAACAATCTTTTTAAGTTTAAAAAAGATTTTATTTTTATTCATGTGTGCGTGTGTGTGTGTGTGTGTGTGTGTGTGTGTGTGTGTGTGTGTGTGTGTGTGTGTGTGTGTACAACACCCACAGAGGCCAGAAGAGGGCATCTGATCTCCTGGAGTTGAAGTTATCGTGGTTGTGATCTGCCCAGTGTGGGTACCGGAACCCAACCCATGCTCTTCGCAAGGGCAGCAAGTGCTCTTAACTTCTGAGCCATCTCTCCAGCCCCTAGCATTTCTTTAAAGTTTGCTCCTAATTGCTTTTCAAACTTGACCTGTTGTGTTAGAATATAATTCATACTATGAATGTTCTAGCAATGATACTTAAATTTATTTACATTTATTAATTTTGCATGTGTATGTGTGTAAGCACAGGCATGTCACAGTATATATGTAGAGGTCAGAGGACAACTTGCAGGAGTCCATTCTTTTTTTCCACCGTGTAGGTCCTGGGGCTTGAACTCAGGAGTGAGGCTTAGCAGCAAGCCTCTTTACCCACTCAGCCATCTTGTGGCCCATGACAACGACATTTTTTTTTCTGAGGCAGGATCTCACTATAGGTAGCTCAGGCTGGCCTGAAACTTTCAATGATCTTCCCGCCTCTGTCTCCCAAGGCAGGATGTTTGTTAAACCTGGGAGTGCCAGAGTTGTGGACTCCATAGCTGGTGCTTCAGGAGCATGGGAGTGTTGTTTAACAGTCTCATCTTTAACACAGTTTTCTTGTTGTTGTTGCTGCTGCTGTTTTTTTGTTTGATACAGCATTTCTCTGTATAGCCCTGGCTGTCCTGTAACTCACTCTGTAGACCAGGCTGGCCTTGAACTCAGAGATCCATCTGCCTCTGCCTCTCAAGGGCTGAGATTAAAGGTGTGAGCCACCACCACTCCAGTCTTATCTTTAAAAAATTCATTTATTTATTTTGTGTCAAGGGAGGGGTGTACGTGGGTCATAAGCATGGGAAAGCCAGAGCTGGTTCACATCTTCCACCATCTGGGTCCCAGGGACCACATTCAGGTTTTGTCAGGCTTGGAGGCAAGCATCTTCACCCGAACAGCCCTCTTGCCAGCCAAGTCCCCATCCCGTTGATGCAGAAGGGCAGCGGACTACAGGAATTTGGGGAGGGCAGACTTCCTGTCTGGATCATCCATCTGAAAGTGGGGTCATCGTGAGGGTCTGGCCATCCTGGAGGTACTTTCTGTTCTTCTGAATGGAACCCAGTCCCACTGTGACAATCCCTGGAACCCTCCATCTGTTTCTGGTCCTCTTCCCATTCTGAACACTGAAGGAATTCAACCCTGTGTCCTCCCCGCTGAGGTTAGGCATGTCACATGGCTTTCCCCAGCCAGTGAGGCATGGATGGAAATACAATGTCAGGTCCAGGTCAGGGGCTTTGAGAATGGGCGACTGAGTGCCTGAGCCCCAGGAGGGACAGCTGCCCACACCCACATGGTGAGCAACCAATAGAAGACATGAGAAGTGAACCACTGTTGGAGTTGGGCAATATTTGTCACTGTAGTGTAACTCAGCATGGACTAGCTGATAACCATGGACTTCCAGCTAACCTCTTTCCCCTTCTTGTGCAAATGTATCTCCCGCTAGGCTGTAGACTCTTCCCTCTATATGTAACTCACCTTGTCCCTCTGGGTAGCCCAGGTGGCCTCCTGTACCATCCTGTATCAGGATGGTTTGTCTTAGGATAAGCACATTAGAACCCCATAAACACACTTCTGTCTCTAGATGGGACCAGTAGCTGTCTCCTTGCTATCTAACTCAGCAAGTGGGTCCTCTGTGCAGGTAAGTTCTGCTTGCATTTCTAGCCAAGTGTAGGATGTGTGCGGCTTGCTGTCCAGCCACTGTGGGGTAGCTGGTTCCCTAGCTGCCCTGGGAAATGTCACCAGGGGACCAACCACAGTGGGCTTGGCTGGGGCTTCCCAGTGACTGGGAAGTTATTAATCTCGACTCCAAGAAAGACAGTGTTAAAAATAATGCCATGCTTTGTTGATACCCATGGGAGGCCCGCCCCTTTCTGAACAGAAACAGAGGAGTGGATTAGTGGGGGTGAGGGTGGTGTGGAGTGGAGGTGTGGGGAGGGAATGGGAGAAGAGACTGTGAGTGGGATGTAAAATAAATAAATAAATACATTTCATTAATAAAAAATAATAAAAATAAAGCACTCAAACTTCTACAATGAACTCTTGTGCAAGCGACACTATTTCTCAGTGTGGAAATATTTCAGCCCCCGGCACAGCATGCTCCAGTGCGCTCAAAGTAGGGCCAAGTTTGTGGTCCTGTGGCTTGACATGAAGTTTCCAAGCCCAGGAGCTGACTTTGCTGACTGTTTGCAGTTCTCAGCTGCTCCGTTGCCTAGTTTACTATTTTTGAGAACACGTGTGGTGGCTGAGGCACGTGTCCACATGGTCTCTGAAACTCTCCAAGTGCTCATTACAGAATCAAAAATACGACAACACACATCCAGGTAGTCAGGTCACCTGCATCAAAGTTATTGTGTGGTCCATGAAAACTCTTTTTTTGTTGTTGTTTTTTTAAAGATTTATTTTATTTTAAGTTATGTGTATGTATATGATTCTCCATGTGAGTATATGTGTGAGTTCATGCAAGTGTGTACAGGTGTCCTTGGAGGCCTGAAGAAGACATCATATCTCCTGGAGCTGGAGTTATAGGCAGTTGTGAGCCACGTGACATGGGTGATGGGAAGTGAACCCATCTGCAAGAACAGCGAGTGCTCTTAACTGCTGAGCCATCACTCATGTCCCCCTTCTCTGCCCCACAAGGGTCTTAGAATGTCAACCCCTTTTTTTCTTCAGGTTCGATTATATTTTCCTCTGTGCCTCCAAAGCACCAAAATGTATTCATCTCTTGGCTTAGTGACAGTCTTGGGGTAAACACTACCCAGTGCTGGCATTAAAGGCACTTAGGACACACACAGAAGAAGCCAAGGGCAGACCCACTAATCAAAAGACACCAGTGATAACTCTGTGTAATGTGCCATCCATAAATGAGGTATTGACAGCCTCGTTAACCCAGAGCCATGGGGTCATCACTGCAGAGACCCGCTTCACACATGAGCTTAGCACAGCTAATAAAGCAGACCACCAGGCCCTCAGGATCACCCCATATGACACTGAACTCTGATTCAGGGTGCTTCAGTCCCCCGGTATTAGTTACTTTTCTTGTTGATGAGAGTAAATCCAACTGAGGGGAGGAAGGACTAATTTGGTTTCTTGATTTTGAGGAATGCGGTCCATCGGGGCAGGAAAGGCATGGTAGTGGCAGAGGAGGCTTTGTCTGTGATGCTGAGCAGGAGGCAGACACAGAACAGCAGGACACAGCCAGATTTCCCTATATAGTCCAGGAGCCCAGCTCATGGGATGGTGTCACTCACATTCAGGGTCTTCTGTCCTCACTTTAACCTCTTAACACTGTCATAGACACCCAGAGGAGTCTTCACTATGCCCTGGATATTTCTTATTCACTCACTCACTCATTCATTCATTCATTCATTCATTCATTTTTATTTATGTTGTAATTTTAAATTTTTTATTACATTTTTTTGTGTAGGAGCATACGCCACAGTGCTCATGTGGATATCAGGGAACAGCTCTCTCTCACTCTCCTGCCTCTGCTTCCTTGGTTCTGGGATCACAATCACTGCAACCACAGGCAACTCTTCCTAGGTGGTGTGTGTTTTTATAATTTAAAGCACTATTACTGTTATTGTTGTTGTTTTATGTGTACAGAGGTTTTGCTTGCATGTATGTGTGTGTACCACATGCATGCCTGGTGCCCATTGGAGCCCAGAAGAGGCCATCTGATCACCTGGAACTGGAGTTACAGATGATCGTGGGGCACCATGTGGGTGCTGGGATTAGAACCCAGGTCCTCCACAAGAGCAGCAAGTACTCTTATCCACTAAGCCCTCTCTGGTCCCACTGGGTGATTTCTTTTATGCAATTAACTTGACAAGGGAAATTTACCATGAGAGTCCCCAAGGGGTGGTCCCCAGGTGACCATGGGCAGGCTGATACCTCCACAGGGGCAGCACCCCCCCATTTTCAGTCTTCGTCTGGTAAACTGTCAAAGCACATTTGCTGCAGACAATCACCAGTGCTGTCTTCAGGCAGAATTTGGGTTGGAAGGAGTTGACACATTTGGAGCGGTCAGAGCCAGAAGTTGGTAAGAATAACATGCACAGTGGATTGGTCCCCACGTTCTGAGAAAGACCCTTGTCTCCAGAGTGCAAAGAATCACATTCCTGGAGTCTCAGCTGTGGTATGAGAATAGGTACCTGCATTGTTCATGGGAACCAGTACCTATACTGGCTCATGGGGTCTGGAAACTTCCTTGACAACCAGTCTGGAGTTTTTCACCAGGTCAGGAGGAATTTCTGGGTTTCAGAAACGCACCAGATCCATGTGCAGGGGCTCATGTCCATAGAAGTTTCTTATCCTGATTCATCACCCCCTTAGAACTCCATCTTTGTGGATAGATGCAGATTAGGTTCATCTGATAGGTGCAGGGTTAATCCTTCCACAGGGATGCTCCCATGATGGATTGGCAGCCTTGCTGGCCCCTCCAATTCTCTCAGCCAGTATAGATGAGAGCTGCTGGGGCATGTTCTGAGCCTCTGCTCTGTGGTGGGCTCTGGCTCAGCCTCCCCATGAAACCCAATGAAACTGAGGGGATGGGTCCTTATTTGACACAAAAGCCCCGGCTTCGGAGTATCTGGATATGCCTGAGGTCCGAGAGCTGGCTCAAGAGACCGTCTGGATGGTAGAAATGGAAACTTGGCCGGGCGGTGGTGGCGCACGCCTTTAATCCCAGCACTCGGGAGGCAGAGCCAGGCGGATCTCTGTGAGTTCGAGGCCAGCCTGGGCTACCAAGTGAGTCCCAGGAAAGGCGCAAAGCTACACAGAGAAACCCTGTCTCGAAAAACCAAAAAAAAAAAAAAAAAAAAAAAAAAAAGAAATGGAAACTTAGCTCCTCATGGCACATTACAAGCCTGGTACCAGTACCAAGCTTTGCTCCACCCACCATACCAGTGGGCCACTCATACAGTGTTTTCTGTTTTGGGTGCTATAGATGTTTTTTGAGGCAGCGTCTCTCTCTGTCTCAAGCTCACAGAATTCCAGAATTCTCCTGTCTCAGTCTCTCAAGCACTGGGGTTACAGGTGCCAGCTGCCCCACCTGGCTTCTGGATATTTGGTATGGTTTCTTGGTGTGACACACCAGGGCATGTTCCCTTGGGTGTGTGTGTGTGTGTGTGTGTGTGTGTGTGTGTGTGTGTGTGTGTGTGTGTGTGTGTGTGAGAGAGAGAGAGAGAGAGAGAGAGAGAGAGAGAGAGAGAGAGAGAGAGAAAGAGAGAGACTCATTAAGGTTCCAGAAGTTATAGGGGCACAATTAGTCAATCTTGCTTGTAAAACAAACCAGAAAAGTGTAGGATCAAAGCATGAGTGCTCCCACGACTCCCTTCACCGTCCTCCTCCAGGTCTGAGACCTGAACCCTCAGCAGTCAGAGCTGGGTCCAGAACAGAACTTGAGTGGCCTGTCACACAGACGTGTCTCTGCCCATTGGGCAATGCCAACATTTTGTCTTAAAAGGCTGTGTGGGGCTGGCAAGCAGGCTACATAGTAAGGGTACCTGCTGCTAAGTTTGACAACCTGAGTTCAACACTCATGATTCGCACGGAGGAAGGAGAGAACTGACCCCGGCAAGCTGTCCTCTGACCTCTTCATGTGTGCTGTGGCACACACACACACACACACACACACACACACACACACACACACACACTGAATGAGGGGCTGGGGAGATGGCTCAGCAGTTAAAAGCACATACTGCTCTTGCAGAGGACTGGGTTCAATTCCCTCGACCCATGTCTAGTGGTTCACAACCACCTGTAAATCCAGATCCGGGGATCTGATGCCTCTGGTCTCACACACATGCGGTATACACACATATACATAATTAAAAATAAAACAAATCTTTACAAAACAAATGAGAAACTGTTTAAAATCTCTGTGTCTAGAAACAGAAAAATAATAAAGTGATTGTAAGAACAAGGGCTGAGGCCGGGCGGTGGTGGCGCACGCCTTTAATCCCAGCACTCGGGAGGCAGAGCCAGGCGGATCTCTGTGAGTTCGAGGCCAGCGTGGACTACCAAGTGAGTTCCAGGAAAGGCGCAAAGCTACACAGAGAAACCCTGTCTCGAAAAACCAAAAAAAAAAAAAAAAAAAAAAAAAAAAAGAACAAGGGCTGGAGAGTTGAAATGGAGGCCAGCCGCTTAGCAGCCTTGTAATATTCCTGACAGTTGTACATCCTCTCAGGATACTTGGCCTGTGTTAGAACAATAAAGCAGGTTAAGAAGGGGCACCTGGTGATGAGGAGACCCTCTCACACACCTGCCACCTGATTTCCCAGTATCTGCTACCATGGAAACAGCCAACAGTTCAGTCCACCTTGGCTTGTTTCAGGAACATAGCAGATGAAACATGGGGGCCCCATAAGGGACATGAGCAGGTTTTGATACAGGATAGGCAAGTAGGAAGACACAGGGGAGCGGAGGAAAACTGCAGCCGGGTCTTGGTGGCCTTGTCTCCTGATGGTCAGAAGGCCTCTTGTCGCTGATGCCGTGTATTGGGCATTCCTGGTAGATCAGAAGCACAGCACACTGGCTTTCTTTCTCATTTGCCACTCACTCACACTCACGAAGGGTCTGCATGTTCAAAAGACCCCAAGTTCATTATATTATCATTTGAATTGTGACTTCGACAACTCAACACCCCTATACACTGTGGACTTTTCTAGAGGACCATTGGGAGAAATACTTTAAAAGATGCAGTCCACCATGAGTTGGGAAGAATAAAAGGCCACTTCACTCCATGAATATGCCACACACCTCATACATATTCATAAACCCTCTTTAAAATCTACCACCTAGAACCCTCTAAGCGGCTCCCCACCACGGGGCAGCCCACTCCTGTGTCTTTGGAGGGCTTTGTTTATCTTTGATAAATAAATTTCCACTCAAACCATGTGTGTCTTTTCCCACTGAATTCTTTCCTTCAAACAAAGAAGAATGGAGAGAGGCCCCTCTACCTGTCCCATGGGGGCCCAGGCCACCTAGCTGATGATGAATCCGCGGACACAAATGGCAGGAAGGGCAGGTAGGGAGGGGACATGTGTGGAGCAGTTTGTCAGGTGGCTCAAGCCTGGAGAACATTGTGTTGTCAGGGTGTGCTTGCCTGGGTCATGAGCCCACTCTGTCCCTGACACCCCCACCCCATCCTATGCCTCGGCTGGCTCTGCTTTGTCACCAGAGGCTCTGTGAAGGCTGGAGACAGAGCCCAGGGAAGGAGGCCCAGCAGGAGCCAGCCTAGAAGAGAACACACTGAGCCAAGTATGGTGCTACATGCCTGACATCCCAGCCATTGGGAGGTGGAGGCAAGAGGATCAGGCACTGTATGTCATCCTTGGCTCTGTCATAAGTTCGAGGCCAGCCTGGTCTACATGAGACCCTGTCTCAAAACCAAAACATCAGAAATGGAGAAAGACTCTGCCAAAGGAAGGAGGCAGGAGGTGGGTCTCTGGACTTCTGAGATTCTATATCCCTCGAACCCAGCCCAGCAAGTAGGGGTGGGGTGGGCAGAGAGAGGTGGCATCCTATTTTATTAAAACACCACAGAGCACCCACCGAAACCCTGGGATAGCACCTTCTGCTCACTAAGGGAATGGAAGCTAAGTGGCTGCTAACAGGATCGTCTTATTATCTGGCTGTGCTCTGGGCTACAAATTCTTCCCAGGAATGCCCAGCATGCTGCAGGGATATTCCACCCACATCCAGGCTGTCCCTGGGGGCCTTCCACCTTGTCACAAAAGCTGAACCATTTCCCTCTGACTTTTATAGCACCTGTTCCACCTAGAATGGATTTCTTTAGCTCTGATCCAGCCAAGGGCAAAGGAAGCAGGCGCTTGCAGGAGTGGGCAACCTGCCAACTTCTCCATCTCTTTACAGGCAGACCCCATTCACGGCTTTACCAATCGATACATTAAAAGCCTCACATTGCCTTCAGAGAAGGAAATGCGTAGGAAATGCAGCTTCTAATGAAACCACACACAGAGAACAACACGACCAGGTATGGAGGAGAGTTTGGTGGCCCAACTCCATGTGATTCCATGCAAATGTACAGGGTCCCTTAACACCTTGGGAGGGATGGTGTTGGCAGGAGCTTCAGGACACCCCAACACAAGGTGCTCAGGTCTCTGCTACAACCACAAGTTTTTGCACAAATACTCCTCAGAAGTCTTGGAAAACTTAACCCAACTAAACATTGTGCAAAGAGCTGTTTAGCACCTTGCTTAGGGACAGTGACAAAGACAAAGATTGGTGCACATTCAGCAAATGGGCATTTCCCACAAATATTTTATAACATTAATTGGAAAATTATTTGTAGCCAGGCTGTGGTAGTACAGGCCTTTAATCCCAGCATTTGGGAGGCAGAAACAGGTGGATCTCAGTGAGTTTAAGCTGGTCTACAAAGCAAGTTCCAGGACAGCAAGGACTGTTACACAGAGAAACCCTGTCTCAAAAAACCAAGACCAAAAATTATTTCTATTATGTGTATGAATGTTTTGCCTACATGTCTGTGTATGACCTGCGTGTAGTACCTGCAGAGGCCAGAAGAAGGCATCATATCTCCTGGAACTGGAGATCCAGACAGTTGTGAGTAACCATGTGGGCGTGGGGAATTGAACCCTGGTCCTCTGGAAGAACAGCCAGTGCTCGTAACCACTGAGCCATTGCTCCAGCTACAATACGGTTCTGTTGTTATTGATGTTTGTTTCTGAGGATTTAACCCAGCTCCTCATGCTTGCTAATTAAGCACTTTGCCCACCGAGCAACCACCCGAGGCCCTTCCTTTTCTGGAATACTTCTGATCCACACTGTTGTGGTATTGAGTGCTGTAGTCTTTGTCAGGAGATGCGCCACCTGCAGCTCTGCTCTGAGTTTGACCCTGTGCTCCACCAGCCAGGATGTGTGTGGCTTGTCCTGCATCCTTTCTGTGCCTCCGTCGAGGTCCTCAGCTGTGGCTCACACAGGTTTCTTGAGTCACACTCACTTGGAAACCTGGACCCACCATGCTCTGGCATTTATCCACTCTGCCCTGCAAACACGAAGGGCAGATGGGTACAGAGAAGATCGCCAAGCCAGAGGATCAGAGGGCCTTACAGCCCAGGAGTGGGGGCAAACACACAGGAGGCCAGGGCCTGCTTGTTCTACCTGGTGGGGCAAGACAGCCAGGAGCAGAGCTGGAGGACTGTCTGCTGGGGACTGGTGAGCCACTGTGCAGAGAGGAGGATGCAGGGACCAGTGTGCAGAGAGGAGGATGCAGACACCAGTGTGCACAGAGGAGGATGCAGGGACCAGTGTGCACAGAGGAGGATGCAGGGACCAGTGCGCAGAGAGACGGATGCAGGGACCAGTGTGCAGAGAGGAGGATGCAGGGACCAGTGTGCAGAGAGGAGGATGCAGGGACCAGTGTGCAGAGAGGAGGATGCAGGGACCAGTGTGCAGAGAGACGGATGCAGGGACCAGTGTGCAGAGAGGAGGATGCAGGGACCAGTGTGCAGAGAGGAGGATGCAGGGACCAGTGTGCAGAGAGGAGGATGCGGGGACCAGTGTGCAGAGAGGAGGATGCGGGGACCAGTGTGCACAGAGGAGGATGCAGGGACCAGTGTGCAGAGAGGAGGATGCGGGGACCAGTGTGCAGAGAGGAGGATGCAGGGACCAGTGTGCAGAGAGGAGGATGCAGGGACCAGTGTTCAGAGAGGAGGATGCAGGGACCAGTGTGCAGAGAGACGGATGCAGGGACCAGTGTGCAGAGAGGAGGATGCAGGGACCAGTGTGCAGAGAGGAGGATGCAGGGACCAGTGTTCAGAGAGACGGATGCAGGGACCAGTGTGCAGAGAGACGGATGCAGGGACCAGTGTGCAGAGAGGAGGATGCAGGGACCAGTGTGCAGAGAGGAGGATGCAGGGACCAGTGTGCAGAGCGAGGATGCGGGGACCAGTGTGCAGAGAGGAGGATGCAGGGACCAGTGTGCACAGAGGAGGATGCAGGGACCAGTGTTCAGAGAGACGGATGCAGGGACCAGTGTGCAGAGAGGAGGATGCAGGGACCAGTGTGCAGAGAGGAGGATGCAGAGACCAGTGTGCAGAGAGGAGGATGCAGAGACCAGTGTGCAGAGAGGAGGATGCAGGGACCAGTGTGCAGAGAGGAGGATGCAAAGACCAGTGTGCACAGAGGAGGATGCAGAGACCAGTGTGCAGAGAGGAGGATGCAGGGACCAGTGTGCAGAGAGACGGATGCAGGGACCAGTGTGCAGAGAGGAGGATGCGGGGACCAGTGTGCAGAGAGGAGGATGTGGGGACCAGTGTGCAGAGAGGAGGATGCAGGGACCAGTGTGCAGAGAGGAGGATGCGGGGACCAGTGTGCACAGAGGAGGATGCGGGACTCCCGGGCTCCTTTGCTTAGACTTTGGAGGATGAGCCAGGTCAGCCCTCTGAAGAGTGAGGCATGGGAGAGGATGCCTGAGGAGGCACAGCAACAGCAGCAGGAAAAGGAGGAAGAGGAGGAGGAGGAGTTGGAGAGGGAGGCAGGTGAGTCCAGTAGCAGAACTGGGAGACAAGCTGGGTCAAGGAAATCTAGTCCGCAGGACTTGGGGATGTCAGAGTCAGAGCCAGGAGCAGGCCTATCTGTGTTTCCAGATCACTAGTCTGGAGCAGAGTGGGCACAGGGTCAGCTGTGTCCCCTAGCGGGAACCCCCAGAAGAACAACAGAGTGGACGGGAGTGTTGAACTCTATACATTCAGTGTTTGGAGCCCCAGTGAGCTGATGTCAAGTGACATGAACAAGAGCCACTTAGAGAGAGGAAGTCTCAATTGAGGAATGGCCTCCATCAGATTGGCTTGTAAGCAAGTCTGTGGGGCATTTTGTTGATGAATAATTGATGTGGGATGGCCCATGGTGGGCAGTACCACCCCTGGGTAGGTGGTCTTGGGTTGTATAAGAAAGCAGGCTGAGCAAATCATGAGGAGCAAACCAGTGAGCAGCATTCTTCCATGGCCTCTGCTTCAGTTCCTGCCTCCAGGTTCCTGCTTTGAGTTTCTGCTTTGACTTCTCACAGTGATGGATTGTAAACTGTAAAGATGAAATAAACCCTTTCCTTCTCAATTTGCTTTCGGCCATGGTGTTTATCACAGCAACAGAAAGCTAACTAGGACACATGGTGTCATTTCAGGTTCAAGGGATAAGGCATCTGTAATTTATTTTGCTGTGATAATGGCTTAGAGATTTAGCTATATATTTTTTAAAAAGTTAACAGGTCCGAGTTACTATATGGTTTACTGGATATGCCTTCTCTTTATCGTTTACAGGAAGTTACGTTGGACTAAGCTCCCTCTTACACTCCCCTCCCTCCAACCCTCCCCACTTCCTTTCCTGGTTCATTTTCTCCCTTCCTCCCCCTTCCTGAGTTGTTTCCTTCCCCCTCCCCTTTTTTCTCTCCTCTCTTTCCCCTGCTTCCTCCCTTCATCTGCTAAGACCAGGGTGAAGAGAGAGAGAACCACCTGCCAGGTTCCATGGAGGAGCTGCAGATTCTGGGTACAAGAGAGTCGCAATGTGGTCACTGGAGGGAGAGAGGTCCAAGCTATCAGGACATCAGTTCTGACACAAAGCCCTCCACATATGTGCCTTGGCACTTTCTGTCCTTCCATACATAATCTCAGGGATGGTTTTGTTTTTCTTCGTATTTCCAGATAATTATTGTTCATGAGTACACAAGCTGTTCTAACATTATTTCCTTAGACTTTCCAATATGATACCTCCCTGGATGGGAAGTTGATCTCCATTTCCAATGCTTGTGTTTCTTGATTAATTTTTTTATTGCATTGGCTGATATTTTACATTAATTAATGAATTAATTAATTAATTCATTAATTGTGTGTGTGTGTGTGTGTGTGTGTGTGTGTGTGTGTGTGTGTTCACACACGTGCACTACAGAACAGAGCTTGTGGAGGTCCAAGGACAGTTTGTGGAAGTCCGTTCTCTCTTTCTAACATGTGGGCTCAAGGGATGGAACTCAGGTGAGCAGGCTTGGTGGCCAGCACCTTTTCCCACCGAGACCTCTCTATGGCCCTTGGCTGGTATTTTGAGGTCTTGTAGTGTGAGCAGCCTTATACTTCTTGTTCCTGCATCACATTGTACCGATACAGCATTTTCTATCTAAACATAAAGTATGTTTTAGTGCAATTTAAACTGAATATTAAAATATCCTCAAATGATACAGCTTGTGATATAACAACTGTTTGACCAGACATACTTCTTAATTTGTCCAAAGGCATCTCAAGAGGTCCTGGCAGCTTCTGCAGGCTGTTCTCCTGCTTTAAGAGACCTGGGCGCCCCCTGCCTACTGCCCACCCTGCTTCCACATTGATTGCAAGCTGCCCCGGAGCATCCACACCTCTGTTCTTTTTGTTTGTTCATTTCGGCTAGGGCTTCAGCACTAGCTGATACTGGCCTTGAACTTGTGATTCTTTTGGTTTTACCTTCTGAGTACCAGCATTTATCAGCCTATCTGGTTGACTCCTACAGTCTTCAGGCTACATCACCAACAGGAGGCAGGAAGATGAGAGAGAATACATGGGGGTGGAGAGATGACCCTGCAGCTGGGCTAGAACCCAGCACGCTCTCTATTTAGCCGGCCTCCCCTCCTGCCCACTGTCTACATATCCTCCAGGAAGACTCTTCAGACAGGACTTGGTCCAGAACGAGCTCAGCATCCTTCTACTGCATAGTTTAGATAACAGGCTCTGGGCTCCTGTGTGCCAGGAGGTGTTCCAGAACAAATATGGGGAAATGAACCCATGAAAAGTGAGTAACTAAATGTCTGTGTTAGGACACAGGTGGGATATGGGGGGAGGTGCAGCTGCAGGGGAGGTGGGGGGGTTCCAAACTAGAAGCTGAGAGAGGACTGCACTTCCAAATGTATGATTCAGGGGAACATGAAGAAGTGGAGCTTTTTCTACCATGGAACCAGGTTTAGAACATTGCAGAACTACAAGAGATCTGGCAGGGACCAGGAGGGGAGAGATGTGCTGCCTGAAGCTGCTGCTTTTACCAGGACATGCCTGCCTTCAGTTCTGCACACCACCTGCCTTGCCTGCACTCACCCATGTATCCCTCCCATCCTCAGCCTTCAGTGTTTCTCCTGCCAGCCAAAGCTGGAGCCATCCTGCCCCCACAGCCTGAAACCCCAACCAGGGCTTCTCCAGGAGCTGTTGAGTGCAGTGAGCATTGGGCTAATGTTAGTTACAATATGTTGATAATTGTTTTCCCAGGACCAAAAAGGTGGTTCTGTCTGGAATCTCCACAGCATAATGCTCTGGCTTCTAGTTCTCTGTATGAATCCCTTTCAGAGAAATCCTAATATGAGGGATGTGAGTATTGGGGTGGGTAGACGCCTGTTCCAGGGATTGCAAGACAGAAGGGCCCGCTATCAGATGGGAGGCAGGGTCTCTTTCTGCAAGGTCATCCAGTCCTTCCTTCTGCACATGTGCAGCCAGCATGCAGAACCAAACCAGGGGCTCAGAAACTCAGCAGCACAGAGGCTGATGCCCCCTCTCCTACACTGAAGGAAAACAAACAAACCAAAACAAAAAGCAAGACTCTGGGTGATGTGCACAGTTGCAGACCCACCAGAAACAAGAATACCTGAAGAGGCCCTGACTCGGATGAGTGGTGGTCTAGGGACCTTTGAAAGCACACAGTAGGCTTAGAGACAGACAGGGTGAGGGGTGTATGTGTGTCTGAGATACCACCCCAGGCTCTCGCTGGTGTTTCCCCATCCTCTGTCTTTCCATGTGAGGAATTAGACCCAAGGATGTGGCTTGAGCTGAGGACAAGGCTGCACTGGATACAGGGACACAAAGAAACTGGGGCACAGGCAGGATCCTGTCCTTAAAATGCCAAACTGAAGGCTCCAAGCAGCAAGCAGAGCAAGGTGTATGCATGTGGGGTAGACAGTGGGGTGTGGGCATGGGTGAGTCAGGGCACGTAGTCGGGTGATGGGCTGGTGGAAGCTGGAGTCCCAAGAGAAGCCTTTATTGAACATCACAATGGTGCTGGCACTTGAGCCTTCCCTGGGGACAGTAGAAAGTTCAAGGCTGACTTCTGCCCCCAGTGCTTCCCTTACTGTCTGCAGCACAGGCTGCAGGAGCGAGGCTTGGGGACAGGCAGGCACTTGGGGGTTGGGGTCTGGCAGAAACTGGGTGTCTTGGCATGCATCTTCCAGTTGGGTTCTTGGGGCCAACAGTCCATTTTTCATTCTGTGACATGTGCTCTCTGAGGTCAGGATTGATGGAATTAGCGGGAGGTGGAGCCATGGCCAGTTGCTTGCAAGGAACTCAGACACTATCAGAGTTGTCTAAGGATCCCTCCCAAGAAATCGGCTTGTGGGATCCAGCCAGGGCTTCTTTTCTTTCTGTCTGAGGGATTACTAATGGATTCCTGCTTTCTTCATTCAACTAATATGTTATCAGCGCTTATGTCTCAGGAAGCAGAGGAGGGCTGGAATTTGCAGCTGGCAGCTCTCCCCAGGAGGTACCATATTACTCCACGTGTGTCCTGAAATGGGCCCCAACACAATTTTTTTTTAAAACTCAAGTGCTTAAAGACTTCTTTGAAATGTGGGCCAATTATTCAAGGAGAAAAAAAAGTATCCAGATCAAATATTTAACTTTGCTCTTGGTATGTTGAACTCACCTGTCCACGGGAATCTCTCAGGCATATCCGACAAGACTGACTTCATTTGTGTCTCCATTCTTTCTGAGGAGGGTGCAGATTGGGACCTGCCTAATGTCAAGGTTCTGTCCCAGGTCACAGCCTGGACCCGCAGACTGGAACTCTGTTCTCATCCCGAGCCTCTTTGAACTGTAGATTTCCAAGACAATAAACTCCTTTCCCAAAATACTGAAAAACACAGACACCTCTCCTCCCAATAGCTTGCCCAGAGACATACAGCTTGTGCAGGGTGGAGGGCTGTCAGTAAATTATTAAGGTTTTTGGAGATTATTAGCCATGGTCCCTCCAACAGATTGGGCATGTTGCCATGGCGCGGAGCTGGGGCCCTAGAGCTCCCTCCCTTTTGCTGAAGCAAAAGCCTGCCACTGCGGATAAGAAAATCCCTGGGCGTCTCCAGAGAGTCTCACCTGTAGGATTCTGGCAGTTGTCTCTCCTTCCCTACCAGCTCCGCCCGGTCTCCTCCCCTGGGCGGAAGGTGCTCTAGCCCTGGAGGCCTGGAAGGCAGACGCAGGCGTGTTACTCAGGTACAAAGTTTTTAAGCGCGCTGCAATCGTTTTTCGAGTCGTGGGCCTCGGTTTCCCAATCCTATTAACATGCTCCGGCTGGAGCGGGTTGAGGTCGGGATAATCTTGCGGAAAGGGGCTGGGCTCTACCATCCGGAGAGACTTTCTGGTCTGGGAGGGGGTGGCGCGCGAGCCACGCAGCCCGGGGCGGGGCGCCCGGCGTCTCCCTGGGTTGCTACAACAGACCCCACACTAGGCGCTACCACGGCCACCGCGAGAGACCGGCACAGGTGCGACAGGGGCGGGTCGCCTGTGAGAGGACCCCTCCCCCACGCTGCCAGCGCCCGCGGTTGCATTACGCCCCGGAGCCCCAGGTCGCCTGCGGCGCAGGACGGGGCGGGGCTGCGCTCTGCACCCCCAAACCTTCTGCCCCGCTGGGCGCGGCGCCGCTTAGTCCTCCCGGACCGAGCCGGGTTCGCGATCTCAATTCCTCTTCTGAGCTTGGGCCCGCCCCCGACGCGGGAGCCAGGTGAGACACACGGGCGGGGAAGGATAGTGGGTGGCCTTCGCGCACCTAACCCGGCTCTTGAGGCATGTGTGTGCCTCTGCATTCCAGAAGCAACGGCGACCGGGTCAGCACGGCCCCGTACCCATAGAGGCTGAGGATGAGAGCTGGAAAAGAGGGATGCGCGCGTGCAGGTGGGGCTCGCGTCTCTTAAGGGACACCCCTCCCCCCAAGACCTCTTGCCCCGGCAGGGGCGAGTTACAAGAGCCTTGAAAGCGACCTGAGTGCAGAGCTCAGTAGTTCTTTGTCCCCTAAGCCTGTGAACCTCTGCTTCTGTCAGGGCTTCTGACTCCTACATCGGGTCAGCGCAGGTGGATCAGCCTCTGTCCCATGCCTCGGATCTCCTGTCCTGTATGTAGATCGCATGTTTCTTGGCGACCTGGGCCAGCAAAGCCCAGAAGAGGAGCTGCCGTAGGGCCGCCAGGGGGCGCGCTGGGCGGGGACCTGCGCCCTGATCTCTCTGTCCCTTGAGACTCTGCGCTCTCTGAGACTCTGCCCAGTCGCTGGCTTTGCGCACGATTGCGGCGGCAGCAGCTGGCTCCAGGAGGTCGGGGGTCGCACGGAGCCCCCGCCGGGTGCCCGACCCCTGCCCGCCACGCACCGTAGTAGGGGTGTGGGGACCCGGCGGGCGCAGAGGAGCGGCCCCCGCCTCCGTCCGCCGCTGCCCGTGAATTATGCAGGAGGCTGGCACCGGTGTTCGAGTTGCTCAAGTTTCCCTGGCAACTTTCGCCCGGGCATCCCTCCTCCGGCGCAGCGGGCAGCTCCTCCCGCGCGCCCGGGGCCCCAGACGCCTTCCCCGGGCGGCCTGGCAGCGCAGCCCTGGGTTCCCGGTTACCGGGAGGGCTCTGGAAGACGCAGACCCAGATCACGCCCTTGCCCCCCTGGACTGGGGCCTCTGAGGAAGCCAGCAGGTGCGACCCAGGAGACATCACTGGGTAAACTTCGTCTTGGGTGAAGAGGGTGCATTGCAGGACCTGTGCGTGCAGGACTTCGTTGCCAGGATGCTGGGGTCGCGCGGGACCTCACCTCCGGTGTCCAAGGGCGTGGGGCATCCGTTGGACCTCATCGCTGGGGTGTGTAGGGTGAGTCGCCCTTAACATCTCTGACCGGTGGTAGAGGGCTAGGGTATCCAGTGAAACTTATCTTCCTGGAGAGTACCAGGATCGCCTTGAAAGCTGCAGCTGGGGCGCAGAGGGGGTGGGCTTCCATGGACCTCCTCACCCATTTGCAGGAAGTGCAAGGGGTTGCAACACGAAGCACTCCAGTTGTTCAGCTCCAAGTGGGTGGGGCTCTGAGAGGTTCTGGGGCTTGGTAGGGGATGCCCAGTGGGCGAGAGGTTTATTCTAGAGACTAATTTTTGATGGCTGAGTTTTTAAAGGGGATGCGGGCTGTTCCATCTGAGAAGATACCTTGGGCCCACGGGTGTGGGGGTCTCAGGGGCCTCCCCGATGGTTTACAGATTGCTTGTGGGCACAGTCCTGGAAACCTTCAGAGGACATCTGAAAATAGTGGTTTCCGCGTGGAAATTCGAGGTAGTAAATTAGGTAGGTGTGTGACCTCTTTTTCGAACTGAAGTTTGAACGTTAATGAGGTCAACCAGCTAATTAAGCTGAGCTTTGGCATGCAGAGATAATTTTGGAAGTTTGGGTTGGAGAATGACTTGTGACCTCTAACTGGGATTGAACCCTAGACCTTGCTGACCTGGCTAGGGGAGGTTCAGCAGGTGGGTCTCCATCTGCAGCTTCAGCCTTGACCCAGGTCCCACTTCAGGGCTGGCACCCTACAGGTGGATAGTGTGTGGTGTGTCCACAAGGACCCCTGGAGGTGTCTTGATTGGAAACATTCCAACCACATGTAGGTGACAGCAGGCTGAGGCTGGTGGAGCCTGGAACCTTCCATTGCTGCAGTTGAAGTGAGCTGAGAAAGGTCTTAGACATGGGTGAATGGGGGAAAGTAGTGGTAGCCTGGAGAGGAGGGCGGAATCTGGGGACACCTACGCTTAAAGTGGGTAAGAAGAATAAATCTGAGCCTGGCGGTGTGGCGCAGGCCTTTAGTCCCAGCACTTAGGAGGCAGAGCCAGGCTGATCTCTATGAGTTCGAGGCCAGCCTGGTCTACAGAGCGAGATCCAGGACAGGCACCAAAACGACGCAGAGAAACCCTGTCTTGAAAAACCAACCAAACAAACAAAAAATCAAGGAGAAGGAGGAGGAGGAGGAGGAGGAGGAGGAGGAGGAGGAGGAGGAGGAGAAGAAGAAGAAGAAGAAGAAGAAGAAGAAGAAGAAGAAGAAGAAGAAGAAGAAGAAGAAGAAATCTGGCTTCATAGTGGCTAGAAGTCACAGCTCCCAGGTGTGAAGTGTTTTCAAGGAAATGGAACCCATTGTTTGTACCAGGGACTTTTCCAAGAAGGAGGAACTAAGTGGCCAACTGGCTATCTTTAGGCCCCCGTGTCAGGAGGCTAGAGTGCAGCTGAAGTTGGCGCCTAAGGATCCTGCCCACAGCCCTTGGTGAACTGGGCAATTGGGGAATCTCTGCCTAGTATCTCAAGGGCCTTTTTAGAAAGCCTTGTTTGTAGTCCAAGTCACTGACTCATTTATTGAACCCATCTCAAGGTTGCATGCACAGCTGTGATCATGGGAAGGCTACTGGTCCAGGCTTGGGGATTGAGGTGCTATCTAGAACACTGGGTCATCGGGATGGGGCACTGATATGTGAGGAGTTTCAGCTGGATCCTGTGAAGGAGTTGGGGATAGCCTTGGGTTTTATATTCCCTCATGAGGAAGAAAGTGTGACAGAAGAGCATGCTGGGAGTTATCTGATCCGCAGGGAAGCAACCCTAGAGATGGAGCCTTATAAGTTGGGTCTATGACATAATGTGCTTTGTTTCTGAATGTTTAAGAGTCCTAAATGATAGGACTCTAGAGTCTCTACAGGCTCCAGGGAGTAATGGGGGCTTGTACAAAATGTGCTATGTGTGGGACAGAGCTGCTGTGAGGGCCGAGGAACCCTGCTGATGTTACGGATCGCCAAATAAGGTTATGCCCTCCCTGCTAACCCCTTCCCTGATGCTATAGGATTTGCAGCCTCAATGGTTCCTTAGGGCAGCAGGGAGGTCTGGTCATAGCAGCCTGTTCAAATTTGCATTTTGACCTCATCAAGAACCTCACCCATTGCTGTGACCCCCACGGGAGGTAACATTGAGGAGGCTCATGCATGTTACCCCAAACCTCTTGGTAATTTCGTGACCCTCTTAGTCAGGATAGAAGTGGGGACCCACATACAGGCCTGTCTTCCATCACCTGGGCACTGGTATGTGGATGTGGGAAGAATGTAAACAGATTGAGAGATGGGCTGGGAGCCTGGAATTCCCTCCCTGCTAAACCTGTGACCTTTGTTTGGGCTCAGCACAGAAGCTAACCAGCCCACCCCAAGGAGAGGTCTGTCATCTTCTGTGGGGCAGAGATGAGCTGGACATAGTTGGCCCTGTTTTCTCTGTATTTCATTAAAATAAGCTAAACAGATCTTATCTGGGGGTCTGCTGCTGTGTGTAGGTCCTGGAGCTGGATGGAGGTTGCTTCTAGGCTGGTGGGGATAGAGGATGGTTACATGTGACTGCTGGGTGCTGTAGAGCACAGAGAGGCCTCTGCCTGTCCTATCATCCTTAGGAACACTGTCCACCTCTCGTCTGTCATTGCCTCTGCCTTCTAGGGGTCATGAACCACCTAGAAGAATAGGATGGCTTCCTTCTCTGGATTGGGCAGGGCCTTTGCACAGCTGTTGATGACCACACACATCACCCAGGACTTGGGTGGATAGTGGCACTCAGCAGCTGCAGAGTGGACAGAATAGGCTATTCTGTACACTGCCCTTTCCAAGGCATCTTTATTATGCTTTTGCTGTTCTGATGTCCCAGCACCCCTGGGGAGGAGAGAGGGTGGGCTGACTTCTGTTCCCCTTTCCAGGCCAGTAGCCCGAGGCTCTGGAGTGGTGCCACTTGCCCATGGTTCCCACATGTAGTGAATGAGGAGCTTCACTTGTACCTTAGGCAGCCCCAGGGAGCTCAACCCACATTCCCACACCCTACCAGAGCCAAACACATATCACCCAGCGGGAAGTGCCACCAGAATGTGGCAGAAAATTAGTTGTCTTGTTCCTGTGGTGTGAAATTGAGTTAGTGGGCGAAAGCCGAAGTTTCTGAGCAGGCTCCTTGATAGGATGTGCATTTCTATCATGTTGAAAGCAGCTTCTTGGAGCCATTTGACATGGCTCACAGGGTCCACTCTGGGCTCTGATGGGAACCTTCCTCCTGATCAAGGGGATGTCCCAGTCTTAACCAGGAAGGGACACGATGTGCCCCTCCTGGTACCCAGAGCCTGCTAAGGGTCAGCAACGGGGTCTCTCTGACGCCTGGTCGGGGGGGACAGACTAGCTGCAGCACACAACATTTCCTGAGAGATTAAGCTCTTAAAAGCCTTCGGGAGAAGTGGGGTCCATGGGTTGTAGCAGTAAGCAGAGAGCTCTGTGATTGGCTGCCAGATGTCTCCTCTGAGCAGAGGACTAGCACAGATGGATGGGAATGTTGTCTGAAAACTGCAGCGCTTGGGTGTGCTTGCCCCAGCCCAGTCCCTAGGCTCAGTGGGGCCGTGGGGTTGACAAGCACAGACTCTCAGGCTGCGTCTGTGGGTTCCACATGATAGACTGCAGGGGTGCTGGGTCTGTGGATTCCAGATAGGCTGCAGGGGTGCAGGAGGGCTCCTGTCCCATTTCTGCTGCTGAGCACCCTGGGATTCTGCCTACAGGAGTTCCACGAATCCACTTTGAGAAACTTCCAAGTTTTTAGTAGAGATAACAGTTGGAGCAAGTCCTGAGATGCTTAGCTTAGAAGCCTCCTCCTGGGAGACCCCCCCTCCCCCGCCAGATGCATCCATTAGGGATATAATTTTTGCACACTTATAGTGGCCCTGCTGAGCTGGAGCCAGGTCTCTCTGAAAAGCATTTTCCCCTTCTCTCCTTTCCTCTCTAAAAGCATCACTTTTAAACCTAGATATTGTGTCTACCCGTTTCCTGAGTATTTTCTCTGAGGCATTCTTATACCTGGCAAAGTTAGAGCAAATTGCATGGTAAACCTGTTACGCGCTCTCTCATTCTGCTGTTAACCTTTGGTTAGACTTCTCATAGATCTGTGAGTCTATCTAAATCTTCATAGGTTTACACGTTTTTAGTAGATGCCGGTTTGTCTTTGGTGTTGTGGCTATTGATAGTTGGAAAGGATTGCTGGCTCACTCTTTTTATAGCACCCGAGCAGTGTAAACTACCGTAGACCACCGTGGCTCTGCTAAGACAAATGAACGAGTTTAATGGAGCTATTGGTGTTCCTTAAAAATTTGGAGGGTGCTGGGGATTTGTACTTAGGTCCTTGATGGTGCCGAGCAAGTGTTTCACTGATCTATGTCCCTAACTCCTCACTCAGAGATTCTAGGCAGGTGCTCTCCCACTGAGCCACATCCTAATCCCCTTACTAGGGGTTTCTAGGTAGGTGCTCTCCCACTGAGCCATGCCCCAGCCCCTCACTGGGGGATTCTAGGCAGGGGCTCTACCACTGAGCCACACCCTCGTCCCCTTACTAGGGGATTCTAGGCAGGTGCTCTCCCACCGAGCCATGCCCCAGCCCCTCACTGGGGATTATAGCCATGTCCCCCAGCCCTGTTCCCTTTATTCTTTATGTGGCTATTTCCTCCCAAGAATTTTCATCGAATGTAATATGTTTTATGCTCCTGGGTCTTTTATTAATTAACCTAGCAGCTCCTCAGCAAGAAAAAAGTATATAAATGGATGTTTTAAAGATTTTCTGTGACCTTAGTCACAGTCTGTGAAAGTCACTTGTGGATTGAGACAGCAGGACAGTGTCTGCTGATCATGGCAGACCAGGTGCTATTAAGACATGACAGATATTTAGACATGGAGAAGGAAAAAGTGTGAGTGGAAATGCACTCTCCTGAGAAGATTGTGGGCAGCTTGGTGTTTTGATGAGGGCCACCACTGAATCAGCCCTTTGGTATCCAGAGGTCACCACCTGGGTATGACCCTTCCCCAATGGGTCAGGAATGTCTTTCATTTGTAAGATAGTGGGGCCCTTTGGGAAAGGGTTATGGGAAAGAGCTACCCCCAAAGGCCTTTCTCTACGTGAGCTATTTCTAGAAGGACTTTGTGTCCCCATAGACTGGAAGTCACCATTTAAATTTCCAAGATTTTTTAAAAGTGTGCAGATGTGTGTGTGTGTGTGTGTGTGTGTGTGTGTGTGTGCGTGCACGTGCACACATGTATGTCTATGTGTGTGGAGATCAGAGGTCATTCTCAGGTATCATCCTTAGGAACACTATCCACCTCTAGTCTGTCATTGGCCTGGAGCTCACCAAGGGGGCTAGACTGTCTGGTCACTGAGTCCCAGCGATCCTCTTATCTGTGCCTTCCCGGTGCTGGGATTACATGTATTCTCCATGCATCTTAACATGACTTTTTGGGATTGAACTCAGGGTCTCATGTTTGCAAGTGCTTTACAGGCTGAGATGTGTCCCCAACCCCCAAGCTGGCAAAATGCATTTTACCTGCATCAAGGTTCATCGGGGTAAGGTGATACCTAGGTAAAGGTGGTGATAGAGGGTCTAACTAGTGAGCTTTGCACGTGCGTGGCCTCTTGGCCTGGAGTTCATGATCGCCTTGGGGATTTGAAGGTGTCCTGCTCCCAACTTTGCAGGGTGGGACACAGGGCTTGTGCTTGTGCTGTGTAGCCTGACAGGTGGCGCGTGAGCTTGGAGCCTTAGCTTTGTGGGGCGTCCGATCCCTGGACACTTCTGTGGGGAGAGGGATGCTCAGAGAGGAGCACAGGGGGCTGCCCCAGTGGTTCCCCAGCGCACACGAGACCTGGGTACCCTCATTAGGGACTCCCGGGCTCAATAATAGACATCAATCCTCCCTTAGCTGTGGCCGGTTACTCTGTGTGTCACCCCCCAGTCCCAGCAGCGGGGCCTGGCAAGCTCTCAGGATCTGTCTCCCTTGTCTCCTGCACCTGGGCTCAGGTGCCTGGGGATGAAGTGCCCCATTGCCGGGCACCCTGATTCCAGACTTTGTCTCTCGAATGTCATTCAGCAATAAGAAGTCAGCCAACCCTTCTGGCCTGGTCTTTCCTTTCAGCCAACCTGCTGCCATCTTCCTGAGATCAGCTATGCCAGCTTGTGAGCATCCATCAAGACGGGGCTTGTGGACTGTTGATGTTCCCACTTAGGAGGAGGTTGTCGTAGGGTTTCTATTGCTGTGAAGAGACGCCATGACCACAGCAACTGTTATAAAGGAAAGCATTTAACTGGAGCTAGCTTACAGCTCAGAGGTTTAGTCCGTTATTGTCATGGTGGGAAGCATGGTGGCATGCAGGCAGACATGATGCTGGGGAGGTAGCTCAGAGTTCTATATCCGGATTGGCAGGCATCAGGAAGAGAGAGTGACATGGGGCCTGGCTTCTGAAACATCGACACACTTCCTCCAACAAGCCACACGTACTCCCAAAAGGCCACACTTCTCAGTAGTGCCACTCCTTAGGAGCCTGTGGAGGCCATTTTCATTCGAACCACCACAGAGGGTATGAGGGTCACTGGACCCTTGCTTGAATCTGGTCGCTCTTCTCAGCCAATGCTGCTCTAACTGCATGTGCCTTGGTGCCTCAGGGAGGGGCTAGAGTATGTAGGCCAGGGAAGGCTAGGGAAAAGGGGGCTCCATCTGCCAGCTATGGGGAAGTCACCAACCCTGTTGGGTGAATACTTTCCAGTGTGGCTACCCTGAGGTTCTCCATGTTCCTGCCAGTCACCCCTTCCCCATGCTGTGTAAGTGAGCCCAGTTAACTCATTGGTTCCTTGGGGTGAACTTGGGTGGACTCAAACCTTGGTTTGTCATTAAGACCTTAAGAGGGTGGACAGTATTCACATCTTCCCCTAATTTAAACAGCATTTGCCCTCAGAGGCCTTGGAGACCCAGCAGCTGGACACTCTGGGCCTGGGAGTGGTGGGTTTCCCCACAGGAGGCACAGACCTTATACAACTCAGGTTGGCATTTCCAGGATGTTTACTGAAGCTGCGTGCAAGAGGGCATGGGGGTGAGTGGCCGTGGGTAAATAGTGAATTTTCTATTGAAAACAAACACAGAGTCCACATGCAGCTGTGAGGGACATTCCTGAAGTCCTAGCAAGGCCAGGGTTTACTGTTAATAATTCTCTACACACAAGGACAAATGCCTCACTCCTGTTTCTGGAGCTCCTTGAGGGGAGAGGTGGGAATGCCACCAATTTCTGGAATTCAGGGACAGCCCATTGCCAAAGCAACATAAAAAACCCTATCTCTTGTTTGTTTTGAGTCTTTGGGGGTCCTGGTGCGGAATGCCTCAGTCTTCTGGCTCTAACTGGCTTCTGCTGGGTGGCTGTGGGTTTTCTGCCTGGCCGGGGCTCTACCCTCCTCTTGTCTGTTCTGTCTTGTCTATTTTTTGAGATACCTGCTTTTGACAAGGTTTGGAGGGGTGTAAGAGATTTTGGGTGAAGGGGTCTAGATGAGTATTTCAAAGTACCGGGTCTAGATGAGTATTTCAAAACCCTGAGGCTGCAACACATACAATGGCTTCCAGTCTTGGCTTCAGTCACAGGGAGGTAGCTTTCTGTGGGTGCAGTTCACCTTTAGCTCAGCTTGGGCAGGGGTAGCGGCGACCCTATGTTGTTACTTCTCTCACTGCTATGACAAACACTGACAAAAGCAACGTAAGGAAGAGTTTTTTCTGGCCCACAGCTTGAGGATGCAGTCCGTCACGGCAGGGAAGTCATGGTGGCCAGAGTGTGAGGCAGCATCCATAGTCAGGAAGCAGACAGATGAACACGGGTGCTCATCTTTCTCCCAAGTGCAGGACCTAAGCCTACAGAATGGTGCTGCCCATGCTCAGGCTGGGTCTTCCCACCTCCGTTAAGCTAACTGTGAAACTCTTTCACGGATATGCTAGGTGATTCTAGAGCCCGTCAAGCTGGCAATATTAGCTGTCACAGACCTGGTTTCATGGGGTGCTGCCCTCCCCCCACCTGCTCTTTAGGGTAGTCAGGGTCATCTCAGGTCAAAGGAGTCCTCCCCGTTGGCTCCTTCCATTTCTCTCTCCTTCTTGGGCCTTCACAGTGGCCGTACTGGGAAAGTAATCGTGATTTCGTGTAGGGAGCTCTTGGCCGCTCAGTACAGTATTATCCTCATCCCAGTCCTGAGAAGATAGGTTCCATGACACCTTCCCTTTTCTGGGGGAAATAGATGGAGGCAGAACGTACTGGATCTGATAAAGGTCATATGGCTGGGATGGGACCAGGCAGTCACCACTTCATCACAAGGAGCCTTCATCACTACAGGTCACTTCCTGGGAGACAAGCTGGCTTGTTTTCCTGTTTCTAATTTGAGGGAAACATTGTGATTCTCAAATTTGGGGCCAAGAGACTTAGGGTCTCGGGGCCTCTTCGCCCTCTTACAACAGGATGCAGGGACCCAGAGAGTGTTGCGTGTCTGCGAATCTGTCTATCGATAGTTCTGCCACAGTGGAAAGAGGACTGGGAATTTGGCCCTGTGATAGAGCTTAGCATGGGTAAAGCCTGAGTTAAATTCCCACCACTGGAAAGAGAGAGGGGGTTGTGGGTGCAGCCCAGCAGCACAGTGTGTGCAAGGTCCTGGGTTCCATTCTTGGCCTTGCCAAAAACTTAAAAAGGAAATTGTAAAAGAAAAGTTAAAATATGTATTAATGTATTTTTCATAGTAGTAATAAAGTTATTAGCTGTTAACATAAAAATTTCCCACAATATAGTAATTCTGAACAAATGAAATTTATTTCTTTGAATCTTTTTTACATTTTATTTTACTTACTTGTGTGTGTGTGTGTGTGTGTGTGTGTGTGTGTGTGTGTGTGTGATGTGGATGTGTGTGTACGTGCATGAATGCGCACATGGAGGTCAGAGGACAACCTGCTGGAGCTGGTGTTTGCATTTTACCGTGTGGGTCCTGGGGATCAAACTCAGCTTATTTTGCTTGATGACAAGTACCTTTGCACTCTGAACCATCTTGAGGCCCCAACACAACTGTCATAGTTTTGTTGTCAACCTGACACATCTGGGAAGAGGCAACCTCGATCCAGGAAGTGCTTCCATCATATTGGCCTGTGGGCAAGTCTGTAGAGCAATCTTGATTAATGATTGACGTGGAAGGGCCCCGCCCACTGAGGGAGATGCCACCCCTGGGCAGGTGGTTCAGGGCCTCCTAAGAAAGCAAAGCTGGTGGTTGACACACACATTTAATCCCAGCACTTGGAGAGTCTGAGGCAGGAGAATCACTGAGTTTGAATCTAGCCTGGTCTACAGAGAGAGTTCCAGGATAGCCAGGGTTACAAAGAGAAACCCTGTCTTGAGAAAGAAACAAAACAGAAAAGCAAGCGAGCAAGCAGAGCAAGTCAGGAGGGGCAAGCCAGTAAGCAGCATTCCCCGCTGGCCTGTGCTTCGGGTCCTGCTTCCTGCTTCCTGCTTCCTGCTTCCTGCCTTATTGAGTTCCCGCACTCACTTCCCTTCATGATGAATTTTCAGCTAAACAAACCCTTTCACCCCCAAGTTGCTTTCAGCCAGTTTTTTTTTTTTTTTTTTTTTTATCACAGCTACAGGAAGCACACTAGAACACCAAGTATTTCCCAAAATGAAACCAACACTTGCAAGAACACCACTCCAGACTTTTTGCAAAGCTTTTGCATGGCCTGGCTGTGCAGACAGAGCTGGCCTTGCGTCTCTGCTTCCAAAGCCAGCTGTCTCAGTATCACTCATGCAGCCTCCGGCACAGCCCGCTGTCCATGGAGAGTGAGAATATTATTCCATTAATTACATCTTAATATTATTATGAACATGGTTTGAAAGGGCCACGGGGAACCATTAGTGTTTCCTGGACCACACATTGAGAACCACTGGAATGAGCATGGGCCCAACTTCAAGAGCAGGACCTAGATCTGAAAGTCAGATTTGTCATGTGGGAATTGTGAACAATAAATGCCTCTTTTCTTGCCATTCAAGATGTATTTGAAATTTGGTTGGGGGCTTTAGATGGTCACTAAGTGGTCCTCACCTGAAGAAAAGGTTTCAGAATCTAGGATAGTAGGGGCAGGCAGGGCCACCTTACAGGCTGCAGAATGGAGGAGGCCTGTTAGTGTCTCTGGAGGTCTAGAAGATGCAAGCAGAACAATTGACCAGTTTTCAAAGAGAGACAAAATAGACGTTATAAGAATCTCCCCCATTGGCATGGGAGGTGGGTGTGCTGACTAGGCAACACTACCCACTCTCTCCAAGGTCCCAATGACAAACCCAAGTTCAAATCCACCAAAGTTTACCTTGGGAACCAATGAATTTATTGAGCTTACTCACAGGAGCACAGAGGACCCTAAGGCAGCCACATTGCGAGGTCTATACCAAGCATGGATGATGACTTCTGCATGGCTACAGATGGCTACAGAGATGGAGCCTCTTTCCTAGTCTTTCCAGTGCCTGTTCTCTGGCCCTTCCCAGAGGCCTTGAGGCCATGTGTAATTTAGGGCAGAATACAACAGTTGCCTACAACTGTTTGGGAGGTGTGGCTGGATACTCAGGTGAGGGTCCCACAAGCCTCCCCATCTCCTCCTTGATGAGGGAATGTCAACAGTGAAGTCCAGCTGTGCTAACTTTTCTTGCAGAGACAGTTGAGCTCATGAAGATGACAGCTATTTGGTTTGGAGGGCTTTGCTGTCGTCCAACAGTGGGCAAGTGAGCACAGGATCTCAGGGAGGTCTCTGCAGTGGTTGACTGCCAAAAGGATTGGTGGGAGGAGTTCACAGGGGAAGTGGGATGGAGGAAGTTTTCTTGGAGCTGGATGACATGGGCTTGAGCAGTGACAAGATTGACAGGGATCAGGGACTCTGCCTTGTGAGACTGTCCAGGCAGGGGTACCATGAACCTGCACTGCCTGGAGTGGGGCAAGAGCCTTCCTAACAAGAATGGGGAGGGCCTGAAAAGAGAGCAGTGTGAGCCTGGATATGGGTTAGGGGAGGTAAGTGCCTGAATCCATCCACAGGTGGGCTGGGTGGGTGGGCGACTGACTTCTCTTTTGAAAAGATTTTTATTGTTATTTATGTGTATATGTATGGGTGTGTGAACCTGTGGGGTCAGAAGAGGGCATCAGATCTCCCAGAGCTATAGTTGAAGGTGGTTGTGAGCCACCTGATGTGGATGCTGGGAACCAAACTTGGGTCCTCTGCAAGAGCAGCAAGCATTTGTAAGTGCTGAGCCATCTCTCCAGCCCCAATGACTTTCTTTTTTAGATTTATTTACTTTGTGTGATGAGCACTTGTCTGCATGTATGTATGTGTACCATGTGCCTGTCTGGGGAGGGCATAAGAGGTCATCAGATCCATTGGAACTAGAGTCATGGAACATAGAGTCACCCTGTGGGTGCTGGGAACTGCATCCTAGTCTTCTGGAAGAGTAGCAAGTACTCTTAATAGCTAAGCCATCTCTCTGGTCCTGGGACTTTCTTCTCAAAGGCGTAGCCATATTGTAAATTCTGTAGTTACACACTTGTATATGACTGAAGCTTGTGTAAAATATCTAACAGTTTATTTAAGCTGGTCAGTTAAGTTGCATTCAATAGTTTAGCTTCTCTCTGACTTGATTTTTCGACCGTTGTCACAATTTACGTGTCCTGCTGTGCACCCTCAGTCATCGTTTGGCCTTTTAATGCTCATCCTCTGACTTGACAGGACTTCCCGCCTCCACTGCCGCAGTGCAGAGTTTCACACAAGTCTCTGTTTATTACTCACCTGTGAGTTTCGTTCTTTGTGTTGTGGTGTTGCCTTTTAGTTTTCTTTCCTTTCAGCTTGGAGAACTCCCTTTAGCCTTTGTAAGTCAATGGTAAAAAAAAAACTCTCACAAGCTTTTGCTTGCTGGGCAAAGTCTCTGTCTCCTTTTCACTTGTGAAGGGCAGTTTTGCTGGGTATAGTTGGTAAAAATCTGGTTAGTCGTATGAGCGTTCCTTTGTCTCTAAGGAGTCAACTCTTGCCTTTTTACCTTCAAAATTCTCTCCATGTTTAATCTGACCAAAGTCTTTAAAAGAAGTCATGGCCCAAGCCAACCCTAAGAAACTGGAAAAAACGTTGGAGGAAATGTACCCAAAGAAAGCACATGGAGTCTCATTGCCATCAAACTGAGCTTGTGTGTTCTAGCATGACTGAAGGTAAATTGTATCACAGGGATAAGAAGCTGGGCAGTTCTGTCAATAACACTGGAGACAGTGAAGTTGTTTTTGGATATGTGCCAGGGAATTGTCACTTGGAAGGACCTGCGGGACAAAGACAGCATTGATGGAAGATAGTCACTGGGAGGCTGATGGAAGAGAGAGCTCCCCATGGTGCTTGGGGCGTGGAGCTTCCTTATAGAGACTGACTGGGATGGAAAGAATGGAACCGTAGAGAGAGTCCCTTGAGGCCTTGGCTCTGTAGCCTCCCACACATGGCCTTCTGTCACTCCTGTTCTGTATCCTGTCACCCAGAAAGGACGAAGAGCATCGCTATTCTTTCCTGTAAGCAGGAGACCAGAGGTGCATGCATGCCAAGGTTTGTCTTGGGAAGACACAGGTGGGACCAGCTGTCTCAGAGGCTTCATCCAAGTGCATGATGATGAGGCTCTGGTGACAGTGTGGTTATGAACAACTAAGTCTGTGGCTTGTGGGTTCTTAGACACCTCTCTCTCCTGGCTTTGGTCATAGCCCACTTTGTTCTTCTGCTGGGTCTGGGCTGAGCACATCCTGGACAGCTGTTGGAAAGGGGCATGGAAAATGTAAGGCTGTCTGTAGAGGGACGAGGAGAGGAATGTGGGAGAAAGACATGGAATACAGAAAAACATTGCAGGCTGATTGCTGTCACCCCAAGTGAGGGAGGGATGCAAAGTGAGGACCAGGGAGCTCACTGGGCAGGAGCCTCCATAGAGGAGGAAGCACTCTAGCTTAGTTGAATGTCTTCAGGAGATCCAGGGTGAACCTTGGGAATACCTGAGTGCTGATAATTTTAGAGTTGATATCACGGCTGAAGCCAGAACATTCCCTGTCCACACACTTTTCTTAGGACATTGGATATGTATACTGAGCACAATGGGATGGGTGGTAACAGGCAACCCTGTTGGGATGGGTGTTTGTTGAATAAATAAGTCTGTTCACAATGACACCAGAAACCCCAATTCTACAGCTACAGAAGACCTACCTGCTCTGTGCCTGGTTCTGTGTGTTTTGTCTTTTGGTTGCCACCAACCACTGTAGAAATTAGGGTTCTGGAGCTTTCCCCTATCCAGAATCTTGGCAATGTGGTAACAGAAGACATGACACAGTGGATGTGTGAGCCTCAAGGTCATGCCTTACTAAGTCTGTTTGTAGTTCTGTGGTAGATGAGGTTTGTCCTGGGTTGGACCCTGTGAAGCTTGTTGTCAAGCCAGGGTATTCTGGGCCTTGCCTGTCTTTCCAGACCAGCCTCCTCTCACCTCTGTGCTCAGTAATGGGATAGATGCTCCAGCCGATTGCAGCAGCTCCAGCAAAGGCCTTGCACTGCCTGGGCGGCTGAGCTCCATCCTTAGTATGTCCTGCACTTCCTTCTCCATCTGGACTGGGGCCACTGAGCCATCTCTCTGTCTCCACGAGTTTAATTTTCAAATGAGATGATAAATGCTGCTGTTTTCTTAATTTTACTTTCAAGTTGAATAGAGATAGAGTTAAGGAGTGGGAGGGGCAGCTCTGTGGTTAAGAGCACTGGCTGCTCTTGCAGGGGACTCAGGATTGGTTCCTAGCACCTATATAATGACTCCAGTTTCAGGCAGCTATCTCCCTCTTCTGGCCTCCCAGGGCACTGCACACATGTGCTACACAGACACACGTGCAGGCACACACCCAGACATATAAAATAAAAATAATCTTAAAGAAAAGGAATTAAGACTCTGGGGCTCAGTGGTAGAGGGCTTGACTGACAAGCTCAAGGCTCAGGTTCCACACTCACTGCCTGAGATGTGCAAGCGATGTTTGTTTGGGTGTTTGGTGGTGTCTCGAGCTGCCGAACCTGTTTGTTGGTTGTAATAGTTTTTGGTGGATTCTTCAGGAGTGCTATGTATGGTATGTTGTCATCTTCTGTAGATATAATTTTCTCTGCCCTTCCCCTCCTGCCTTCCACCCACCTTCTCCCTCCCTCCCTTCCTCTTCCCCTCCCCTCCCCTCCCCCTCCCCCATTCTAGTGCCAGGCCTGTAAGTCAAGCAAGTTCTGTGCCCCTGAGCTTCATGCCAGCCCTAGATAATTCTATTTCTTCCCTTCTAATCTTATTTGTTTACTTATTTATTTTTAGTCGCAATATCTACTACAGAAGCAGTTTTTAAATTTTTTTATTTATTCTTTGAGGATGCCACACATTTACAATGTACTTTGATGATATTCACCCCAACGCTCCTCTCCAACTCCCTCCAGACACCTCTCTCCCCCTTTCCCACCGCAACTTCATGTCCTCCTCTTCTTTTTCTCTTTTTATCACACACAGAATCTGGAATTAGTGGCACCTGAATGCCCATGGGCATGAAGCATCCTTTGGAGCATGGTCAATCCATCCAGAGCCACAGCCCTGAAAAAATCTGATTTTCCTTCCCTTAGAAGTCAGACATTCTCAATAATTCCTCAGCTAGGGTGACAGGGTGGAGGGCAGAGACTCCTGAGGCCCTCCATCACCCATGCTGGGATGCTGACCGGCTTGATCTTCTGCAGGCAACCACAGTTTCCAAGTTCATGGGTGCAATGGCCTTGGCATGTCCTGAAGACACCATTGCTCAGCATTCTCCCCCAACTTCTGGTTCTTATAGTCTTACTGCCTCCTCTTCCGCAGTGTTTCCTGAGCCTTGGTGGCAGGGGGTGTGATATAGATGTCCCATTTGGGGCTGAGCACTCCACAGACATTTATTCTCTGCATTTTGACAAACTAGGAGTCTCTGTATTGACCACTGTCCACCACAAGAAGAAGATTCTGTGATGGGGCTGGGAGCTGGTCTAATCTATGGGTCGAAAGATAAATATTTAGAGGGCAGTTTGATACCATATATATTTAGCAAAGTTTCTCCCCCTGGGGCCTGGGATCTCCCCATCATGGATTCTTGGCCAGATTTACTGCATCAGAGATGTGTTTCCTCCTGTGGAGTGGATCGTAAATCCAAGCAGAAAGTGGCTGGTCCCTCCCTTTAACAGTCACACCACTGTTGGGGTCACAGCCATGTTTGGCCGTGACAGTCACTATTGTGGCCCACCAGGTTCACAGCTGGCTAAGACTGTTGATGACTTTTTCCCTCAGAGTCTGCACAGCAGTTTTGGGTGCTATGAAAGCTTTCCAGCAGGGAGGAAGCTTCTATTTTGGTACCAGTTCACTTCCAAAGTATGTGGTGTCTTGTCACTGGGTGCCAGTGGGTAACCAAGAGCAATGGCAGCAGCTTGTGTTGTCAGCGGAGGGAGGCGTGGGACACCTCTTACCAACAACAGGAAGGTAGTACCCTTACCCAGTGCTGGGGATGTTGACAGCCTGTGGCTTCTGGGAGGAATGTTCACCCCTATATAAGGTAACTTCATTTAAAAGATGTATTTTAGTACATGGCAAACTGGGTTTGATTCCCAGCACCCATGTGTCAGCTCACAACAATCTATAATTCCAGTTCCAGGAGATTCAACGCCCTCCTCTGGCCTCTGTAGGTACCAGCCATGCATATGGTACATATATGTACATGCAAGCAAAACACTCATATGCATATAAACAAGTCTAAAAAGGTTTAAGAATTAAATACGCATGTATACACATGTATGTGTACATGTATGTATATATTTATTTGAAAGCTTATAAAATACTAGGTTTACATGATTCTTTAGTGTTTGTGCTTTTGCATTCAAGTCCAGGCCCAGGAAAATGGGATCTTAAATATCCATCTTTTAAAAAAAATTCAAATTTTAATTTCACATGTACATAATACCTTTGATCACACCTCCTCACCATCTCTTATCCCCATCCCACCCTGCTCAGTCCCTGCTCCTCAGGGCAAATTTCCCTCCTACCTTTATGTCTTGGTTTTGTTTTGGGACCCACTGAATTTAAACGAAGTATCTGTGTGGGCCCAGGCATGGAGCCATCAGCAGGAGCCTGGGCAACTCAGCAAAGGCCAAAACACCGAAAACAGGGGCTCCCCCCCCAACAGCCAGGACTGCCAGTAGCTGGAGTCCCCCCTCTGGCCCCAGCCTCTCCCTTCTCCAGTATTTTATTCCATTTCTCTGCCACATTGCCTTGCTGACCTCCAGGGCAGGGTTGGATGGCAGTGGCAAGAGTGGACATTGGTTGGTCCTGATGCTGGGTGTGATGCCATCTCTCACTCTGTGGGTTTGGTTTTGTAAAAACCCTTTACAGAGCTGAGGAAGTTCATAAGGTATGGGATCCTGTCGAATGCTTTTTCCGCTGCCTTTGAGATGATGAATGACCCTTTGCCATGTATTCTGTTAGTGTGGTGTGGGACCCTGAGTCCTGGACATTTCCATCAATTCCGGGGATTAATCCTGCTCACCAGGGTTCACTGTCCCCTGCACCTGCTCTGGAACAGCTGGGGTTTCCTCAGCGTCTGCATTCTCGAGAGACACTGGGGTGTGGTGTCGGGTTGGGGACCAGGATGGTATTGACCTCTGGAGACGAGCTGGGAAGTGTTCACTTCCATTCTCAGGGGAGACTGAGGAATTGGCCTGAGTTTCTTCAATGCTTAGCATTTGTCGAGAGGCCACCTTGGCCTGAGGTTTTCTTTGTGGGAATATTCAAATGATTATTTCAGTTTCTGCTCATTAGAGATCTGCCCAGATTGTTTCTTTACAAAACTATTAAGTTACGTCTGTATCTGTGTGTGTATATGAGGTCAGGGCCATGGAGGTCAGAGGTGTTGGGTCCCCTGGAGCTGCAGTTACAGGTGATTGTGGTTATGAACTGCCCAGTGCAGGTGCTGAGAATGGAATCTGTGACTTTGTTTCCCATCCAGAGGCGTGCCCAGTTGCTCAGACTCTTTCTTAGTGTGGTCAGTTCACAGAACTGTCCTTCCCCCTTCAGTCACTGGACACCCCGGCCTTTCCTCTCTTCCATCATTGGGCACCCCAGCCCCCGTGCTTCCCTTCAGTAGAGAAAGGGTCTCTAGCTGTCACACTCTTGAGATGAATAATGTGGCCCTCCTCGACCCTCCGTGGCTCTTCCAGTCCAGACTGGCTGGATTCTGCTCTGTGTTGTTTCCATTCCTCCTGTGCCCTTCATCAGAGTCCGCCTTCCTTTTTCTACTCCTGTTGGATGGAAGGTTATGCTGCCTCTAAGGTGAGAATTTTCTAGCAGCTCTTTTTAGTCTTGGGCATTGAGTGCTTGCTAGTCAGGCACTGTGCTGCAGAGCTGTGTCCCGGGCCTGCTTCTTCCTATTATTATTATTATTATTATTATTATTATTATTATTATTATTATTATTAAGAAATTTTCTATTTACTTTACATACCAACCACAGATCCCGCCTCTTCCTTCTTCCTACCCCCAGCCTTCCCCCACAACCTACCTCCCATCCCCACATTTCCCAAGTCAAGGTCTCCCATGAGGACTCAGCAGAGCCTGGCACACTCAGCTGAGGCAAGTCCAAGCCTCTCCCCGCTGCACCAAGGCTGTGCAAAGTGTCACACCCTAGGCATTGGGCTCCAAAAACCCACCCATGTACCAGGGACAGATCCTGATCCCCCTGCCTGGGGACCCCCCAAACAGTTCAAGCTACACAACTGTCTCCCGTATCCAGAGGGCCCAGTCTAGTCCTGTGGGGACTCCACAGCTATTAGTGTAGACACCCGCAGACATAGGTTTCCTCCTGAGTGCTGCTGTGAAGAATCTCCCATGTTTTATTTGAATGGGGGAGGAAGGGGCATCAAGAGTTCTCCGCCGCCGTCCTCTGCCACAGAGTGAATTTGAGGCCAGGCTGTGATGCATGAGACCCCACTTCAAAAAAGCAAACAAGGGGAGCTGGGGACTCAGTGTTTAAGAGCAGTGTCTGCTCTTCCAGAGGACCTGGATTCAGTTCCCAGCACCGACATGGCAGCTCACAACCATCTGTAACTCCAGTTCCAGGGGCTCTGATGCTCTCTTATGCATTCAGGCAAAACACTCACACACATAAAACAAAAATAAATTTAAAAGATGTTTAAAAGGGAGCAAACAAACAAACAAACAAAAACCCCACCCAAACCCCAAATCAAATTTAAATTGAAAGTAGTTTTCCAGAGCAGTTCTGCCACTTAATTTCCCCACCAGCCATGTCTGCATGATCCAGTATCATGCAGTTTCTTGACACCAGACAGCATTAATATTTTGTATTTTAGCTGTCCTGGTAGGGGTAGAGTCATAGCTTATTTTAATTAGTGTTTTGCCTATAAGGACACTTTATCAGTATATATTCATAGTGAGTGGTGAGGGCGTCATAAAGATGCCTCATTCAACTGTGTCGTTCACTCTGACCACACTCTCCCCCCCACACCCCCTGCACCCCTCTCCTCCTCTGCCTCCCACTATTCTCCTTCATTTCCCTAGAGAATCTTCCTAGGATTCCCTTGGGAGAGAGAATGAGCCAGTGCCTTTCTGAGTTTGACTTATTTCACTTCATATAATATCCAACCACATCTACTTTATTCTACAAGAGACATTTTATCCTTCATTATGGCTGAATAATACTCCATTGTGTATCTGTCACATTTTCTTTACCTGCTGATGGACCTGGACCCATAACTTACTATGTGGCACTGTATGAAGCCATGCAGGTGTGTCTGGTGCTGATTCCGGCTCCTTCCCTAATCTTCCCAGGGTGACATTAGCGCCATCGATGGCTGGGGATGAGCAGCTTCCTGGGCTTACGGCTGTCTCTGTTTTTTCCTTTGTACAATATTCCCCTGAATGTTCTGCCGACATCTGACCTGGATTGTCGTGGTTTGGGGTTTCACTGCTGAGTGCTGAGTGGTCTGCGCCCTCAGGTGTGTGGTTTGCAGGTGTTCACTCCGTGGTTTGTGTGTTTGTCCCCTTAGCAGGCCCTGTCAGAGGAGAGGCTTTGACCTCCCTGTGGTCCTGCCTTGGCCGCTGCATTCCTAGACTGCACTGTTTGTGGGATCTAAGCAGGTGCTGCCTCACCTGCATCCAGAAGATTTCGTCCTAGTTTTTGTGAAAGCTTCAAGTCTCATGTTCCTCGTGGAAGGCTATTGTACAATTTCATGAAATTCTGTGCAAGGCTTGCTTGTATGGCACTCTTACTTTTCCTGGGTCTGTACAGCCCTTCTAGTATTGTTTACTGTAAATGACCCTGCCTCACCGAACTGTCTGTGCCCTTACTGGGAACCAGCTGTGTGTGTGTGTGTGTGTGTGTGTGTGTGTGTGTGTGTGTGTGTGTGCCCCTGTGTATTTGCACATGTGTGTATGTGCACATGTGGCTATATTCCTCATCCCGGGCTCTCCACATAGGCCTACAGCTATGCCTCTGTCTCTCTACCAGAACCAGCCAGACTTGATTACTGTGGCTACACAATAAAGCTTGAAACTGGGTAGATGGATTCTTCTAACTTTCTTCTTCTTTTGCAGTAGTGTGTGTGTGTGTGTGTGTGTGTGTGTGTGTGTGTGTGTGTGTGTATGTGTGTGTGTGTGTGTGTGTGTGTGTGTGCATGCATGTGTGCTTGGGTGTGCACTTGTATAAGCTGACAATCCAACCCAAGGTTCCCATTGTGTTAGGCAACCTGAAGAGATGGCTCAGCAGTTAAGAGCACGGGCTGCTCTTGCAGAGGACCCAGGTTCTATTCCCAGCACCCACCTGATGGATCACAACTGTCTTGATCTTCAGTTCCAAGGGATCTGATGCCTTCTTCTGACTTCTGAGGGCACTGCACACCCATGGTGCACATACATACATGTAGGCAGAACACCCACACACATAAAATAAAAATAAGTAAATCTTTAAAAAATAAATATGTGATTTCTTTCATCATTGTGTAGAGTCAGGGCACACCTCCTAGACATGTTTTATTTTATTTATACCTAAGAATTTCATTTTCTACACTGCTTGATTTATTTTGTGCTCATGTGGAGTGGCATAGGTGTGCATGTGGAGGTCAGAAGTCAACCTGGGGAAGTCAGTTCTCTCCATCCACTATTGAGGGCCCAGGGGTGCTGTGGGATGGTATGTATGTCAAGTGTGTTGCTGGTTGGTCAATAAATAAATCACTGATTGGCCAGTGGCCAGGCAGGAAGTATAGGCGGGACAAGGAGGAGAATAAAGCTGGGAAGTGGAAGGCTGAGTCAGAGAGACACTGCCAGCCGCCACGATGACAAACAGCGTGTGAAGATGCCGGTAAGCCATGAGCTACGTGGCAAGGTATAGATCAATGGAAATGGATTAATTTAAGCTGTAAGAACAGTTAGCAAGAAGCCTGCCACGGCCATACAGTTTGTAAGCAATATAAGTCTCTGTGTTTACTTGGTTGGGTCTGAGCGGCTGTGGGACTGGCAGGTGATAGAGATTTGTCCTGACTGTGGGCCAGGTAGGAAAACTCTAGCTACACAGGGGTTGAACTCAGGTCCTGAGACTTGGCAGCAAGCTTTTTTTTCTGTTGAGCCATCTTTCTGGTCCTGAGTGCTCATCTTATATCTCATGATCTCCATGACTCATATATAATTTCTGGAGAATTTTTGATTTTCTAGATTCCCTGTGGTTTTCTATAGTTGAGAACCAGAGACAGTCTGCTTCTAGATTGTTTTTACTTTTTCTACCTTGTTACACTCGTGGGAGCATCTGGTGCTGTGTCCAGCGGCAGCAGTGACAGCTGTCAGCTTCACCTTGTCCCCAGGGAACAAGCATTTCCGGGAAGGGGCTTAATTCTTTGACTTCTTAATGACTGACAGATGATGGATTTCCTGGTAAATAGTGTTTATTAAGTTGAGGGATTTCCCATCTTATTTTTAGGAGAGTTTTTGCCACAGATAGATGCTGAATTTTGTTGAATGTTTTTTTTTTTCAGGATGACACCTTTTAAAAATTAACTTTTTTAAAACAAAATGTTGAACCAGCCTTGCATGCTGGACTAAATTCTACTTGGTCATTGTGTAGTTATTTTTTGTATATGACTGAATTATGGCTGCTAATATATATTTATATATAATTATTGTATTGTGTGTGTGTGAGAGAGAGAAAGAGACAGACAGACATACATACACACACACACACACACACACACACACACACACACACACACACACACACACACACACGATCTCAGGTATCCCAGGCTGATTTTGAACTCATTATGTAGCCAAAGGTGACCTTTGAACTGTTGGAAATGGAATTGGGGGCTTGTGTGTGCCAGGTGAGAGCTCTACCAACTGAGCTGTAGCTCCAGCCCCATCTTTTAATATTTTCAAGGATTTCCCATCAGGGAATTCATGTTCAAGTCTGGGTTTTTTATTTGCATCTGATTTTGATAACCAAGGTTTTTCATAAAAATTGTATTTTTCTGTTGTTGGTACCAGTGTTCTTACCGAAGGGCCCCATACAGTGAATTGGGACGTGTTTTCTCTTCTTCTGTTTTCTAGGAGACATTGTGTATAATTGAAATTGTTAATTCTTCTTTTACAGATATTTTAAAACATTTTTGACCATTTCACACATGTATTTAATGTATTTTGGTCTTATTCACCCTCCCTTACCCATTCTCAACTCATTTCTCCTTTAAGTATTTCATGCAATTCCCCAGTGAAATCAGATGTATCTGGAAGTTAAAACTAGAAATTTAATTTCCTGATGGGTATAGGAATTATTGAAATTACCCATTCACATTGGGCATGTTGTAGTTCCATTTCTTAATGAGTTGGCTTATTTCATCCTTTCTATGAAATATACAGGCGTGAAGTTGATTGTAGTGTTCTGCCGTAGCCTCTGCCTGTGTGGTCTGTGCTAATGCCTCCAGCATCATCCCTGAGGTGGTTTGTCTGTGGTCTGTGGTGATGCCTCAACGTTTTTCTGTGTATGGGTATAACATTAGAACTGGTTTGTATACCATGTGTACTGCTCAAACCAGGGTGATTAACACTTCCACCTTTTCATGTTATTATTTCCACATATTGGGAACCTTCAACACCTTCTCTAGTTATTTTGAACCATATAATTAACTGTAGAATGTAATTGTTCTATTTTTTTTTTTGCTATACCTCTAGGATTGCTTCTCTCCTGTGCTGTGTTCCGATGTCTGTTATCCATCTTCTCCTTACTACCTCCTTCCCCTCCATGTCCTTGACTCCCGAGACCCCCGTTCTACTCTATGGTCCTATGTAATCAACTTCTTAACTTCTATAAATAGGACTATGTGGAATTTGTCTTTCTGTGCCTGACTTATTTCCCCCAATGATGGCCTCCAGTTCCAGCAAGGGTTGCCTATGTGTTTGTAAGATTTGCTGTCTACTTTCTAGTTTCTTGATGTAGGAATGTAGAATTTGAGATTCCTATGCAATTGAAAAGAATACATCATGCTGTTCTGGGTGGTGTGAAGTGTGGGATTGCCCCTTTCCTATTAGCCTGTCAGCCTTTTCATGTCTCTGCTGGTCCTGTTTGTGAATGTATATCAGAATTGCTGCTGCTTTGTCAATTACCATTTTAATAATTTATATACTGTTCTTTTCTGTGTGTGTGTGTTTTTTTATAACGTATGCTCTATCTACTATTGTCACTGCCATCTTGATTGTCTTGGATTTATGTTGTAAAATGTGTCTTCCATCATTCTATTTTCTACCTGCCTATGGCATTGTATTGGAAGTGAATTTTTGTAGACATTATATGTCTTTTAGAAAACTGCTCTGTCTTTTAATTAGCATAATTTTGACCGTTTACATTTAAATAGAATTACTGCCTGTAAAGGCTTTTGTTAGTTCTTTGGGGTCTTCCGTTTTCTTTTCCTTTCTTTTTGTGGGTTATGTGACTCTTAACAGAAATCTCCTTTTGGCTTATCTGTGTTCAATGTTTTTGAGTGCATCTGTTGCATAACCAAGAGTTTGCTCTAGGTGCTATACACACTAGCTTATCACCACTTAACTACGGGACAAGTTCGAGTAATACATTTTATGCCCTTTTATGGCCCTTTGCACTCCCCACTTATAATTGCCAAGTATTTCCTCCACATGCATTGAGAGTCATATCAGATGTGCTGCATACAGTCTTTCTTTATGTAATTTAGGAAATTTGAGAAGGGGGAGATTGTGTATTTTTGCTCATTGTGTACATTTCCCCTTCCTGCTTCACAGTCTTTCTTCTTTAATCATTTCTTTGTTTGAAGAGGTTATTTTAGCTCTCTTTAAAATATATTGCATTTATTACTAGTGTAGACACATGCATCTGTGTGTATAATGTGGGTCATAGAGCACATGTGGAGGTCAGAGGACAACTTTGTGGAGTTGGTCCTCTCCTTGCAGCTTGATGTGGTCTGGTTTCCTTTCTGTTGCTGTGATGCAACACTTTGACCAGAAACAACTTGGAGAGGAAAGTGTATTTGGCTAATACTTTCAGGTCACAGTCCCTAGGTGAGGGGGGGCGGTCAGGGCAGGAACTTGAAGCAGAAACCACGGAGGAACATACCTTTCTGGGTCACTCACAGGCTCATGGTGGGCTGGGCCCTACAACATCAATTAACAATCAGGACAGTCTCCCACAGACGTGCACAGGTCCGTCTGAGCTGGGCAGTCCTTCAGCTGAGACTCCCTTCTCAGGTGACTCTAGGCTGTGTCAAGTTGACAATCAGAGCTGATTAAGGCAGGTGGGTCCCCAAGATGAACTCAGGTCACTGGGCCTGTACCTGGCCGAGCCATCTTGCTGGCTCCACTTTGGCCATCTTGACAACACAGCACGTCTGCTGCTGACAGATCTGTGTGAGTGCTCTGTTCTGTCTTCCACACAGAGCATTCGGCACGCTGCTCTGTCTTCATCAGCTAAGTCCTATGCTGCCTTCTGACTCCATGGTTCTTGATGAGAAGTCCAGCCCTTCTTTCATGGCCCATGCCTTATATTTAAGGCCTTGTTTTCTAGACTTTTCCGTTGACATTAGTTTTCACACATTTCTTAATTATTTAACTTGTTATGGAACTGCATGGGTTTATCCTTTCCCTCCTCTTCCTCTTCTGCCTTCCTCTTTCCTTTTCACTTTGAAGAGGGGATCCAATGTAGCCCAGGCTAACCTACCTAGAACAACACACTGTATGGTTATTGCTGGCCTTGAATGTCTGATCCTCCTGCCTTCAACTCTCTGGTGCTGGGATTTTAGATGTGCATCACCACCCTGGGCTAGTTCTTGTTTTCTAATGCTGCCTCCATAAGGGAAGGTGGGCATGAGCCCTGCCTCACCGCCTTCAGGCAGAGCTGGAGTCCATGGCCTCTACAGATGCCCACCTGGAGAAGCTTCCTTCTCTACTGGAAGGTGCGGGAGTTCTGGCCCTCCATATGGCTTCTGCTGATGTCGGTGGTGGCGTAGACCTGTTGTCCCTGACGGTGCTGGCAGCCCTGCCTCTCCTTGTCTTCTGATACTGGACCATAGCACAGGGAAGAGCTGTACTGCAGCAGCCTGGACTGGAGGCCCTGCCCGAGATGGCCAGGCCAATACTGGAGGGGAGGAGAGGATCCTTAATGCCAGTGGTGATGACCTACTCTCCACCTCCCTGCTTGGCAGTTAGGGGCCCTGGTACAGCCACACAGAGTAGAAACTCAAGCTCTCACTTGGCCTTGCTGCAGGGGCAGGTAGGGACCTTGGTTCTGAGTGTCTGGCCAGAGTTGCTAAAATGTCCTTTGACTGAAGACAGAGGGCTTTAGTTATGGGATTTCTCCTGTCCCGCTGGGGTTTCTGGCTGGTTTGTCATGACTGTGTGACTTTTCCTGGGATGATATGAGCAATATCTGTTCACTCTGGATGGAGCACCAATGACCAAAGCACAGACCAAAGAAATCATTCCACCAGAGTCTTAACTCAGTGGACCAGTGAGCTTACTAACAGGCGAGTATGTGTGAGGGGTACTTACAGGAAGATGCACAAAGGTTACTCACAGGAGCCGTGGGTGGGAGTTATATATGCAGGAGCATGGATCATTTAAAGGCAACTGCATCACCGGAAAGCCCCTCACCCATCGTAGCCTGCGACCCATGAAAGCCGAATCGGGGGCTTCCTGCACAGCTTGCCGGCAGCTCCCCTGAGGAGTCTCCTCTCCCCAGCACCTCTCACTGTTCTTCTAACTTCCTCAGCTTTAATTTCCTCGCTAGTCTTCTAACTTCCTCAGCTTTAATTTCCTTAGTCCTGGGCACCTTGGGTCCCTCTTGCCTCCCTGAGGAAATAGCTACACAACAAATGAGTGTGGGTTGATGAGGCGAAAGAACCCAGGACACTCACAGATGTCCACTACCCCCACCCTCGGCCCATCTCCCAGAATCCTGTTTGCTTTGCATCTGGCATCTGGGCCAGTTGCACTGGGGAAGGGAACCAGTTCAGTTTCCACTTGTCTAAAGAAAAAAAATTAACTGTTGGTTTTTAATCTCAGAAAACCCAAGATCTGTAGAAAGTTGGACCCTGTGTCCCTTGCAGTCCCACCTGATGTTGCCCTGACTCCTGTCTTCACAGGTCTAGAAGCGTCTCCACTCTCCCCACCTCGGCCATCCAGAGTGCAGGCTGTGGCTGCTTCAGGGAGCCTTCCTGTGGGACCGGGCGTGCTGACCCCTCTGGTGAGTGGAACCTGGACGCTTGTCATGTCACAGGGACAGTGCTGATGTTGTCCAACATAAAACCATGAACCTGCCCCAAACATTGTTAGATTTTTTTCTGTGATTTGTGTGTGTGTTTGTGTGTGTGTGTGTGTGTGTGTGTGTGTGTGTGTGTGTGTGTGTGTGTGTGTACAGGTGCACATCTGTATGTGCACATGCGTTCGGTGTTGGGGGTTCTCCTCTATTGTTTTCCAGTGTATGTTTTGGGACAGGACCTCTTGCCAAGCCTGGAGTACAGGTTGTCTTTCTCTGCCCTCCATCACTGGTGTTACAGATGTGTGCTGCTGTGCACAGCTCTACATGGGTGCTAGGGATTTAAACTCAGGTCCTCAGGTTTGGGCGGCAGGCACTTTATCTTCTGAGCCGGCTCCACAGCCCCTACTGTGTGGTGGCTTTCAAGTGTCCTCTGTAGTGGCGTTGCATCACAGTGTCAAAAGTTAGAAATGGCCATGAGAGATGATCTTGACTATTTCATTTTCCTGAAGCATTCTGGGTCATCTCAAGTCAGGTTCTCTACCTGTGGGTGTCTCAAACACTTGCCAGTGCTTCATCAGTCCAGAGGGTCCTCCCTGCTTGGGGCAGTCTTTTCAGGAGTGGCAGGGGTCCTAATGTAGCTATGGAAGGGTGGGGCTGGCAGTGCCTCTGTTTTGTGGAGAGGAGGTAGGGGCCTCAGGGTCTTGTTCTCGTTCACGGGTTAGACTGTGGCTCCAGGGCTGGTACCTGCCCATTGCCTTTTCTGGAAATAAAATTTTAGTTTGTTGATTGTGGTAAAATACACACAACACAAACTTCCCACTGTAACAGTTTTCACTGGATAGTTTGGTGCCTTCTATTCCGTCATGTGGCCATGACTAGCGGCTTCCCAGAAGGAAGCTCTGCCCCGTTGAGCACTCAACCTCCCCCACCCCCAGGTTTCTGTGTATATGGATTTGACTGTGGACTTGACACAGGTGGAATCAGATCTGACCAGAGTGTGATGTCTGCTCCACGCTGTAGTGTGTATTTGAGCTTTATTCTTTCTTATGGGGGCTATTGCATTTGGGGAGGCACATTGTGTATCATACAGCTATGTCCTGTAGGTGGGTGTTTTCCTTTCTCATGGGCAGATGCCTCGCAGTGGGTGCTGTTTAACCTCTGAGAAGCGGTGTGATGATTGCCGTCCTAGTGGGTATGCAGAGCTGTCCTATCATGGTTTGGAAGGATTTCATCTGACCACCAACAGGTCTGTCTGTGCTGTGGGAGGTTGACTCACCTCTTTGTCCTGAGAAATTTGAGGCCTGGGAGCCAGGGGGTAGGGTGGCACTTTAGAACCTCATGATGGCTTCTGCTGAATAACTTCATGTGCAGAAGGCTGGGTGCACAATTAGGTGTGGCTGGGCTGTGTGGGGGGAAACAGCAGCTGGGTGTCACTAATGAAAGGAAATGGTGGCTGGATGTCACCACCATTCAAATCAGGGTCCTGGGTCCTCGGCTCTCTTGATGGGGAGAGAATGACTCACCCCAGGATTCCTTGGGGCCTAGCTTAGTGTTCAGCACTGCCTTACATGTTTGCCAGGAGACCATACTTGGGAAAACCAGCCTTTGTAGGTCTGACATGCTGGTTCCTAGGCCTGTGATCAGATGTGAGGCCTGCTGGAAGATGAAGTCTGGAGACCCCAGGATTGGTTGGCGTATTGACATGGGAATGTGGCCATGTCTTCTTAGGAGCTTGACTCTGATGAATGGGGGCTATTCTCCTGTCTTAATGCTGTTCATGCAATACGAGCAAAATCAGGCCATTCTTTCCTCTAGATGCCCAGAGCCTAGATCTGGGCCTGGGCCTGGTCTGTCATTGGGTATCATGGGAGCCAGTGACCCTCTCTCAGTGAGTGCCATCAAGCTGGATGGCAGTAGCTGAGCTCAAGGACCTACCAAAGTTGACAAACTGTCTTTGTCCTCTCTGAGATTGCCTTGAGAAATCTGCCACCAGATGCATGTGGCAGGTTGACAGAGGGCCTCAGACCCACAGAACCCTGATCCCTTGATCCTGTATGGCCCAAAGGGAGCTGCCAACATGACTGGGTTGAGGGTCTTGTGTGGGGGAGATGGCCTAGATACTCTTGCTAGTCTCCTAATGCCATCAGAGCCCTTGCATAGAGGCCGAGGGAAGCTTGGTGATGGAGGAGGAGCCTCATGAAACCAAGGCAGAGCCTGGAGAAATGCAGCCATGGGGGGCAGGTGGGTTACGTGCTTGTTGTGCAAGTCTGGTGGCCTGAGTTTTGGCCTCAGAACCCGCATAGGGAGAGAGAGGACAGACTCCATCAAGCAGTTCTCTGACCTTCACATCTGTGTCACAGCACACGTATCCATATATACATCCTACATACGCTTGATGGCGGTAGTGGTGGTGATGATGATGATGATGATGATGATAAAAGTTATGGCTACGACTCAAGGATGCTTGAGGCCACAGGAGCTGAAGGATGCAGAGAGACCCTCTTCTGGAGTTTGAGGGCCTGGGGGAGTGCAGTATTTCTCACATGGATCTCACTGGCGGTCCAGAGTTGCGGACTTTGGCTTCCAACAGCAAACCCCTGGTGCTCGAGGCCACCAGGCTTTGGTACTTTGCAGAGTGGTTGTCGGAGGCTACTTTTCAAGCCTCTGGCTTTCACTCAGCGAGAAGACAGGTGTGGGCATCTGGTGCTGAGGGCTCAGGTTCCCTTGACAGCACACTGGTTACTGTGGGAACGCCTGATGGTGGTTTCCTGGGCGGGCAGCAAGGATGGCAGGCAGCATTGTCTGTGATCTCTGGGATACTAAGGCTGTGGGAACGGTTAGCTTTTGTGAACTCAGTGCATGAGGTGGGAGGTGAGTTCCCAGGGCTCCCTGTGGGTGCCACTAAAGGGACACTGAGCACCCCTTGTCCTCTGGATAGGAGAATAGACACATGGCTTGTCTCCAAGTAGAGGCTGCCACCTCATCTCCCACAGGAATGTCTAGGGTGGGGCTGTGAAGATTGCTCAGGGGGTAAGAGAGCTCATGCTGCAGGGTGAGGCCCTGAGTTCAAATGCCCAGCACCCACAAACAAAACCCTACATGGCTGCAGGTGCCTGTAACCCCAGGGTGAGGCCCTGAGTTCAAATGCCCAGCACCCACAAACAAAACCCTACATGGCTGCATGTGCCTGTAACCCCAGGGTGAGGCCCTGAGTTCAAATGCCCAGCACCCACAAACAAAACCCTACATGGCTGCATGTGCCTGTAACCCCAGCTCCGGGGATAGAGACAGGCAGATCCTGAGAGGTGGCTGGCCAGCCAGCCCAGCTGTAGTGGTGGCCTCCAGTTCAGTGAAAGGACCTGGCTTGAGGCAGTAAGGTAGAGGTATGGGAAGTGCCCAGAGTATTTTCTGTGTGCTGTGGCCTGGAGCCTATGACGTGAGGCATGTTAGACCATCCATTTGAGGGACTCTCAGGGAACAGCACAGGCCAAAGGTGAGGCAGGAAGGTTGGCAAGGAGCCACCAGGACATCACCTACCCCAGAAACTGTGGTCCAGTCTTGGCTCTATCACTCTGTGTGTGGCTTTCAGGAATTCTCTAGGTCTCTCTAGACCCCAGCCTTCTACCTGTACAGAAGAGTGGCTATTTCACCTTCCAGGGTAAATACAGCTAAAAAGACGACAACCGCGACTTGGGCTTTGTAAACTGCAGCTTTGATAAAGTTCTGTGTGTCTTATTAAACCTGAAATGTCACAGTAGGGATCAGACTCCAGTGCACATAAAAGTGCAACAGTGATGGAAGGCAGGCAGAGGGGAGTCGATGCAATGCAGGTGATGTGGAACCTGCAGTATGGATAGAGTCCGGGGGTATAGGGGCCTGTGCAGGTAAAGTGGGGTTCACAGCCACCTCCTCACGAGCCCTGTGATGGAGGGGATCCAACAGCAAAGGTGGCCTGACATCCAGAGTCTTTGCAAACAGTATACTGTCCAGCAGCTGTGGCCCCCGGGGATGGGATACAGGAGAGCTGTGAGCAGCCACTGGACATTGGATCAGATGATGCCACTGGATCAGGCTGGGTCACTGTAGAAGGAGGGATGGCACATGGCCACCACACCTCATCAGGTAGGATTCTGATCATCCGAGCCGCACATCATGGCCAGCCACTTTGTCTAGGACAGTTGAGCCACAGCCAAAGATGCAGGTGTCTACACTGCTGTGAGTGGAATCATGGACACGGGGGATTCCAGAAGACAACAGAAGGCTAAGTGGGTATCCTCTGGCTAGGAAAACATGGCTTTACTTTAGACACGCCCATATTCCTAAAAGGTAGGGGCACAGTTTTATCTTTGAGGGTTCTTTTTCTTAGCAACTTACAAATTAATATAAAATTCTCATAAAACTTACTGTGATGGCTAATCTTGGTTGCCAGCCTGGCTGGGTCTGGAATCAACTGAAACACAACCCTCTGGGCCTTCCCATGAAGGATGTTTTTGATCAGATTGTTTGAAGTGGGAAGACCCTCATAGCAGGGTGGGGTGAAGGAAACTTTGCCTGCTTGCTATCACTCTTCAGTGGCAAGTTCATCTGTTGATCGCTGAAGCATTCCTTTGCCAATACTAGGACGGGCTACATCAGGTAGATTGACTGACATAAACAGAATCCCAGCAGGAATCCTCTAGACCTTCAACATCCAGCCTCGGTGACTGGGCTGCTGCTGAATTCTCCATCACGCTGGGTGAGCTAGCCAGAGGTGAGCTACCCAGACTGTATCATGCAAGCCAATATAACATGTCCTCTTTTAAAATGTTCTCACCCTATTGGTGCTGTTCCTCTAGAGAGTGCTGTCTAATACACTTACCACTGTAAGGTGTCCAAACCAGTGATGCTTAGCTATGCCGTATAATCTTGCCACTATCTATTCTAGAACATTCTTACCTAACCACAAAAAACAAATAAACAAACAAACCCATTCAACAGCAATCACTCTTTACTTCCCCCCTGCTCTGAGTAACTGCCAACCTGTTTCTGGACAGTGTATAGTAACGATTAGACAGAATGTGGCCTTCTGCCCTATAGGATTTCACTTGGCATAGTGTCCTCAAGGCTCACCCACACTGTAGCCTCTATCCGTGCCTTGTTCTTTTTCATGGTTATTATTTATTTATTTATTATTTATTTAGATACCACATTATCTTATTCATGGAATATTTTCCATTACCTGGGTATGTGTAGATTCCGCCATTGATTCTATATTTTGATGATTACCCATGATGTGGCAATGAGGGGAGGGATTGCAGGTAGACAAATGATTTTTCTGCTCATGGGTTTGGGGTGAGGAGAGAAACTGCCACTGCCATAAGTATCACAAAGTGACAAGCTTCTCTTGACTGGCAGACTGACCATATAGGGTAGATAGCTCCTGGCTGTGCCCTGAGAAGGGGAGCACCATTCCTGTGGCTCTCTTCGGGTACAACAGCCCTTCTTGGAAACCCGAGGAGACTTCTCCTACCAAGTAACCAGTTTCCAGCTGGAAAAATGGGAGGTTTTTGTTTTTGTTTTTAACCCCACAATGGTAGCCAGCCCTGCTCCAGATTGTGAAGTGGGGGGTGCTCCTGAGACCAGGGTGCTCCTGAGACTGTTGGGAGGTATAGTGGAGACCCCAGGATTAAAGGGATCATGGAGAGAGGCTGAGGTTTGGCACCATGTGGCAGGTCAGAGTCCCTGAAGAGAGGCAAGGAGGTGGTGAAGGAACAGCATGTGGTGACCTCAGCCACTGGAGATGCCGGGAAGATTGCCAAGGACAGCACAGAGACCCCAGAACTGGAGATGCCAGGACTATGGGAGGGTTGCCAAGGACAGCAGCAGCTGTGGAGTGGAATCTGCCTGAGCCTGTAAGGCAGGTTATGTGTGCTGTGGATGGCAGAGCTGGAGAAGTGGAGCTGTCCAGGCCTGTAGGAGCCCAGAAGATGGTGAGTGAATCCCAGATGCAGGATGCTGAGCTACAGGATTTAATTTACATGGTTGTATTTGGTTTTGCTTTGTTCAGATTGAGACTGTGCCCTGGTTCGTCCTTCTTGGAATAAGAAAGTACTTGATTTTGATTTTTACAGGAGCTCACAGTTGAGAGTCTTTGGACTAAAGAGACATTGAATATTTTAAAGAGACTGGACTTTTTAAAGTGTTGAAATTTAAAAAAATGTATGTGTATGATTTTGCCTGATTGGATGTCTGTATATGAAGTACTCATGAAAGCCAGAATAGGGCATCAGATCCCCTGAAACTGGAGTTACAGATGGTTGTGAGCTGCCATGTGGGTGATGGGAATCAAACTCAGGTCCTCTGGAAGGACAGCTAGTACTCTTAATCATTGAGCCATCTCTCTAGCCCCAAGTGTTGAAATTGTTAAATGCTGTGGGAATTTAAAAGTGGTACTAAGTTTTGTATTGTGATATTAACATAAGATCTGGGGGGAAAGATTACTGTAAACAGACATTTCCTGTCCTGACCACCTGTACCAAATACATGGCAGCCACTTCCAAAATTACCACACAGAGGCTTATATTAATTATAAATGCTTGGCCAATAGATCAGGCTTATTACTAACTAGCTCTTACATTTTAAGTCAACCCAAGTTCTTTATTTATACTCTGCCATGTGATGGTACCTTTATTAGCATGGCACATTCATTTCCTGCTCCCTCTGCATCTGGCTGGCGACTCCTGACTCTGTCTCCTTCCCTGCCTCTCTTCTTCCCAGCATTCTCAGTTTGGCTCTCCCACCTAACCTTATTCTGTTCAGCTATTGGCCAGTCAGCTTGTTTTTTAAGCCAGTCACAGTGACAAATCTTCACAGTGTACAAAGCGATTATTCCACAGCAGGTTATGATTTAATAATTATGTATTTGTGTGTCAAACTGACAAGGGGTCAATCTCCTGGTTGCTGCTTTGTCAACTTGACATAAGCTAGAGTCACCTGGGAAGAGGAACCCTAATTGTGAAAATATTTCCATCAGTTTGGCTTGTAGACAAGCATGTGGAGGATTTTCTTGATTAATGATTGATGTGGGAGGGCCCAGCCCACTGTGGGCAGTGTCACCCCTGGGCAGGTGGCCCTTAGTTGTGTAAGAAAGCAAACTGAGCAAGCTATGGAGAACAAGCTAGTGAGCAGCATTCTTCCATAGTTTCTGCTTCAGCTCCTGCCTCCAGGTTCCTGCCTCAACCTTCCCTGATTCTCTCAATGACAGGCTGTAAGCTGTAAGATGAAATAAACCCTTTCCTCCCCAAGTCACTTTTGGTCATGGTCTTTACTATAGCAGATTAAGACAGGAGGGGTACTGAGCAGGGGGTCCCAGCTGCACTGCACTTAGGCCACCCACAGAATTCACAGCCTCCCAAAGAGAAGATTCAGACTTGAGCCCCTGTTCCTGAAGGCTTGGCAAGAGGTGGGCCGAGTTGGCACAGGCTGGTCCTGTGAGGTATTGTCTCTCCTCCATGTCATTAGTGGGCATGGTACTGCTTTTAACCTGGCCTCCTCTGTGTGGGCCCTCTCAGTCAGGTGTCAGCCCTGCCTTCCTCTGCTTTAGGTGCTGAGTGGGATAGATGGCTTAGTTCTTCCTTGTACTTAGCCAGCAGCTGCTGAGCTGCACACTGAGCACGCTGCAGGCTGAGGCAAGCAGGTCCTGGGCTTCTGGCTGTATAGCAAGGGCTTCCCCATAGAGACACAAGAGCAAGATGGACTTGGGAGCTTTGCAGGCTGGGTCCCTATGACAATAGGGAGGCACTGGCCAGGAAGGGTGGTAGGCTAAAGCTGCCCCAGACTGGGGAGTTACAGAATCTCAGAACATTTCTCCATTGTGAGAGAGAACATTTCTGTACTTGTAAAATCAGGTATTTTGCTCCTTTTGAGATCAGGTGCGGAGTGGGGACTGCAGTGACCCTAGGGACAAGTGTGCAGATCAGGCCACACTAGCTCTTGCTGTTTCTAGTCTGGGCAGAATAGAAGCCCCTCATCCCCCAGGTACTGAGTTCTGTGCACCACTAGGAAGTGAAAAGAACATGGAATGGGCTTCCCACAACACGTGGTCCCCCACTTATAATTCTTTTGGTCAGCACATAGGAGCTGAAGCAGTGCCCAGTCAGGAACTGTACATCAGTTTTGAGGTTTGATCTTTTTTTTTTTTTTTTTTTTTTTGGTAGGGGGGACAGACTAATAGATTGCAGTCTGATCCTCCCTTGAGTGTCAGACTGGGGAGTGAGCCTCAGTTCCCCGTCAGCATTGTGGTCATGGTGGGAAGAGCTGGTAGCGCCCTATGTGCTCTACTGTTCCCTAGGATGTGAATTGGGTCCAAAGGAGTCAACTTGTTGTATAGTTTGGATGTGAGACATCCCTCACAGGCTCGTGTGTTTAAACACTTGGCTCCCAGCAGGTGGCGCTGTTTGGGGAGGTTATGGAACCTTTAGGAGGTGGAGCCTGGATGGAGGAAGTAGGTGTCTGAGGGGGCAGGCCCTGAGAAGGTTATAGCTAGACCTTACTTCTACCCCACCTCTATCTGCATCTGGTCTGCTAAGACCTGAGAGTCCCTGCTCTAATCCATTCACCATGCCTTGCTTCATTCAGGTGCCTGGTCACAGTAAAGGGAAAGTGACTAATACAATTTATTTGGTATTTACACTCACTGTGTGTGTGTGTGTGTGTGTGTGTGTGTGTGTGTGTGTGTGATGTGTGATGTGTGCATGCCACAATGTGCATGTAGGATTCAGAAGGCAACCGGTAAAAGTTGGCTCTCTCCTTCTAACATGTGAGTCTGTGGATTTAACTCAGGTCACTGGGCTTGGCAGCAAGCACTTGTACACACTGGGCCATCTCACAGGCCCTTTTATGTTATTTTTAAACTTAGGATGGCTTTTTAATGTCCTATCCCCATTGTAAACTGAAGAGCACCTGTGCCTGTGGGAAGAAGGGGAGGATGACAGTGTCCCGCTTTGCCATGACAGGGATCTGCAGGATCTTGGGACTTCCCCAGGCCTCCCTTCTCAGCAGGAGTCTGGAGCAGAGAAGCTCTGGTCTGGCTTTAGAACCTCAGTGTGTTTCAGAGCTGCCTTCCTCCATGGGAGGCCTCATGCCAGTGCCTGTCTTGGGTCCTCCAGCCAAGCTTGTCCTCAGCAGGAGTCATATCCAGCACTGGTGGCGTGGATTCTGATGTTAGAATTATGTCTCCAAAGCTCTGCTCTTCTTCAGCTAGCGTGCTCCATTTACCAGTGTGTTCCGCTTATAGGTCTAGGTGAGTGGAGCTGTCATCTCACCTATAGACCTGAGGTCCCTTAGGGTCCAAGGAAACATTCTGTCTTGAATATTTGAGTTTCACTCATCTACTTCACTGTACTGAAGGCAAGGGGAAATCTGAAGTTCTCTGGAACATTCTAGAATCATTTTAAGTTTTCTTCTTTCCCCCTTTTCCACGTGCATGCATATATGCTTGTTTTGCATGTGTGTGGGCACACATCTGTAGGTGTGCAGGCCTCTGGGGTTGATGTAATCTCCTTTGATTGTCGTTCAGTCAAACCTAGAGCTCACCAATATGGCTAGTTCTGCTGGCCAGCTTGCTCTAGGGATCCCCTGTCTCTGCCCTCTGAAGCTGGAATTACAGGAGGGCCACCATACCCACCCAGCATTTGCATGGGTTCTGGGGATTTGAACCCCAATGTTTACGTTTGCAAGGCAAGTGCTTTAACTAAGAGCCATTCCCCCAGCCCAGTTTTCAGTTTCTTTTCTTTTCTTTTCTTTTTTTCTTTGATTTTCGAGACAGGGTTTCTCTTTTAGTTTTGTAGTTTTGGAGCCTGTCCTGGATCTTGCTCTGTAGACCAGGCTGGTCTCGAACTCACAGAGATCCACCTGGCCCTGCCTCCCCAATGCTGGGATTAAAGTTGTGCGCCACCACTGCCGGGCTCAGTTTTCTTAACATGGTCTTTGAGTGCAAACTCCTTTATCTACATCAGTCCTTCAGGTGCATATTTGTCTGGAATAAAAAGGCTTGCTGGTTAGCATTTAATGCCAAATGTGAGCAGGTGTGGTGCATAAAACAAAATCACCTTCTGGACAGCTCTGAAGTTGGCTTCACACCTAACTTTACACCTGAGCCTCCACAGCAGCACAGAACAACATCGCCTGAAGAAAGTGACCCCTTCAGTGTGACTGTCCATCTCAGCAGCTAGAGTCAACCCTTGGCTAGTATGGGCAGCCACTTCTCTGGAACCCAGAATTTGTCTACCCGCAAGATCCTCACTCCATTCTGCCCATCTGCCTGTTGGCCACCACAAATGCAAAGCTTGGCCCTCAAGTTACCTGAGTCTCTGCCTTCTCACACAGTCCTGGGGTTTCTGGGGACACATGAGGCATTGGTAAGGCATTGGGCCCCTCTGTATCCAGGTTCCCAGTATGGCAGGTGTGATCTTGCTCTTGGCCCAGCTGTACCGGCTGATAGCCTATGAGAGCCTGAACCATGTCCCTCATAATATGTAAGTTGGCCTTGTTTACAGATTGACTCTTTAAAGAGGTGACACAGTATGAAGAAGTCAGTAGGCTGGGTTCTAATACACAGGGACTGGATTATGAGTGGTGACTGGGACATGGACCATGTAAGGATGGAGGGATGGAAGGATGTTACCATAGAGGTATCATTCACCTGCTGTAGTGCTGAGTATCTGCTTCCTCTGTGATGGACATGACCATGGGAGCAGTTGCGACCCACAGGAGACCCTTGGAGATCACACATATTAACAGTCCCTAGTGGAACAGGGCAGGCTCCTGACATCCTCACTGGAGGTATTCATGCTGGTCAGATCTGCATTCCAGACTCCTGTCTCTAGAATGTGAGATGATGCATGGCTGTGTGGCTGTGTTGCTGCACCCTTGAGACACCAGGCAGGAAGCAGAGGACTAGGAGAAGGCCTGCTGCCACTGCTCTCTGAACTTGGGAGATGAAGACTCTTTCCAGGCCCTAGTTTCCTCATTGGATTGGGGTTGCGTCTGGGGTCTCCTCTCTGTGGGTTGGAGAATCACCAGTGCTGTGTTCAGTTCCAGCCTGGACCCTGGAATGGCTGTGTTGACTGCAGATGTGTACAGGGCATGGAGGCCTCTAGTCAGTAATCTCATCCATTTGACTTGGCATTGCTAGAGATCATGGTGAGTGACTTGGATCAGGATTCAGATGCACAGAGGTTGGCTGCATTGAGGACACTGGGAGGAGACACCATCTGCAGGGCAAGGGCCCGGGGGAGCCTTGGGGGAGCCCTGCAACACATCCAACTTAGCTCTCTAGCTTTCAGGATGAGGGACATTGGATGTAAGTGACCATAAGCTATAACTAGAGCCGTGAATGGGTCATCAGGGGCTCCCAGCCTGTTCCCCTAAGATTCAAGATTATCCCAGGCCATCTGTCCCTAGAGAGATGGTTCAGCAGTTAAGAGCACTGACTGCTCTTGCAAAGGACCCAGGTTGGGTTCCCAGAACCCACATGACTGCTCACAACCATCTATTACTCTTGTTCCAAGAGATTTGAGACCCTCTTCTGGCCTCTGTAGACACTGTACACACATAGTATACAAATATGCAAGCAGGCACACGCTCATACACATGAAAGAAAAAATAAACCTTAAAAATAAAAAGAGTTAAAGGTAGTAGCTGAGATAATACTGACCCCTCTGGGCTGTAGTTCTAGCACATTCTAAAAGTTTATGTTCCTGGGCTGAAATTGATTCAGTCTTACGTTGCCGTGTGGGCAAGCGTGGTGTGGTTTATTTATTGTGGATTGACAAGTTTTTTTCAAACATGCCATCTGTAGGTGTTTTATAGAAGTTTATTTCTATTTTAATAAGCAATTGAACTGTTTTGTTATTTTGTGCAATTTTAGTGTGTGTGTGTGTGTGTGTGTGTGTGTGTGTGTGTGTGTGTGTGTGTGTATGTTCCTAGACTTCAGCTGTGGACCTCTTGTCCACAGCATTGTTGGCACTGGCAGGGGTGAACTTTCTGTTTTTTCTGCTTTGTTGATTTCCATGTGTTCCCACCCTCATGAGAAGAAAAGCTATTTTAATTGTCCAGAGCACACCACCTCCTCCACAGCTTTCTGTGGGAACCATGTCCTGTGTTCTCATTGCCCCTACCCTGTCCCTATTGGTGCCGAATGCCAGCAGGTGGAGTCTCTTAAATAAAGAAAGGCACAGACTGTGTGCCTGTGGCTTGTTCTTATAAACACCATGGTGTTGGTGAAGCTGAGTGGCACAGTCACCACACACCTGGAGTAAGAGGAGCCAAAGCCACTGGCCACTGTTTTCTGCATACACAACTGGAGACGACATCTGTCCCCAGGACGGTTAGTGCTTACTCTGTTGTGCCCATGATGCAGTCATGCCACAGTGGACTCTGGTGGTCAGCTCTGGAGAAGGTTCTGGGCCTGGTGGATTCCCCCATGGCAAGCTAGGGTTTATATGAATGTGGGCTGTCTTGGAGGTGACCCCTCTGTGTGAACATGGGCTGTCATGGAGGTGACCCCTCTATGTGAACATGGGCTGTCATTGAGGTGACTGCTCTGTATGAACATAGACTGTCATGGAGGTGACCCCTCTGTGTGAACATGGGCTGTCATGGAGGTGACCCTTCTGTGTGACATGGACTGTCATCAAGGTGAACCCTCTGTGTGAACATGGGCTGTCATGGAGGTGACCCCTCTGTGTGAACATGGGCTGTCATGGAGGTAAACCTTCTATGTGAACATGGGCTGTCATGGAGGTGACTCCTCTGTATGAACATAGACTGTCATGGAGGTGACCCCTCTGTGTGAACATGGGCTGTCATGGAGGTGACCCCTCTGTGTGAACATGGGCTGTCATTGAGGTGACCGCTCTGTGTGAACATGGGCTGTCATGGAGGTGACCCCTCTGTGTGAACATGGGCTGTCATGGAGGTGACCCCTCTGTGTGAACATGGGCTGTCATGGAGGTGACCCCTCTGTGTGAATGTGATATGTTTTGTTACTAATTAAATTTGCCCCTGACAATTTCTTCCATGTGTATAATGTATTCTGGTGGTTGTTACCCAATCCTCTCAGGCCTCGCCTCCCTCCATTGCTGTTCTCTGCCGATCTCTTTTCCACATTCCCGCCTTTTGTTTGGTTTCTGTCCCTTTGGGTTTGGACAGGCCTCCTGTGTGCCCTTGGGACTGGATCTCTCCACTGGAGCTGGTGGACTCAGCAACTGCCACACAAGCAAAGGCAATGGTGGTCATTGGCCCGGGGTCATCTGGCCTCCCTGTGCTCCTAACCCTTACCTCCACTCTGTGGGCGTCTTACACACAGTGGTCTGGAAACTGGTTAGGGAAAAAGCTGGAATAATCCAGAACTTACCTTGTTTCCTACATTGCTGCCCTGCATTTGAAAAGAGGTTATTTCAGCTTATTGATCATATCAGGTGAGAGGCTAAACCCAGTATACTGACTCCATCTTGTGGAGGAGGGGATCCCCCCCAACTCTTGTCCTACCCAACATTAGGCTTCTTTGTCCCATCTCTCTTCTCTCCTCTGCCCATCTCTTCTCCTCTTCCTCTGTCCAAAAAGGCATGAATCATTCCGGTCCATTTTCAGTGTGAGATGCACTGAGAGGTCGGCAGAGACTCACAGATAAGCAGGGGGCACTAGGCCCTGTCCTCCCTTGCTGGCAGGTGTCGCCTGCATGTCTAGGCTCTCAGTTCATCCTAGGGTTGAAAAGTCACAGGCAGTCTGCTATGTGACTGGATCAAAAAGGAGGAATCTTGAGCCCCAGGACTTACATTAGACAAGACTTTGTGTCCTGAACCAACAGGGTGGGGATCTGGGGAGCGGACAGCACTAGACACTAGAAAGATTGTGTCTCCCTGAAGAGCTCAGCCAGGGAGGGATTCACGGGGCAAAGAAGTCAGGAATTTAAGAACCGTTTTGGGCTAAGAGCAGCACACCGGTCGTTTCTGCCTTTTCTCTAAGCTGACTGCAAGGGCAGAAAATGAATGGTTCCACTTTGACTCTCCGACTCCCGGGAATTCTTAGTGAGAGAGGAAAGCTCGCTGTTTTTCTTAGCACGCGCCTCTGCCCTCTGGGACCTCGCGCCCTGCCTCAGTGGCTTTTAGGCCATGCCCTTGTATCCTTTCATCCTGCCTCTGTAGCCAAGCACCATGTTCATGTGCCCATCTCAGCTGTTCCTTCATTGGCCTACAAAGTTTGCAGAGCTGGCCCAGCGGCCCAGCTGGACCAATGGAGCCCCAGGTCTTCTTCCGGACCCCAGGAGGTGCCGTGGGAAGTTCAGAACACAGGGGCATTCATTGTTTCTTTGGGGTTCCAGGGTCTCTCTGGTGCTGGTGCCCGTGTTTGTGGCCTTTTCCCAGTGGCAGGTTGACGAGACAGTGGCTTCCCAGCTTATCTAAGTGGCTGTGGTGATGGAGATGCGGCTGCTTCTCACTCTGGAGAGATGGTGGGTGAGGTGGGCACATACACATCATGGAGAAGAAATGAGGTGGCAGTGTCTCATGAGCTGCCTCCTGTGGTGGGGTCCTTGAGCTTTCGTCTCCTGGGGCCACCAAGCCAGATCAGTGGCCTAAAGCTGTGGACAACACTGTCCCTGTAGTTCCATAGATGAGAAGTTTGAAGAACCTAAGCAGTGAGGTGCAGGCCCGGGCTCTTCAAAGACTTTGGGGATGGTCCCTCCTGCCTCCTCCAGCCCCCACCCCATGACCCAGGGGACAGAGAACCCTCCTTGCTGCTTCTTCCAGCTTCAGAAGTAGCAGGCGCTTCCTGACTTGTGGTCATATCTCTTTGCCCTCCATCTTGTCACTGTCTGGCTGTCTTATTTGGCTTTTCACATCCAGACCGCAGTTGCTCATTGAGGGAAGTTGGGGCAGGAATTCCAACAGGAACCTGGAGGCAGGAGCTGAAGCAGGAACCATAGAGGAACACTGTTTCGTGGCTTGCCCCTCCTGGCTTTCTCAACCTGCTTCCTTATGCCACCCTGGACTACCTGCCCAGGGATGGCACTGCCCACGGTAGGCTGGGCCCTCCCCCATCAATCACCAATCAAGAAAATGCCCCACAGACTTACCATGTGATGGAGGTTTTTTTCTCAATTGAGATTCCTTCTAGATTGTGTCAAGTTGATAAGACCCAGCACACCCTCCCATACCTTGGTTAAGTCAGGGTCTCTTTGTTGTTTCCAGTATGTATTCCAGGATAGCTGGCCCACCAGCTTCCAGGGATTCTCTATCTCACTAAAGGAGCACTGGGATTACAGGTGTGTGTTGCCAGGCCTGCCGTTAGGTGGGTTCTGGGGGTTTGAACTCAGTTCCTCATGCTTGCGTGGCAAACACTTTACCAACAGCCACCATCTTCATTTTGAAGTGAGTGTGTCTGAGTCTGTGAGTCTGAGACCTAGGATGTGGAGGTGACTGAAGTTGGCTTGTGCCTTCTGTGAGACTTTCTGCTGCTTGTACCTCCCTCACAGCCATTGACTACAGGTGCATTTCCAGGGCCTTTACGGCAGTATCCACAGGCTGCCTAGACAGACCTTCACCTTATGTTTAAGGACACAGGGAGAGGATGACATGGGACTCCAAGGGCCATGTCCTTCATGAAGGTGATGACTCCCTAGAAGTCTTTCTGTCACCTGGTCCTCAGCAGGGACCTCCTCTAAGGGAAGAGCAGATCTCAGGAACATTCCTTGCAGGTACATATTCGGCTGCACACAGAGGTGGAGGAGGCAGGAGAGCTGTCATCCACCTGCCTCCAGCAGAGGACAGAAGGCCAGTGGCTCCTGTGATGGTTAATGTTGGCTATCAACTCAACAGGGTCTAGAATCACCAAGGAGACAGAGCTCTGGATGAGACTGTGAAGCATGATGTAAACTAGGTTAACTGAGGAGTGAAGACCCGTCCTGAATGGAGGTGACAGCACCCCATGGGCTACTCTATAAAAAGGAGAAATCGATCTGAGAGCCAGCATTCATCTCTCCCTGCTTCCTGACTGGGGATGCCATGTGACTAGCCACCTCATGCTCTTGTTACCATGCCTTCCCCGACATGACGGGCTGTATCCCCTGGAACTATGAGCCAGAATGAGCCCTTTGTCCCTAACGTTGCTTTTGTCAGGGTGTTCTACCACAGCAGTGAGAAAGTAGCACAGCTCCTGCCCATGGGCTCATAGATGCTCCATGGACATGGGTTAGGCTCATCCCTAGCAGTGGCTGGACTGGTTTATGAAGAATATGCCATGGCTCTACTCATGAGAAAAGGTGAAAGTGGAAGAGATGTCCCCAGCTCTTGGTTAGCCAAGCTTCTCTCTCCTGCAGGGCTCTGGAAGGTGAGTGAAACCCACACCCCAAGGCAGGATGGCCAGGTTCTCAGGTGGGGCTGAGAACCCTCCAGCAGACAAAGTGTAGGGGAATTTGAGAAGAGAGGTCTTTGGACAGGAGTCTGCCTGTGGTCTGACCAGACTTCGTAGGGAGAAGGCTCGGTTTTGACTCCGCTCTCCAGGCTGTGGACACTGAAGATGTTCAGTGTGGAGGCTTCTGGGCTGGGTCATGTCCTAGGGCCTGATACCAAGGACCCAGAACATGGCTGGCTGCCGCTTGAGGGTCTTAAACTTTCCAGACATAGTCTCAGAAGCAAACTAAAACATTGGCATTCAGATTGCAGAGGATCCTGGTTCCCACTGCTCTCTGAATAACAGGAATCAACCAAACCCAGCCTGACATAAATACTGTCATCAAGCTTTGATGATGGCAGGTTGGGCAGCCACAGCCCCACCTAAGGCAGCTCTGTTGAGCTGTCCCCAGGTAGGCCTGTGTTTGGCAGTCAGAGCTCTTGGGACTGCAGGCTTTCTTCAGTCTTGGCCAGAATTGGTGTCCCTCAGAGGGTCATCCCACTCTATGCCAGGGCTGACTCTGGCTTCTGGAGGCATTAAGAACTGCACAGAGCTGTGTGAGTCCAAATACTTGTTTAATATTTTAGGTGTTTTGGTAACACACATATTTCAGTCTTAAAATGCCAATGGCATTTCTCTTCTCTGTCCTTTGAGGCTGATGTGTGCGTTTCTGTGTGTGTGTGTGTGTGTGTGTGTGTGTGTGTGTGTGTTTGTGTGTGTGTGTGTATGTGTGCGCACGTGCGTGCACATTTGTATATGAGTGTGGGGTCTAGAGGTCTATGTTGGGTGTTTTCCTCTATCTCTCTCAACCATAATTTTTGAGACATTGTCTCCTACTGAAGCCAGAGCTCATCATTTGTCTAGATCAGTGGTTCTCAACCTGTGGGTTACGACCCTTCTAGGAGCTGAACGACCCTTTCACAGGGGTCACCTAAGACCATTGGCAAGCACAGATATCTACATTACAATCTATAACAGCAGGAAATTACAGTTATGAAGTGGAAATGAAAATAATTTTATGGTTGTGGGTCACTACAGCATGAGGAACTGTGTTAAAGGGTCAGAGCATTAGAAAGATTGAGAACCACTGGTCTAGATCAACTGACCAGCCAACACCAGGGATCCTCTCATCTCTGCCCCTGCCGCCCAGTGCTGGGATGACAGGTACATGGATGGCACCATGCTCAGTTTTTTATGCGGGTGCTGGGGATCTGAACTGAGATCCTTATGTTTATGTGGCAAGCACATTACTGACTGAGCTGTCTCCACAGCTCATGGCTATCTATCTGTAAGTCTGTTGTATGGTGTACCTGGGACCAGAATTTGGGAACCTCACTCAGCTCTGGGCACTGTGGTTTAGAAGGAGCATCAGCCGCAGGCCCCAGGGGCGGTGACTATGGTGTGGAGATGATTGTAGTAGAGGTCCCAGAGGTGGCCCTTCTGCTTGGGGTCTCCGCTAGTGAGTCACACTGTACTGGTCTAGCACCTGGGCCTAGAGTAGAGCCCAACGAGGTTGCCTTTTCCTCTATTATAGCCAAGGTCCCCAGTCAATGTCAGTGTACATTAACCAGGCCAGATGCTGCAGAAATGCGGCTGGGGTGCTACTGTTCCAATGATGGTTGGTCCACGTGTTCAAACACAAGTCTGTGGCTACATTTCATACCCAAAGCATGAGTGGTGCCTTTAGTGACTCCTGGTGTTGTCACCAGGGCTGGGTGGGTGTCTCTCTGTCACTCGTTACTTTTTGTATGTTAATCTCTCACCTGGCTGACATGGTGACTTTTTTATTTTTGCTAGTTCAGTTTATCTTTAGATTCTCTCGGGCTTTCAATGCAGAGCAGGTAATTATCTGAAAATAATGATTACTTCCATTAGCTTCAATCCTTGAGCAGGGGGTTCACTTTTCTGCCTGCTGTGTGCTGGTGATGCTGTGTCTCAGAGGTTCTGTTCAAGTTAGGGGACTTACTGCTCCCCAGCATTACAAGGGATTGATTATGATGGAGGTATCCCTTGTTCCTTGGTGTCCATGGAAGACTGCCTGTGGCCTGGACTTCTTATGCCTGCTGGACACAGGGGCTTGCTGGACACGGGACTGAGAGTTGCAGACTGAGCAGCATTGCAGGAGAACTCACAGCCTGTGGCTCTTTACGTCATTTCCTCCATCTCTTCCAGGTAACCTTTGCCTTGTAGCTCCTTCCCAACCATGAGGGCCAGCTCTGCAGCAATGTTCCGTGATGGTCCAGGTGTGTGATGCAGAAGGCAAGAACAGGGTGCACTGTGGCTCTGGAACTCTTGAATTCTGCTGTCAAGAAGCTAGTGTGCAAACCTGAACAAAAGCTGGGTATCACAGGGTCTGCTTGCAGTAAGGGCCAGGGCAAAAGCTGACTGGGACCTGAGGAGAAGCACAGTTTGTACTCTCCATTATCAGGGGTGGGGGAGAAGAGGGTGGAGCAACTGTCTGAGGCTGCCCCGATCCTGGCCAAGGAAGGATAAGAGCAACCACCTAGGTCGCCCCATTACTGATATCAACCAGGAATGGCACTTGCTTCCAGGACAATGACAGCACCCTTTTCCCTGCCTTCTTTCCGGGTGACCTAGAATCTTTCTGAGAAGCCAACTCTCTAGACCTTTAGTAGAACAAACCAGGCCAGCGTGGTGGATCCCTTAGGCAGTGGTGGTTAGTAGAAATAGTTTAATCTGGCAGCATGTGTTTTCTGACTTAGACCATAGAGTCTGACATGATGACGATGTTTCAGGGCTGGAGACATGGCTCGGGGGCCAGAGTGCCTGCTATGAAAGTTGAGGACCTGACCTTGTATTCCCAGGACTGTAGCTGAAGTCTTCCTATGTCCCGGCTGGCTGGCGGTTGGGACAAATCTCTCCAACTCGTGTCCCCCAAGTAAACACACAGAAGCTTATATTAATTAAAACTCTTTGGCCATTAGCTCAGGCTTTCCACTGACTAGCTCTTACACTTAAACTCAGCCCATTTCTGTTCATCTGTATGTTGCCACATTTTCTGTGGCTTTACTTTTGTGCCATTACATGCTGCTCCCAGGACGGCGTCTCCTGGCTCAGCCTTACTCTTCCCAGAATTCTCCTTGTCTGCTTATCCCGCCTATACTTCCTGCCTGGCTACTGGCCAATCAGCATTTTATTAAACCAGTGTACAAAAGCATTATCCCACAGCACAGGACTCATGTAAAAAGCTAGGCATGGGGGCACACATATGTAGTCCCAGCACTGGAGGGGAAGACACAGAAGGATCCCTGGAGCTTGCTGGCCATTCAGTCTAGTCTAATAGTGAGCAGAGAGACCCCGCCTCAAAAAATAAAGTGGAGAACTACTGAGGAAGATATCCAACATGACCTCTGGCCTCCACACCAACACCCACACATGGACACACATCCAACAACACATGTACACATTCATGAACATGTATGCACACACACAGTTGTTGTGTGACTATCATGTCCCCACCATCTCTTTCTCCTGGATAAAGAGCTATTTCAGATTCCTTACCACCGCTGTCATGTGAGCACAGCACCTGCCTTCAAAGACGCTGGCTGCAGTCAGGCAGCTTACCTTCCCGCTGGGCAGGTTGTCTGTGGGTTCCAGGGAGAAGCCAGCCTAGTCCAGGCAGCCTTGGAAGAGGCGGTCTTAGCTGTTCTCTGAGAAGCTTCCTTGCAAAACATTGAGGTGATTTGGTCGCAGAGGGACGCAGACATGCATACTCATTCCAGGTGTGTTTCCCAAACCTACTTGACCTGAGACGGACTAGAGAGCATGTGTGTATGAACTGAGATCCTAGCGCCAGGTAGTCTGAAATCAGCAGCTCAGTCACTGGGGGAGAGGGGCAGGCTGAAGGGAAGGGCATGTTCAAGGCACCCTCTCACTGAGCATTTCACCAGTGTTTTGGCTGTGATGGTGTGGGGTACCATTCCAGAGTACCTCGGACAGGTGGTGTAGACAATAGGAATCCACTGTCGCACATCCTGGAGGATGAAGGTGAGAGATGGAGGTGTTCCAGGTCTGGCTCATCCTGAGCCTCTCTCCTTTTCTTGCTAATGGAGTTTTATAGCTGCCCCTCACACAGCCATCCCTCCACTTGGTATGTAAATATGTCCAAACTCCACCTCAGTGACAGTTCATCTCGACTGTCAACTTGATGGGATTTAGAATCACCATAGAAACACAGTTCTGGGCATGTCTGTGAGGGGGTTCCTAGATTAGGTTCATTGAGGTGGTCAGACCCTGAGTGTGGGTGGCAGCATCCGCTGGTTTGGGATTCTATAATGTATCAAAGGAAAAAGCAACCATTCATCTCCCTTCTTCAAGTGTGGATACAATGTAACCAGCTGCCTCAGCCGCCTGCTGCCGTGACTTCCCCACATGATGGACTGTGCCCTCCAACCGTGAGGCCAAGGGAACCCTTCCTTCTTTCAGTCGCTTCTGTCAGGTTTTGCTGCAGCAACAAGAAAAGGAGTTCACCATCACCGAACCAGGACTGATGGTACCATACTTGATTAACTTAGGTTTTGCGGTGCTCAGGGAAGAACCCAGGCAGACACTCTGCCACTGAGCTCTGTTCAAAGCTCCTTCACCACCCTTTGAAAGCGGGCTATCCAAGTCATGTGACCAGAGTAGGCTTCCCACATAGGAATGTGGGGAAGCACATAGTTCAGCCTACTCAATCCACAGACCTCTGGACGGCAGTTTGTGGACCTCCTAAGTTTTTAGAGTTGGTCTTCCAAACTTTCAACTGTTGCCTGGAGGTTTCTGTCTATGTCTTCCAGGAAGATCCGCCTTTGTGTCATCATGAGTGAGCAAGTAGGAGAGTGTACTCATCTGTGCAGTGGAGGATTTAGGCAGCAGGGCAAACACCTCTCTAGAATCTTGCACAGTGGGGAACACATCCTGTGTTGGTTATATTTATCTTTGCTGTGACCAAATGCCTGACAAGAAGCATTTTAATGAAGGAAGGGTTTGCTTGGGTTTGCACCATAGCAAGGCAGGCATGTGCATGTCAGCAGAAGCAGGAGGCAGCTGGTCACATGCTTCTGCAGTCTAGAACCTAAGTGCACAGGATGGTGCTGCCCACAGTTAGGGTGTGTCTTCTGATCTCAAAACACCTAATCTAGGAAGTCCCGTGTAGACTTGCTCAGAAGTTGGTCTCCATGGTGATTCTAAGTCCTCTCAGGCAGATACTCAAGATGGATCAATATACAGCCATAATATGGGTTTCATTCAGCTGCACCCATGCTCTGGTTGGATAGGTAGACCAGGCTGCTTCTCTGGAGAATTAGAGGGGCAGTGGGTAAAGCTTTTCAACAAGGTCCCCTGATTCTGTCTGACCCCTGTGTGACTGATCCCTGACTTCTCTAATGAGTTCAGTCCCCAGAGGGCTAGTGCTCTTCTTGGCAAATTTGACTTCTGTTCTCCAGGTTTCCCAGGGAGTCTGCCCTCTATCCTGTACTGTGACCTTGGCCTGGGTTTAAATATCTAAACAAAGCCCTGAGGGCAGCTTGGGAAGGGAAGGTCTCCCGGCTTTAAATAAATGAATTCAAATTTCATACATTTGAATGCGCAAAAGAAGCCACACAATAAAATCGCTCACCCCGTGGCTTTGAGATTCCCTCTGGAAGGAGACCTCTCCTCTGTGCATTTTAAACTGGAAGTCGGTCTGTGAACCCCTAAGACTTATGAATTGATCCCCAAAGGCTTTGCGGCCTTTGCCTGGACAGTTTTGTCTGGATCTTCCGTTGCAGGTTGGCTTTGATGCCCCTGTATGTGAATGAGTAGAAAAGCGTATGCACCTGCCAGTCAGGGGGTTCAGGGGACAAAGAAGGCAGTTTTAGGTTTTAGATGTTCCTGGAACACTAGTAGCAAAATGCATCATCTTTGTGGAAATTCCTTCTCGGCGGTGATTTTTCTTTCCTCTTTATTAATAGCTGCCCAGCATGGCTGATGCACGAGGCCCACTCTGAGTGCTGACCCTGCTGGCCTGGGAGCTCACAGCTCTGCGTTTACTCTGGAGAGAATGGCCGTACTCAGAGCAGCTGCTCAGGGTGGCGCAAAGCTACCTTTCCTCTGCCTCGCCTTGCCTGCTTTCTGTTTCTGAGCAACCTCTTCTGTAGTCTGGTCCTGAGGGGATCCAGGGACCAAACACAGCCCCTGGTCCCCAGAATGAAGCCAGACAACATGCAAGGCACCCTATTCTGTTTGAGAGAGGGATAAGTGATGAGTGCGTGTTTAGTGTCACCGTGCCCCGTGGAGCTAGCAGGGTGCTCACAGAGCAACTTCTGTTTCCTGCAAGCCTGAAAGTGAATGTGCTCAGCTGCCCTGTGCCCTGTCTCGGAGTTAACCATTAACGTTTGCCCAGGCCCCTGTCAGGTGGCCAGGTGTCTGCTGTTCCCACAGAGCTGCTCATCACATTCCTCATTAGGGTCAAGACCCTCCAGGTCAGGTCTCTGGCTTTGGGATCTCAGGACCCTCCTGCAGAGACCCTGGTGGTGAGGCTCAGCTGGCTTTTTCCTCCAGTCACCCCACTTCTGGACCCAGCCTTGGGCCTCTGAGGACGTATCTGGTGGAGCCTGTCTTAGGTACCTACTTGCTTATGCGTGTTTCCTCCAAGTCAGCATGAGGGTACATTATGGGGTGTCCTCGTGGATGAAGAGGTTCCTAGTAATAGTTTGGACTGGGGAACCCCACCTCATTATTCTCCCCACTTTGGGCTGTTAGCTCTGTTCTTGGAGTCAGGCTATGACTTTAGCCCGTCATAAATATTCTTATCACTCTCCTTCATTCTGGAAAGAAGACCTGGGGTTAAGCTCATCTCAGAGTTCTGGCTTAGTTCCAGCCCTGCAGCCCATGATTGGTGCAGCTACAAGTGACCTGAAAAGTGAGCTTTTAAAATGGTACGTTTCCAACATTGCTGCTTGTCTCATTTCGACCCAAATCTGACCTAAACCATTCCCAAGGGTCTGGAACACTGGGCTCTGTCCCTGCTTGCTGGTGGTAGCTGGAGTTGACACTCCACTGGGGGCAGATTCAGGGTCCATGCTCTGTCCATCTCTACCTCACTGCATTCCGCCAACTCCACCCTACTTCCTGCCTGGCATATGTCCACGGAATGCTCACTGTATCCCATGTGATGGATGGACAGCAGCAAATCAGACACACTGAAGTACTCATGGATGTGTGGGTTCATTGGGAAGCTGAAATGACACAGTCACTAAGTGAGCTTTAAAGAGGGCCAGTCAGAGGCCAGGTTGGGCCTGATGGGGGGCGGAGGTGATCAGGGTTGGGGTCAGGGAATGGAGATGGCCACAGGTGTCTGCTTCAAGCTGTTGGATGCAGTTTCAGTCAGCTGGGAGTGGAATGCACTAGAGAGGGGCTTCCTGTGTTCCACCCACTCAAGGGCAGGAGTTCTGGGGGACTGGAACATCTCATCTGCTCTCCAGGCTGGGACAGAGCTGGCCTGGGCTGTTCAGGCTCCAGTGGGCTCTCACATCTGACAAGGAGCTGTGCTGTCTGCTGGGGCCAAGGACGAGTGCTCCCTTTCACATGGAGTCAATGGAGCACAGGCCCTTCTCGCTCCCCAGCATCAGCTTCTGCCTCTGACCTGTTCCTGGATGCCTGGGAACCCAGCTGCAGCCATTGCTCATCAGCCACATCTATCTATGCCAGGCCCATCTTCTTTCTCTGTCCCTGCTGAGATTGAAAGCGGGGCAGCCTCAGGAGCCAGAACCACTGGGCCAAACCAACGCCTGTCAGTACAGAAGGCTCCATGACCTCCCCAGACATGTTATTTTTTCTTCTTTTACTCAAACACGGGTTGTTTTAGAGAGAGCTTGCTTACTTGCTCATCCTCAGAGAGGCCCCGGGTGTCTAGCCCAGCAGGCTGTGCAGCTATGGTGGGAACCCTTGGTGGCAGTGGCTGAGCAGGCTGGCTGCATGGTGAACGACTCAGCTGTGTAGCCCACGCAGGCTGGCAGAGCTGCAGCAGGGCCGTTCTGACCTCAGCCCACCCTGGTGCCGTGGCACCAGTGTGCGGGCATCTTTATCTCTTTCCTGCATGCTTTCAGCAGAGACCACCCTAGGTGCTACCATTCTACCAGGGGTCATCAACAGTGATGTATGCGATGGGACCAACAATCGCATGTCCTATTGGCCACAAGCAGCTGGGCCACCCTGTGCTGTGTATGCCCTTGTGTCAAACCTGGAGTGTTGAGAAGCCTCTACAACTCCTGGGCCCAGCAGAGCTATTGTTACTTCTGCCTCTGCCGTGACTATGGCCACCTCTACCAAATGTCACCTCTGCTGTGACTGTGGCCACTTCTACCCACTGTCACCTTGGCTGTGACTGTGGCCACCTCTACCCACTGTCACCTCTGCCATGACTGTGGCCACCTCTACCCACTGTCACCTCGGCTGTGACTGTGGCCACCTCTACCCACTGTCACCTCTTCTGCTGTCACCACTACTGAGGCTGCTGCCCCAGCTGCTAGTACCACTACTAAGATCTGGCAGGTGGCAGATTATGCCAAGGGATTTCTTTTCGGCCCCCTCTGCCATCTCTTGACAACCCAGCACAGGGGAACCCAACATGCATGAACAGATCCCATGTTGAATGCAAGAGTAAGAGCAGACTGCACGTGTGCCAAGAGGTTATGGGCGCAAGTACAGCCGTTCGACAACCCCTGGGTGAGCACCCGCATGATCCCACCTCTTTGTGTATCTGAGCACTGCCCCCTGGATCTTCAGGGAGCTGAGCTGCTCCCTTATGCTCCAGCACAGGCTTCCATGAAGTCTGGCTAAGGTGGGCGTTGGCCCTTTCCTGCTTTCAAACAGAGCAACAGAACCTCAGACTGAGCTGGAGCTGAAAGGATCTGGTGGGCCACCCTTGGCCTTTTTTTTTTTTTTTTTTTTTTTTCGAGACAGGGTTTCTCTGTGTAGCTTTGCGCCTTTCCTGGAACTCACTTGGTAGCCCAGGCTGGCCTCGAACTCACAGAGATCCTCCTGGCTCTGCCTCCCGAGTGCTGGGATTAAAGGCGTGTGCCACCACCGCCCGGCACCCTTGGCCTTTTATGTTTACACAAATTAACAAAAGATTCTGCCACTTATTTAATATGTAAGGAGTTTGTCTGCCTGTGTGTGTGTGCATCATGAGCATGCCTGGTGCCCATGGAGGCCAGAAGAGGGTGCTGGATCCCCTGGAACTGGAGTTAGATGGTCATGAGCTGCTCAGTTTCCAGATCCTGGAAACTGAACCTGGGCCAGGGCTCTTTACTGCGGAGACCTCTCTCCAATTGCTTATTGATCCTTCCACTTACTGATAAAACAGCCCCCAAGCAGCAAACCCCATACCAGGGAGCTGCCCCATGCCCCGAAGGTCTGTGTGGGATGGTGAACTCTGTCATCCTTCTGCTGTCCCAAACAGTGTGGACATGCCTCTCTCCCTCTGAGGAGAAGCTGGGCTGTGTCCGTGTGGTCTGTGAAGCTGCAGCGAAGTTAGAGGACAGGGTTAGTTCAAGGTTAATGAGGACCCGTGATTCCCACCCACGGCTGTCAGCCTGCATGCTTGTTAGGCCACCTGAGAACGTTTAAAGTGCAGTAGCCATGGTGAGGCAGTTAAATAAGAATTTCTGGCCTGGCACTGGTGTGTTTGAAAAGGCTGCGCAGCCAGGATGAGAGTTGAATCGCTTCCTCAGAACCGGAGACCTGGGTGGAAATCATGACACAGAGTGCATAATTATCTCACAAGCTGAGCACCCCTTAAACCCATAAATCCAAAGCACTTTGATATCCAAACCTTCCTGAACAGAAACATTAAGACATGGATTGTAGATGAAACATGGGTGCACTTGGCAGTGGTATACAAAATCAGTACCAGGCTACATACATATGACACACAAATGAATTCATGTTCAGACCTGAGTCCCATCCACGGATGTTTCATTATGTGTGTGCAAATATTCTTAAACCCCAAACAGTCTGGCATCCCTGGGCGTGAGGGATCTTTACTGTGTGATAATGTCGGGTCTGGTTTGATCCCTGCTAACTCACACAGATGGTGACTGAAAGGGGAGCTCACTCAGTGCTTAAGAGCGAGCTCTTCCAGAAGACCAGAGTTCTATCCCTGCAGCTCACAACCACCTGGAACTCCAGCTCCAGGGGCTCCAATGTCCTCTTCTGGCCTCCATGAATGCCTGCATTCATGTGGCATCTGTACGCATGTGCCTGTACTCACAGGCACACATAATAAAAATGTCTAAAAGGGGATGGTGAATGAATAAATAAGTGAATGCTAAAAGTTACTTTGAAGTCGGTTCCTAACTGAGATGACGGGCTAGCTGGGTCCTTTGATCACGGACCTCGGGTGCCTTTCTGGATCCTTGTGTGGCTGAGAGGATTTTGGCAGGAATCATAAACATTTTTCAGATAGTGAATACAGGAAGACTCCTTTGCCCTGAGATAGATAGATTGATTAATTTTGAGACACAGTCTCACTGTATAGACCAGATTGCCTGGAACTCACAGAGATCCTTCTGCCTCTGCTTCTCAAGTGCCGGGATTAAAAGCATGCACCACCATGACCTGCCCTGCCCTGAGATTATAACTGAGTACTACACAGGGTGAACTCGGGAATTTTTACTTACAAACCTTCCTGGCTAGTTGAGGGGGCTCACTGCTGAGGGTGTTCCTACAGGTGGGCTGGGCAAGAGTGCGGCCCCAGAGGAAACGCTGCCAGGTTCAGTGGGGAACATCGGCTTCTGCCTCAGTGGGAAGATCCTATTGAAGAACCTCATGAGGAGGGGTGACCTGGGGTTTCTGATGATCTCTGAGGACCCTGTGGGGCTACTGGGCCCCAGGAAAAACTGCCACTAGTTTCCATCCTTTGGTGTCACATATCAGGGCTGCATCCCTGATGACAGGAACAATGCCAGATATCTGGGTTTTTGTATAACAACTCTGCATTGGCAAGCATTTCTTTTCTTTTTCTTTTTAATTAAGTGTGCGTGTGTGTGTGTGTGTGTGTGTGTGTGTGTGTGTGTGTGTGTGTGTGTGTCCAGGTCTATGTATGTGTGTCTAGGTGTGGTAGTTGACTTTGATTATCAACTTGATACTATCTAAAGTCACCTGGGAGTCTCAAACTCCGGCCCAGGCTCAAAGTTAACAGAGCCAGCAAGTTGGTGCAGGTACCCCAGGGTGCCTGATGGTGAGGGCTAGTGGCCTTGCTGTGTGCAGAGGTGATAAAGGGTGGGGCTAGGTGCACCTTGTGGATTCTGCCTCAGCTATAGGGCAGCTGCAGCCCAGTGCTGTTTTGAAGTAGCCAGGTAGGCCAGGACTGGGCCTGGGGTAGCTGTAGCCTGAGGCCTTGAGGAAGGCGGACATTGTGGTGTGTCCATGTGGAGACAACCATGTTTGGAAATTTTCTGAAACTCACTGTCAGCTGAGGGACTGGGGAGTGAGAAAGGAGCCTGGGTACCCCTTAACCCTTCAGATACAGTCTCAGCACACAGTGTATTTGAATCAGACTGTTCTGAGCCCTGCAGAGAATGCAGAGTGGTGGTCATGTTAGATAAGAGGGCTCCCCTGGAGTACCCCAACTCAGGAACACTGTCTGAGTGCCTATGCTGATATCTATCATGTCCCTGTGAGTGACACTGCTGTGTGCCAATATGTTATGAGGCCAGAAGGATACCTGGCTTTGCACATGGTGACCCTGGCACACATGGTGGGCAGAAGGTGCACCTGCTGGAGCCTGATGCTGCCTTCCCCCTGTGCAGAATGGTAGTACATCACTGGAGTGTGGAGAGTGTGCTTTCATTCATAGACAGACATGAAGTAGCACTGTGGACAGTTGGTTTGGGTTCCCATGCACTGGCATCCTCGCAGACACCAGTGTGAATAACTGACAGTGGATTTGCCTTGCATTATGAAGAACCTTGTTAGGTATCTGATGCTCACTCCTCCCTCCTTTCTCCCCTCACTTTCCTGCCTTCTTCCATTTAGACACTCACACATCTGCATCCTCACTTACCCCAGCCATTCATATATTCATCCATGTATACAACAATCCACCTACCCACTCACTTATCTACCTATCCTTTATCATCCCTCCTCCATCCTTCTGTCCTCACATCATCCATCCATTCACCCATCCACCCATCCTCACATCTGTCCATCTAGCTGTCCATCCATCCATTAACTCAATCATCTCATCCATATTTACCTCTCATCTATGCACACATTGACTCAGGCAGCTATTCACGTCTCTCTCATCCATCCATCTCCCGACCCACCTACCTACCCACGTCTCCCTCCATCCGTCATCCATTGATCACCCTCCCTCCTTCCTTCTCCCTCTCCTTCTGTAGGGAGGGAAACCCCTTTACTACTATTCTAGGTTCTCTGCTTTGTGGCTCTGTGCATTCAGTGACAAAAGACAGATCCCCAGGAGAAAACGCTGTTCACACAGCAGCCCACACCTACTCATCCTGGGCTGAGCCTCTGTGAAGAGTGACTCAAAGGCTTGTTTGGAGCTCCGGCTTGGGGTAGCATCTGTGCAAAAGAACAATGAAGAGGAGAGAAGGGACTTGATCTCGGTGACAGTCTGGGGTGGCCAGCATGGGGAAAGGAGTGCTGGATAAAGGCCACTCGGAGCAGCCTGTAATGTGGGTTCCTCTGGACGGTCTGTCCTCTAGATGATGAGTATGAAAGTTGTTTCTAGAAGTGGACCTTTGGGGAAAGAAAGCTACAACACACAGCATGGACACTTGTGCTTCCAGCTTTACCAGAGCTGGACACCTGTGCTCTGAGGCTGGGCTCTTCCAGCAAGCACATAGCCCTGGGGGTGGGCATTCCTAGCTCTACTCTCCTGAGAGGTGCCTTCTGAGGTTCCAGACGTCCTTACTGTTGATGCCTCCCTGCCACGGTGCCCTGTGAATCTGTCCATCTGTCTGTAGGACTGTGCCATGTCTTTCCACCCGCAGGAACAAGGGGCTGTGTGACTCTTTCGGCAAGTTTCGTCCCCTTTGCTTGGAGTCATGTTTGGGGTCATCCATGCAGAGATCAGGTTTCCTTTGTTCACAGATTTAGAGCCCATGGACAGAGGGTACCACAGCTTGACCAGGCAGTGCCAGAGTGATGAGGGTGATCATGCATCCCCTCTGGCCCAGGGCATCCCAGTCTGCATGGCCTTCATCTTCTGGACAGAATTTCCATACAGGTGGAATTGCTGTATGGTGTGGTACTTTCCCTTCTTGGTCCTCAGAAACACCGTCCCCCCCCCCCCAGTTTAAGCATTTATCTTAGAGATGGGGCAGTGTCACCTCTGCAGTCACCAGATACAGGAATGACTTTTCCTGGGTTCTGTTACTACTTTGCTTTTATTTCCCTATCTTGTAGCCCAGGCTGACCTCAAACTCATTATGTTGAGGTTGACTCTAAACTCATGACCCTCTGGGCTCCTCCTCCTAAATGCTAGCATTATAGGTATGTGCTACCACACCTGGCCCGTGTTGGTCTTCCCGGTGCTCACTTAAGGCCCTGCTCTGAGTTAACTGTCTACGTACAGCCTGGCCAGGGCTTTTGCCCTGGAGCTGTCTCTGCATTAGCTCTAAGGAAGAGGCTCCCCAGCTCCTGCCTCTGGGGGCCCCTGATTCTCCTGGCTTCAGCCTGCTCAAGACTTGGGTCTCTGTTCTGCTCTTGGACCTGGCGATGATCTTTATGAGGCTATCCTCGTCTTTTTGTGCTATTTTTACTCTATGCCGCTAGCCGCTCTGTGTTTGAAGTAGGGGGTTATTACAGCGTAGCTTGCCGCCTCCTGACCCGGGGCCTGCGTTCTTTCCCCTCCTGCTGCCACTCTGGCCTCAAAGAAAAGCCAGAGGTAGCTGTTCCTCCAATGTGGGCAGCTTCAAACTGCCACTGCGGCCACCCGGTAAATCCCCATAGTCGTGGCCACTGCTGCAGTCAGCGGGGACTCCTTCAGAGAAGCTTCAGCACAGTGTGAGGGACCTCCCTGGTTCTGGTCCTGACTGATGCCTCTGCCCAGGCCCAAGGGAAGAGGTGGGATGTGCCCAGTTCTTTCCACCTTTAGGGATCTGACATACAAGCACGTGGGTGCCATGGACTGGCGGTCACATTGGCAGACTCACGAACTAGTCTCCATGGGCCCCTGGGTTCTCTCTGATATTCGTATTTATTTATTCTCCTTTCTCTTTTCCTTCACAGAGATCCAGGCACCATGCCACGCAGCCCCACATCCAGTGAGGACGAGATGGCCCAGAGCTTCTCCGACTATTCCATGGGCTCAGAATCAGACAGCTCTAAAGAAGAGACCATCTATGACACAATCCGGGCCACCACAGAGAAGCCAGGCGGCGTGAAGATGGAGGAGATCCAGGGCAACACCCTTGTGATTCGAGTCCTCATCCAGGATCTGCAGCAGACGGTGAGCCCCCCCTTCCCCCCAGTGCAGCAGCGTGCACTTCCACGCTCTGGATCTGTGTCTAGCCAGCATCAACTGTGGCTTCAACGGTGACTGTGGGGGGCTCTGGCCCACCCTGGGCCTGCAGGCTAGTGTTCCAGACCTGTGCTCCTGTGTAGTCTAAGATGTTTCTCGCCCCTAGCCCCCCTCCTTCCGTCCTACTGCAGCCTACAATATTCATTGAGTTGGACACCTGTGCTCTGAGGCTGGGCTCTTCCAGCAAGCACATAACCCCTGGGGGTGGGTGTTTCCATTGCTATAATGGAACCTTGTGGCAGGGAAATTTATAAAGAAAAGAGGTTTATTTGGGCTCATCGGTTCTAGAAAGCCAAGGTCAAAGGCTATCCTTGGTGGTGGCTTCTTACTTAGCAGAGTCCCAAGGTGAGCCAGGATGTCAGAGGCAAAAAGTGAGAGGTTGTGTGCATGCTTCTGTCTGATGTTTCTCCCTATTCTCTGGTAACTACCAGGATTTGACAGTTGGATCCCCCCGACTCGACTTCACCTAATTCTAATCGCTCCCCCAAAGTCCTACCTCCAAACATCATCATGGGATTTAGTTCCCATACTTTTCATACTTCGAGACAGAGATTAGATTTGAAGCCTAGAACCCTAAGGGGATACTCAAGCCACGTCCAGGCCATAGTAAGCACCTTTTGCTGGGTCAAGCTTCCAGGCCCCAGGCCTCAGAGCAAATGGCCCACAGGAGCCATCCCTAGTCTTATAGATGAAGTTCAGTGGTGAGTGCATCAGCCAGCAGTGTTTAGGATGCCTCAGCAGAGAGGTAGCCAGCTGCCTCTTTTCCGCTGCTCACAGCTCATGTAGACAGCCCGTACCCTCCCATTCCTGGAGGTAGGGAGCCTAGTCTGAGTGTACCTCACTTCCCTACACTGCTCTGGTCACTACCTGCTTGTCCCTCAGTCCTGGGCCCAGCATCCTTTTCTGGGGTGTCCCCAAAGTCCTCGGGCCACAGCTTGCCCATGCTGGTTACCCTGCTCTGTCCCTGGGGATGGGCTTGCTCCCTGAGGATGTTGACTGCTGCTGCTTGGGTTGGGGAGCAGAGGCAAGCTAGATGTGATAGATGGCCATGGATGCCGTGTTTAGATGGGACTTCCCGGGAGGTTCCTGGGCCTGGTGTTTTGCCATTTTTCTCTGCCTTTCTTCTTCCTTGTTCTTCAACTCCTTGGGGCTTTTCTGATGAAGCTGGAAGCTCACAGCAGAGATAAGCCTCAGTCCTCATGAGGGGTGGGAGGGATGTGAATTGCTGGTGCTTTGCTGGTCTGGGCTATCGGGCTCTGGCTCTGCTGGGGCATTGGCACAGGGTCATGCAAGGGCCTTTTGAGAATCTGCTCTGTGTCTGGGTGTGTGTGACAAGAGGGAATGCCATTTAATTACAAACCAGGAGAAGTGGTGAGGAGGTGCTCTGGGATGACAGGGTGAAGGAAGTGAAGTGGGGTAGTGGGGTGCCGGGAGGGGGGAGGTGGCTGTGGCAATGGGGTGATGGGATGGTGGAGGCGGGGGATTGAGTGGCAGGGTAATGAGGTGAGTCAGATGGGAGATGAGTTGTTGGGGGATGGGATAGAGGGGTAATGGGGGTGGGAGTGGGGCAGTAGAGTGTGAAGTGAGGGAGATGGGGGGGTAGGGTAGTGGGTGGCATCTCTCTAAGCTGCCATTACCCAGCTCTTGAAGACAGGCTGTGGGGAGGGCTGCGTGGGTGTGGATCACACACACACACACACACACACACACACACACACACACACACACTATTCATTAATGAACATCTCTGACATTATTCATTTGAATTTAAATGGAGGAAAAGCCAGTGAGGAAACAATGAACATTCATCTTTTTTTGTTGTTGCTCCAAGAAAGATGGTGTCCAAGGACATCTAGAAGGAAGTGTTATTACACCCACGAAGAGGGATAGATTTTCCTATTTCCCGTTAAATTCCTCCTCTGGCTGTGCTTTTCCTGGGCCACTTCTGGATGAATGAAGCTGATTGCTAAACTGAACTTACCTCCAACTCCCAGACTCTTGGAACAGCGCCCTCTTCCTCCTCTCCATGGGGAGAGGAGATGGGAGGCTCTCATCCACGCAGACACTTGGGGATTCAGGTTCCTTCGCTTGGTAGCCAGGCCTTTCCCAGGGTCTGGGGTCCTCCACATCCTCCTCTGTCTTAAAGGTGAGGGATGGAGAGGGTGAACTGGCAAGTGTTTCACTTCCCTGCATTCCCCAGCTTCTTTAGAGGGTCACTTAATTGCAGACTGGGCCTTGGAGGGTTTGGTGAGCAGTAACTGGCTATTCATACTTCCCTCCCTCCACCCCCACCCCATGCCCCGGCTGTTTTTCCCTCTTCTTCTGGTAAGGGCTCTGCTTACAGACATTGCATATCTTACTTAACACTCAGCATAGCCTGCACCCAAGCACCCCAGAGTCACCCTGACTCTCTTCCCACCTCAATGCTCGGAAAGGTCAGAGGACTTTGCAGCGGCCTTCTCTTTGGCAGGTTCCTGTTTTATGTACCAGTGCATTGGGCAGAGTTCATTGCTGAAGGCAGAGCCTCCTTGTGAATGGGAACATCCTCCTGGGCCTCCATGTGTGGTCTGCCTGCTCTGTGAAGACACTGTAGTTCATGCTGAGGTTGAGGTATGAATGCTGAGCTCAGGGCCAGTGGCACTGGAACCCAAACCCATGGGACACTGTGTCTTCCTAAGCTCAGCTTTCCTGAGGTCAATGCCATCATGCACTTTAGCACCCTACTGGAAACCTATTTATCAACAAATTAATTAATTTTACATGCTTGCATGGTGTGTGTGTGTGTGTGTGTGTGTGTGTGTACATGCATGAGCCTGTGTGCACACACAGTTTCTATGTGGATGTCAGAGGGCAACTTGCAGGAGTTGGTTCTCTCCTATCACGTGGGGCTCAGGGGCCAAATCCAGGTCATCAGTCTTGGTGTCAAGTGCTTTTACCCACTGGGCCATCCCACTGGCCCTGGAAGTCTATTTTAAGTGGAGTGTGGAGGTGTGGGGAGGGGTGTGTGTGGTGGGGGAGGAATCTCCAGAACAACTTCCACAAAAAATGTGAAAATCACAGCATAGAACATGCGGCAGTATGGTCCCCTGTTTACAGAGCAAGAGCTGCCACCAGGATACTAGAGGGTGTGTGTGTGTGTGTGTGTGTGTGTGTGTGTGTGTGTGTGTGTGTGTACAGCTAAGATTTTTTTTCCTGCTTTGTTCACATCTGAAAAAGAAAGTATTTAGGAATTGTAAATCAGTTCTCTTAGGTTGGCTTATTCCCAGGCAGAGTCCACAAACAGTGAGGGGTGACAGCATTTTGAAATGACCCTCTGTCACCTTTGGTTCAGATGTTCATTTTCCTCTATTTCATAGTTCGGGGCCCAAATTGTTCCTCCTGATTCAGCCACTAGACTACAACTGTTGGTTGTTGTTGTTGTTGTTGTTAAGTTTTTGGAAATAGGGTCTCGCACAACCCTGGCTGGCCTTGAATTCACTAAGTGGCTGAAGATGACCTTGAACTCCTGATCCTCCTGCCTCCAAATCCCAGGTCCTGGGATTATAGACATGACCACCATATTTGGTTTCTGTGGTGCTGAGGGCAGAGCCCGGGGATGAGTTGCTCCCTAGCTCCTAGAAAGTGTTTATTATTATTTTAAAATTTGTATTTTGAATTGTGTGTGTGTGTGTGTGTGTGTGTGTGTGTGTGTGTGTGTGTGTGTGTGTGTGGAGAGAGAGAGAGAGAGAGAGAGAGAGAGAGAGAGAGAGAGAGAGAGAGAAGAGGGCATCAGACCTCTTAGAGCTGGGCTGCCTGACATGGGTGCTGGGAACTGAATTCAGGTTGCAAGAACAGTACAAATCCCTCCAGCCCTGAAGGTGATTATTGTTGGTCCTTCCTGGAAATGTGGATTTGCTTGTCCTTCCTCGCAAGTCAGTTTCCTGGTGTTCTGTGCCGTATCCTGTATTGCCAACCTGTTCCTGTCTATGTCAGAGGAACCAGCTAGCCTCACTCTGGGACTTTCTTCTCCATGTCTGCATCTCAGCCTCTCTCTGTTGAATTTTCTGGTGTCTCTGTGTCATGCATTTGTCTGGACGGGTCTGTCCCCAGGACTCTCTGATCTGGAGTAGCCCTGATTGGCTGACTCTCATCAGTTTTCATCGCTCCACACTGCTTCTGACAAGTATTCTCCAGAGCTGTTGTTTGGCACATGTTCTGATGTCTGATTATTTCCCTCCTGAGTATAATGTTTCTTAAGACAGTTGTTCCTCTATGGGGTGAGTTTTCACTCAGCAGAAGGTGGCTGGCTCTCTCTCCACCATTCCCTTCTCTGCCTTCATTGCTGCCTACGCCATCCCTCCCCACCCCACTCCAGCCAAGTGACCGCAGCTCTGTCCTGTGGATCCAAGAGCACATGAGTGAATCCTCTCAGCTCTCTTGTAAAGTTGGATATATCAGTCTGTCTATCTGTCTTTACACATAAAAGATGTGGGGGTGGGGTGGGGGCAGGTATCTCTCCTTTCTTTTTTCTCTAAAGATTATTTTAAATGCTTTTCCTTGGGAAGTCCCCTGACCAGAGACTTAGTCTCATCCTCACGGATGGACCCCCACCACACCTCATCACTCCGTGAAGAGCCCTGTCTAAAGGGTCTCCCAACAGCTGGTTCCATAACCTTGTCTCCCACCCAAGGAAGGGAAAGGAGTGTCAGTGAGAGGGAAGAGGTGCGTCTTCTACCACAGCCTTCTGCTTCTCTGCTTCTCTGCAGCTCATTGGATAGGTCCTGTGATGCCCCAGTCTCCTCTGAGCACTTTCTAGGCTGGCTTCTGCATTTTGGATCATTTGTTCTGACTTACTAGGTTCCCAGAGACTGTATCTCCATGATGGCCTCCAAAGTAGAGAGCCCTTGACCTGCCACCCATTCAATCTATCCTTGCATTAGAGTGTTTTAAGCAGTTAATCTTTATTTTCCAGAATTGCTTATTGACATAGTCATGCATACTGTGGACTGTGAGAGCACTCCAGGGTGCAGCCCTAGAACCTGAAGGTCAAAGTTGGGAGGACAGAGGAGGTGGTGAGGGTTAGGCTGCCGGGGGCAGGTACAGACCATTGTACACCCCTTCCATGCTGGGGTGTGTCCCCAGGATGGGTGGGCCGACTCCACCCAGGCAGGATGCAGCCTTGCCTTGAGCTGATCCTGACACAACTCATCCCTGTGGGTATGTCCCACACAGGAGAAATCCCATTGTGCCATAATTATACCAAAAGATACTGAGTGCCTTCCTGAATGCTGACCTCATGACAAATACCACACTAAGGTCTTGAATGGGTTCTGTGTATCCCTGTAGCAACCCTGAGCTTAGTAGTGTGTCTGAGCATCTTAGTTAACTCATCCATGGAGAGGGCCAGCATCTCAGATATTCAAATGGAACCTTCAGGATCCACAGCTGGGAGGAGACAGAACCATAAAGCCTGCTCCCTCCTGGTCGCCAGGGAGACTCAGGATGTGCTGAAGTTTTTAATTAGGTTTTTTTGATAACACATAAAGAAGTGGGTTTTCTTGTGACATTTTCTTTTTTTTTTTTTTTTTTTTTTTTTTTTTTTGGTTTTTCGAGACAGGGTTTCTCTGTGTAGCTTTGCGCCTTTCCTGGAACTCACTTGGTAGTCCAGGCTGGCCTCGAACTCACAGAGATCCGCCTGGCTCTGCCTCCCGAGTGCTGGGATTAAAGGCGTGCGCCACCACCGCCCGGCTTTTTTTTTTTTTTTTTTTTTTTTTTGGTTTTTCTGTGACATTTTCTTAACACATGCCATTAAACTTTGCTCTTATTCATCTTCACTCGTACTGTCTCTCCCTGCCCCCTCTACCTCCCCCCTGTCCCTCCCTGCCCCCTCTACCTCCCTCTGTCCCTCCCTGCCCCCTCTACCTCCCCTTGTCACTCCCTGCCCCCTCTCCCTCCCCCTGTCCCTCCCTCCCCCCTCTACCTCCCCCGTCCCTCCCTCCCCTCTCTACCTCCCTCTGTCCCTCCCTGCCCCCTCTACCTCCCCTCACTCTTCTTCCCTGCCCCCTCTACCTCTCCTTGTCCTTCCCTGCCCCCTCTACCTCTCCTTGTCCTTCCCTGCCCCCTCTACCTCCCCCATCCCTCCCTGCCCCTCTACCTCCCCCTGACCCTCCCTGCCCCCTCTACCTCCTCCCTGTCCCTCCCTGCCCCCTCTACCTCCCCCATCCCTCCCTGCCCCCTCTACCTCCCCCTGTCCCTCCCTGCCCTCTACCTCCCCCTGTCCCTCCCTGCCCCCTCTACCTCCCCCATCCCTCCCTGCCCCCTCTACCTCCCCCTGTCCCTCCCTGCCCTCTACCTCCCCCCCATCCCTCCCTGCCCCTCTACCTCCCCCCATTCCTCCCTGCCCCCTCTACCTCCCCCTGTCCCTCCCTGCCCCCTCTACCTCCTCCCTGTCCCTCCCTGCCCCCTCTACCTCCTCCCTGTCCCTCCCTGCCCCCTCTACCTCCCCCCATCCCTCCCTGCCCCTCTACCTCCCCCTGACCCTCCCTGCCCCCTCTACCTCCTCCCTGTCCCTCCCTGCCCCCTCTACCTCCCCCATCCCTCCCTGCCCCCTTTACCTCCCCCTGTCCTTCCCTGCCCCCTCTACCTCCCCCATCCCTCCCTGCCCCCTTTACCTCCCCCTGTCCTTCCCTGCCCCCTCTACCTCCCCTCACTCTTCTTCCCTGTCCCGCCTCTACCTTCCCTCACCTCTACCTTCCCCCCCACTATCCCCCCAACTGTCCTTCTCTGTCCCTCTACCTCTTTGTTGGCCTACTTCCTCCTCCCAAATAGCCTCCATCTTCTCCCCCCTCACAATACCCTTTCTACTCCCCACCCCGCCACACATTTAAATCTAGATTGTTTATATGAGAGAAAGCATGCAATATTTGTCTTTTTGAGTCTGGCTTATTTTGCTTAACAAAACAATCTCCAGTTTCATCCATTTTTCCTACAAATGTCATGTTTTCATTCTTTATGGCTGTATAAGATTCCATTGCATATATACACCATATTTTCTTTATTCATGCATCTGGCATGAGTAAGCTGTTGTGAATAGCGTAGCAGCAAACATCCCAATCTGTAGAAGGAATATGGAGGATCAGAAGGGAGCTGGTGAGAGGGGGAGCAGATGGTCTGGGGGTCTAAAAACACCCAGAACAAAAGGCTCATGATGTGCCCACTGACTGCCAGGTACTCAGACCTAGTTTACACATGTAACTCAGTATGGGAAGGTGGCCGGTGAGCAGCCTGTGTGGAAAACAGTCCTGGAGCCGCAGTCTTGCTTACTGTTTTCACTTTGCATGTGCTTCTACCCTGGAAGGTCCACTGAGTTATCTATCCCTGCTGCCATAGTGTTCCTTAGCAGCCAGGATGGGTCAGGTGACTGGGGAAGGTTCACAGGACTCTGAGTGTAGGCACAATAAGATACAGCTTGGGCAGCCCCAGCACTGACATCTGCAAGCCCAGGTTTCCTGCCTGCTTTGACCAGTTCCTGGCTGGTGACCTTCACCATGATGCAGACCCATTTCTCCCACAGGTCTTGCATCTGCTTGCACCCACTGGCATTACCGGGCATGCTGGGAAGGGATGCCTTGGAAACCTCTACTGAAGACTGGACTTGCAATAGCACTTTGTAACCGGAAGGGCCCCTCAGGAGCGTAATCAGTTTTGGAACTTTTTGAAGACCATTTCACTTCATTTTGTTCAAGACAAACAAAACCCCTGGAGGCAGAGACAGGCACTCCCACGGGTATGAGTTGTCAGCAACAGAGCGGACATTGTTCCCGCATGCCGTCCCTTGCGGGCTAAGTCCTCCGTCTAGCTGGGGACATGACACAGTTCCTGGAATCCTGCCCAGAGGAGCTGCATAGAGCTGCCAGCCAGCTTGCCCCAGGGGCCCCCAGTGCCTGTACACTGGGTGGTGGTGCTTGGAGAGGCTGCGGGACCGTCCTTCACTGCCCCCCATCCCCGAGGCCCAGCCCCGCTGCCTCCTGTTGCTTGCTATTTCTGAGATCACAACTCCAGTGAGTCCTAAGCTTTGGGCCAGCAGAGCCTAGGGCAGTGTTGACAAAGCGCCCTGGAGCCCTGGCTGAGCAGGGCTTAGGGGGTGGGTTTAGAGGACAAGCAGGAGTTGGCCGAGGGTGCCGGGTGCATGTCGAAGCATAGTTTTGCGTCATTCCAAATGTGGTGTGCTACTGGCACTGGCCGTGCAACTTGGCCTTTTAAAAAGTGGCATGTGCCCAAATCAATGCCGAGTGAAGTGGGCTCTTCTGTTATATTTTTGGAGAATGGCGAATGAGGGAGTGGGTACAGTGCTGGCTGTGGCCGAGCAGCACAGCAGCACTGATTGAACCCACCTTTGTCCTAGGGAGGTGGAAGAAGAGCATTGTATGTATGGGGGGGCGGGGCTTGAGGGTTCCCAGCAGCAGCCCCTCAACCTCCAGTCAGACTTGGCACCAGGAGCTTGGCCAAAGCTAGTCAAAGCCCCCATCTCCTCCACCCGGCCACCGTGGCTCATCTTCTGGCAGCCGCTGCAGGGAAACGAGGCTGGCCCCTTTTGCCTTAATTAGTACTTCCATTTATGACATAGATATATCTTCCTATGGGGTATTTCATTTAGCAAAGAGCTTTTCAGCTACCACCCTGACCCTCTTAAAGACTATTTATTGCAGTCCATCCGTCCTCTATCTTTGTTTGGCTCTCTCTGTCCGTGTCTCACTCATGTCCTTCCCCAAAGCCGCTGCTCCAGATTTGACACTCCTAGAAGTCTCTGCCTCTCCATCTCCTGCCTCCCCCGCCCCCACCTCACATCAGCCCCTATCTGTCCGTCACCTGCTTCCGAGTGGTCCATCCAATATGCCTGACTGAGAAATACCCTTGACCATTGTGCTTGTCCGTGAAGTTGAACTGGAGCTCCAGGCACAGTACCGTCATCTCCGTCTTGTGCTTTTGGTCACAGGCAGGTGACTGTCAGGCTGGCTTTTCAGATACAAAATTTATTGTGCTTTTGAATACCAGGGAAACTCAGCTTACTGTGAAGACGCTTGAACCCATGTCCCTGTCCAGTGGCTGAGAACAAAGGACCATGGGGTGGCCATCCATGGCGAAAGTGTGCAGGAAGGCTGGCACCCAACTTAATCACCTTGACCAGCCATTTGAACATTGTTCTTGGCCCCAGGGGAGTAGAGAATGTGGCACTTCTTCCAAGGCTCATGGTGTCTGTGCTTTTGGAACACAGGCAGCTGGTCTGGGTGGTGGGGGCTGTGAGGCACGATGGCACCTTCCTTCTATGTCAGGCAGGTTTGTTCTGGGTTGTTTAAGATGTACCACAGAGGGTGTGGCTCCATGTGACTCACCCTTCCCCTTGTTCCCTACAGCATCATAGCACTTGTCACTAAATTTTGGGCTAATGACTAAGTGTCCTAGCTAAGTCACTAATGGGAAGGCCCCCAGTGGAGGGTCTGGGTCCACAGTGCCTGGCTCCCCAGCCAAAGCTCCTAGTCCCACCATCTAGCTTGGATCTAAACTTACAGGCAGCTTACAGCTCACAGCTCACCATTCCCAGTCTGATTCCTGCCAGCGGCTCCTACCTGCAGAATTCCTTCCTCTGGAATCCCAGCTCTCCCCTGCCCATGTCATTATCTTCCCTATCTAACTCAGGGACACCTGGCTCCCTGCATCATCTGTCTGGCATGAATCCCTAGCTCACTTTCTGCCCTGAACCCTGGACCCACCACATCCCCAGTATAACAACATCTCATCAAGCGAGAGCTCACTTCTCTTGGACACTTTGTGGAAAGCACAGAGGCCCCTGGCTGAGTCTGGGAGCGGCCTGGGCCATGGCCCTTCCCTTCCTCCTCCTTGTACTCATACACCTGGCCCAACTCTGAGCTTCTCCCTCACCAGGGTTACCTTAAAAAAACACGGCACCCAAACAGCCAGAACAGCTTTATTGGTTTATAACTTGTACAGATCACAGAATCTGTTTGTTTTAAGCATGCTGGTCAAGAGTTTCTAGTAAATTTGGCAAGCTGTGTACCCATTTCCTCCATCTAGGTTTGGGGCATTCCACCACAGGAAGATCCCTCACACCACTTCCAGCCTGACAAATTCGTATCTACCTTCTATGTCTGTGGCTCTTCCTGTTCTGGACATTTCCAGGTAGATCAGGCCACACAGTCTGTGGCCTCAGTGACTGGAGCATCACCCAGCAGTATGGGGGTCACTGCCTTTATTCAGCTCTTTGAGGACTTCTTCCTGCCCCAGAGGGAGCTCAGACACTCCTCTATCCAGGCAGATGCTCCACCGGACTTTCTCAGGTCTGTAGCGGTCTTGAGTTGTGATTTCTCTCACAACGCCTGAGGAGCTCTTTGCCCAGTGTCTATCTCCCTTGGTTCCCTGTGTGTTTTGCTAATGTAGCCACAGCTGAGACACCACACTAAAGCCTGGCTGGAGGGACTGGGCTCACTTAAGCCTCCCCTGTCAGTCAAGAAGGGACATTTGAGTGAAGCCCCGAGTGATACATTTACTAGGGAAGATGTGTACCCAGAACTTCCTAAGCACAACTGGCCATGAAATCTGTGTGTTGAAGCCACAAAGGTGGCCACATGCTGTGGTACAGTATGTGTGGCTGAGGGAGGCAAGCATAGAGGTGGACTGAGACATGGCCATGGCGTGGTGGTCTGGGTGGCCGAGTGAGTTCTGTTCAGAGCATGTGACTTGACTGAATTTGTCCACATGGCCTTGGCTGTTGTGGCTGGAGGAAGGCCAGAAGAAGAAGCAGATGGGAGACTCCTGGGAGTCAGGTAGAGGGCTGGCAGGGAAAGAGACTGCACATGCTCCAGATGACAGGACAGGACTGATAAGATCAGAGCCACCAGCTCTTACCAGAGAGTCCTGGGTGGAGGGGAGGAGAGTATAGACCCCCTAACAGTGACCTGTCAATCAGTTTGAAGTAGAATGCCTGTGTCATGGCAATTTCTGAGAACAGTTGCAAAACCCCATTTTCTTTCTTTTTTCCTCATTTTCATGTGTGGAGTATACACATATATGTTTGCGTGTGTGTGTGTGTGTGTGTGTGTGTGTGTGTGTGTGTGTGTGTGTGTGTGTGTATGTGTGTGTGAGTTGGAGTACTTGTGCTTGTGGAGGCCCAAGGGTGATGTAGGGAATCATTCTTGATTACGTCTCTCCCACCTTGTTGGTTGAAGCAGGGTCTCTCAGTCAAATGCAGAGCTCACCTATGAAGTGACTAGGCTTGCTAGGCAGCTTGCTCTGGGGATCCTCCTTCTGAGAGTGGGACTATAGGGATCTGAACTCGGATCCTCATGCTAGCATGGCAAGCGCTTTGGCTGCTGATCATCTCCTCAGCTTCCACTTTCTTTCTTTAAAGAAATCTCGTCATGCCAGGCAGTAGTGGTGCATGCCTTTAATCCTAGCACTCAGGAGGCAGAGGCAGGGGGATCTCTGTGATTTCAAGGCCAGTCTGTCTACAGAGCAAGTTCCAGGACAGGCTCCAAAGCTACACAAAGAAACCCTGTCTCGGAAAAAAAAAAAAAAAAGAAGAGGAGGAGGAGGAGGAAGAAATCTCATCATAATTCATATAACTGCACAATTCATGGACAGTGTGTGCTTCCGTGAATCTTAGGGTATTCACAGGTCGGGGACACCGCCTCCCTCAGTCATAGTGTTTTCTTAACCCTGGAAGAATCCATGCACCAGCTAGCTGTCTATCCTCTCATGGATCTCTCTGTAGCTTTTTCTGCTCTGCACATGCAGGGTAAGTGGAGTCACAGGATGGCTGGACTGAAAGATGGAGACTAGCTCTGCAGGGTCCTGTTTCTCCTATTGGAGATATGTGTGTTCCCTTACATACCTCACAAATCCACTGGGGTTCTTTGTTTGTTTCTTATTATTAAATTTTTTTTTTTCAGACAGGATCTTTCTATGTAGATCAGATTGGCCTTGAACTTCTGACAATTCCCCTGCCTCAGCCTCATCAGTGCTGGGACTGAAGGGGTAAGCCATCATACTGACTGACTTTTTAAACATCATGTGATAGTCTCCCTGATCGACTCAGACACGCCCAACTCCTGTGTCAAAAGTTTCAACTATGCTGAGGGCTGCAATTCACTTTGCTCATCTCTCTCAGAACGGATTTTCCTTATACAGCTTTAAAATATTTATTTATCTAATCAATTTTATTTATTTATTTTTTTGTTTATTTATTTATTTGTGTGTATGTGTGCATGTGTACATACCATGGCATGTGTGTGGAGGTCAGAGAACAGCTTGTGGTAGTTAGTTCTCTCTTCTACCATGTAGGTTATTGAGATTGAACTCAGGTCATTAGGCTTAGTGACCTCAGCCCTCTCTCTGGCCCAGAATGGACTCTCTTTTTTACTTGCTCAGTGCTCACCCAAAGGAAGTTTATTTGGGACTAAAGACTTGACTAGAGATTACTTGCATGTGAATTTGATTAGGCACATTTTCTGCTCTAAAAGAAAAGCCACCCAACAGGACTGACATGATGCTTCATCTCCATTGCCAATTTGACTGGATTTGGAATCACCCGGGAGACACGCCTTTTGGTGTCTGCAAGAGTGTTTCCAGAGAGGCATCCAGGTAGCATCATTCCATAGGCTGGGGTCCTGGACTGAATAGAAAGAAGAAAGTTAGCAGAGCACCAGCGTTCATCTCTCTCTGCTTCCTGTCTGTGGATGTGATGTGACACTCCTGTGCCGTGCCTTCCCAACCACGATGGGCTGTGCCCTCAAACTGTGAGCCAGATGAACCCTCCCTTCCTGAAGTTGCTTTTGTCTCAACAATGAAGAAAGTCACAGAAACAACTGGGTAGTAGATGACACTGATGATGGTCCTCATTTAGAGGTTTGGAATTTAAGGACAGTGGCCATAGCTGATGCCCAACCATCCAGCCAGGCCCAGGAGACTGAGGATGCTTAAGAAGGATTTTATTCTTCATTTAAAGAAAATCTTGAAAATAATAGATATCGTGGGCTCCATGGTGTCTATTACACAGATCTGTGATCATAGGCAATCTTCACTTTTTAGTGAGCTTTCCTGATACAGTCTTTGTCCTCATTTCCAGTCCCTCTCCTCAGGGTCTCTCTCTCTCTCCCTTTCTCTCTCTTTCTCTCTCTCAGCAGTTTTGATATGTAGCCCAGGCTGGCCATAAACTCATGATCCTCTTGCCTCAGCCCCAAAAGAGCTGAGATCATAGGAATATGTCACCATGTACATCCCCTTACCCATCCATCTGCCCATACACCTATCCACCCACCAGCTCAATCATCCACCCCTTATCTGCCCATCCATTCATTCTTCTACCCACTTACCCATCCTCCCATTCTTGCAAACATCCAACTGTCCATCTGTCCATCTATCCTTTTGTAGTATAGAAACTGATGCTTCTGATTTTGTGTCTACTTAGAGCGACTGCCCAGTGTGCTATGTAGTGGATAGCTGGGTCACTGTTGAGAGAGAGAGAGAAGGCATGGTGTCTGATTTTCTTTATCTCATCACTAAAACCAAAGGAAGCCCCCATCCCCATCTACTCAGCAGTGCTACCAGGATAATCCGTTTCCCCGTGCTTCAGCCGAGCAGTTCCACTTCACAGATTTCATCATGAATTTGGTGTATCATAAGCTGTTTGAAAGAGAGCAGAGGCCCTGGGGCCCTGTCATGCAGGGAACTGAGGAAAGGCAACCTTGATCCTGTGGCTATTATTCCTCTCTCATGATGCCATTGCAACAGGCGGAGAGGGACTCGGTTTTCATACCTAACATTTTCAAACAACTAAAACGGGCTGAGCCAAGTCTCTTCTCTGTTGTCAGGATCCTGTGCTGTCCCTTCCTCTGCTGGATGTCAGGCTGGAGTTTTATATGCAAGGTCAGGTGACCTAGCTTGCAGGGGTCTCGGAACCCAGACAGAATCAGCCAGCATGGTGTGCTTTTCTGCTTAAGTTCACCGCTAATTCCCACTTAATTCTCTTTGAGAAAATAACTTCTCGGAATGGAAGCCTCGTCCTGGAATTACCCAAGTTCTATACGAAAACCCAGTGAATCCCACATGGGGGTGGAATGCTGAGGCTCAGAGGCCAGGTTAAGCAAAGAGCATGTAGCACCTTCTCTGCTGGTGTCCCATGATGAGTTACCAGGAAGGTGACCCAGTCATCCATGTGAAAGCTGAGGGCAGGGTTGTCTTCTAACGTCTTTACTCTGTATTTGTATGTGAGGGGGTACAGTCAAGAAACAGCTGACATGGCAACTCCATTAGGGGGGAGGTTTTTATTGTGAATAAAAGAGAGAAAATATCCAGAGGCATCTGGAAGAGTCCAGAGCAGAGAGAAAAGAGAGCAGACTGGACATGGCCAGGACTAGGGAAGTGGGAGAGAATAGTGGAGAGAGGAAGACATAGAGAATAGCGAGAAATAGAGCAGTACAGATAGGAGGAAGGCAAGGAGAGGGTAAGAGAGAGAATAGCAAGAGTAGCTGGGTTATAAGGAGGATGGGTAGCTTCAGGGAGGGAAGCCTGTGAGCTGGAGTGAGTTTAGGGTAGAGGGGGAGATGAGAAGGGCTAGTGTGGGGGCTTTGAAATGGATAGCAAGTACCTGTGAGTAGGGACTGAGGAGCCTGGCAGCCAGCATGGGCTTTGATATGCTACCACAACTGCATGCCAATGGAGGCAGAGCCATGTACTCCCTGCCAGAGGCAAGGGGAATGACTGCTTCGGGGACGGAAAACACATTTCACAAGTTCCTGAGGAATGCTGGCTTTTATCTAGCCGCCAGAAATCCTTCTATAGTGCAGCTTAAGCTCATTTCTGGATACATGGAGGGCCTGAGTCCTAACAGTGTTATCAGAAATTTGGGGTTGTCATATGTGATTGGGGAAGTTGAGGGGTCCCCTCAGTTCTTGGTAGTGTTAATTAAAGAGTTTAAGAACAGACACAGAGATAAGCTGGAGGTCCATCTTATTAGTATTTAAAAGAAAAACCCCAGGGTAGGCAAGAAGTCTAGGTGCTTGCCCAGTGGAGGGAGATAGAGAAGAGGACGACACATGTAGGGAAAGCAGCTATGTAGTGGCAAGGAGGGTGTCAGAGAAAGAGTTAAAAAGGCCCAGGGTGCTGGAGAAAGCTTTCTGAGGCTCTGGCCAGAATCCCAAAAGAGCCAGAGGGAAGAAAAAGGAAATGTTACATGTTTCTGAGTCAGAGCTCAGATGAGCAAACCTGACGGAACCTAGGAACTACACAGAGAGCAGGGATTCTGGGATGGAAAAGTACATTATCTTATTCAAGGGATAATTATTCCTCCCATATCCTTATCATGGCAAATGAGCTTTTCTGAGAGGCATTCCCTTGGCCAGATGATTGGCTGGTTCTACTGGATTAACTGTTAGGGGACAAACAATGGTGTGTCTCTACCTAGAGGTGGGTTGCATATTTATGACCAGAAGGAAACAGCTTCCTCTTAATGGGCCCCCAAGGTCACTCTTAAGAGTTGGATTTTCAGGATCCCCTCATCTTGTCTCTGACTCTGCTTCCCAGCTTGGCTATTCCCACCTTGTCTCTACTCTGGTAGGTGAACTCCCTCTCCACCCCATCCCCAACTCCTACCACTTCCTGCCTGTGATTTGTTCCCACCTGGCCTGCCTCTGTTCTCCTGATTAGCTTTGATTAATCTCCATCCTTCACTCTGTGCTACTGGGAGGGACTTGCAACTAATAAAGAAAGCCTCGGGGTTCCCAAAGTTCCTGGCAGCTGTGTGGCTCTGGAAACATGAAGGTTTGGAAGTGTCCCACCTGGGATGCAGGGGTGTTGATGAGGATGGTAAGGGCTTTGTCAATGCACCTGACTCTCTGACTCAGGCCAGTCCCTCCACTTCACTTTATTGCTTTTACGCTGACTATGGTGGCCAGAGTCTGTCTACTTTGTGACATCTCTGCCTGACAGAGTGGCTAAGGAGGAAAATGAACTCATCTTCAAGGAGCGCACGAGCCCCGGTGGTCTGAGTGGCGCCTCTCAGTTCAGTCTCACCTTGACAGTAGGAGAGGCTTCGCCACAGCATCAGATGGCTGCAGTTAAGCGTCTGCGATTGGAAGTGTTCTAATTGGAAAAGGGCATCCACAGCCATGGTCTCCTTCATCAAATTCTCAGAAGCAAGAGCCTGGCCCTTGGACTTCAGCATCATGGTGTTAGCCTGCCTTTCTAGGTCAAGGTCACCACTTCCTTTTAAAGTTTCAGGTGTTGGCCCCAGTCATGTTTGGGCACTGACTGCCACAAGTCCCAGTGTGATTGATGGGCCTTTGCTCAAGGCAAAAACCATTTCATTTGGATGGCTGCACTTGTGAGCCAGTCACAGCATGGGTTGACCTTGGATTGCTGTTTTTCAGAGGTGCAGATAATGCAGATTGCAGACAGACAGACAGCCAGGGAAAAAATCTTCCTCAGTGCACCTTGCCTCATTTTCCACCAAGCCTATGTTCAATACAGGTCATCCAGATGCATTGCAAGAGCTGAGGAGATGGCTCAGTTGGTAAAATGCTTGCCTTGCAAGCTCAAGGATCTGAGTTCAATCCCCACCATCCACATTAAAAAGCCAGGCATAGTGGTACACTTGTAATCCCAACTCTTGGGAGGCAGTGATGAGTAGATTCCTGGGGCTCACTGGCCAGCCAGCATTGCCTAATCGGTGAGTTCCAGGCTGGTGAGAAGAATGGGTCTTGTATCAGCACCTGCACGAATGTGCATTGTCACACACATGAACACACACACACACACAGCATAATGTAGAAATCAGTGATGATGTAGATGCTCAGTGCAGAGTGGTTTTTCAGTGTGAAATGCAATTCCTTGTCAGGAGTATGTTAGGAGCACTCTGGGAGTGCTCTGTCTACACTCATGCCATGGTGTGATCAATGCTAGGGACCCCCCTTCCCTGAATGCTTATCCTCAAGTTCTTTTGGTTTCTGCTGGGTTCCTCAGTCTAAGTGGGTGATTAAGTCTCAACTCAAGAACCAGAGTTAACAGAGGTGGAGGAGGCAGGGACCTGAGAGTATGTGTGTAATTCCAGCCTGAGGTTGTGGACCTTCCTGTCCAGGCTGCCCACAGTAATGAGACGTGTTTATACAGTGTGGTATTTACTGCTTTTCCTGCTTTGTCTAGATGCTCCCCTGCCTTCACTGCAGTCTCGTGGAACAGTCCTTCTGCTCACTCGTCTCAGGCCCCAGACAGACATGAGCACTCTGGCTGGCTCCGTCCACAATGCTGCTGTGACTCAGAGCACTCATGTACAGGAAACTAGGGGCAGCCGCCCTTCTGCAGTGGTGGGCACGCAGCCCCAGTACTGTGTTTTGTGCCCCACTGATGTTCATTCACGTGGACTGGCAGGCAGGGCAGACCTGCCCCTCAACCCTCACCGTGGGCACGTGCCCTCTGTGGGTTGCAGATATCTGCTCTTGGTCATCCAGTCATGCGTGTTATAGGATAGGTGCGACCTCTTTGGTTCTAATGTTGGAGACCCTAGGAGCTCGGAGGGCTTTCAAGAGGGGATTAGGGTAAAATAAGGTCAAAAGGAGTGACTCTGAGCCACATGACTGGGGTCCTAATAAGAAGCAGGGACCAGACATAGGGTGACCCTCGGAGGACAGGGAGAAGACTCTACTTGCAAGTCAAGGAGGCAGGTCTCAGGAGGAGCCAGTGCTGAGACACCTCCATCTGGGACATCCAGCTCCCAGGACGGGGGGCACTGGATATGTGCCATGTGGGCTGTGGCTCTGCTGCTGTGGGAACAAACTGATGCACAGTGAGAGACTGAAACACAGAGACTGGGGCTTTTCTGGTTGGATTTGCCAAAGATCAAGACCCTCTGAGCCTTACCCTTGCAAAAGGGTTGGCAGACTATGGCCAGCAAGCATAGTGTGGGAGATTTGTTTTGGTGGCCTCCAAAGCTCCTGCCCTGTGCTGGGTAGCAGACCCAGCCTGAGTGTTTTCTCAACCTGTCTTCTTGCTGCCTGTGCCTGAATATTTCAGTTTCTGGCTCACATCTTGCAAAAACAGTTTCAAATGCATGATCACCAAATACAGGAGTGGGTATTTGGGTGCAATCAAAGATGTCTGGGGCTCAGAGGGAGGGGACTCTGACTGCTCTTTGCATTACAACACTCCATTCATCTTGGGTTTGACTTTGATGATGAACTTCATGGCTGGAGGTCTCTGTGTCCTACACTGTTTAGCATCCTGACCAGCTGCAGCTCACACTTATAGCTTGTAGATTTGGGTGGGTGTATTAAATACGTTTCTGTTGCTGTGATAAAATACCTGACCTGACCAAAGCAACTTATAGAAGAAAGAGTTTATTTGTGTTTGTGGTTCCAGAGGGATGCGAATCCATGATCGCAGAGTGGAGGCATAGCAGCTGAAGCTGGAAGCTCAGAGCGAGAAGCAGAGAGAGTGAACTAGTAATGGTGCAAGTCTTTTAACTCTCAAAGCCCCGCCCCCCAGTGACATACTTCCTCCAGCAAGGCCATATTTCATAAACTGTCCAAACCGCACCGCCAACTGGGGACCAGGTATTCAAACGAGTGACATCACAGTCAAACCACCACAGTGTTGTTGCCCCGTTCAGGAGCGTTTCCATAACTAAGTGAGACAGCACTTAGTGTGGGGCCATTATCACAAGTAGCAGAGTCACCTCATCCTCAGCGTAGTCAGGAAATCTAGGCCTTCCTTTCCTCTTGGTTCTGACGGGAGAATTCTCTTCAGAAATGTTTTCTCTGATGCAGGTCAATCCCAGCAGCATTTGAAAGCTTCTGTGAGGTGACACGGAGAAGTCCGAGTCCTTCGTCCTCCCTCATCCCCACTCATCTCCAGGGAGCTCAGGAGGAGTTGGGAGCACCAGGATCAGCTGAGGGCTGAGTGTTTCTGAGGGAGAGAGGGAAGCAGGGCTGTGTCTTGGCAGATGGTGTGGGTGACTTGGTGAGGAAGGACAGCCATCTGTTTGGTGGAAGAGGGACATGTGGGGACCCCAGCTCTTAGGCCACAGGTAAACTCAGGGTGACAGAAGACACAGAGGGAGAGAGGACAGGCTGTGGAAGCTCATGTCCAAGAGTTCATCCTAGTTCTCTTGTTGATGGTAGGAGTGAGGCCTGAGAATGGGTGGGGAACAGGGGGAGGGGATGATGTGAATGCAGGGTTCACTGGTGTGGAAGCTCAAGTTAGGCTTGGGTTCCATCATCCATGGTTGATTTAGGGATGTTACAGCATCTTCCACAGGCTCATATGTTTGAAGACTTGGTCCCCAGCTAGTCATGCTGAGGTAGGAGGCTGTGGGACCCCTAGGGAGAAAGTGGGCCACTTAGTGGGTGGGCCTTGAGGTTCATAGCCTGGCTCCACCTACTTTCTGTCTTGACTCTGCTTCCCCGTCTGCCCACACACGAGGAAGCTCCTGCTGTCTCAGCACAGGCCACTCCTGCCACCATGCCTTCTCTACCATGAGGGTAGAAATCCCTTAAACTATGACTTCCCACTTCAGGTGCTTCTGTGGACTATTCTGTCACAAAGATGAAGATAGTAACTAATACTTTGGACTGCTCAGTTGGGGGCTGCCATCCATCCAGTCCTGCTGTGGTGACATGGTCTGGGTACACTGGCTTCTGATAAGCACATGTGACACTGCCAGATGGAGTCACTAGCCCATCGCTGCTAGGCTGAGGGCTCCTTCCCAGTGTTTTTAGTTCTGAGAATTTATGTTGAGGTGGACATCTTCAGTCCAGTGTTGTGTTGTCCTTCTGAGGGCTCTCCTCTGTGTTCCTGTGCTTGCCAGAGGTACCCAGCATGGGTAACAGCTGCAGCACAGTTCCAGCTGGGTCCCCAGCACCAGTGTGTAGACTTCTGTTACTTTATGTTTTGAAAAAGATGTTTGATCTTCCAAATCTTGTTCCTCTTTATGGGGACTAAACTGTGTCCACTGGGGGTCTCAATGTCCAACACTGGGCAAGTTTACTAGAAACTGGAAAATCTGAGCAGAAAATAGTGTTTTCCTGATGTAGGCATGCCCTGAACATCAGTTTCCTTGGGCGGCATAATGATTATTAGCACCTTCCTGTTTTGCTTGCTCTGTAGTTGGTGTGATCGGCTATGGAGGAGTATAATGTGTCAGCTCTCCATGGGAGGGTCTTGGTTGCTGGGCAGATTTGACATGAGGTGAGATTAAACCCCCTCTGCTCCCTAGGTGTGTGTCTTTGGGGCACTTGCCTAGGTGTCTGTGGCTCAGCTTCCTTGTTTAGAAAATGAGAATAACATTATTAATACAGTAATTATAATATCCACTTATAGCTGTGGTGAATGTGGATAGAGATATTACAGTTCTAATGTGTTAGGATCCTGGATGTTAACAGATACTGTTATGATTGTTATTACCATCACCATCATTACCATCAAGATCATAACTATCGTCACCATCATCATCACGGTCATTGCCAATTCTTAGTTATTTTTCTACTGCGAAAAAACACCACAATCAAGGCAACTTATAAAAGAAAGTGTTTGATTCAGCTTATGGTTTGAGAGGGTTAGAGGCCGTGAGGCAGAGTGAAGGACAACTGAGAGCTCACATCTTGATCTATAACCATGGGTGTGGTGATCTGAATAAGAAATGGCCCCCATAGACTCACATATTTGTGAATGCTTAGGGAGTGGCATTAGGAGGTGTGGCTTTGTTGGAGGAGGTGTGGCCTTGTTGGAGGAAGTGTGTCACTGGGTATGGGCTTTGGGGTTTCAAATGCCCAAGTCAGGCCCAGGGTTTCTCTTTCTTCCTGCTGCCTGCCAATGCAGATGTAGAACTCTCGGCTACCTTTCCAGCACCATGTCTGCTTACATGCCACCATGCTTCCTGCCATGACATAATGGACTAAACCCCTGAACTATAAGCCAGCCCCCATGAAATATTTTCCTTTATAAAAGTTGATGTGGTCATGGTAGGTGTCTCATCACAGTAATAGAAACCCTGAGTAAAACAATTAGGCAGAGCAAGAGCAAGAGAGAACATAAGAAAGCATGAGAGAGAGAGGCGGGGGGGGGGGGGGGGAGAGAGAGAGAGAGAGAGAGAGAGAGAGAGAGAGAGAGAGAGAGAGAGAGAGAGAGAGAGCACAAGAGCACACTGGGAATGGCAAGAGTCTTTTGAAACCCCAAAGCTCATCTCCTTCAATAAGGGTCATGGCGCGGGTGTGGGGATTTACCCGGGTCGTTGAATGAAGACTCAGAGGTACCTTAAGAATGAATCCAGCCTTTCGCAGCTGCAAGGGGATCCAGCCCCTAAGGACTTCACCCAGGGCATTTTTATTTTTCTCCATATTTATACTTTAGCCAGTTGATTTCCATATGTTCAAAACAACCTGAAAGAATCTTCCAAAAATACAATGCCAAGTGCAAATTTCTGGATTCATCAGGTACCACAGTTTTTCGAATTTCCCAACCAAGTTTTGCATAGGCTTTGTATCCTTTGTATCCTTGGGAGACTCTCGGACAAGATTCAAGAGAAACAAAGGGTATCTGCCAAACAAAAGTTGGGTTAGGGCTAGGTGCTGCTCTCTGGAGCCAGGCCAGGTGTAATCCATCAGGCATGTTGCCACAAATAAGTTCACACCTCTTGATCCTTCCCAAACAGTTCTACCACTGGGAACTAAGCATTCAGACACTCAAGCCTGCAGGGGCCATTCTCATTCAAACCACTACAGCTGTCATCATCAATCACCATATGTCACTATCACCATCACCACCACCATCACCACCATCGCTGCCACCACCTGTTAAGCCTCTCCAGAAACACTCCAATCGATAGGCCCAGATGTGTGTCTCCTAGGTGATTCAAATCCAGTCAAGTTGACAATCAAGATTAAAGGTCAGCAGCAGGTGATTTACATGTTTGTTACTTCATGAGGCTGTTGTAACTGACCCCAAGTTAGGCTGCCAAGCTAACAGGTATGCTGTTTCATACCTCTGAGTTCAGGATGCCAGCAGGGAGTCCCCAGGATGCCCCAAGGAAGCCTCTGTCCCACTGTTCTGGGGCTTGGCTGGAGACCTTCAGCTTTTTTGTCCAGTAGGAACATCACCCTGATAATCTTCCTGCATAAGCATCCATCCTATGCATCTTCTGTGACATCCACATTTGCCATCTCTACAATGTCACGGCATTGGGTCAGGCACACCCTCCTCCAGTGCAGCCTCATCTTAATTGACCACACCTGCAAAAACCCCATTTCTAAATAGATCACTGTCTTCTTGGGGGCCATATCCCTTGACAGGTATGTTGCTAATGGCCACATGTGTTTCTGGCTGCCATGTGGTTGGAGTGAGGCCCAGGCTTTGATTGTGGAATCAAAACGGTGGCAGCTTAGTAGGTCTTGCCCAGCTGGTGGGTGGCAGACCCAGGCCTTGCTGACCTCTGAACTCCTGCTCTTTTCAGAAGGGTCTCCATGTGACAGACAGTTCTAGTGCTTTCCAAAGCTGCCGCTTTGTTTCTCAGGGGTGGTTCTTGCACTGGGGAGGCACACACTGGGCCTCGTTGCTCTGCCCACCAAATGGCAGTGAGTGCCAGCCTTTGTGTAACCTACAATGGCAGACAAATCCTCTGGGAGGTGGCAGACAGCCCTGGGCCCCACGAGGCACTTGCCAGTTGGCAGTTTCTTGTCGGCCGTGGGGAGGGTTGGTGAAGTGCTCTGTAATGTGGGTGTGAGGGAACCTGAGTTGGGACGTCCCATCTGTGTACTGTAATCTGAATCCTGCAATGATTCCTGACCTGGGAGTGGTGGATTACCTACCAGCAGCCCCAGGAGACCATATCGCTTATCACATTTTTGTTGTGTCCAGATCACAGAGGGTTCTCACCTAGCCCCAGTGGATGGAGGTGGGGGGCCCATGTGGCTCTTCACTGGAAGGAACAAGTGGTCCCACCAGGTCTTGTAACCCAGGAAGGTCAGAGGGTCACCCTGAACTCAGCCAGTGACATCTGAGAAGGGCCAACGGGAGCATTCATTCATGTGTGGGGTGTCGGCTTCCCTGACTGGGGTTGTAGCTGCTAGAGCAGTGTTCAGGGTTGACAGCAGCTGAGCCATTCTGCAACTGTGAGAACCTAATGGTGTTCAGTGACTGGATCCTGAAGGCAGCAGGGCCTTCTGTACCGTGAAGCAGGCACACACTCAGTCCCCCTGCTAAGCACTGAATCCCCCTGCTAAGTGCTAAATGCAGCCTCTTTCAGTCAGCCCGCAGCGCAGCTCGGCAGCTCTTCCTAGCTGACTTTACAGTAGGTAAGCACACCCCTGCCCCCCTACTATGGCTGAACAGGAGAAACCAATTTTAATCCAACATACACATGAGAAGTGGACCTGGTCTGGCCTTGTCTTTCCTGAGCTTCCAAGGAGTGCCACAGAAGGCCACTGGGAACACAACCAAGCTGTCACTATTCCAGTTCTCAGAGGGGGAGATGGTGGATTTGGAGGCCCTGTTGGTGCTGCTTAACTGTTTAAGAAATTACCTCTTGCAGTAATTGGTCTGACACCCCCCACCCCAACCAAATATTGCCGCTCCTCACTCTTCGAGTGGTACATGTAGGTTGGGTTTTTTTTTTCCCATTTTCATGTATGTGTATGTGGTGTGCATGTATGTGTGCCTGTTTGCATATGTGTGAGCATATGAGTGCCCAAGGTTGATGTCTAGAATCCTCCTTGATTGGTCTTTCACCTTATTTAGTGAGGCGGGATCTCAGAGTTTGTCAGTCAAACTCAGAGCTCACCCGTATGGCTAGTGTCAGTTGCCAGCTTGCTCTGGCGGATGCCCTGTCTCTGACGACTGAGGCTGGAATTACAGGTGTATGCCACACCAGCCTGGCATTTATATGAGTTCTAGGGATTTGAACTCCAGTCCTTACACTTTAACCACACAGCCATCTCACCAGCTGTATAGTGCATACAGTTCTGATTTTCTGTTCGGAGACAGTGTTGGTGATACGAAGGCTCTTGTCCCTCAGGCCTCCCATTGTGAACTCCTGAGACAAGATGTCCTCTGTGTCCACTGCCAGGGAGCAAGCCATGGCACCAGCGGTTCCATGTAGGTGGATGGAGAGTCACGCACAAAGCTTATTGTATCTTCATCGGGATGGAGTGTGACTTTTGCACAGATGTACAGTGTATCTGTTAGGTGTTATAAACAAATAGTATGACCCCGTGTCCTATGGGCCACATGTGTCCCAGGAGAGCTGTGAATGCCTGAAACAAAAGTGAGGGTGTTTTTTTTTTTTTTCCTTGCTAACTCAATTGCAGTTCTCAAGCATGAACTTTGTAGATGACAATGTTGTGTTCCAGGACAAAATGCATTTGGGAGGATGTGTGGAAGTTAAAAAACATGTCATCATGAGGAACCTGAGTGTCCATAGATCTGGAGATTCAGAGGGGTTCCTGTGATCCCCAGGATATCTTAGGGACAGCTGTACTTAGCTGAGACTCTCAGTGCATGTTCCTCCCACCACAGTGCTCTCGTGTGTACTGGTGTGCATGTATGTGCATATGATAATCTTGATGTCAGTCCTAGCTGGTCAGGGAGTCCTGGGGGTCGTCTTTACCTTCCCAGTGCTGGGGTTCTGTGTGGGTTCTGGGGTTCAGGCTCAGGTCCCACGCTTCGATGGCAGACACTTCGTTGACTCCCAGCCTGGTTGATTTGTTTTGTTTCCCCAGCCTCTCTATCCGAGGGGCAAAGGTAAACGTTACTTTTGGGGCAGAGGGGACAGGAACAGAAGGAGCAGGCCTCCTTTGATCCTGTGCCCAGGTTGGTGGCTCTGATGACCTTTGGCATCCCTGACCCATGTCTCCGTTCTCCCCACAGAAGTGCATTCGATTTAACCCGGACGCCACCGTGTGGGTGGCCAAGCAGCGGATCCTGTGCACCCTGAACCAGGGCCTGAAGGATGTACTCAACTATGGGCTCTTCCAGCCGGCCAGCAACGGGCGGGACGGCAAGTTCCTGGACGAGGAGCGGTTGCTGCGGGAATACCCACAGCCCATGGGCCCGGGTGTGCCTTCCCTGGAGGTAACTAGCCCTGTGAGGCTGTGTGAGGGCTGGGGCTATGCAGCCTGGGTGCAACTTAACCAGGCTCCTGTTTGTTTAAGATTAGAAAATTACCCGCCCTATAGTTAAAGTCTGGCTCCTTTGGACCTTCCCTGTTAGGCATGTGTGTGATAGGTACCTGATGGCCTTTCTTGGTGGCTTGGGGTATGTGGACCAGCAAGGTGACTAGCTACAGACAGAGGTGAGAGCTGAGATTATGGTGGCACCTGGATGTGGACAGGAGCAGGACGCAGAGCTGCAGCCTTGCAGTCCAGCAGCAGGCATGGCCGTCCTCCAGCCTGGCACTGCTCCCTCCGGTCCCATCCCGAAGCTGCACAGGCTCAGCTTGGGAGGCACAAGCTCTCCAGCAGCCCCGGCAACCCAGTTCTTCAGGACTGACTTGTTTTGACACCTGAAAATCAAGAAAGTTCCCATCTGAGCCATGGGTGCACCTTGCCTCCTGTGGACTGATCATCTTATGTGGGGCAGAGGGAGAGCAGGACACAGCTGCCTCCTGGGGTTGGTGTGGAGAGATGGCTCAGTGGTGCTCTTCTAGAGGACCCAGGTTCAGATTCCAGCATCCAAACACACACACACACACACACACACACACACACACACACACACACACACACACACACATTGCTTGGTGGTTTAGAGCACTTGCTGCTCCTGTAGAGGACCCAGGTTCAAGTCCCAGCACTCCCTGGGTAGCTCACAACCATCTTTAACTCCACTTCCAGGGCATCTAATGCTTGAGGTACACAGATATACATGCAATCAAAACACCCATAGACACAAAATAATAAAATCAAATTAACAGCAGTTTAGATTTTCTTACTTTTATGTGCATGAGTGTTTTACCTGCATGTGTGTATATTCATCAAATATGTGAAGAACCCACAGAAGCCAGAAGCCACCATCAGTTCCCAGCAACTGGAATTACAGACGGTTGTGAGCCACCACGTGGGGTCTAGGAACCTAACCCAGGTCCTCCGGGAGAGCAGCTGGTTCCCCTAACCACTGAGACGTCTTTCCAGCTTCCTAAGTAACATTTTTTAAAATCTAAAAACAGGAAAATAATACAAGTCAGACTTTGGTTTGGGAACCAGCTTATGCCTCCACCGGTGTGTTCAGGCACCTGTACCCACCCTTTAAATGAGCTCCTTGGGGTGTGACAGTCCCGGAGGAGGCCAGGAGTGGGGCACAGTGACCCAGAGTTCAGGAACGTCATTCCACTCTGGGGTCCTGCCGTGGTGGTGTCCCTGTGAGACAGATAAGGAAACTGAGGCTGAGATGGGGAAAAGAACCAGTTCAGAGTCACTTAGCCAATAGAGGACCTCGTGTTTCCTCTCAAAATCTCAGTCATGGCCTGCCCTTAGCGGTCTTCCTGAACCTTCTGCAGTGTCTCTTTAACAGTTAGCTACACAAAGGTTCTGGGTGTCTGGGGGGGAGAGCAGATATGATAAAGCTGACCACTGGGACACCGCTGGCCTGGGAGCGTTGTCACCAACTCCAAGTCCACTTCTCTGCTCTGCAATGAAATTTCCAATCCCAAGCAGGCAGCACTGTCCTGAGGGGCAGCGGGAGCCCCTGAGTCCTGAGCAGAGGGGTGCATGGGATTTCCCATGCAGTTCTGACAGAGATGAGTGACAGGAAAGAAAAAGGTATCCGAGGTACACCCCAGACAAGCTAAGGGCAGATCCATGCCCACAGACTGTCATTCAGCAGGATGAGGCTACATTAGTGGTGTGTCCGGCCACCTCACCTTCTGTACCAGCTGGGGACTAGCTTCTGTAGCTGAGAGCTTGCCCCGTGTCCTGATGGCTGCCGGGTGATGGCACTCTGGTGGGGGTGTGTGCTCTGTAGCACAGACACCTGTGTCTTGGTTAAGACTGGGGTGCCTTGTCCTTGGCCAGGTCACTTTTCCTCTGAGCACCCTTGTCTAACATGTGGTCCCCTGCAATCTTTTCCTGTTTCCATGGCAGTTTCGCTATAAGAAGCGTGTGTACAAGCAGACCAACCTGGATGAGAAGCAGCTGGCCAGGCTCCACACAAAGGTATGGGGAGTGGGTAATAACTTCCTCTACCCCACCAGGTCACCTCTGATCCTAACTGATCCAACTGTGTTGTCTTTGGAGGGCTCATTCCCTTGGGAGTGGCCCCTGGATACCTGTGGGATGAGGCCAGGCTGGGGTATACAGGTGGGTGGGGCTGCCTCTCTATGCACATTGCTGGAGACCTAGCCAGACAGCAAGCAGTCAGCAAGATGGCTCAGGAAAGCTGGTAGAGGTTGAACAGGGGTTTGGCACACCCTGGTGCCCCAGAGAGGTTGAAAGGCGGCAGCAGTGATACAATGGGATGTGGTGAGGTGGGGAAGGGATGCCTGCTGAGTGCTGTCTCTGGTTTCTGTTGCTGCCAAATCAGAACAGACCTTACAAAGGCAGGAAGTGTTGGCAGTGATGGGGGGAAAGGTTTGTGCTAGCTAGAGGGCTCTGTGCCCCCTGAAGTCACAATGAGTCCCTATGCCATGCACTCCAGGCATGTTAGTGAGGCCATGTGAGCATTCCTGGAACAGGAGGCAGTGATCCTGGGGCATGTGGGTAGAGCCTGGAGAACATGGTGGGGATACTGCTTACAGCACCAGGCTTGGATTCCTACCATGGTGGGGGCCTCAAAGCCAACCAGGGAGTGGTTGGTTATTCCCATAACTGTTATGCTACTATGGTGCTATTACCCAGAAGGTTGACATCATGATTCATAGGATTTACAGCTAGGCAAGACCGTTGGCACCTTATCTCCCCCTAGATAAGGCTATTTCATAATCTTCCATAATTATGAAAGCTGGACGCCTAGGAGGAAGTGTCCAGCACAGATCCAGCATGATTTCTCTGTAACATGTAACAAGCTGCGCCATCTCTTCAGCCCTAGGGTCTCATCGTCTAGTTCTGATGAACAACCAAAACAAATGGCCACAGCCTGTGTTGTTTTAGGGGTCTCTATGGCCTCTCCACCAACATTGTTTTCATTTTTGTGCCTACATTATCCATTGGTGACTAGTAGATGCCCATCACTTGGTTTCCTGCCCTAAGGTATATCCACACTGTCCTTGACCTCTCAGCCATGTTCTGGCCAAGTATGGTCCAGGCTCTTCGTATGTATTTTCTGCCTTGATCCTGGAATCCACATGGATGTGATTGACCCCAGCTCTGAGGATTTCTCTAGTTACTTTTATTGTTGCTGTTGTTGTTATTTATTGTGTAGATACAAATACTTGTGAATTTAAAGAAAAATGTCAATGAGTAAATAGCCGCAGTTTAAATGACCCTCCAGGTTTGGGACATTTGTTCTAATTCCAGACTGTAAGATGTTCAGATTGGAACCCGGCCCATGGCAGGTGCCTGGAAGGCCCAGGCACATCATCAGATGAAAAATCACAGGTCTCCTGTCCTGTGTTGTGGAAACTGCGAATCAGGATGAGGGTGGGGCCCAAGAGAGATGCCAGGCTCTTCCTGATCTGAGGCCAGGCTGCCTGCCGAGGGTGGAGGCAGGCAGGCTTTGGGAGGCTGAGGTTCTGTGGCTGACCTGTATGATCTCCTGAGAAACAGATTAGGTGTCCCCCAGGACAGATGTCACTGTTTCTGCTCTGGGGCTAGTGGGCGGGGCTCAGCAATCTCCTCTTTACAGAAGAGACCTAAGCCTCAGCTTCCTTTCTGGGAATGGAGTGAAGGGTCTGAATGGGTCCTGGAGGCTATCAGTTGTCACCCTGCCCCAGGTGATCTTGCTATCAGTTGTTACCCTGCCCCAGGTGATCTTTTCTCTCCCCACGAGAGGGCATCTCTTGCACCCAATATGGTAGAACCCACTCCTGCTCTTATCACAACTTAAAAACTACAGGCAGACTGGTGCTCCCACAGCTCCAGAGCCCTAGGCTGTCTGACATCACAGCCAGAATTTGGATTTCTAGGTGCTCAGGTTATGGATGTCAGTGGTGGTAGAGTGAGTTCTCTGGGACCTCTTTAGATGGTTATGAATCCCCCTGCTCCTCAGGGCTCCACCCTAATGACCCAGAGATCCCAGTGCCATTATTCAGGGATTACAGTTTACTGAGTGAATTATGGAAGGACAGACATTGAAACATTGGTATAGAGATGGCGAACAGCTAGGGTTCTGAGACATTCATCCAGGACAGGCCCATGGTGTTGACGCCACTGTAGGCCCCATGTGAGCCTCGAGGTCAGCAGTGCCCTGCACAGAGGAGGCCAGTGCCTCCTAGTAGACAGTCTTCTCTTAGTCTATAAAGGTCCTTCCTTTCTTCCTTCCTTCCTTCCTCCCTTTCTTCCTTCCTTCTTTCCTTCCTTCTAGCATGAGCTCATGTAGTCCACTCTGGCTTTGAAATCACTATGTAGCTAAAGATGACTTTGAACCTCTGATCCTCCTGCCTCCCTCCACCTTCTGAGTGCTGGGACTAAAGGTGTGCACCAGCATACCCAGTTTATGCAGTACTGGGCTTAAGCCCAGGGCCTCATCATGCCAGGCAAACTCTCTACCCACTGAGCCTCGTCCCCTGCCCCTGTAAATCAGTTTTTCATAGTCGTTTCTGTTTTGTTCTTTTCCTCTCCAGACCAATCTGAAGAAGTTTATGGACCACACTCAGCATCGCTCAGTGGAGAAGCTGGTCAAGCTTCTGGACAGAGGCCTGGATCCCAATTTCCATGACCTGGAGACTGGAGGTGGGTGGCCATGAGGGAGGCCATGAGATGTATACTCTGGTGAGGCATACATCTATTCCCGAGTTCAAGTTACCATGAATCATTCATCTCTTACTCTGTCCTGGGTCTCATCTGGGTTTTGAAGTGGCTCCTCACTCATGTACCTTCTGGTCTGAAGGCCCGTGTTTTCCTCCTTGCTGTCTGAGCCTCTAGCTCAATGCATGCACACAGTAGGTGCTCTGTGCATAAGTGTTAGGGAAGGGAGAGCGCGAACGGATGCCATACATGTATGGGGCTGTTGCCTGCTGACCCGGGGGCCTCCAGCAGAGCCCCCAAGCTGGAGGTGCTAACCAGCCAGCATTGCAGCATGTGTGGGGCTTTGCCTGGGTGCAGGCTTCCTCACAGACAGGCAGGTGCTCGTACATGTCTTGTGCTCCCTGCCAGATGCTGACTTCCAGAGTCTTCAAATCTCCTTGGGAGACAGCTGCAGTCAGGGGAGAGGTCTCTCAGCTCAGCACTGCCAGTACCTGGTCTGACTCTTCTTTGCTGTGGGGTAGACCTCAGCTTTGTGGGGTGCTGCCGAGCCCCCACTAGAGGCCAGTAGTTTCCCCAGTTAGGACAACCCCAAGTGCCTTCCCATGTTGCTAGTGTCTTCCCCAGTTAGGACAACCCCAAGTGCCTTCCCATGTTGCTAGTGTCTCCTGGTTGTATGGGGTGGACCTCGGCCATAGCCCAGGTGAACACTGTGGCCGTGGGGTGATATGGCTGAGGGTGGCAGGCAGAGGTCAAGGGAATCTCCACAGCAGCTTGGATCTGTTTGGCCTGGCATGTTATCTGGGGATAGGAGATACTTGACCTTAACAGCAGGGTCTTTTTACCTCCCATCCTTCCCTCTCTCCCTGCCTTTCCTATCAGGACACCCCAAGTCCACTGCTGGCTCCCACATGGCTTCTTGTCACACCTCAAAATTACTATGTGCACAAGATATGGAGGTGTCTTATAAAGTGTGGATCTTGTTTGTCATTTGGGGCAGACTGGCTGATCCCTTGAGCTGAGGTGGCCCCCCACTGGGTGCTGATCTAGTTGGCATGGCCCTCTCGTAGCCCTGATGGGGGCTGGGTTGCCTCTTTGCTCCTGAGTTTCTTTGGGTTTATCTGTGAGCAGCATGAAAACTGGGAAAGGGCTCATTTCTGAGGATGGAGGTGGCATCTAAGATATCAGGAGAGAAACTCATTAGCGGCCCTGGCGAGGGGAACTGAGAGGAGGCGCTGACTGGAAGGGCAGGCACCAGCCCAAGTTCTTGGAGGGAAGAAAGTGGTCTTTATGTGCATTGTGGTGACAGGATACCTCCTGTGACCTCAGGGGTCCTGACCTTATACTGTCTGCTACCTGCTTTTCTCAGGGCTATGTGTCAGCTATTCTCAACCTAGGTTTTCTTCCTGATGGGAGCCATGGCTCCTTTGCCCCCATCCCCTTCTATATCAGCATCTCTGGTTCTGGGTTACGAAGGAGCTGCCATCCTGGCCAGACCCTGACTTGACTCCCCAGTTGACACTGGCTATTTTGAAGCAGAGATGTGCGTGTGGTGCCTCCTCTTAGCCCCACCTGGAGCTAGAATAGAGGTGGTAATGATGGGCAAGGAGCTGGTACTTAGGAAAATTCCAAGAAATTCTACCCCCTTAGTACTGAGTATGAGAGACCCGGGAGCGCAGAGCACGGAGCCCACAAGTGATTATTATTCTGCGTTCTCTGAAATGCAGTCGGCCTTGTGCCTGTGGGTCTCATATTCAGTGAAACTCCTGATCCAACCAAGCAGGAATGGACAAAGAAAAACAAAAAGTCTGTCTGTCCTGAATGTGTTCAGACCTTACTCTCTCCTGTCATTGCCCTCTAAGAAACAGCCTGTGAAACCTACTCACTACTTAGTTGAATCTATTGGTCCTAGAACGATCTAGAGATGATTACAAGTAAAATATGACATGGCTTTATACAAGGGGCTTGTGGTGCCTCTTTAATCCCAGCCCAGCACTTGGGTAGAGGCAGGTGGATCTCTGTGAGTTCAAGGCCAGCCTGGTCTACAGAGTGAGTTCCAGGACAGCCAGAGGTGTTAAACAGAGGACCTTGTCTGGAGAAAAAAAATGAGGAGGAGAAGAAGGAATAATAATAAGAAGATCATCATTTTCTATGGTATTCTCTAGGCATCCCAGGGGCCCTGGACCTTGTCCTCCATGGGCACCAGGAGGAGACAGCTGTGTAACTGTGGCTACAGTCTGGAGGTTAGCTGATTTAAAAAAAAAAAAAAAAAAAAAAAAAAAAAGAGCAAACCAGGAGAGAAGCCACTGATATGCTAAATGGGTCCTGGTCAAGGGGAGCTGTTCTAGGGTCACCAGCAAAGGCAGGGCCAGCCAGATGGGGCTGCAGAACACAGCAGACATACAGTGGGAAGCACCATTCTAGAAACCCTTCCCTACCTCACCCACAGAGGGCTTGGGGTTTGGGGCTTGACAGAAATCATTATCTGTAGTGTTGTTGTTGTTGTTGTGTGTGTAGGTGTAAGGTGTATGTGGAGGGCAAAGGGCAACTTTGTATCTCTCTGGAGCTGTCCACACCCCCTTTCTTTGAGACACAGTTTCTTACTGTCTCTCTGGCCTGGTGCTCCCAAGCGAGGCTAGGCTAGCTGGCTGGTGAGCCTCAAGGGTCCACCTGTCTCTTCCTCCCCTGCACTGGGGAGCCCCCCAGCCCCATGCTTTTGTTCCAGATGGGTGCTGGCCCCCTCTGGCTCTAACAGACTTTGCTTATCGCATTTTGGAAGCTCTTAGCTGGGTTTGGTGACTTCCTGAGTCACTCCCTGAATGCAGACACCTTTGCTCTCTATGAAGAGTCAAATTCAGCTTCCTTCTGAAGGCCAAGACAAGCCACCAGCCCCCAGCCTCAGCTGTGTGTCTGAGAGTCACTCTGCACTGGGTGACATGCAAATGAGCTCAGAATCCTAGAGGGGTGACCTGCCACTTAAAACCACACAGTCTGTCAACAATAGCGGATGTCTCTAGCTACTGGAAACATAAATTTCACCAAGTAACAGGAAGAGAAAACTGAAGACTTCTTCCCTAGTGGAGGAGTCCTTGGGTCCCTCTTTGCCATGGTGGGCCCTCTGGGATCCGATGGATGATAGCTCCATGCCCTGGAAAGGCAGCCACACTGACGGCCTTAGGGGACTTAGTCCATCACTTTCCTTGCACACTGTGGGTTTCTGAGCTTGAGGCATGCTTAGGTGAGAGAAAGGCAGATGTTTAATGATGCTGGAAACCCGCTGTGCCTCCAAAGCCTCCATGAAAGGCTCGGAATAGTGCGATCCCCTGCCATGCTGTGCCTGCAGAGACACCTTGCTCATCTGGACTCACTTTTAGGACCTAGTTACCACCTGCTGGTCCTAGTTCGCTTTCTGTTGCTGTGACGAACACCGTGACCAAAAGCAGCTTGGGGAGGAAAGGGTTTATTTCAGCTTACGGTTCTAGTTCATTGTGAAGAGAAGTCAGGGCAGGAACCTGGAGGTAGGAATGGAAGCAGAAGCCATGGAGGAGTGCTGCTTACTGGCTTCCTCCCATGGGTTGCCCAGCCTGCCTTCTTATAGCATCTAGGACCACCAGCCCAGGGGTGCCATCTCCCATAGTGGTCCGGGCCCTCCCACATTAATAATTAATCAAGACAATGTACTACAGGCTTGTCCGCGGGCCAGTCTGATGGAGGCATTTTCTCAATTGAGGTTTCCCCTTCCTAGATGACTAGCTTGTGTCCAGTTGACAAAAATCCCAAGCAGCACAGCGAGTGAGAGGTTCCAGGCAGTGATGCTCCAGGGCTGTCAGGGAGAGGTGGGGTGGCCTCTAGCTAAGTTCTTTATCATCCTGGAGAGGCATTGTTTCCACCCACATATGACTGTGGTGGACTCCTGGGGAGCGCCGTCCAGCTCCCACATGGCCCAATTAGAAGCTTCTGTGGACATTCTGCTTCCCTTTACATGGAGCTCTGTGGCTTGGGGAGTGGAGGGAGCCTGTCTGATGACTTATGGTCGGTATCTGGCTGTCACACAATGAATCACACCAGGTGATCGATACCCCAGGAGTTGCCGTGTCTGGAGGGAGCGGGGTTCTGAGACCTCGTAAACATGAGTCTGCAGACGGCGAGAGGTGTGCAGATGAAGGCAGCCCTCCGCTGGTTCATAAATAGCCCCCTCCAGTAAGTCGGGTACATCTGGTTAGTCCTTGGAGTTCTAATAAGAGGCCTGTTGTTAGGCGAGAGCTCAGATACGGTACCCAGTTATTTTGCAATTTTTCTTCTTTATGTGCCTGCTTCCAAGGGAGCGTGGGAAGCTCACAAAGTGCACACGCTGGAAGATAAGGTCCATGAAATGTGGAAGGAGGACCAGGGAAGGCAGCCTGGGAGGGAAATGAGCTGGGATTGGGTCTAGGGTCCATAGAGAACCATAGGCTCACAGAAAAATCACACTGGGCAGTGGGGTGTAGCTCAGAGGCAGAGCCTACCTGTCTGAGGTCTTGGGTTCCAGCCCCACTGCTGCCTAAACAACAAGCAGATAAGCCAGGTGTGGTGGCACATACCTGCAATCCCAATACTCAGGAGGTGGAGGCAAGAGGATCAAGAATTCAAGGCCATCCTCAGCTACGCAGCGAGTTGGAAGCTAGCCTGGGATACATGAGACCATGTCTCAAAATAACCAATGAAACACTCTAGCCCTGAGTGTGGATCATTCCCACATGCCCCTACACCAGCCTCTCTCTCACTAACAGCCGGCACTAGTGTGATGTGTTCGTTACAGCCGAGGCCCAGGGTTTACACTAGGGCTACTCTTGGGTGCCACCCATTTTGTGGGGTTTGCCAAGTATGAAGTTCCTATATGCACCATCAAGAATTACCTGGGATCCCATCACTATCTAAACACCCCCTGTGCTTGACCATCATCTCCCCCCAGCCACAGCCACCTGCGTCCCTGTCCTCATCTCTCCTTTTCTAGAATGTCAGCGTGGGAACCGGGCAGTGTGTTCTGTCAGCCTGGCTTCATTCACTCAGCAGCCTGTGCCCTCGTTTCCTCTGTGTCTGTTTGTGTCTCTTTATTTATTTAATTGTGTGTTGGGGTGAAGTGTGTGTGCTGTGCACGCACATATGTGGAGGTCAGAGGACAACTCTGTGGAGTCATTGCTCACCTTCCACTTTTATGTGGGTTCGGGAATTGAACTCAGATTGTCAGGTTTTCTCTGCAGGCACTTTACCTGCTGGGCCATTTCACTGGCCCAGCTCATATGGCCCAGAATACTATGCTTCCTGTTCAATAGTTTTTTTACTAAATCTGTTCACTTAGGGTGGAGAGAAGATTCTATGTAATCTTCCACAATTATGAGCATGTTTTTCTTTCCTCTTTTTATTTTATTCTTTTGTATTTTTTGAGACAAAGTCTTACTAGTTCAGGCTGACCTTAGTCTCAAAGCAGTCCTCCTGCCTCAGCCTCTCAGAGTACTGAGAAACAGTTGTGTGCTACCATACCCAGCTTGGACATAAATTTAAAACTCACTTGTGGAAACTCCTAGAGCACTGGTGAGGCTGGGTAGCATGTGCCTTTTTTAATAATTACAATTATTTTATTTCATGTGTATGGGTGTTTTCCTGCATATACCACCTGTGTGCAGTGTCAGTGGGGACTAAAAGAGGTCATCGGCTCTGGAACTGGAGTTACAGTCAGTTGAGAGCCTTCCTGCGTGTCCTAGGGCTTCTCTTGCTGTGACGAAACACCATGAACAGAAAAAACCTTGGGGAGGAAAAGGTTTCCTCAGCTTACACTTCCATATCACTGTTCATCCTCAAAGGAAGTCAGGACAGGAACTCAAGCAGGACAGGAACCTGGAGGCAGGAACTGATGCAGAGGCCATGGAGAGTGCTGCTTACTGGCTTGCTCCTCATGGCTTGTTCAGCCTGCTTCCTAATAGAACCCAGGACCACCACCCCAGGGACAGCACCACCCACAATGGACTGGGCCCTCACCCATCAATCACTGATTAAGATCATGCTCTATTAGCTTGCCTATAGCCTGATCTTATGGAGTGATTTTCCTTAGTTGAGGTTCCCTCTGTTCAAATGATTTTAGCTTGTGTCAAGTTAACATGAAGCTATCCACCACAATGTAGTTGCTGGGAATTGAACCCAGATCCTCTAGAAGAGCAGTCAGTGCTCTCAGCTGCTGAGTCATCTCTAGCCCCCCTGTGCAGTTTTGTAAGACTATGCTGATCTGGCCTTCCATGCCCTGTGTGGTTGCACCCTGTCTCACCTGTGCCAGTGAGGGAGCAGTATTTTGTGTTTGGCCTTTCTGAGGGCCTGCAGCATCCTCTTGAATTGTGAGTGCATTTTCTGGGGACCTGGGGCACAGCACATCTTTCATGTGTCATTCACCATCCGTCATTTCTCTTTGTTGAGGTTTCTCTTCAGGTATCTCATGCACTTTGGGGATAATTAATTGAGTTTACAAGTTCTCTGTTCCTACTGGATAGCCGCAGCTCAGACATGTATGTTTGTTTTTGGAAATATTTTCTCTAAGTCTGTGAGTAACAGCAATTTTACAGAGTAATTAATATCCCTCACCCTAATAAGAGCCGTGAGGGTTTTTTTTAACTTTTAAATTTTTGTTTATGTGTATGTGTGTTAGTATGTGTGTAGGGGAGGGGTGCCCATAGAGGCCAGGAGAGTGTATCGGATCCCCTGGAGCAGAGTTACAGGCAGTGGTGAGCTATCTGATGTGGGTGTAGGAACCAAATTCAGGACTTCTGCAAGAGCAGCCAGTGCTCTTAATTGCTGAGCCGTCTCTCTGGCCTAAGGTGTTTGTTGCTCATTTTTTTTTTTTTTTTTTTTTTTTTTTGGTTTTTCGAGACAGGGTTTCTCTTTGTTGTTCATTTTTAAATAAACCTTTCTTAGACAGCTTTGGCTTAGGGAGTTTCTGCAGACCCGTTGCTCACGTCTGATAGCACTGTGGCTTATTTTGCCACCATTGAACTCATGTCCACATGGGAGTGTTACAAAACCCATGCATCATTCCAATTTCCTCAGTTTCCCTAAATGTTTTCTTCCTGTCTGAGGACTTGAGAGGGCCCGTGCCATCTTTACTTGTCATGTCTGTGTAGGCTGTGTGGCTTTGATGGTTGCTTGGGCTTGTTCTGGTGATGAGTTGACAGTTCCGAGAACTGGCCTGGTATTTATTCACATGCCCCTCCATGCACATTTGCTGTGTGTGTTTTCTTCCCTGCTGGACCCAGATCTTGTAAACATCAGCAAGTGTGGGGCTGGGGAGGAAGATGAAGGAGGTGAAGCACCCCTTGAACCTTCTACTGTCTGCCTGCCTGATGTCTGGGGCGCTAACCTAGACCTCCTAGCATGGCCCTGTCTGCAGTCTCTCTTCCCTGAGAGTCACCCGCTGAGCCCATCCCATACGGTGCCTTCTGGAAGGGACTCGATTGGCACAGTCCACTGTTAAGGAGTGGGGAGTCATGTCCTGCCTCCTGAAGGGCACAGTGGGGACTCGTGTCCGTCTGTGAAACTGTCCCTCCTGCTGCCGTTTACTGGCTATTCCATCTCTACGTGGGTTTTACTTTATGCAGGTGTCCCTCCATATCTATGAGGGATGGGCTGTGGGATCCCTCGGGTCTGAGCTCCAGGGATGCCCAAGTCACACGGAACTCGTGCACATCCTCTGGCAGCCTGTGTTATCTCTAGATTGTTTATAAAACCTGATTCATGGACGCTGTGAAAATCACTCTTACACTGTGTTATTTCTTGGTTATATTTTATTGTTGTTATTTTCAATCTGTGCATTGCATTAACTTTCCCTGCAAAGACGTGAATGAACCTCTGTTTACTCTGGATAGAACAGAACAAAGAAACATCTCCAAGGCCAACCCGGGTCAATGATTTAGTCAGGCTGAGCTACAGGAGCACAGTGAGGGGTCACTCATGGGAGCCTGGCTGAGGGGTCACTCACAGGAGCCCAGGTGAGGGGACACTCATAGGAGTCTGGGTGAGGGTCACTAGTGGGAGCCTGGCTGAGGGGTCACTTAGAGGAGCCTTGGTGAGGGGACACTCATAGGAGTCTGAGTGAGGGGTCACTCATGGGAGCCTGGCTGAGGGGTCACTCACAGGAGCCTTGGTGAAGGGTTACTTATAGGAGTGTGGGTGACCCTGAAACAGCTGCATTACTGCAAAGTCCTACCCCCAAATGTGTAATATCCATAGATGGAGGCGCCTTCATTAACATTTAGTTTGTACCCCACTCCCCAGCACAATGGTTTTCAACCTTCCCAGTGCTGCAACCCTTTAATACAGTTCTTCATGTTGTGGTGAGCCCCCCCCATAAAATTATTCTCGTTACTACTTCATAACTAATTTTGCTACTGTTATGAACCATAATATAAATATCTGTGTTTTCCAATGGTCTTAGGTGACCCCTGTGAAAGGGGTCTTGACCCACGGGTTGAGAACCCCTGCTCTAGCACCTTGGAAGAGACCACATGTAGCTGGGTAGAATTACACACACCAGGGAGGGAAGGCCAGGTGGGAACAGCTGGATCTTACATCTGAGTCTCATGACTCTCCCTTCCCCCTCATCCTATAAGAGAATGCCCACCAGCCTGACCTTAGGGGTCTCTTGTGGGCATCAGCTGCTCGGATAGAGAAGTGACAGCTGGTATGGAGAGGAAAGTGTTTCCTGACCCTGGGGTTAGTTGAATTCACAGGTGAGCAGCTGGCTGACGCTGTGGCCTCAACTCAAGCTGAAAAGCAATTCCCTGTACATTTCACATTTAGAGTAGTTCAGGTCAACCCATGCGCCCCACGTCCAGTCACCATATCTGTGATATGCTTATCATTCCTTGCTGTGTTAAATTTTCCATCCTGGGACCCCTGAGCCTCCTAAATCAGTGTCTCAAGAATCCTGCTGGTGGCCGCCCAGTCCTTCAGAGGAGGACTGGTTTTCACTTACCATAGTTGTCGCCTGACACTGGAGCAGTCACCCCTCCAGATGCGTGATTTCTGAAACACCTTTCATGGAACACACACACACACACACACACACACACACACACACACACACACACACAGAGGCACCCTCCAGCTGCCGCTTAGTGCCCTGCACTCCACCCAGCAGCTGCCCTGAGCCCTACATCTACATCTTGCCCTCCCTGGTGTACTGTATACCTGCAGCCAGGATGGAGCTCTCAGCTGGCCTGCCAGGGTCCTGCCTCTCTCCTTTCTGCCTGGTGCCTGGTTATTTCCTGGCTACAACACTCTCAGAGTATTTCTAGGGTGATGGTGTATATATATTACTTTAAGGTCAAGTGGCCCAGGTTTGGGGTGCCAGCCCTCTGCTTGGGTTTACTTGCCATAGTTCTAAAGTGTTTTAAAAATCAAGGAAATCTCACCACATGAAAAATGAGGAATATTTTCAAGACACTGTGCTGCAAACACCTGAGTGGGCCCACCCAGCTTCCATGTAACCTGAGGCTCACTGTTTTGGCTGGACTGGCTGGCCGGTAAGCCTGGGGACCCGCCTGTCTCTGCTGGGGTCACAGGCATGCACACCTGCACTCAGCTTTTATTTGGGTGCTGGGGATTCAAGCTCAGGTTCTCATGTTTGTGTAGCAAGTACTCTTCCCACTGAGCAACCTCTCCTGCCCTGAGATGGAAACTCAATCATGGTGGTTCTCAACCTGTGGGTTGTGACCCCTTTTGGGGTCGTATATCAGATATCCTTTATCTTAGATATTTACATTACTGTTCATAACAGTAGCGGGATTGCAGTCATGAAGTAGCCATGGCATAATTTTATTTTTGGGGGTCACCACGACATGAGGAGATGTGTTAAAGGGTCGAAGCATTAGGAAGGTTGAGGACCACTACTTATCGGGCCTGCCGACAGTCAGCTGGGTAGCTGGGTAGAGGCGTGCGGATTGAAGAGACAATGAAGAAGACAGAAAAGAGTCAAGAGGTCTGCCAGTCAATGCCAGACAGCCCCAAGTTTATTCACAGTCAGCTTATATACAGTTTTGAAGGACAGAGGTAGAACAATGCACAGCACAGGCATTCAACCACTATCTATCCTGCCTTGCGTCAAGGAGCAGGCAGTTTCATTTTCTATCTCAATGTACCTATGGCTGGCATCAGCAGCCCACATCTAGCTAGATAGTGTGTTCCTTCTTGTGGGCTAATCAGGACTTTCTCACAGTCCTTCAAGGAGGCTCTGTGAGCTAATCAGGACTTTCTCATAGCCCTTCAAGGAGACTCTGTGGGCTAATCAGAACTTTCTCACAGCCTTGGAGCAAACAAGCTTGAACTCTATTAACTCAGAATAGACTTCAGATTCAAACTGGGAAACTGAGTCAGCTGTGGGTTCCCACAATTCGTCCTTTTTTATTTATTTAGAGACCCCACTGAGTCTCTCAGATGACTGTGCCTTTCTTAGGTGTTTCCTTACCACACTCCAATCTTACCCGTCATGGGAGCATGGATTCCATCATTCACATCCTGTCTTAGGTTGAAAGGAGGCAAAGAAAACTCACCCATCTTTGGCTACCAGCCTCTGGTGTTAAGTCATAGGAATGTACGTAGTTATACTCTGTGGAGTTCCGAGCCCAGTCTCCATAACGAGTTCAAAATCAGCTTGAAAATCATAGGCAAACAGATTATGTGTACTAAGACACATGCTCCAATAGCTTCAACACTACTTAAGAGCGAAGTAAATGATGACCATGAAGGGATCGCCCCTTTAAATTGTTCTAAAATATCTTCTGCTGTGTTAGCTGCATCAAAATCCAATGTAGCCTTTTTCATTTCTATAATCTCTTGATGTAATTTAGCCAAATCTAAGGATTCATTAGAATCATGCCAAATTCCTTTAAGATGTGCCTTAACTCTTCCCCATCCAAGAGCACTTTCATTGTACACAGAAGATGTAACACAATTCATAATTAGCATGACATTTCAAATGTACTCTAGTTTTCAGGTTTGGAGCTCATCTCCCAGAAACTGTACCACATCATACAAAGCGTTCAATTTATCTTCCATTTTCACATCTATATCTTCTTAAACCTCTAATATCATAGAAACATTCATAGACAATTGATTAACAAACCCTGTTGTCTGGATAGATTGAGACAAAGGCATTGAAGCAACAGTAGTAGTAGCAAGCATAGTAACAAGAGCTGCAGTTCCTGCTATAACTAATCCAGCAACACGTTTCTGTCTGCTTAAAGCTTTCTTAATTTCTTCAGTCACTTGCAGCCCTTTATCATCAAACCATGCATCACTTATATATACTGGCAATGTTACAAAAGAAAGGTTTTTTTTTTTTTTTTTTTTTTTTTTTTCGAGACAGGGTTTCTCTGTGTAGCTTTGCGCCTTTCCTGGAACTCACTTGGTAGCCCAGGCTGGCCTTGAACTCACAGAGATCCGCCTGCCTCTGCCTCCCAAGTTCTGGGATTAAAGGCGTGCGCCACCACCGCCCGGCGAAAGTTATTTTTAACACTATTACACAAATGTGATTGTCCATTTGGTAAATACAATTGGTAAAAATGCAATTAAGACTTGATACATTAAACACAGAACTATTCATAGAAATATTTGCTTCACCAACTAAAAGAACATAGAGCATTTTTACACAAGTTAAAATAGTTCCTTTCAAAGGACAAATAGGTTTCAAGCAACTGGAATGTCCTGCCACTGTTCCCATCATAGCAGCAAGTTTCTAAACACAAGTTTGTGGAGATCCAGTACTGGAATACCAAATTCCAGCTGACAGTCCTTTGTCCCAAGATTCTGCTGTAGGCACTGTATAAGAGTCACTATAATTGTCCTGATTTCCAGACCAATCAAGACTGTATTGTTGTGTCCATGTGATGTTATACTTTAAAGGAATAATGCCAGTACATCGTCTCCATAACAAAGTTCTGTTAGACTCTCTCAATTCTTTTGTGAATGGAGGAAATCATTGAAGGAGTGAAACATTACTTATCCAATCATCTTGAGGAAGCAATCCAAGACATCCCTCCAAAGTAATATATTTTGCAAAACATACAGGAATCCCTTTACCAATATCCAATATAAGAAAATTGTGAGCAATCAGGAACTCTTGGGTGGCAGGTGGATCTAAAGGCCTGGTATCTTGCAACCACAATTTCTTTTCCTTCCCAAGTTGCAGGATGTAAAATTGGTGGATCAGGAACATAGGCCCAGTAGATTTCACTCTGGCGTCTCTGTGTGGTCATCAGCAACATCAGGACCAGCATCTCTCTGCTCCATACACCACACCAATCTTTCAGGCAACCAACGAGCTTCACTTTCATTCTGTGAGAAAACATAAACATGCCCTCGTCCCTATATTAAACAGGGTTGGGGTCCTTCCATAAGTCAGTACAAGGATCTTTATGTTTAACTTGAGAAAATTTTTTGGTGGTGCCTTCATGCCAAAATTGATCAGCTGCAGATTTTCCAGCAGCATCCACATTTAAAAAATTTTAAACAAGATTTAAAGCATTATGTGGCGACTTGGAGTATAACTCCCCCTTCTTTAATTTTGGAAGATGGATTTTGAGGCTGCTGTGAGCTCTCTCACAGTACCTTGTCCTTGGGGATGATAAGGAATGCCTGTTTTATGTTCAATTTGTCATTGAAAACAAATTGATAAAAGGCTTTACTAACATATCCAGTTCCATTATCAGTTTTAATAACTTTTGGTATCCCCATATAGGAGAAATATTTCAGGCAATGAGCAATTACATGCTTAGTAGCTCATCAGTTTGAGCAGCAGCCATTAAAAAACCTGAATAGGTATCAGTTGTCACATGCACATATTTCATTTTTTTATAAGTGACATCCATTTGCCATAAATAATTAGGAAGAAGACTTCAAGGATTTACTCCAAAGTGAGGTACAGTCAAACATTGAGGACATGTAGCACATTTCTTAATGATCTGGTGAGCAGGTTCTCTTGTTAAACCAAATTGTTTTCTTAAGCTTTTACTGTTCTGATGATGTGAAGCATGTGATCACTGAGCAAGCTCAACTTGAGACAAATTGATCAACTGAATAACTTTATCAGCTAAAGCATTACCTTCAGCCATTGGACCAGGAAAATTTGAATGTACCATAAAATATGGCAATTTTCTTAAATGAATTGTATCCTGAATTTGTTGAAATAACATTCTTAATTGCTCATTAATAGTTTTAATATAAGAAAGTTTCTATAACTTGAAGAGCTTTATAAATATTGACTATCTGATTATAAATTAAATAAATTATCTTTTTTAAGAACTTGAGAAACCAACAGCTCAACTCAACAACTTGAGCTAAATCAGGAATAGTTTGAACTACATATCCTTCACCATTAATCACCATTAATAAGCTGCTTTCCCAATAGAAGAACCATCAGTAAAAACCAAAGCAGCATCTTTCACTGGAGTATGTATTAATACTTTAGGAAAAGTAAAAGAATGCATCTGAACAAACTGTAATAGTTGATCAGCAGGACAATGCTTATCAATTTGACCCAAAAACTGAGCAAAAGCAATTGCCCAAGAACCATTATTTTGAAATAGTCAATCAGTTTGTTGTTTAGTAAATGGAACATTTATTACATTTGGTTCCTTTCCAAAATATCTTCTAGAATCAAGCCTATTCTGTTTTCCTGTGATTCCTGCTTCTTGTGGCCATCACCTGGCAAAATTGCTAAGATACATAACCCTCAGCTGTTTCCCATGATCACTTCAACTCTTTAAGACCATTATCATCTGGGAGAGTCTTAAATTGCAAAGTTTACCTGTCAGAGCAAGGTGCATTCTTGTGTATAAAAGCATTATAATATTTTATAAAATAAACATTGTTTTTAAATTCTATCTTATATTAACCTTATTTTTATAACATGAATTATTATATAGAAATCTATCCCAATCCAAAATATTTGAGGATTGTTGCCTCCTTAGTCTAAAAGGAGATACAATGAACAGATTCTTTAACCCTATTTAAAGACTGTTGCCAGCCACATGGCTGCCCACTCATGATGAAGTCAGCAGCCAAGATGGAGGAAGACCATGTGATTGCTGTTTAAAATTAAACAATAGTTACATGCACACATACACACAGTCGGATCCAACTTTCATTCATACCCATAAGTCACATACATGTCCATATAATACACACACACACACACACACACGCACACACACACACACGCACACACACACACACACATATATATCCATTTTTAACATAAACATTTTTCAATGAAGAATCATCATCTATTTTTAAAATGAAGAAAACCAGAATTAACATATTATGGTTAAATCCCACTTATATCTTACAGTTTTCCTTCACAGTCAGCATAGTTCACATCCCCTCTGACCTACAACGTACCATTTACCTGCAGGTCAGGCCCTTCCCTCCGTCTGCTCTTCTGGTTCAGCCTGACATAGACAGATTCCTTTCTTCCCATTCCTATCATTATCCCAATCTTACACCTTCTCTTGCTTTCCAGACAACATACAAATTTCTACCAAAGTTCTTTTTCTTGTGGTTTCTTCCCAGCAGTTTAGAAAATTGCATAGGTATAACATTTCAAACAAGAATAGAAATATATAGATATATGCATATATCATAACAAAAAACTTATTTTTGCATTCATATATTAAAAACCTGTATCAATGTGAAACATTTCAGATTAGCAGAAGTTTTTCTTATCTTAATCAATAATAATTTGTAATCAATTCTCTTAAATGATGACAAGTATTTGTGACCCATTGAACTCAAATCACCAGAATCCATGTATTGTTTCTTTTTCTGTGGAGGCAAAAGCATAATTTTTTCCAAAACATCAGAGTATGCAGGCTGGTAATTCAACATTTTTTCTCAAGCAGTATCAGGACAGAGAAGGGTTATAGTGGGTTAAAGTTGGAAGTTGCTGGCCAGCAGAAGAGACCTTGAGGTTATCACAGTGAAGAACTTGGCTTGGAAAGGAAAGGAGGTACAGAGTGTGTCCTTGGCTGCCAGTGTTCCTGAAAAAAAAATTGTTAACTTTTCTGACTATAGTAATTAACAATTAACATCAGATTCTCTTTTCGACGTTTGTTCAGCTTGCCAATAGTAGGAACGAACTCCGTGACACTTCATCTGCACTGCAGGCCTGATAGTAAGGGACCTTATGGAGGGAGGCAGCCCTTGCCATACCTCTCTCTCCTTCTCTTCCAGGAAAACGAGAAAGATTGGTAGACAGAAACAAGTAACACTGACAGACATAAGTACTGGTACATCAGCACTGAGACAATGGCCTCACTCGCTGTCAACGAGTCCCGTCTAACAGATGACTTCTCTTGCAGTACATAAGCCACACCTGGCAGGAGCTACCTGCTTATCTCAGTTCAGTCAGGGGATTCAGTCCCCTCAAATACATGGAACAGAATAGTAGCATAGTAACAGTCAGAACACAGATCAAGACAAAGAGTGCTCACATTTACATTTACCAGCTGCAGTGAACAGATCTGAAAGTGAGACATTGGGCTAACGGTTTGCGAACACGACCCGCTTAATCTCTCCAGATGAACCAGTCATAGTCAGGAATGGAGGTGGGGGAGAATCTTGAGGTGTGAGAGAATCTTTATTATAACACTTAGCAGCCTCTTCCTCTAATTCTGCCATATTGCCAAAATCTAACTGGTCATCGTCATCAAATAACTTTGTAAAAGCATCCACATAAAGCCGTCTCTCTGACAGAGTAGAATGTTTAGTTTCAGTTTTTACTGCATTCAGGAAAAACTTTATGCCTTTCAGGATGGAGGTCTAAGTTGTCCTGAATGAGTGTCTAGAGACTGAAAATATCTGTTGTAAGTTTTTCTGGACAATGCTTATCATAATACTGCTATATCTTAACTCCAATACATTCTACAATTTCTAAAAATTTACACAACTTCTTACATCCTACCTTAGTACCTCTAGCCTTTAAAATATCTTTAAGTAAATTTACAAACAGCTGTTTTCTATTTCCTTGGCCCATACTTATTTTTACACTTACTCATGAATTTTTTACCGCGCGTCTGCTTTTTTATTTACACTTATTACTTTTACTCTCGAGTTAACTCACCACAGCTTCCACTTTTATTGAGTGCACTCCTTTTTCTTCTGTGGTGTCCGTCACGGACTCCTCCGTACCCGCCCCACATTGGGCACCACTTGTCGGGCCTGCCGACAGTCAGCTGGGTAGCTGGGTTATTGGTGAAATTATTAAGGCCACTCCACATAGTTAAAAGGGAGATTTATTTAGTGGCGTAACTTACAAATGAAGGGATAGATAGGTTGCAGGGTCTGGGAAAGATGCAACGCAGTCCAGCGGTGTTCTCTGGAGAACTCTGCTCAGTCTACCTCCAGCGTCCAGGGTCCAGGAATCAAGCAAAGACGGTGCATCTGGATCTCAGGTCTTCCAGGTCCTCTCTTGGCTCTGCCTTGTAGGCGTGACAGTTACTGAAGCCTCAATGGGGGTTGGAACTTCCAGATCAAGGTTGGAATGGCTACCCACTACATCTCCCCCTTTTGTCTAAATAAGAAGGTTCTAACCTAATACAAGACTATATACAAAGGAATGATTATCAAATATTGTCCAGGAATAATGAGGGATAATGACCTAGATAAAATGGAACTACAACCAATGTGAACAATATCAAGCAAGAAACACATACTAAAATTCAGAGAAATCTAGAGTGTAGGTAAATGGCATGTTACAAAGATCATTCCAAAAGGTGTCCTATCCTAAAGAACCTGAATCTAATACTTAATATGATCTATCTAAGATATTATATATATACTAAGCTGTAACTATAACTGCTCGTCTTCAATCCCATTAAAGACATGAGAAGGAATATAATGGTACCTGAGAAATGGTAGATGGATGTAAGCAACTTTCGGGAATCTTGCAAGAGTAGACCAAGACAGCTGGCAGCCTGGACAGTCACCTAATGTTTCTTAGCATTGTTGGTGCATTCAAATTGGCTATAGGCCTAGAGTATCTGACAGATCATTTTCAGAAGCAGGAATTCTGAAAGACCATCTTACCCTGTCTTGGCAGAGTACAGTGGTCACTTTCCTTGTGTCCCACTTGTCCAGAAAGGACAGCATTCATACTGTCAACAGTCGAGGCAAAGGCAGTTCTTTGCCCAGTAGGCCATTTTGTGTCAAGAAGAAGACAAACTTCCAAATAAAAATGTCTTAGAAGCCCAACATTCTCTCGGGATCAAATTGGTGCTGCCAGGAGCAATTGTGTCTCATGTCAATAGAATTCTAAGTTATTTAAATGCCATATTCTCTAGGTCTATGAAGTGTTTGAAGATTACCTGTCCATCTGACCTATGTATCTATAAATCTGGATAACCTAACTAGTATAACTATAGAGATGACAAGCATAGGTGACTATAAATCTATAAGTCTTATCTACCTAAATAACCTAAGGACTAAGGCTACATGTAAACAAGGTAAACAGTCTATAAGCAAATGTACAGTAAAGAACAATGACTTCAAAATTGTGAAAATACACAAAATATTTATGACAGAGGTAGGAATGTATAGTGCAATATGCAATATGACAATAATCTTAAATATATATCATTATACAGAATATCCTAAACAGAAGTAGAACATACATACAGTATGGCAGATATAAATTTACATTTGTATCAATATACAAATATTTCAAATAAGAGTAGAAATATATGTACATTATAACAAATATAGTTCTGTATTTGTATCAATATACAAATTATCTTAAACAGGAATATAAAAATAGTTTACATTTGTATCAACATATAAGAATCTATAACAGTGCAAATTATCTAAGGCTACTATTTTACTAAATTTGTTTACTAGTATATACAATAATCTACCATAATATCTTATACCTATCCCGATTTTGCTGGTCTGGGGCTAAACTTGCCGTGGAACTGAGACTGGATTAGCTCCTTTTCAGGAGAGGAAGGGTTTTTCCTGGTTTTATGGAACTCTGAAGGCGATAAACTGCAGCTTCAAGCACCCACCAGCCAGGGAGGAAGCTGAGGGCAGGAGCCACCCAGGCCTTTGGAATTTGCCCCACATTGGGCACCAGATATTGGTGAAATTATTAAGGCCACTCCACGTAGTTAAAAGGGAGATTTATTTAGTGGCGTAACTTACAAATGAAGGGATAGGTAGGTTGCAGGGTCTGGGAAAGACACAACGCAGTCCAGCGGTGTTCTCTGGAGAACTCTGCTCAGTCTACCTCCAGCGTCCAGGGTCCAGGAATCAAGCAAAGACAGTGCATCTGGATCTCAGGTCTTCCAGGTCCTCTCTTGGCTCCACCTTGTAGGTGTGACAGTTACTGAAGCCTCAATGGGGGTTGGAACTTCCAGATCAAGGTTGAAATGGCTACCCACTACACTGGGTAGAGGCGTGCGGATTGAAGAGACAATGAAGAAGACAGAAAAGAGTCAAGAGGTCTTCCAGTCAATGCCAGACAGACCCAAGTTTATTCACAGTCAGCTTATATACAGTTTTGAAGGACAGAGGTAGAACAATGCACAGCACAGGCATTCAACCACTATCTATCCTGCCTTGCATCAAGGAGCAGGCAGTTTCATTTTCTATCTCAATGTACCTATGGCTGGCATCAGCAGCCTACATCTAGCTAGATAGTGCGCTCCTTCTTGTGGGCTAATCAGGACTTTCTCACAGTCCTTCAAGGAGGCTCTGTGAGCTAATCAGAACTTTCTCACAGCCTTGGAGCAAACAAGCTTGAACTCTATTGACTCAGAATAGACTTCAGATTCAAACTGGGAAACTGAGTCAGTTGTGGGTTCCCACAACTACTCTAGAGTGTTGTCACTCTGGATCACAGTAACTTGTATGTTGTCCTCGTGCTCTATGGTCACCTAAATGTCGCACCCAGAGGACTCCAGTCCTTATCTATGTGGGAACCTCACAGCCTAGTTCCTTATAGCCACAAAGGGTTCATGTGTGTTATGAATCAAAAGGAGAAAGGGTATTGGCCTAGCCAGTTGCTCTTATGAGGGACATGTCAAGATGGTGCCCAGGCTTCTGTCCTCAGTGAGCATGGCAGGACTCTCCAGGATCCATGGCACCAAGGCCTGCACTATGGAAACCCTGCTGCTACTGTTTTGATTTGCACATGACCCCATGTGTCCCTGTCATTGTCATGGGGTTGTCTGAGTAGTCCTGACTGTGTGGACTCTCAGGGGCCGGAGGCTCACAGGAGCTGCTCAGTCTCAGGTACTCTAGTGTGGCTGAACACACGGTGGGGCTTGAGTATTTGTTCTAATGCCTTTGTGTTTGGTTCCCTCAGAGACGCCCCTGACCCTGGCTGCCCAGCTCAGTGACTCCATGGAGGTCATCAAAGCTCTCAGAAATGGGGGTGCACATCTGGACTTCCGTGCCAGGGATGGCATGACCGCCCTTCACAAGGCTGCCCGGACGAGGAACCAGGTTGCCCTGAAGGTGGGTCCTTCATCTGGTCCCCTGAGCTGTCCTCACAATGGCTTCCTCCCCAGGGAACCATGAATCCTGCCCCCACTGGGTCTCAGAAGGGCAGTTGAGTGTCAGGCTCTCCTGCCCCCTCTGTGGTATAGATGCTTCTAGGACTCCGTGCTGTAAGCCACCTTATCCCCTCTACTCCACAGAAAAGCTCATGTTTCCAACAAATGAGTTGGTGCTAAACCTTGTTGCTGTCCCTCAGAGGAGGCCTCAAATCCATTAGTACGGACAGCCCTGATGCCCCCTGCATTGTATGTCTGGGAGCCAGGCAGCTGTGCCCACTCGCGTCTTCTCCTGAACTTCCATGTGGCACATGCTCTATACCCATCTTCCTCATGACTGCCTCCCCACCCGCTTTTCCCATGCCTACCTTTTCAGGCCCATCTCCCTCCATGCCCATCTTCTCGGGTCCATCTTCCCAACCCTTTTTCCCATGCCCATCTTCCCATGTCCGTCTCCTCAGGTCCATCTTCCCTCTCTTCCCCACACCCATCTTCCCAACACCACTTTTCACCATGGTCAGGCAGCATTCACCCCATCTTCCTTTCTTCCTTAGTTCCACATCCTCTTTCCCATGTCTTTGCTCCTAGCCCTGTCTGGCAGTGTGTGCAGCACTGTCCAGAGAGAATGTGCCTCCCAGCCTGCTCTCCATCCGAGCCCGATGAGGAGGCCAGACCTCTGGCTGCAGGTTGATCTGAGATGGGGGCTTTCTTCTCATTTCTGCCCTCCCCACTTTACCTAGGCCGTACCTTCCTACAGACCTCTGGGAAGACCTGACCCTACTCCAGAGGCTCACTACCCCTTGACTCACTGCGATCCCGCTGTCCTGTGTGTTACTTCAGATGTGCAGCCTTGATGGCTGTCCACAGCTGTCTTCCGGGACACAGGGTTCTAGGCACCGGCAGGAACCTGTCGAGGAGCCGCAGTTACAGACTGTCTCTCCTCTGGGTGCCGGCCATTCCTGCATCCCTGAACATCACCTGTCACTTCCAGCTGGCAGTTAGGACTCTCCAGTTTTGTGTGTGTCAGGGGGAGCATCAGGTGTCCAGGCACGACCCAGCTTGGCCTGTGGGAAAGCTGTGTCTTCAATCCTAATGCGTCTTCAATTCATCCCATGTAGGAGACCAGTGACAACTTTCCATTCTTTCCCTAGACCCTGCTGGAGCTGGGCGCCTCCCCGGATTACAAGGACAGCTATGGGCTCACGCCGCTGTATCACACAGCCATTGTGGGGGGCGACCCTTACTGCTGTGAGCTCCTTCTCCATGAGCATGCCTCCGTGTGCTGCAAGGACGAGAATGGCTGGCACGAGATCCACCAGGTATGGCTGTGCCTCTGCTCGCTACACCCACCGCTGAGCTCTCCCTGTGCTGCCAGCCAGACCCAGACCACAGAGTGACCGAGCATCAGGCCCCTTCTGGTATCTTAGATGATATACCCAAGGTCCTAAAAAGTTTATGTTAGTCATCAGCATTTATATGCTGACACATTTACCTAGAGATGGCTGTTTCCCACTTTGCAGGAGAAACAAGGGGATCATGTGAGGCTGCTGTGTCTACAGCACGTCACCTAGAATCAGGGAGGAGCTGAGGGTGTGCATCCCTCCCCATGGCCGATGAGCTCTCCAGGCCTTGACATCCTAGGAACATGGCAAAGAAAGTACCAGGTGACCCAGGACGAGGCCTGATTTCCTTGCACAGAGCATGAGGTTTTCAGACTTTACTTTGTAACCATGAAGCTGGGCGGTGTGATACCTATGACCTTATAACCATGGGGCCAGGAGGTGTGACACCCAGTAGTACCCTAGCAAGAAACAAAATCGACCTGATAGTTCTAGAAGGGCAGCCTCTCATGAGCCAGGTGCAGGAAGAAAGGGTCCGAGTTCAAGGCTGCGGCCTGGACACAAGCCATTAACGGCCCCCAGACAGGGAAGCCTGTATTTCTGGGAACGATGGAGCTGTCTGGTTGGAGCTATGCCAACATGGCTGCACCCAGAAGGCTATTGGAAGGAATGTTGAGTCATCCAAAGCTAGCGTTTATAGACTGGAAGTCAAGGCCTTTGATCTGGTTGGAGGAGGGGTCTGGGTGGGTGGGTAGGCAGGAAGGCCAGGGGAGAGAGCCTGAGATAGTCTCTTATTGGCGTTGATATGGCAATTGTCTATCACGGTTCTTAGTTCCTCCATCAGTCTCTCAATACCTGTGCCACCTTCCACACATACCCCTCCTAGAAGGAGGGGTTGCATGCCCACCCAGAGCGGTTCAGGGCTGAGGGCTGTGGACTGTAACCGAGAGCGAAGCAGGACCTGCAGGACCTGCCCTCATCTGGCCTGCCTCTTGTAGAGTCAATTCTGGATTGTGGAGCCCCATAGCCTGGACAAGGCCCCATGCCTGCATGGAGTGAATGGGACTCTTGGATACTGCTGCTGGAACCCCAAGCCTACACTGGGTGGGGACCTCAGAGCAGAAAATATAATGACCATCTGGTCCGTGTCCTGATGTGGGGCTGACTGCCACTCCTGTGCTTGCTTTATGAAGGACAAACTTTCTCTGTGACAGACTGCTGGGACGTGGTACCAGGTGCTGACCCAAATCACTCTAGGACCTGCTCTGACACTGTTCTCTAAGATAGGATGGAGTTAAACCAGTAGCCTTTAGGGAAAGAGGTGACCCTCCACATGAGCTGGAGACTGTCCACTCAGCAGAGGCTCTTTGTGGGAAGCCTGAGGTACACAGAAAAACCCCAGCTCTACCCCAGATGCCTTTCAGGCTCCTGCTGCAGCACCAGCCCCCCACCAAGCCTCTGCCCTCCCTGCAGACCTCACCCTGGCCACTCCATCACTATGGAAACCAGCTCTTTAAAACATGATTTCAGAAAAAAAAAAAAAAACATGATTTCAGGTATTTAAATTTTCTCTCTGGGCCTCCATATATACATCTCTAAGTACAGTTATCTCTCAGGATCCTCAGGGGTCCCATCCCAGGATTTCCAAAATGCCCCAAACTGTAACACAGTGTGGCATTTACATGTAGCACACACATCGACCCAAGCATGTTCAGTCATCTGAAGGCGACTCATTATTTTCCATTTTGTTTTTGCTTGTATTTCTGAGACAAGGTCTCAGTCCCGTGGCCTAGGGTATCCTGGAACTCAATGCATAGTCCAAGATAGCCTTGAACTTTAGGCAATCCTCCTAGACAGCTTCCCAGGGCTAGGATTACAGGCATGATTTATAGTAACCTGGATGGCGTGAGTTCTCTGAGAACAGTGACCCTACCATGTTTAAGGACAAGAAGAAAAGGAAGTCCATGTGTGTTTGGTACAGATGCTAATTTTCCCCAACTATTTCTATTCATGTCTGTAGAATCCATGGGTGACAGAGCTCATGGACACAGGGAACAGGCTATGTACATACATGTGTTCCCTAGAAGCTCTGTCTCTTTAGAGAACCCTAACTTTTACAGCCCCGAGAAGTAGTGTAGGCTCTTGTCTACCTGCTTCCCTCTTTCCTTTCAATTCTTCCTGCTTCTTCTTGATGACCTGGGCTGGGGTGATGGGTAGCCTTCAGCAGTTGCTCAGTCCTGGCTCTCTTGGCCCTTCTGCGGCAGTATTGGGCAGGGTTGATGGTAGCTTCCCGCTCAGCGGTCTCCTTGGACTGGCCCCTACCCGTGCACATACTTGTTTGTATCTGCAGTACTGCAGAAGCTTCGTGGGGCTCCCGGCCTGTGCTCCCTCACCATCTTCACAGCACTGCCTGGGGAGTCCACTGCCCCTCTGGTGCCTGCCCACCTATTGTTCACACAGCCAGGAATGTTACTGACAGAGCATCAGTGACATCTGTCACCCACTCAGTGTCCTGACACCAGGATGCAGTGGTGGACAGACTCTCTGATACACGAGGGAAGCTAGACAGGGAACAGACTTAAAAATCACATAACTAAGGGAATGTACATACACTCACTCACACACATGTATGTGGACAGGTAGGGAGCAGGTACGTGTGCTCTGTGTCCCCAGGTGAGAGTACTTCCTGGCCTCCAAGAGTGACCAGCAGGCACTTGTGTCCTGGAGCAGGGGATGGGTGACTGTAGCATTTCCGCCCAGCACACTTGGAGATTCTTCACACGTTTCCCTCTCCCTGCTCCCCCCACCCCTTGTCTAGCCTTCTTGCCCCTCCCTCCACCAGGTCAGCCCCTCTTCACAGTCCAGTGACATCACACTTCCATGTCTGGCCTTTTCATCTAAACCATGGGACTCTGTCCTTATCTTGGACAGCCCTTGGCGGTGGGACCCAGGCTGTCGCTGGTTTCTGGGGCCCCACAGATGCCAAGTTCCATCCTGGGTCTGGATTGAGAGCTTTTTCATTTTGTTGCCACCCAGACCCTTCAGTACCTCTGCCCCCCAGACCATGGTGCTCTGGAGACCTTGGAAGACTAAAGCTCTTGAATCCTGAATCCTGAATCCTACTGCCTTTTCTCAGCTCAGCTCCGGGGTTTGGACTGCCCTCTAGTGGTCAGTTTTAGACTAGTCTGGGAAAGCTCTGCTCTACTGAAGAACCAGTGTCTTTTCCCTCTGGCTTTTTTTTTTTTTTTTTTTTTTTTTTTGGTCTCTTTTAGCTGCAGACTGCTGTGTGTCTGTTAAACAGGTTGGCAACTGACTGACCCTGCACAGACCTGGCAGGAGTGGGAGACAGAGCCAACACCTCCTAGGTTATGCTCCTAGCCACAGTTCACACTTACCCAACCAAACACTGCCCTGCTCAGCCTCTTTATATATCCTCAAGGCAACTCCAGCAGAGTGCTTCCTGTCCCTGTCAACACGTGAGTTAGCAGGCTCAGAGAGGGTAGGTAACTTGGCTAAGGTCACAGAGCGAGCAGTTGGCTGAACAAAGTGCATTCCTGCCTTGTCTTATTCCACTGGCTTCTTCTTCATCTCACCTACAGACCTCTCAAGCAGAAACCATTCTTAATACAACAGTATTTGGGGAGGAAGAAAATGCACTGGGTGGGTGTGTTTTGTCGGGATCTACCTGAACTAGTTCTGGCCCTCTTGGAGAAGCCCCAGAGGCCCAGGATTCTGGGCTCAGGATTTAAAGTTGGTTCCTCTTTGGGTAGCACCACCGTCCATTGTAGCATCATGGTGTGTAGACATCTTTTTTCACCTGCTGGCCCCTGGAGACACTTCCTAGTAGCATACATGGCAAGTCTTTGGCCAGCTCCCTGGTGCGTCTCAGAGATGTCTCTTGGCTGTCTGTTCTGAAGCCAGGTGCCTTGTGCCTAAAATGGCTGGAGCTCTTGTTTGAATTCACATCTGCAAACTCATATCTTTTTAAAGAATTATTTTTATTTACATATGTGTGTATGTGTGTGGGCATGTGCTTGCTTGTGAGTGTAGACACACATGGAAGCCAGGAGAGGGCATCAGATCTCCTGAAGCTAGAGTTACAGGCAATTGTGAGCCACCCAACATGAGTACTAGGAACTGAACTTGGGCCCTCTGGAAGAGCAGGAAGCATTCTTAATTTTGTTTAAATAGTTATTTTTATTTTATGCATATAAGTGTTTCACTGCATGCATGTGTGCTATGTGTGTGCAGTGCCCTTAGAGGCCAGAAGAGGGCATTGGGTCCTCTGGAACTGGGGTTACAAACGGTTGTGAGCTGACATGTCAGTGCTGGGAACTGAACCCCGGGTCCTTTGGAAGAACAGGAAGCATTTTTAACTGCTGAGCCACCTTTCCAGCCCCAAACGTGTATCTTTAAAGTTTGTTCTTTAAATGCCCTTAATTCTTTTCCTTGTTCCCAGATAAATACATGTTCAATATGGACACCTGGGAAAGTACACACACAAACACCACACACACAAACACCACACACACACACACACACACACACACACACACACACACACACACACTAAAGAAACCAAACCAAATGCATTCCTACCATTCATGGGTGTCAGCTGGGACCTGGGAGTTTTCAGTTCTTTTTTCTCCCCTCTGCCAACACACATACAACCACAGTGCAGCCTGCAGTGTGCTGGGTCCAAACCAGGCAAGATCCTCAGGGAGAAGACAGCTACCTGGCCAACAGGCTAGCTCATAAAGGCTCTCACCAGCTCCCACTTACTCCCATACTCCATGAGCCTGTCTGCATCAGCAGTAGAGGGTCTTCTCCTCATACTGTCCATGGAGTGAGTTTTGCCCAGTGTGGGCAGCCTGGGATGGAAACTCCCTCATACTTCCTAGGTGGCCTGGACAAGGGCTTTGTCTCCTCAGACAATTCACAGAGCTCTTGAGACAGCTAAATGCAAGAGTATTCATGAGACACTTTCTACAGTGCCTGGATGCAGTTAGTGCTCTTACCCGTACATGACGCCCTCTCCACATGGTCATCATCTTGCCGTGTCCTATACTATGACCTCACATGGCTTTCCTCTGTGTGTCTGTGTCTTGGTCAACTCTCCCCCCCTTTTAGATTTATGTATTATATTTTATGTGTATGAGTGTTTTGCCTGCATACATGTGAATGTATATATGTATGTATGTGTGTATGTATGTGTGCATCATGTGCATGCCGTGCCTGTGGAGGCCAGAAGAGGGTGTTAGTGCTAGGTCCCCTGGAACTAGAGTTACAGATGTTTGTGAGCCACTATGTTGGTGCTGAAAATTGAACCCTGGTCCTGCAGAGGAGCAGCCAATGCTCTTAATCACTGAGGCATCTAGCCCCATTGACCAGTCTTCTTTGAAGATCCCAGGTTATGGCATAGGGCCCACGCTGGTGGCCTCATTCTCCCCTACTACCTTCCTTAGAGACCCATCTCCAAATAGTGACACTGTAACATCCTGGTTAGGACTCTGCTGGTGTCCAGGACGCTCGCTGTTCAGCCCCTGCTGCTCTATCAGTGTGGAGATTTACCACAAGTGTCCAGCAGGTGGCAGTGCTGTGCTCAGAGGAAGGCTCACTGTTTTCTTATTCATACCAAATCTAATGGTTGACAAGTGGCAGGATGGGCTGCTGGGCACAGCTGGGTTGAACCTAGTGCTCTGAGGGGCCCTTATTCTAAATACTCATACCCAGTCCTCTCTAGGGGTGTCTGAAGCAGTAGATTTGGGTGAGCTCCCAAGAACACATTTTTCTGAAATCGGGAAGACAGGAGAGTCTGTCCTGACTTTGGTTTGCTCTCTGACCTCCGTCCCCCTTGGAAGCTGCGTCCAGTAGACCCGGCACAGGACAGTCTGGCTTCTCGCCTTTGGTAACATCTGTTTCTCTGCATCAAAGAAATACCTCCCTTGTTTTAGAACTGACTACATGGCGTTTGTAAACTTAGGTATGCACACAGCCACAGGCAGATGCCCCCAGGCGGGCTTCACGCCAGACCACATTTGATTCTCACCGGATGTCTCAGCAACGTCCTTGATGGCCAGAGGGTACATCCTGAATCTGCCCTGGACCCTTTCACATGTGAGAACCTGCTGTTGTTGGGTCTGGGGTCACGCAATAATGGGGGACAAACCACCAAAGTCTATTAAACCAGAAGCAGACTTTATTCCAAAAAACCTAAAGAATGGAAATATCACCACGGGGCACAAAAGCTTATCAGCCAGCTGAGACCACAGCCAGCTTTCGGGATTCTGGGGCTGTGGCAGTTGGATGGGGGCTATGAACCTCTTTTTATAGTAAGGGGTAAGCATTAGGCATGGACAAAGAAATTTTTACAATTTTGAAGTTAAGCTTTTAGAGACAAATTGTTTTAGATTTTTGCACTTTTCCATTAACAAGGTTTTAGGGGGTTTTAGCTAAACACTATTTGTATATCCCTGCAGCCCTCCCTGACTCAGTTAATTGATGTTTGCCCAAACCTGCAGCTTCTCCTGACACAGCTGGGTTCCCATGGCGGCGGGTGGTGGGTAAGAAATAATGCGAGGCAGGTTGTCACACAGAACTCATTAAAAGTTAACTTTGGTTTCGGTAGTGCCTGGTAGGGGGTTATCGAAGAATAGCTAACTCCAGGGCTACGAAGGGCAATCTTGAGTCAAAGAAAACTGACATTCGGTTGTGGACAGAGCTGCCCATCGTAAAACACGGAAGGGCCCAGTTAAAGGTTAATCCCCTTTTTGCTGGTTGAGCTGATGGCTGTCAGTTTTCATTCCTTAAGTTTATTCCTGTATTCCTATCTTATTCCTGTATTCCTTATTCCTACATTCCTATATTCCTGTCTTATTCCTACATTCCTATCTTATTCCTATATCCCTGTCTTATTCCTGTATCCCTCTTATTCCTGTATCCCTGTCTTATTCCTGTATTCCTGTCTTATTCCTGTATTCCTGTCTTATTCCTGTATTCCTGTCTTATTCCTGTATCCCTGTCTTATTCCTGTATTCCTGTCTTATTCCTGTATTCCTGTCTTATTCCTGTATCCCTGTCTTATTCCTGTATCCCTCTTATTCCTGTATTCCTGGGCCCTACACTGTGTCCTCTGGTCTGGGGCAGCTGTTTTCTAGATTGCCTTTCTGTCTGTGGTCCTCTGCCATGTCCTGAAGACCCCCAGGTGTGCATTTAGCAGAATTGTCATCAAGCTGCTGCCACTGTGCCCTTGGCATTGTGTCCTGTGAGGTGGCCTGTGGTGACCACTTGCCATGACTAGTGGCACGCTGGTGAGTACCAGGCATCTTACACTGCTACTCCTTCCCTGTTGTAATGAACTCGTCTTTGGGGTGACCCCTGAGACCACCAGTCCAGGCTCACCTGCAGCTTTGGCTTCCACATGGCTTGTCTGTATTGATTATTGCCCTCGCCTGTGAAGACTCTCCTCCGTTTTGTCTCTATCTGTGTTCACATCAGACGGGAAAGCTACGTTTGTTCACTTTTTTTATTTATAGCGAAGTAGACTTATAGGTTTGTCTTTTCTGGCAGATATTATTGGATAACACCTGGTGTTAGTATCTGTCTAGACCTACGAGTGCCCATTTGGAATGGATCTGAATGTTGTTTAGTTGTTTTCATTGTTACTGTGACTAGACGCCTGAGAGAAGCAGTTTCAGGATCACTGTGCATGTCCTCAAACTGGAGTTTGAGGACACGCACAGTCCATCACGGGGGGTGGAGGGTGGTGGGGAGGCAGCTGGTCACATTGCAGCCACTATGGGGAAATAGAGAGATGAGCAGAACTCAGCTCACGTTCTTCTTTTGATTCAGTCCAGGCCCCCAAACCCTGGGATGGTGCCCCCCACATTTACGCCTCAATGAACCTAATGTAGAAACTCCCTCACAGACATGCCCAGAGGATTGTTTCCACGGTGGTAATAAATACCAACAAGTCTAGCCGGGCGGTGGTGGCACACGCCTTTAATCCCAGCACTCGGGAGGCAGAGGCAGGCAGATCTCTGTGAGTTCGAGGCTAGCTTGGGCTACAGAGTAAGTTCCAGGAAAGGCTCCAAAGCTACACAGAGAAACCCTGTCTCGAAAAACCAAAACCTAAATAAATAAATAAATAAATAAATAAATAAATAAATAAATAAATAAATACCAACAGTCAACAGTCAATATAAACTGTGACAGGCATATTCATATCCTTCTTTTCTGACACACAATTATCTCAGGTTGTTGTGTGATAGTTTTCTTAGGGAGACACGTCACAAACACCTATTCACTCTGACTGATAGGGACAGTGACAGATCAAAATAAGGAGACGACTGAAGTCTAACCTAGTGAATCAGTAGTTTATTGGAGTTCCAAGAGATTAGTCACAGGAGCAGGGATGACTCAAAGGCAGCTATGTCACCAAAGCTCACCCAAACCTGGGCAATGGCTCATGAAAGCTGGAACCCTGGAGCTCCCTCCCTGCACAGCTTGTAAGCAGCTTGACAGGTCAGAGAGTCTCTTCCAGGCAACTCTGCTGGTTTAAGAGCATCTCAGCAGTCCTGATTGGCTTATATGACTTTAGAGAGGGAGGGGCCTTGTGCATCTGGTCAGTTTCAGGGATATCCTGAGAATTATGAGTTGTTTACTTCCTCCCTTTAATGAACCTCCCTTTAGAATCTTCTGAGTCTTAAGGAGCTTCACCTCCAGTAGTGGAATGTCCCAATTCAGGAAATTGCCATACAACACAGGCTCCTCCTCTCCTTTTCCTGCTTCAGACCATTTCTCCAAGACCTCGCCTCTCTCTAGTGTTGCTGCTGATAACACATCTTCCTTAGCCAGAGTTAGAGGTGCATGCATACTTGTGCATGCATTTTCTCTCTCTCTCTCTCTCTCTCTCTCTCTCTCTCTCTCTCTCTCTCTCTCTCACTCACTCACTCACTCTGGGACCCTAAGGATGCCACAATCTATGATGCTTAAATGTCCTACCAAATATTGACAAGGTATAGTCAGGTATAGAGATTCATGACTGCAATCCTAACATCTAGGAGACTGAGGCCAGGGGTTGACTTTGAGTTCCAAGTCAGCCTGGGCTGCAGAGTAAGGCCTTGTATGTCTTATTTACTTTTCTATTGCTGTGACAAAATACCACGACTATGGCAACTTATAAAAGAAAGCATTTAATTGGGCTTACCATTTCAGAGAGTAAGAGTCCAAGAAGGCAGAGTGAAGGTATGGCAGCAGGAACAGCTGAGAGCTCACATCTGGATCTATAAGCAGGCCGGGGACCAGGGAGGGGCTGGGAATGTCATGAGTCTTTTGAAAACTCAAAGCCTGCCTGCAGTGACATACCTCCACCAACAAGGCCACACCTCCCAATCCTTCCCAAACACTTCCACCAACTGGGGGCCAAGTGTTCAAACATACAAGCCCATGCAGGGGGCATTCTCATTCAAATCACTACATTGTCTCAAAATAATATAAAGACATTTGCACCCCCTTCCCGAAACTCTGGATCACCCCTGTCATTTGTGACCCTATATCATGGACATGCTGTACAAATAGTTGTTCTGGTCTTTTGTTTGGGGAACAATGACAAGAAATAGAAGTCTGTGCATGTTCAGTACCAATGTGTTTATCCTGAATATTTTTTATCTGTGGCTCATGGTCTCCTCAGCTTCAGAGGGCCAGCTGCCCCCACTTCCATCTTTATTTCTCTGTATGTCAAGAACTGTGCATTCATCCAGGCATGATGGCTAACATCTCTAATCCCAGCACTTGGAAAGCAGAGGCAAGCGAGTCACCACAAGTTTAAAACCAGCCTGATTCATGTATAATGAGTTCCAGGCCAGCTAGTTCTACATAGTGAGCTCAATCTAAATCAATCAAAAGAGAATTGTGGGTTTATGCTAATACCCCATACCACAGTCTGGGAAGATGGCTCAAGAGTTAAGAGCACTGGCTGCTCTTCCAGAGGACCTGGGTTTGATTCCTGGCATCCACATGGTGGCTCACAACTGTCTATAACTCCAGTCCCAGGAGATCAGATGCCCTCTGCAGGCACGGACATCCCTATACCAAGTCAGCACCACAAGGCTGTGGCTTTTCTTGGAGTTATATTTTAGCTTCTCTCTTCAGCACAGAAAAATCAGCCCGAGTTCCTCACCTGTGCACCTGTTTGCTAAACTCTGGCTGCAGATGGTCTGCTCAACCATCCAGTATCTGTTTCCTGAGCCCTCCCTACCCACATTCCTGCATCTCCACCAGTGAGCTCTACCATAGCAACCAGGAATTATGAAGGGAAGAGGCCAGCAAAGATGACTCTTTAACGAAGTGCCCGGCAGAATGATCATCCTATGGTTATGGGTGTCTGTTCTTTTTTTTTCGTGTGTGTGTGTGTGTGTGTGTGTGTGTGTGTGTGTGTGTGTGTGTGTGTGTGTTCCTGCATTTCCAATTTTATTTGTTTCTAAACAATTAGCATGCAAATGGAAGAAACACATGAAGGGGGCCCTTGGGGACACTCTCCCCAGACTGCCCATACTCAGTGCCTCTGTTTCTTCTCTCAGTGTCCATCATATTATGACCCTTGGTGGAAGAAAAAATGGTGACAGGATTCTGAGGATGCAACTTCAAACCTCCTGAATTCAAATTACCTAGGGGAGGGGGTAATGAGTCTGGATTAATTGCTCAGTGAGCCTGTAGTAACCGAGTCCTCTTTACTGACTAGAGAGCAATTAAATTAAGCTGCTACAAAATGCTGTCTCCGCAAAGCCTTCGAGGAGAGCTGATTAGCCAAATTGTGTCTTCAGTTTAAGGAGCACAATTCCCAGCTCAAACTGGTTGAAGCAAGCAGGGGGGACAAAAAATAGGCCTCATTTAATGTCTCTGAAAAACCCCAGGGACAGTGTGAGGGTGGTGTAGCTCAGAGGAGTCCCAGCAGGGTCCTGTGGATTATTCCATGGGCCTCCCTGGCTCCTGGTCCCTCCCTCAGGTTCTTGTGGCTCTTCTCTTCCCTGCTCCCCTTGGAGTGCGAGCCCCAGCAGTTGTAAGTAAGTGCTAGCTCCAGCAGCTGTAAATGCTAGCTCCAGCAGCTGTAAGTGCTAGTCCAGCAGCTGTAAGTGCTAGCTGCAGCAGCTGTAAGTGCTAGCCCCAGCAGCTGTAAGTAAGTGCTAACTGCAGCAGCTGTAAGTGCTAGCTCCAGCAGCTGTAAGTAAGTACTAGCTCCAGCAGCTGTAAATGCTAGCTGCAGCAGCTGTAAGTGCTAGCTGCAGCAGCTGTAAGTGCTAGCTGCAGCAACTGTGTTAGCTACAGCAGCTGTAAATGCTAGCTCCAGCAGCTGTAAGCGCTAGCTCCAGCAGCTGTGCTAGCTAGCTCCAGCAGCTGTAAGTAAGTGCTAACTGCAGCAGCTGTAAGTGCTAGCTCCAGCAGCTGTAAAGAACGTTACTTTTCCAGAAGTCCTGACAGATGTCCCGGCCTCCTGAGTCTGCTTGGGCTTGGAGGATCCTCCCTGAGCCTTACCTGCCGAGATGGAGAAGCCAGCTGCGTAGCCACGGCCTGTCCTTCTGCAGGATCGGGTGCACCTGGCCATCTGAACCAACAAGAGCTGGGCAGGCAATCCCAGAGACAGGCAGGTGCTTGAGTGAAGTGGGGCCACCAGGCAGGCAGGCAGGCAGAGCATCAGTATCTCCTGTCGGATCCATCTAGCAATAGTGAGAGTGTCACAGGGGACATGGCACTATAAATGGATGTTTTTCGAGTGCTTTTAACAACCAGTCTACTTCTCCCTATCCTCTTTGCAGATTGGTTGCTTTCATTGACATTGCTGAGGTAAAGTGGACTCTGTACACTGATCAGAGACATAGTCTATTGATCCAGGGCCAATGTCATCACCCACAATGGCTTTGTCCTTGCTGTGGCAGACCTTCCTCCCCCTGCGAGGTCACTGCCTTGCAGAGGTGTCCAGTCACCTGTGCAGGGACCTCCCTGCCCCTTTGAACTGGGATGGGGTGCTGTACCTATTTTCGGGGCTCAGTGTCATGTGATCTTCGATGTTCTTGACCTCTGTGACTCATACAAACCCGTGAGAGGGACACTAGTCCCACTTAATGACAAGGACATCCATAAGCTTGAAGGTGAAGGCCAAGCTAATGGAAGGTCTGGGACCCAGTCCAAATGTGTTTGGCCTCATAGCTACCTGGGCTATAATTACCATGTCAACCCCTAGAAGGACTTGGAAGGGATGGGTCATATGGTGGGACTGCCCTACCTATGGAAGATCGGATTGCATTTAAATGCAGCAAGAAGCTGTGCTTGTGTGTGGAAGGACAAATGCAGGCCTCCTTGCACACAACACAGGGATAGGGCCCTGAGCATCTCCACAGCCATGCATAATAGCTTCCTGCCTGGGAGCATGGACCAGTAATGCAGGGCTAAGCATCCTGGCCTCTACTTTATAGAGCTCAGCCCTCATATCAGGAGAAGACCTATTTGTCTTTTGGACAATGTGTCTGTCTCTCTGAATCTGTGTGGAAAGAACTCAGCCACCTTCCAGACCCCTTGCCCAAGAGAAGAGCATAGGATCCTAACTGGCCAGGGATTCCCTCTCTCCACCCTTAGCTGGGAGCCTGGGACCTTCCCAATCTTTGGCGTTCAAGAGTGTGATGTCTGTGGGCCTCAGTCTACAAGGCTGGGTGTAGTGAGGTCTGCCAGGGGCTCTGCCATACTTTTAAATGTGGTAGGGTGCTGGGCACAGGCTTGTGACCTGGGCAACCTTAGGTGCCGAGTCTCACTCAACATCTGTGTCTCAGCCCTAGACAGTAGGGGGCACTGGGGTCTCATGTAGCTGTGTCTCAGGCCCAGCCCAAGTCCCTGTCTCAGGACTGGCCAGCAGGGGCCACAGAGGTCTCACTCAGTCTCTTGTCTCAGGCCTGCAGGTACGGTCATGTCCAACATCTGGAACATCTGCTCTTCTATGGCGCGGACATGAGTGCACAGAACGCCTCGGGGAACACAGCCCTGCATATCTGTGCTCTCTACAATCAGGTCAGTGGCATGCACATCCCTCATCCTAACCTTGGGGTGCACTGGGCAAGGGATGGAGGGGCTTGCCTGGATGTCTATGTAACCCTTACCTGCTGCCTTAGTGGGAACCAGAGACTGGTGAAGCTGAGCAACCCCAGGTCACATTCCAGGTCTACAGTCAGCCCTGTGCAGTGCTAGTGACCCAGGCTGCTTGTTGTCTAGAAGACATGGGAGGAGCTGGGACCACCTGTTCCCTTGGCTGAGTGCCAACTTTTCTCGGTCCAGGATCTTGGCCCTTGGGTAAATCCCTCCTCTCTCCTTTTCACTTGTGGTTAAATGTGCATAACAAATGTCACTCTCAGAAACATTGTGAGTGCACAATTCTTTGACATTCAGTGTATTCAGTGCAGCACAGCCATCCCCACTACCCACCTCCAGAACTTCTTATCTTCCCAGACTGAATCTCTGTTCCCAGGAGCCACTGACCCCTTGACCCCTTCCCACCCCCAGTATCCCGTCCTGCTTTCTGCTAGGTCTGAGGACTCTAGGGACCTCCAAAGACTAGGATCCTGCAGGAGCTGACTTCTTCTACTCAGCATCTTGTTCTCATGGTCCAACCTGTGGTAACGAGTGTCAGGTGCTCTTCCTTCCGAAGCTTGTTCCCACACCACTGAGGGATGGGCACCTTTGCTCACCCCCTCTCCTGTGGGTGGTGGACACGTGGCTTGTTCTGCCTTTGGCTGTTGTGGTTTGTGCTGCCATGAACCCAGGTGTGCAGACTCAGGCTCAAGCCTCAGCTTTCTTCTGGCCCCCAGACTCATAAGCAGAAATCAAGGTTAATGATGTACACTGATGTACTGCGCCCCTCCCCCAAGCTACTGTGTCTGACCCTGGTGGTGTGTTCTGGAAGCCCCAGAGACTGGAGAGGAGAAGATGGTCTCTGCTCTCTGAGAGAGAGAGAGAGAGAGAGAGAGAGAGAGAGAGAGAGAGAGAGAGAGAGAGTGTGTGTGTGTGTGTGTGTGAGAGAGAGAGAGAGAGAGAGAGAGAGAGAGAGAGAGAGAGAGAGAGAGAGAGAGAGAGAGAGAGAGAGAGAGAGACCTTAGTGGCTGGGACTTGGGTCCTGGACCATGAGTACCCTGAGCTGGCTGAGGAGGAGAAATGAGAGACTCGTGTCACATGGGAGGGCTGAGGATAGTGTTGCCCAAAGTGGATGGACTGCTGGGTCAGCTTCAGCGAGCAGAGAAGGTACCAGTGACCTTGGTGCTCAAGGTCAGGTTGACATAGGACAACCCCCCTGAGGACCCCTACTTTCTTCTTTCTCTTCTCTGACTTCACAGAACCTCCAGCCTGGGGCTGGAGGGATCTCAGTGGCAAGGCCCTGCTGCACAACTCTGGGGTCTAGCCTCAGCGAACACTGACTTCTCTTCCAATCTCAAAGCCATAATTCTATCCCACCGCTGACAGTGACTCTGGATGACAACTCAAGCCTAAGCCCACACCCAAGTTTGTTCTCAGCTCCTAATGGCTGGTCCCAAGTCCACGCCACTTCCAACCAGTAACTTTCCCGGATCCTTCACCCTTGAAAACTACAAACCCTTCAAGACCATATTCACGTGGTCCACACCCGGTCAAGACTTCTTTTGACCTTGTAGCCTTTGTGGCTGCCTGGCTATGCAAACCACTGTCATGAGTAAGCAGATGGAGTTGGTGTTTCACTGGAGTGTCTTGCAGTGGCCCTGGCTCGCTTGCAGAGAGTATTCACAGTGACAGCGGCCCCCAGGTCCACTGTGGAGCTCCACAGGGGGAAGCCTTATTAAGTGTGGGAATACTCAACTGCCTTAGAAAACACATCATGAGGCTTGGCTGGGTCTAGGAAAACATCTGTACCAACATCTGCTTTGTAATGATTGCCTGCAATGGGAAAATATGGCTTAATTTCACTCAGTATATTTCAAGCATATTTTAATCACAAAAAATATAGGAAATCACAGTTTTTGTCACTTAAAGTAATTGTGGGCATGATGGTCTTAGAAAGGGAGGCTACAGGATTTTATTAGGCAGCCTGTGTTCTTAGTTGTATAGGAGATTGGTCCTGCTGGGGTTCACTCCATATACCCCAGAGCTGTCTCCATCCCTAGGAGGGTCCCTAGATGGTCAGGGCTCCCAGGAAAACCTCCCCCGCCCCCCCTCCACACACACACTGTCAGCTAGAATAGAGGTAACTGACTTTCCAGGGGCCATTGGTAAACACTTTATGCTTTGGTCACTGCCTGGACCCTCTGATCACATGTCAGCTCAGCAGCCACAATACAACAGTTGGAAGCAACAAGTCACAGATAGTGGCCATGCTGCAAGAAAGCTGTTCAGAAGGTAGGGGGGTGATCAGGCCCATGGACTGTTGGCCAAGCTATGGACTAGAAGGCTACACTGTTCATCTCTCCATCTCACTTATAGATTGTCCCTCCCCAGGGCTGGGTGACCTCCATCCTACAGGCCAGTGAGCCTGAGCAAGAGTGGGGAGAGTTGTCCCTTCCCCAAAGCTGTCCCCTCATGATGGCAGCCTGCTACCTCCCACTTCAGACAGTACGCCTGTTCTCTGCATCCTGGGACAAATTCATCCAAAGTGACTAAGCTGGATATTGGCAGCCTGCCTTGCGTTACCTCCAGGGATGCTGTGTTGGTTCATAGGCTCTGCAGTTATTGGCCAGACAGCCCCTGACACCATGACAAGCTGGGATGTCAGCGAGTGTACCAGAATCTGTGCTCCCCTGGATGGTAGGCGGGTCTTCGTTCTCTGTCCTCAGCCCTTCTAGAGCCTATAGCTGTCTGAATTGTGTGAGTGAAGCCGCCTCAGCACAGCTTCAAAAGTCAGTTGTGCATAGCTTCCCAGAGCTCATAGGAACTGCCCCAGGAGTGAAGGATAACCCAGCCTTTGTCACTGAACATGGATAGCTTCAGTCTGTCCCTCTGTATCATCACCTTGCTGGCCTCTGTCTAGTGACAGGTGATCTATGTGGATGCACAGACTTGCCTGTGGATGACAGAGACCACATCAGCACCATTACATAGGAGTCAGATCATGATGCTGAGGATGTACCCCAGGGAGGGACAGAATTCAGAAGGGCAGGATTGGGGCAAGGAGGGAAGCGACCTCAGAGACCTGGGGTAGTGATGAGGAGGCCTGGCCCACTGGGCTCTGCTGAGCGTAAACTGGGACCTGGGTGTGCAGTTGGGCAGCCCCGTGAGTCTGGGATGACTAAGAGGCTGAAGTAGAAACCAAACATCTGTGATACCTGGCGTGGGGGGAGGGCTCAGCAACTGGAGGCTGTAGTGGTGATATTGAAGGTAATGATGGTGGTGGCAGTGATGGTAATCATGGTGATGATGTTCGTGGAGATGATGGAGATGATGTTGGTGATGCTGGTGATAATGAGAGGATGGTGGTGATGGTGATTATAGTGATGAAGATGCTATTATGGTGAAGATAGCAGAATGATAATGAGGATGGTGATGATAATGATGGTTGTGATGATACTTATGGTGAAGGTGGTGATGGTAATGGTGATAGTGAAGTTGATGATGATGGTGGTGGTGATGGTAAAGTTAGTGATGACAGTGATGGAGTGATGATGGTGGTAGTGATGATGGTGATGGTGGTGATATTAAACTCAATGATGGTAATGGTGGTGGTGGTGATATAATGACGATGATTGTCTTTAATGAGCCAATCCTTAGATCTGGAAGCCCCAGGTGTGTAGAAAGCTATGCATGCTTTATCAATTTCATCAGGACACTTCTAATAAAACACACTGTGATCAGAATATTCTCTTTCCTCTCATGCAATCAACTAATTAGGGCTTTGATTGTAGGCAGCAAATTGATTCTAATCTTTGGACTCTCCCGCCTCACGCTGGCTTCCCAAGAGCTCCCGAGGGAGAAAGCAACACCCTGGATAATGAGGGATCAGAGGAAGCTTAAATATCAAAGGTTACTAGAGCAGCCTACTTTGTCTAGAAGACACACACACACACAAAGCACACACACATAAAGCACACATGCACACACATACACACATACACACATGTACACACATATGCACATGAGCACACATGCACATATACATAAACGTGCACTCTGCCTCTTGGTAGTATGTCATTTGTATGTGTGCAGAGGGAATTGTTTTCAGTGTGTATCTCTGTGCCTTGCTGGTTTCTCATGGGACATGTGTCCACTCTGTGGCTACTTCCCTGGGCCATCTGAGGGCCATCATCTCCATAGGCATCATGACTGTGGGTCTCTCAGAATGGACTGCTGTCTGGTGATATAATAAAGCAACTTTGACCAAAAGCAACTAGGAGGGGAATGGGTGTATTTGGCTTCCACTTCCAGGTCACAGTTCATCAGTGAGGAAAATCAGGGCAGGAACTCGAAGTAGAAACTATGGAGGAATGTTGCTTGCTGGCACACTCAGGCTCATGCTTAGCTACCTTTCTTATAGCCCACCTAGGGAATGGTGCTGCCTACAGTGGGCTGATCCCTTCTATACTAATTAACAATCAAGACAGTCACCTCCAGACATTCCCACAGACCAATCTGATCTGGACAGTCTTTCAACTGAGACTCCCTTCTCAGCTGACTCCATGCTGTATCAAGTTGACAGTCAAAGTGATCTAGGACAGATGGCATCTGTACAGCCTTTCATCTGAGAGCCTTGTGGATACCATTGCCTGGTGTTCTCTTCATACTGGTCAGCAGATTCAGGTTAGGAAGTGGTGAAGCAAGGCTTCCATTCCAACTCTTCTCCCCACCCCCCAACCTTCAGGGGCTGGATGGAGCGAAGGGAGTACAGGTTAAGCCAAAGCCTGGTGCCCTGGAGCATGTGAAGTAGGTGGTCTCAACTAGCCTGGTCCTTTTTTGCAGTACACTGTTGAAGGTTGCAGAATCCCCTTGGTGATGTTTCTATCTTAACACTTCACATGCTAGTCTTTTCCTGAGTGCATGCATGTTTGATCCATGGTTGCCTTTACAGGCTTATGTTCAAGGATAATTTAACCTGGAAATGAGGTCCTGCCTCATGTCTGAACAATGAATGACTCATGTCTATGACATTCTTGTGATGGTGTCTCATGTAGCTATGCTAGGACATGAAGTCCTGGGTTGGTCTTGGTGGCAGTGCTGGCCCTTCTGGACAAACATGGGCTGCAACTCTGGTTTTATCCTTCTCTACTGTATGCCAAGATGAGTAGAAACACACCACTTCCAAGCTCCGCAGAGGCACATGCCCCAGCTCATACCTTACCCATGCCCATGCAAGCTGCTTTGATGGTCATATGCCTCCCTGACATGGTCCATAAAACCTCTATCATTCCTTCCTGACAGGCCCCATCCATGTAGCATTTCCAACTCCACTGCCCAGTGAGACAGTTGACATCCATGTTTTATACTCCTAGTACCCAGATTCTGTCCTTTAGTGATATCAGCTTTGCCTACCCACAGACTTTGGTGCCTTCTAGAATGTAGACTACTCTCTGTCAGTATCCCCCAATATCTCACAGTGATGACCCCTGCTCACCTGATGTCCCCACCTGGTACCTCTTAGGAGACCCAGTTCCTGTGGTCCTCCCTGCTCTGTAACTAATGTCCTTTTCTCTGGAGCTCAAGGCTGAACTCCAGGTGCCACCCATCCTGCTTGTTCAGGTCTGTCCCCTATTGATCCATCCCCACCTGTTCCATCACCCGTCCCCGCCAAGGCCTCTGATACCCCTCCCAGGACCACGGTATTCACTGTCCAAGTACACCTGTCCCTGTAAATTGTCTCTGAGACCTGCCCCGTAGTGCCATCCATGATCCCCTCACACCTGGATGTTTCTGCAGTGTCTTTGCATTTGTCTGTCTCTGGGGATCCTGCCGTCTGTGACCACAGCTCTCTCCTTCTCATGCCAGGGCTCAGCTGTTGACTTCCTGCCCCAACTTCATCAAACTGTCCACTTCTGAAGGCCACACAAAGACCTTCAGAACAGCCCATCCTGTGCTGGATGCTTCTCATCCTCCCACCCCACCCTACCTATCCCAAGCTCACACATGCACACACACATGCACACAATAACCCTCTATTTTGATTCTGTGTCCCTAGGGACTGGCATGGCCATTGGCTTGTCTACTCCCCATATGCAGGGATGACTGTGACTTTCAGTCTGTCCCTTCACCTGCAAAGGGGACAGGATATCGAGGGCCACAGCTCATGGAACCTGAGGCATGGGGCCCATGGCTAGGTGCAGGGTGGCTTCAGAAAGACACCCCCTCAGGGAAGCTACATATTTTTAAGTGTCTCTGAAAATTTGCACAAAGAGAAAAACTGGCAGGGAAATGGGCCTTAGAAGGTGAACACAAATTGCTGATGTATTCATACTTCATTGATTTTTTTTTTAAAATATGGAAACCTGCCAGATAAGACTCAAGTCATCCAAGAGAGTGCAGGAGAATGGTTAAGCTCTGCATCAATGCCTTGGGGCTGCCTTCCTCACCCTCCTGAAGCTCCAGATTGCCCTGTTTTCTCACCTAACCCTCCATTTCCATTCTTATCCGATTCAAGCAAAGGCATCCCCACAACTTCTACTTCCTTCTTGTGACATGGACCTCTTGTTACCCAGTGGAGTGCTGTGCCAGGCGAGTGAGGTGGGGCAGTGAGGTATACAACACATGCTCGCCCAGGCGTGTGCACACATGCACGTGCTCGCACACACACACACATACACATATGCACACGTGTGTTGAAGCATAACTGTTAGTAAGCTGCAGAATCCCCTGGCCCTTCAGTTCTGAAGTAGCTGACAGACTGGAACTGTTAACTAAGAATTTGGAGGACTCCTGCCAGGGTTGCCCTATGATATCAGAGAAATCGGGGCCCCCTCTTGGAGTTCCTAGTTTCATTAATAAAAGAATGCAACAACAGACTCAAATGGAAGCTTTTATTAGCGTTTTGAAGAAAATCCCCAGGGCAGGCAAACTGTCTGGGCAGCTGCCTGAGGGAGAGTGGAGAGAAGGGGAAAACCATGCCTGGAGTCAGGCATGGAGAAGACAGGCAGCTGCATGATGGAGAACGGGCTTGAGAAAGAAAGCCCAGCATACCAAAAGAAAGCACACTCAGCTCTGGCCAGCATCCCAAAGGAAGACACAGGAAAGAAGAAAAGGGGAAAGCTGTGTCTTTTGAGACCTGAATCAGAAAGGACGCAGACTCAACAGAACCACATGGAGGATGATAGGGGCTCTGCTAGGCAGAGGGACTTCTGGGAAGGAAAAGTACAGTATCTCATGAAAGGGATAATTATTCCTTCCATCTCTTTAACATGGCTTAAAGTGTCCCCTCCTTCTTAGGGGTGATCTCTCCTTCCTAGGGGTCGTCCCTTCCTCCTAGGGGTGTCTCCTCCTTCCTAGGGGTGGTTCCTTAGTCAGACCATTGAACTGCCCAACTGAAATGTTAGGTCTCCACTCAAGCCAGAGCTGCTGTATCAGAATAAATTCTGCCTTTGCAGCCTGGCCATCATCGAAAGGATGGGTCAGGCTTCTGGGGTTAGTTCATATGGACTCTGGAGCAGCCCCTTTGTGGGTGAGTAGAAAGGTTTTCTGGGATTCTTCCCATGTCCCACCTGGGTGGGTGTGGATGACAGGGCCGGGGAGGATTTATTCCTAGCCGTTTGTAGGAATGTCCATGAGAATTGAGGCACTTTTGAAAGGACCACAGGAGCCGGGGAGGGGTTGCCCAGGAGCTGGAGGTGTTTGTAAGCAGCCATGTGGGTTCTGGAAACCAGTCTTGGATTCTCTGCAAGAGCATCACCCAATCTTCACCTCTGAGCTGCATCTCCAGTCCCAGCACCTGACCTTTCTACATGGGTTCCAGGCTCAAACTCAGGTCCTCACGCTTGCATGGCATGTGCTTTACCAACTTCCCCACCCCCAGCCTGTCTTTGTTCTCCCGCAAAGCACCATACAAGGCTTTCAGTGAGCCTGAACTTGACTGCCCTTGTCTCCAGATAAAGTCCATGCCCCCAGCTCACAAGTGGACTTTCACTTTATCATTTGCAGGACAGCTGTGCCAGAGTGCTGCTGTTTCGGGGTGGAAACAAGGAACTGAAAAACTACAACAGCCAGACGCCATTTCAGGTAAAGAGAGCCCCTGATTCCACCATGGCAGGCTGCAGCTCCGAGGCTGCATAGGGCTAGTGACTGTGGCCACAGTACCTCCTGGGGGGAGGCTGCTCTGCATTCCTGTTGCATAGCACCTGAGGTGGTTCCTTTTGTCTGTCCACACAACCTGCTTCCTTTAGACCAAACAGTGGGAATAATGCAGAGACTCATCTCTGTAGAAGGTTCTAGAAGGGCAATGCAGTAAGGCCACTTTCAATCTGCAGCTGTTGGAAAGTGCTGACTAAATAGTTTGTCTCGGAAAGCGTGAACCTGACGGGCAGGGGCTTATGGCTTTCTGTATTCTCCTCCGCTCCCATCTAGCATGGAGGGAGTACAACCTCCACTAGGCCTTGCCTGGCACATGACCTTCTGGGAACATACAACTCGGCTCAAAATTGTTGATAAACTAGGGAAGATGCATAGAACACAAGTGTTAACATCTTAACCCTTTTAGAAGATCTGATAAAACAAATTTGGTGGCATTAAGGGCATTCAGAATGTTGCTCAGCCATTACTGCCATCCGGCTAAGAACTCTACCATCACCCCCAAAGGAGGTCATGTCCCCACTAAGGTGCCACTTCCAGCCCCTCCCCCACCCCCAAGGCAGCCCCTCACCCACTTTCTGCCTCAGTGGAGCCTTCTCTTCTGGACAGTTCATACGAAGGGAACACATGGGCCATGACTCTGAGGGCTTGGCTTCTTCAGGAGATGGTGATGTGTGATGTTCAGCTAGACAACCCACATCTCCTAACACACCCCACTGTAGAGTGGGGGTTTCCCGTGATTGAGCAAAGCAGAAAGAGAAAGACAAAAGGCTTTTCTTGTCACTCAGGATCAGAGGGCAAAGCCCTTCGGTGGTGACCAGGAGCCTGTAATCCTTACACTCACCCTGTTTTAAAGCAACGGCTCAGCCTCGGCACTGGCCAGTGATGACTGACTGTCACTTGGCACTGGCCAGTGATGACTGTCACTTGGCACTGGCCAGTGATGACTGACTGTCACTTGGCACTGGCCAGTGATGACTGTCACTTGGCACTGGCCAGTGATGACTGTCACTTGGCACTGGCCAGTGATGACTGACTGTCACTTGGCACTGGCCAGTGATGACTGACTGTCACTTGGCACTGGGTGATATCATGGTTCTAGAGGCTGTGGTTTGCTGGAAAATGAATAAGTCTTCCAGGCTATTCTGGGCCCCCTTTCTCCAGGGGTTTGGAATGTCTTCCCTTGTTGAGGGTTCAGGGGTACCCTGTGCTATTGGTATCGTGTATATTTGTTTTAAGATTAAGATCGCTTTGTCTTCTCTACGGATTTCCTCTTCGTGAGGTCATAAGCTGGGTTCTGAGATGCCTCACTGTAGTGTTCCCAGCTGTATCATACATGGGATGAGCTGGCCTTGGCAGAGTCCGTGAGGAACTGAACCTGGACACACACATGCCCATGCATGGCTGTTCTCAGGGAGTTTCCGTGTAGAGCTAGCCAGGACTCTGTTTAGCCTGTCCCCACAAGGAGCTGTGGCCCGGTGTCCTCCCTCCTGGCATCATTGGTTACTGTGATCAGTCCAGCCTCCAGCCCTGAGGGGGAAGGCTGAAAACCCCAGCTCTGATCTGCTGATGTTCCTGCATTAGCCTTGACCTGAGGGAGACTGTGAACTAAATGATCCTTTCTCATTCTTATGTCTATACCTAGAGAATCCCAAGGGTTGTTAAGAGCTCTGCTCTGTGAATGGAGGTAAAAGCCAAATATGTGATGTGATGTGTGTGTATGCATATTCACGTACAGGTTCATGTGTGCACGGGTATACATGCACCTGTGTGTCATTCTTCAGGATATACTGTCTGCCCTGTATTTTGAGACTGAGTCTCTCACTTGATCTTGAATCTGTAAATTAGGCTGGGCTGGTGTGTAATATGAATCTTAAAAGGTCTTATAATAATAATAAAAAAAAACCGAGAGCCAGATATTGGAGCGAAAGCTGAAAGATCAGACAAGTACAACAGCTAGCCGCAACTTCTTATCTCTATGAAATCCTCCATCTAAAGAGTGTGAGTTCCTATTATATACCTTATATACCTTTCTCCACCCTGCCATCACTTCCTGGGATTAAAGGCATGTGTGCTTCCCAGTACTGGGATTAAAGGTGTGTGCCACAACTGCCTGGCTCTGTTTCCAGCGTGGTCTTGAATTTACGGAGATCCACACGGATCTCTGCCTCCCGAGTGATAGGATTAAGGGTGTGTGCCACCACTGTCTGGCCTCTGTGTCTAATCTAGTGGCTGGCCCTGTCCTCTGTCCTCTAATAAGTTTATTAGGGTACACTATTTAACCACACTGGTGGGTCACAGGACCCCAGGGACCTACCTGCTGGGCACCCCTCAGTGCTGGGCTTCAGGCCCATGCCACCACACCCCTACTTTTTAAAAAGTGAGATCCGGAGATCAAACTTGGGTCCTCACGTGGGAGCCATCATCTCCCAAGTCCTGAAATAATGTATCTCTTGTCCATCACCACAGCGCAGGGGCTGGAGTCAGGCAAAGATGTGGTAGCCTGAGGGAAAGTATCGTTGACCGTGCTGGCTGGTAGCCTGCTGTTCCCGCCAAGGGCATGTGGCTGGGGAAGCCGCTCATTTCTATGTCTCTGCTCTCCAAAATTCTGCGAGTCTTATTTGGGATTCAGGCTCTGTGTTCCCATAGAAACAGGGGAGTTGAAGTTGTATTTCTAGACGAGGGACAGGAGCCCGAACTACCCAAAATGTGACTGGCAGACGATACATATTTATGATGGAAAGCAATGGAGTAGAATCTGCCATCTCAGCCAGGCCAACGCGCACTACACTTGGAGTGACGGCCGTTTGCAGGTGATGCTGCTTGCAGGTGCTGGGGGAGATGAGGCCAGCCAGGCTGCACCCTGCTCCGACCAAGAGTACATCAGGCAGACAGGTAGCCAGCAAGTAAACAGACATGTACTGTACTATGTCAGGTCTGCTAAACAGCAAGAGAAGCAAAGCATGGTGGGAGAGCAGAGTGGAGTGGAGGCTGGTACCCCAGACGGCCTTTCGCGACACCAGAGCAGAGGCCAGGAGAAAGGGAGGGACAGAGGGAGGGGGCCCTTTGGATCTCTGGCAGAAGGAGGTCTAGAGCTGGTAGCTTGTACAAAGGCCCTGGGGTCGGCATGTGCCTGATGGGTTTTTGGAATGGCAAGGCTGGCTCGTTGGGGAGGGTACAGAGCCCGGCACCTGTGGCTGGAATTGAGCAGGGCCATAAGGCTTGGCTAGGGCTTTGGATTTGATTCTGTGTGCATGGCCAGCAGAGCAGAAGAAGGATGGAAATCAGTCATTCCTTGTGAAAGCCAGTCATCATGCCACATTATTGGCAGTGTGGGTGAGATCTTAGACCATGGATGAGTTGTCTTGGCTCTGAGATGTATCATAGAGCCCACTGTCAGTGTATGGGGCACGAGACAATGGAATTGGAATTTTAAGAAGTGAGAACCTGGACCTGAGTCCCATTACCTTGTATCCCAAGTGCACAGTGGACCTGGGAGTCATTCCTGAAGTTGGTTCCTGTGTTGCTTAATGATGATGGGCAACTTGATAGGATCTAGGCTCACACCAGAGACCAGCCTCTGGGCACGGCTGAAGGAGTGTCTATATTGGGTTAATTGGGGAGTGAAGACCCACCCTGAATGGGGGGTGGGGGAGCACCATCCTATCATCTGGGATTCCAGACTGAATGAAAAGGAATTGAATACCTGTGTTCATTTCTCTCTGCTTCCTGACTGCAGACACAGTGTGTCCAGACACCTTATGCCCTTGCCCCATGCCTTCCCCACCATGATACACTGTACCTTCAAACTGTGAGCCAGAATAAAGCCTCCCACCCTTTAGTTTTAACCCAGCGATGAGACAAGTAACTCAGTCACTACACTGGTCCTCACAGATGGCCCTCTCTCAGCTCACTCACTTCCTTTCCACCCTCACTCCAGCTACCCCAGCCGCTGGCCTTTTCCCAGGCATGCCAAGCACACCCATGCCTCAGGACCTGTGTGTGTGTGAGCTGGCACCTCTATAAATAGATCCCTTTTGCAAGTGTCCCACCCCAGCAGGAGCACCTGAAGAAGAAGTTGATGTTGAGAGACACCGTATATACACAGTTTCCTCTTTGCATCTAAACACTTCACACTGAAAATGGGGACAGATAGCTGAGGATAGCCCACCGTTAAAGGGAGGGCAGCCCAAGTGGAAGGAAGATTGGACACCAGAAGTGAAGATGCTAGGTGGGAACAGAGACAACTTTGGGCATGGAAGGGACCTTCCAAATTGTCCTGACCTGATACCCTTGGTGTGATGGGGATGGATATGGCCTCCGTGAGAAGTGGCATTCAAGGCTCTCCAGAGGAACACTAGCAAAGAGACAACAGCAGCTGGAGGGAGGCCAAGGTTAGTGAAAGCTGACCGAGGAGTAGCCAGGTTCAGGGTCTGAACGTGGATTTCGAGAGGAAGAAGAAACACGCAGAGACCTCTCAGGAAAGTACCTGAGAGGAAGGGCATGAGGCCCACAGCTGGAAGGGTCTCAGAACACAGTATAATATCTGAGAGATGTCCTAGCAGAGACAAGTGCCCCAACAGCCCAGAGCTCTGGGAATAGAAATAAAGATGCCACCCTAAAGGTTTGCAGGGAAACCCCAGTTTCAGAGGAGGGTCAGGGGCCAAGCACTTTGGAGGCAGCAGGGAAAATTCATTGCCAAGAGCTGTGGTCATTCTTCCCACACCTGCAAGGGTAGGGTGTCCAGTCATGGCACACATTCTCACAAGGGACACTCCTGGGCCTGCTGAAGGCCACTGCCTCCAATGAAAGACTAGATTGTCACACAGAGAAACCCTGAGCTCGGGGAGACCCAGCACTGTGGGGAGCCAGATGGACTTGAAAGTGGCGAGGAAGGGGGAGGTGAACGGTTGGGGATGGCACCCAGACAGAGGTGTCTGTGGGGTTTGTACTGGAGGAGCCTGTACTTCACAGTTGACACCTGTCAGAACCCAACAGTAACTGGAGGCAAGCAGGCAGATGTTAAAATGTGGCCATTGCTCCCTGGGAGGACGTCTACTCAGGCTACTTACAGGGGACCTTCTGCCTGGCCGTGGCAGATGTAGGTGACACTGTAGTGTGGACACCACTTGGTGATTAACTAAAGCCTGACACACGTGTTCCGGGCTGTGACAAAGGAGCAGAGCCCATGTCTTCCTAAGTCATGTTTAAGCAGAAGGAACCAAGGAGGACCCCCAGCCACTTTCTCTGTATATCCGGGCAAGAGCCACGTGTGAAACATGGCCAGCACAGGTGTGGTCAGGAATGGGGTGACTTATAACCAGTGTGAAGGATTTGATTCTTTTAGCCAGCAACCTGGATGTGTGATGTAAATGAATCAACATTTGATTTGGAGTTTTGAAAGCTAATCTCCCACATTTCCTCTTCCCATCCTTCCATGATCTTCCATGTGTTGCTGGAGAGCAGATAGCTTTTGGGATCTCCAGGGGGTTCTGGTCTGCCATCCCTCTGGCCAAGTCATCTCTGTTGCTCCTCCACCCTACCCCAGCTTCCTAAAAGGTCTGGGTCCCTGCTCAATCCTCATGCATCTCTTGCATCCTAAGAGGAACTTCTCAGCTTCTCCAGGTTTCTGGAGGCTACAGCCCAGCCCAAACCCAGATGCCAAAGCCAAGCCTGACCCCTAGTCACTTTCTTCCTGGACCTGGATAAAAATGGGCTGCCAGCTTCTTGTGAGTGCCCTGGGCCTGGCTCTGACAGCCTCATAGCTAAGCCCCTGCTTATCAAAGTGTCTCAGTCACTCTCTGCCACCACTGTCTGGAGACAGCATGCAGGCGACTCCTTGAGCACTCAGTGAGGCAGGAGCTCTGCAGCTAAATGAGAGAGACCCCATGTTCTGCAGCCAAGCGGGACCTCATGCCCTCCTCCCACCTGGCCAGGGAAATTCCTGTCTCCCTTCAGACTTACCTTTGCAGGAGCCTACTACTTGCTATTGCACATTTTGCTCTCTGTGTTGCAGGTTATGAATAGTCCATGACTGAGGCACAGCTGCAGCTTCCATCTCTGTGACCCTGGTGTCCAGACTCAGACCTGGACCCTCAGGAAAGGGATCTGGGCAGACAGCTTACTGGGCAAAGAGCAGCCTGCTCAGATCATCATGTAGTTTCTCATCCCTACCACTAGGGGGTGGTGTGAGCACGGAGCACCTCGATGCCAGGTGTACAAGAGGAGGAGCTTGTAAAATGCAAATGGTTAGAGTTGTGGTTGGTCCAGATTCTTAACTCAGTGGGATTTAGGATCAGCTAGGAAACATGCCTGTGGATGTGTCTATGAGGCATCTCAAGAGGATTTTTTCCCCTCGTTTTTTAAATTTGTGTGTGTGTGTGTGTGTGTGTGTGTGTGTGTGTGTGTGTGTGTGTGTGTTATATGGATGTACACACTGCACCACACAAAGAGGCAGAAAGCAGAGTCAGTTTTCTATTTGTATTCTCCCCACCTTGTTTCATGACACAAGTTCTCACTGAATCTGGAGCTCACAAATCTGTCTAGCTTGGCTGGCTAGGAAGCCCCCAGGAATGTCCCGCCTCCACCTCCCTGCACTGACATTAAATGTGTGACCCCCTGTGCCCAGCTTTTTACACGGGTGGTGAGGAACTGAACTCATTTATTCGTGTGTGTATACGAGGGTGTGACTGTGGAGGTTGGAGGACCACTCGCAAACGTCAGTTCTCTCCTTCCACTGTGTGGGTCCCACGGGTTGGATGTTAGTCTTGATGGTGGGCATCTTCATCCATTGAGCCATCTCTCTGGCCCTTAAGTTGCTTTTGTTAATTATTTTGTCACATCATTGAGAAAAGTCACTAGTATAGCCCTGTAGTAGGAGACCTTTACTGTAGAGGGGACATGGCAGGGGGGTTGGGAGGCAGGGCCTTCACTCAGACACCAGATATGTACCCAGGATCCTCAGGTGCTGCACAGTTTGAATGTCACAGGCATAGTGGGACTCCATGTCTACCAAAACTATAGACAGAGGGGTCTGTGCGGGACACAATGTGGCACTTGGGTCCCCATTTTATTCCAGCCTCACTGGCTGACTTGGGATAGTATTGTGTATGAAGGTTAAGCATGCAGAGGTCCCAGGTCACATCACAGTAGCCGGCCCTTGGCTCCCTGTGTGTCCCACAGAGGACACTCAGTGGATGTCAGTCTTCCCTGCCTCTCATACTTTCCAGAATGTTCCTGAATGACTTTAACAGACAGACCGGGCTGTGTTATATTCCATGGAGAGTGCTGCAGGTTCCCAGCACCAAGTGCACCCAGAACTGGTCACATGACATCCACAGTCAAGAAGCAGAGCCGTGAAAACTGGTGCTCGGTTCCTTTTGTTCTGTTCATGGGACCTCAGCATAAGGAGACGGTGCTGCTGGCTCTTTCCACCTCAGTTAGCCAACTCTAGAAACTCCCTGACAGGTGTGCAGAGGTCTCTCTCCGTGTGCTTCTAGATCCTGTCAAGTTGAGAGTAGTAAGCACTGCCAAGAGCCTTTGAATCTGCATACACGCGCTGCATGGCTCTCTGTTAATTCATATCCTTGAGAACTAGCTAGACTCAGGACTGTGGTGGGCAATGTGATGTTCACAGTGGGCAGTCAGTTCCTCTGGAGAGGTGTTTGTTTTTGGAGGAGCATTTTTTTTTTGTGCTCATAGTAAGATCACCCACTGGGTCCTCTGTGAAGTCAGGGAGGCTTTGGGGGTCATGTGTTAGACATGGCACTGGTTCTCTTAATAGATGTTCATGTGCTCCCATTTACCATTGCTAGTTTTCCTGGGAGTGTGCGGAGCAGCCATGGGTCCATGGTCATTCCTCACACGTCTCCGGGTACATGCAGCATTGATCCCGTTATTCTGTTAGATCTAGAAGCCTCTGTAAGAAGCCCGAGCTTGCCTGGGGCAGTGAGTGACATGTTTGGAGTAAGAGTTCGGTAGAATACTGAGTCTGGAAAGAGAGATGCCAGGCTGTGGATCCAAGTCTTTCTACAGAAGAGCTACAGCTGACTATGATCCTGCAGGAAAGGTCATGCCAATCAGTACATCCCAAGATGGCAAGGATCAATGGAGACCTCTTCTGAGGAAGAAGACGGTTTGCACACAAGTCCAATGTTGATGAAGGCATGGAAGGCACATAAGTCCCTCCACACAGGACCGTGTGTGGTCTCCATTGCTGCCTCTGGTGTCTTGTCCCCACAGGGGGCTGTGGGAGTCCTGGATGGTGCTTGTCATTCTCCCAGCCTGCACCAGCTTGGAGCGAGCTCTCTACACGTGAGATGCTTGCATCATAGCTCTTGGTTGCTAATGTGGATGGAGGAAGAAGCAGATGAGGCTTTTTTTTTTCATCCATTACATCAAAACTGTTTGATAAAAAAAACTGAGGTTGGTGGCCTTGTAATCCAAACACTGGGGAGGCAGATACAGGAGGATCCCTGGGCCTTGCTGTCTAGCCAGCCTAGGCTACTTAGAGGGTTCTAACCCAGTGGAGGACCTCTTTAAAAGGGGGGGCAGGGGTTGGGAATTTAGCTCAGTGGTAGAGTGCTTGCCTAGCAAGCACAAGGCCCTGGGTTCGGTCCTCAGCTCTGAAAGTAAAAAAGGAGGGGGCAGAGGGTAAAGAGCACAGGCTGCTCTTGCAGAGGACCTGGATTCAGTTCCCAGCATCCATGTAGTGGCTCACAGCTGTTTGTAACTCTAGTTCCAGAGGATCGGACGCCCTATTTGCACTCTTTGGCTATTGCACACATTATGCATACACACATGCCAACACAAACAGATACTGGTAAAAATGTGGACGACACATCGTCCTCTGGGCTCTAGGTGCATGTACACACATATACATGTACCCTATGTACCCTACACCTCTGTACCCTCACACAAGCACACACACACAGGTATTTGACAGTGCAGGAGATAGTGTTAGCCTGTGAGTCTTCTCCATTTCTTGTTAACATTTTGAGAATACGCCTCAGAGGTTTGGTATTTAAGAAATGGTATTTATTCAAGAGAGAGAACTCTCAGCCAGCCATGACATTAATAAGGACAAATTGATCTCAATTAGTGAGAGACGGCAGCATTGGGATTAGGAGGGGTCTGTTCCCTGCTGGCTTCGGGGACATGGCCCCTCGAGGATGTAAATCTCAGGCCATCTGTGACCCAGTGCCTTCAAGTCTGTGCTTTATTTGAAGCTCTTCCCAGACCATGAGCAGCAGATGACGATACCACTTAGCACTGTGGGAGAACTCCTGCCCGGAGTGGCATACACGTCTGGCCTCCCCAGCCTTCAGGAGGCAGAGGCAGGAGGATGTGTAAGTTTGAGGCCAGCCAGTTCCAGGCTTACATGACTATCACAAACAAGCTCCCGAGGTGGGGAGGTGGTGCAGTTGATGCACTGTTTGCCTTGCAAGCAGGAGGAGCTGCCTTTGAACCTCAGCACCCACACTGGCTCATGTTTATAACCCCAGTGCTAGGGAGGGAGAGGCAGAAGGGGCCCTGGGGCTCCCCAGGCAGCCAGCTTTGCCTGATCAATGAGGCCCAGGTCCCGGTGTGCGCTGGTTTGAATGGGAACTATCTCCCCCAAAGGCTCAGGCATTGGAACATTGGTCCCCAGTTGGGGGTGCTGTTTGGGGAGGTTTAGGAGGTCCTGCCTAAACTGGGGGCGGCTCAACAGGAGGAGGAGGCGTTGAGGTCTTATAGCTTGGCCTGCTCCTAGTTCTCACCCTCTCTGCTTCTTGTTCTCAGCTTCCGGCGCCTGCCGCTTTCTGCCGTGGCGCGCTGTCAAGACCCACAGGCCAATATGAACTCTCTCTTTCATAGGTTGCCATGGTCAGGGTGTTTTATCACTGCGACAGAAAAGTAGCTAACGCACCGTGAGAGACCTGTTTCAAAAAACAAGGTCGATGGCTCGCTCCTGAGGAATAGCACTTAAAGTTGTCCTCTGGCCTCCACATGCACACACAGGAGTACACACACACACACGTGTACCCACACAGATAGGGAAATGAACACACCCCCACACATGCACAGAGATTATTCCCTCAAAAGGAAAGAGCCCCCATAGCAACTCCTGCTGCCCCCAATTTTGTAGGGATCGAAGCGCCACCCAGCTGCCTTCTGGGAAGGCGTCATTCAGGGTGAATCTGGTTATTCATCCGTGAGGTACACTTGGCTCCTCAGCTCGGACCTGGCACAGACTATGTGTGTTTGTTGGCTCCATGAGTAGAAAATAGTAAGTTGGCATCTAAGCTCTGGAGATGACTTAGTTTCAAGGCAACAGTTTTTGTCTGTGCTTCTCACTGGGATGGTGCTTCAGAGAGTGGGAACACAAGCAGGGGCATTGTGAGGAGCCCCTGAGTCCTGGCCCTGCACCCCAAAGTGGCTCTGGCTGCCCGTCAGCGGCCTCTGCCATGGTTTTCCTTCATGCTTAGAGAGACAGGCTCTCCTAAACCTGTCCCTGCCCTCAACTCAGGGGGTGGTGTTCTGAGGCCCAACCAGGAAACACAGCTCAGGACTGTGTGGAGCAGACCCCCAGCTTCCTGGGAGTTGTTTGCAGTGTTGGTGACATGGGTCTTCTGAGGCCTGGATGGCTTCTCTGTGTGTTTCCCTGACAGGAGCAGCAGGTGCCGCTGGCAGGCCTGTAAGGCCCCAGAGCCCCTTTGCTTCCACTGTGTCAGAGAGGCCTCACTGCAGATGAATGAGGGTGAGGTGGGGGTGTCAAGATAAAAGCAGCGTGTCTGGAAATGGTAGTTCCGTGGCTTCAGTTAGAGGTAACATAGACAGGTACTTCCTCCAAGGACGTCTGATGGCTCCAGGGTCTGAGGAGATAGTCCCTGCTACCCACAGGTGGGCAGAGTGTCTCCAGACAGATGTCTGCACAATGCTTCTTCTTCCAAGAACATCCCAGTTTGAGTTAAAGAAGATGTCGCCACCCATTGCCGGAGGAGATGCAGTGCCACGGAGAAGGGCTTGTGGATATTGGTGTTGAAGATTGCTCAGCGTCTCTTTTAGGAGTTCCTTCAGAACATTTGTTATGCTAATTTTGGACTGCCAGGGATGATGCAGGCGTGAAATGGATGGTGTTTTTCATTCTTTTTGTAAAACATTATAAGGGTGATTTTCACTCCAGAAATGTAACAAACATAACGGGGTGGTTGACAAGGGTCCATGAGAAAAAGAGGTGACCTGGGGCTGGGGTGTGGCTCAGTGGGCAGACTGCTTGCCTGGCACACCATGGGCTCCATCCCTAGCACAGCAGAAACTGGGTGTGGCATCATAGGCCTATAATCCCCAAACTGAGGAGGCAGAGGTAGGAAGATCAGGAGTTCAAGGCTAGCCTCTGATACATAGAGAGTTCAGGGCCAGCCTCGGCTACTTGAGACCCTATCTCAAACAAAAACAAATGGACATGTGAGTAGCAGGTGAACATTTGGGAGCACACACTCCTGTCATCAACCTGGAGGTGAAGCAAGTTGTGCCTTGCCTTGACAATGGGTCTTTACCATTGAATTGTGCCTTGCCTTGATAATGGGTCTTTACCATTGAGTTGTGCCTTGCTTTGATAATGGGTCTTTACCTTTGAGTTGTGCCTTGCCTTGACAATGGGTCTTTACCATTGAGTTGTGCCTTGCCTTAACAATGGGTCTTCACCATTGAGTTGTGCCTTGCCTTGACAATGGGTCTTCACCATTGAGTTGTGCCTTGCCTTGACAATGGATCTTCACCATTGAGTTGTGCCTTGCCTTGACAATGGGTCTTTACCATTGAGTTGTGCCTTGCCTTGATAATGGGTCTTTACCATTGAGTTGTGCCTTGCCTTGATAATGGGTCTTTACCATTGAGTTGTACCTTGCCTTGATAATGGGTTTTACCGTTGAGTCACCTTCTCTTCATTTGAGCAAGAGGGATTCACCCTGCTGACCCACTGACATCACCAGGAACAGTGGGTAAAGCCAGATGGACATGTGTCTTTTCAGTTGCCCTTGTCCTGATGTGGCATGGCTGCCCATGTGGTCCAGGGTACCCTGTGGTGAGGATGGATGATGCACGCCTGCTTGGTGCCCCAGCTTTATTGAGGTATAATTTGTACACAGTTCTCCCACTCCACTGCTCAGTGGCCTGGGTACATCTACAGCACAGCCATCATGATGGCAGTTAGAGCCAACTGAACTAAAAAAAAAAAAAAAAAAATCTTAGCCAGGCATTGTAGCAGGGAGATCAGGGCCACTTGGTCTAGACCCCTGAGTTATTCTAGACACTTCACAGAAATGAATCCCACCACATGCAGCTATCTTAGCTTCTATAGGAAATTATATATATATATATATATATATACACAAAGGAAATTGGTTGGATTGGCGCATAGCATAGGGGCTGGAAAGGCCAACAGCCACTGTGTGCATGCTTTAGTCTGTGTTGAAAGGCTGAAGAAGCCAGAGTCTAACATCAGCAGAGGTTGGTGGCTACAACAGCAGCAGCAGCAATAGACACACTCAGGAAAACACAAAAACAAAACAACAACAAAAACCACATGAAGGCAGGCATAGGGCACCTGCCTTTTCTCAGACCTCTTCATGTCAGGTTCCCTGTTGGAAGGTGGTATTCCAAGTTGAGGGAGGGTGTTCCCACTCAGTTCAACATTTCAGAAACTAGCCTCACAGAGATACCCAGAGGTGTGTCTCCTAAGTCATTCTAAATGCAGTCAAGTTGAGATGAAGACGAGCCATGACAGTGAGGAAGGAGGGCTGAAGCTGGGGTGGTGGTGCAGCCTGCAACCCCAGCACTCGGGAGGTGGAGGCAGGAAGTCAGCCGCTCACACTTAATTCTCTGCTATACAGTGATGCCAGCATGGGTTCCGAGGTGGGAGAGAGAGAAGGAAAGAGAGAAGGGGGGATAAGCTGGTCCAACACCAGTGCTTTTTAATAACGACTGATACCGCTTGCTTTAGTCTGTTTAGACTTGCGCAGTAGCAAACATCTTCACATTTCCGGTGGCTTCACCCACTTGGTAGCTATGTCTATAGGTTGGCATGGTTTTTCTGCAGTTTCTTCTCAGTCTCAGGATGCAGATGAGAGGCGACATCACTGTTTTGTAGATAGAGGCTGCAGAGTGTAGGTGGTAGGCCCTGACATCAGTGGGGAAGAGAAGGGACCCTCTGAATCGGAGGATGAGGGAGGACAGGAGTGCCTCATGGTGGCTGGAATTAGGAGTTTTCCTCTGAGCCTAGTGTGACCTGAGGCACCTGTGCCACAGTGGCCAGCACACAGCAGGTGTGGCCCTGAAATTTCGTAGTCCGCTAGAGCCTGGTTGCTTCTATATTGCAGTGTGACGTTGTTGACTTAATTGGGTTAATAAACACCATCGTCGAGGCATACCTTTGGGCATGTCTGCAGAGTGGGTTCATGCCCAGGCGTCTTTGCACTCTTCTGCGGACACGCTCTCTAGTCACCACACAAGCATTGTGTGCACCCACCCAGTGAACGTGGACAGCGGCTCTTGACGTCACTCTGGGGAAGACGAAAGAGTTGATAAGGCCTTGCTCACACCATTTCCAGTTCCATGGAACTCAAGGCTCCTCCAGCCCTCTGCTCCCCTGTGTCCTGAGCCTCAGGCAGCACCTTTGGAATGGCATCCCTGGGATTCCGTCTTCCTTTCTCGTCTCTAGCCCGCCGCCCCCCCCCCCCCCCCCAACTGCCTCATGTTCTGGAGAGATGCAAGAAAGAGGCTCTTGCCACATCATTCCCCCAGAGGGCCTTTCTGGGGGTGAGGTTGCCCTGGCAACCACACTCTGCAGCCCTCCTTTGGTACCTTGTGGGCCCTGGGAGTCTATTCCTTCCTGAACCAACCTCCACTAGCTGACCTGAAGTGGCCTCCTATCTGGCAGATGAGCCTCTCCTTCTAGACATGGGGAAGTCTGCCCTAGTGGGGCACCCTGTGGCCCCGGCTTCTCCCCATAGATGAAAGCGCCTAATAGCAAGGCCATCACTCACCTGGGTTTCAGGCAGGCTGTCTATAACAGGCCTTCTATTAACTAGAATTCTCTAGAAAAACAGCAAGGCTTAAAATATATCCACATGCATTTATAAGCATATATAAATTTTTTGACAAAGAACATGGACTCTGCTTTATAGATTTCTTTTATTGTTTATATGTATGTGTTTGTAGATTTGCGCACATGCATGCAGCTACATGTGGTAGCCAGAAGAGAGCATTGGATCTTCTGGAACTGGAATTACAGATGGTTGTGAGCTACCATGTGGGTGCTGGGAACAGAAATCGGGTCCCCTGGAGGAGCAACCAATGCTGGAGAGCCATCTCCTCGGCCCCTTGACCTGCTTTGAAGGAAATTAAAAAAAAAAAACAACTTTATTCTGAGCTAAATCTAAGTGATATGGCCTTGGAACATGGATTTGGGTCACCCTGGGTGACATGTTCCACTGTGGAAGCAGTTAAATGACCTTCATAGCCACAGAACAAGGAAGTCGTGAGTCAATACATTTGACAATTGCCAGTGGATATGTTAGGAGGGGACTTCCTCTGCAGCTCAGATGTTCCCTTATGATGTCCTATCCTTCAGGTTGGTGGAGGTGGAATTCTGCTAGGCTTGGTAACATATTTACCTAACAGCCATGAGAACATTGGGTTGAATACAGAGAACAAAAGTAAATGGCTGTTAAAGAACCTCCACAGCCCAAGATGATTTTGGTTCTCAGAGGACAGCATTCCATCTCTCCACAGTCCTTGTCCTCCCCAAGGTCAATAACGCAGGATTTTTCTATAGATATGCAGCTTCTTCAGAGAAGGGCGAGCGAGCGTGTGTGTGTGTGTGTGTGTGTGTGTGTGTGTGTGTAGACTTTCAGTGGCCTGTAAACCCCCCCCCCCCACACACACACACACACAAACACGAAAGAAGGAAAAGAGAGATTTGCTACAAAGGAGTTGGCTCCTGTGATTTTGTGTGTTGGGGAGTTCACCTCCTGCAGACCTTAAGAGAGTGTGTGGTGGGACTTCCAGGTTGAGGGCTGGAGAGAAAATGCCCATCTGAAGCTCCCAGGCTAAATGGACCCCTTCACGGTTCCCCGGGAGTCATGTATGTTCAGGGCCCAGGGATTGGATGGGATTGGATGCTGCCCCCACCACCACCACTTGGGGAAAGCCATCCGCTTTAGAGTTGCATTGAAATGTTAATCTGGTCCAGGCTTGTTGAGTATCCATGGATAATCTTGGCATCTCAGTAAAGCTAACAGTGGCGGGCCTGAAGGATCCCCCTGCTCCTGCCAGGGCCTTGGCAGGGCTGATTTCCACATCCACATGATCTGAATGCTACTGCCCTTTCTTGACCCCTCAGAGAAAGGGGCCCTGGTTGCTCCCCCAGGAGACTAGCTCTCTTGGATTCTCTTCCCACTTTGGGCCAGCAGACTCCCTCACCTGTCAGTGCATCGACCCTCTGGTCAATGCCTTGGCCTCTGAGAACAGGGTCTCCCACACCTCCCAGGGTTCTCAAGTCTGTGGCATCAAGCCTAGAAATGATCCTAAACTGGGTGTGAGAGGAACAGCATCAGTGACATCTCTTAAGTGAGAGTCTCCTCTGGAACGGGAATGCATCTGAAATCTCCATGAATATTCAAAAGCATTCAGAGTTAACTCCGCTCAGGGATTATTTATTTGAACACTGTAGGAAGCGTTATTGTTTATAAAATAGACAGGAGAGAAGCCTTTGTCTCCATGTGTTTCTTTTGAGCCTCCTTCTTAGGACTGTGAGTTCTGTTCCTTTAAACACAGAAGACAACAGAGAGTACTGGGCTCTGCAGGTGGGGAGGGACCAGCCCAGAGATGGTGGGAACTAAGGGTGGCCTGCTGCCTTGGGGACTTCACAAGGACCAACCCCCCACCCCAGTAAGGCTCCCCGGATTCCAGATTTGGAGTTGGTGAATCTGCTTTCTCACCTTGTCTCAAAAACAAAGGCAAAAATATAAAACAAAGCACAATAAAGGCTGAAGGGGTGGGAACTCTGAGGAAGGGCAGCCTTGGGACTACAACCTCTTTTCCTACCAGGCTTTAAGTTTCTGTTTTTAGGGGTTTAGCTTTCTTCTGATGGTGGGTGAATGGGGAGGGGCAAGAGATACTAGAGGAGATGGAAGGAACATTCTAGAACAGGATATTCCTTTGTAAATAGCTTGGCTTTCGGGGGACCCCTTTAGCTACCAGGTACCCCATTTGTAAGCATGAAAGCACCTTCCCTATTTTGGGTCAATGATAATAAAAATGCGTGAGTTTCTCAGCTCAGAGTCAGCAGAGCAGGACATGCTTGAAACAGAATTCTGGTGACACAGGGCGTATTTGGGACCACAGAGGAACCCTGTTGAGGGTTCTGGAAACAACCCAGCAGGTGTAACCTCACCCTGGCCCTCACCCCTCACCCTGGTGGTGCAGAACTCCTCAGCTGGGCTTTGCATGTTTCTTAGATGGATGGGTGGAGGGAAACAGTGATGGGAAGCAGTTAGGGGCCCACTCACCTTGTAGGCTTGAGTGGGGACACCGTCTTCCTCAGAATGTTGAGTTTGTGGGGGCGGGCTGAGTTGGACCCCCAGTTCATTGTCAGGGTCCACTTTGCAAAGACCAAAGCAGACTTTCAATATGGCAATGGCTCATGGGACCCAAAGTCAGAAAGAAAAGCACACCATGTCAGAGGCCGGACATCACATGCAGCCTCTGCAGGCCAGAACCTCCAGGGAGAACAGAGTGGCCCCCAGGAATCATGGAAGCCATCCTCTGTCCCTCTCATGTCTGCTTGGAGATGGCTTTGGCTTGGTGGCACTCCACTGCCCGTTCTAACCCCCTAGTCCCCAGCAAAGCCACATAATGGAAATATTTCAGACATAGGGCCAGTGATGAGGCCTCCCCGTCTCCCTCACCCTTCTCCTCATCTCTCCCCCTCTCCCCCTCTCCCCCTCTTCCCCTGGCTGGGAGTGGCCAACCCTGGCCTGTTTCTTATGACTACAGTAAGGCCTGTTCGGAGGTTTGGTGGGATTTATGTGAAACAGTTGTGGATGATAACAGCCTCTCTTGACCCTGTCATCTGGTGAGAGCCTTGACCCTGTCATCCTTGGGACAAAAGGGAGTGTGGAAGGAGAGGGGCTCAGAACCCTGGGACCTCACAGCCTCTCATCGGGTCCCATCTCCTAACACATTCTTGGGGATTGAAGTTTTGATGTGGCCTTTGGGGACCATGTTGAGACATGGAGATGGTGGCTTGTGTCACACATTCACAGTGTGTGGTGATTCAGGGTCTGACGTAATCTCCTGACTCTTAGGTCTGCGTAGTCTTTCTGTTTGTATTTGGGTTTTGCTTTTTGTTTTTAATTGTTGTTTTCTGGGTTTTTTTTCCAAAATCTGTTACACTTGTTTTGTGTGTGTGTGTGTGTGTGTGTGTGTGTGTGTGTGTGTGTGTGTGTGTGTGTGTGTAGATCAGAGAACTTGCAGGAGTTGGTTCTCTCTTACCTGTGGGTACCAGAGACCAACCTCAGTCCTCCGGGTTGGCAGCAAGCACCTTCGCCACTGAGCCATCTTGCTGGTCTCCATTTTCCCTCTTATTGAGACAGAAGCACACTCTGTGACCCAGACTGACATGGGACTCACTATGTAGCTTGTGCTGGCCTCACACTCCCAGCAGTCCTCCTGCCTCAGCCTACCAGTGCTGGGATTGCAGGTCTGAGCTGCCTCACCCCACTGAAAGTCTCTCTTGTAAACCAAGTGTCTTCCTTGCCTCCGATCATCCTACTCCACACTGGAAAGATACTTCTGACAATAAAGCTGTGGGCTGCTGAGTGGGCCTCAGTTACATTTCCAGTGGCCTTGTCCCTGGCATGTCCCCCTGGGCTGTGCATTAGATGAGTGTGATTACAAGTTATTTGGAGTGCATCTGTATTTATATAGGCTGGCAGCCACAGGCACGTGGAGAGTCCTTTGTTTAATCTTACTTGATTGTTACTGGCTGCTCTTTATAAGTTTTTAGTTTGGGTTTATCAGTATGTGAAATATTTGCATCATTTTGAAGTTTAAGCTATGAAGCAGAATAGGAACATGAAAGCCCCAGCTTTCTCCTTCTCCTTTCTTCTCTCTTCTCTTCCTTCCCACAGGTGGTTGTTTACTCCCCCTTCCCTAGGCAGTGCTTGCCATACAGGCACAAGGACCTAGCTGGAACCCCAGCACCACTAGAGAGCCAGGCATGACAGAGCAGTGCCCATCTGTTTCTCCATTGTTGAGGGGCAGAGACAAGGTCGCTAGCCGCCTGAGCCAATGGTGAGCTCTGGGCTCAGTGAGAGACCCTGCCTCAAATAAATAATGTGGAGCGTGGTAAATGAAAACACCTGAGTTCTGGCAAGCTACACACACACACACACACACACACACACACACACACACACACACACACACGATTTTAAAAAGATAAAACACACACCTCTGTCATGTATCGGAGTGTTTCAAAACATAACCATAACCACTGTGGTTTATTGAAGGTCCAGGAGAACATAAGTTACTATGTCACTGGGATTGAAAACAATGCCTCCAAGACAGGGTATGTTTTTGCCTCTTTTTACAGGTGGGGAAACAGGCTCAGAGATGGTAAGTTACATGGCCAAAGCCAGACAGTGAGCAAACTTAAACATGACTAGAAGCTGAGCCTTGTCACAACACGTACACCATAGTCTCTGTGGCTTTGAAAACTGTCAGTCACAGAGTTTTGGTTAGTAACTCTTGATTAATTGCATAAAAGATATTCATCGGGCTGGAGAGATGACTCAGCAGTTAAGATTACTGGTTGCTCTTCCAGAGGACCTGAGTTTGATTCTCAGCACCCACATGGTGGCTCACAACCCTCTGTAACTCCACTTCCAGGGGATCTGGTGCCCTCTTCTGGCCTCTGCTGGTACCAGACACATGTGTGGTATGCAGATCAATATTCAAGCAAGACACTCAAACACAGTATATAATAGATCCACACCAGATGTTCTAGACCCACCTGTAATTCCATTCATCTGACTGAGGAGGAGGGTCACAGTGAGCCTCAGGCTTTGGCTAGACAAACCTGAAGGACATTCCCTTGTGTCTTGTAATCAATGAAAGAGGGGACTCACATGATGGTTGTACCTGGGCCACCTGCCAGTACTAAGCATGGCTGATGACTTTGTGGTCCAAGAACTTGATCATCTTTCATCTATTTCTGGTTCCCTCTGTAGGGAAGGCTCACTGTTTTGGGCCTATACCTAAGGTGCTCTGAGGTGACTTGAAATTTCTCTTCAGAGAACTCACTCCTGGGAGCTGGGGACCACCTGCTGTGGTAACCCTGGCGACAGCTGGGTTTAGCAATTGGGTTCTCTCAGGTCAGGTGCCTCACAGAGTGAAGGCATTTAAAATACTGGCCGGCAGCCTTTGGACATCAGGCGCAGCCTTAACCTTGCATGTATGTCTCTTGGACCAGACTGTGGGCTTTCAGTGTCCACAGGGCCAAGAGGTGACTCGTCCTCTGCCCTCAAAGTGGTCCCAATGCACAGTGCCTCTTTCTGGCCATCTTCACCTCTTCATTTCCATTTAAAGAGTCAAATGGTGCCCCCCACGATGCACCATGGCCGGCTGGCCTGCACATTCCAAACCCCATGCACAGTGGGGATGGTGTGTCTCTTTATAGAGGGAGATGTCACAGTGCAGGGGCATGCTGGGCTCCATCTTTCCAGAGCTCCAGGAAGTCATCCCCTGGGGAAGCACTGCAAGCCCCCGGGTCCAGTGAGTGTTTGCTCTCTGTGTGCATGGCAGCACTGCTTTGGGGGAAGGGGGGCCTTCTTGCCATTCAGTGACACAGGTGGGTAATTCTCACAGCATCCTCGCTCTAGTCAACCAGCCTCCGTTAGAGTTCTGGGAATCATTTCTGAAGCTTGCTGTGTTCCCTGCATGAAAGGTTGATGGTGCGTGTGTGTGTGTGTGTGTGTGTGTGTGTGTGTGTGTGTGTGTGTGTGTGTGAATGCTGTAGATGCCAGGACTTAGCTGGCTTTGCAGCTTGGAAACGCCACATGCTTTTCTCCTGTGTGACCATGTGACAGGTCAGCAGAGGAGGTGTAGAGGGGCTGTTGGGTCTGGGCTTCCTCCTCATTCCTGCTAGGCTGTTCTCACACACCTGCCTGACCTCTCCCTGGCTCCCAGATTAAACCCAGCATGAAATGTCACAGGGGCTTGGTTATTGGACTGGCCACCGCACCCCAAGGCAGCCTACCAAGCTTGTTTATCCCCCTGATTCACAGGAAGGTGCGCCTGTGGGTTTGCATTGGCTTTGCATAAACCCCTGGGAGAGAGGATTAGCACTTTTGCATACTCCTCTGATCCTTTTCTGCAAGACTTCATAGCCTAGGATCTGATTGGTGAGCACAGTGTGGATGGGAAAGGACATGGAAGACCATGCAAACACATGCCTGATGGGCCCAGAGTTACATTCCCAAATCAGAGGAGGTAGGAGAACGCAGAAAATGAGTGTCACTAGCCAAATGGCCAATCAGTTTTAAAGTGTGACCTTGACCACAGTTTTAAGGTATAACCAAACCACATATCTTTATTTGCTGGGCTTATTCAGGCTTGGAGGGACACACCTCCTTTGTCACAGCCCAGAGGACTGTCCACTGTCCACTCATCCAGCCTGCTTAGAAGGCAGAGGTGGGTGCTCTCCTGGGGCTCAGCAGGTTTCCTGTGCTCTGCTTTGAGGCCTGTTGCCTGTGATTCTTTCCTGGATTGTGTTCCCACACCCTCCTGCCTGTAACTGAGGACGGCTGGTGGTGTGACGTCAGATGGGCCTTGTGTCATCCCCAGGTCTGCTGGGTCCAGTTTGAGTAGTGGATGGGTGCAAGGCCTGTCCTGGTGTAGCTCCGACCCCTCCCAGCAGCTTGCAGGCACTAACCCTGAAACTGCTGCATACGTGCCTTGATGGCTATTCTCGGATTATTGTCCCTCATTATCTGTCCACAGATGGCACCGTGAATCATAACCGAAGGAATTAAAATGTGAGGTGCCAGTATGTAGTTGCTAAGGGATTGGGAGGGGTGCATACAGTCTGCTGACATACACCGGCAGATCTGGGAACGGCTGGTCTGTGCGCTGGAGATGAGTCTCAGCCGCAGTTAAGTGTCCCCAGGAGACCAAGCACTGGGTTTAAAAGCAGCCTTCAGCGTTTGGATCAGCCCATCAGGAATCGTGGAAGGGCTTTTCAAGTGGGCAGACGGTACCCAGGAAGTGCCAGAGAGGCCATGGAAAACTGGTTGCTGAGACCAGGAGGTGTCTCTAGACCCTGACATAGACTCCTGAAAGTCTTTAAAAACAACAACAACAACAACAACAAAACCCTACCAAAACATAGTTCTTATGTGGTTCTTTCTGAGTAGGGCATCTTGGAAGTGAGAGGCACACTGCTTAGGAGGGGCCTGCAGCTGTCAGTCACTGAGCTGAGGTCTTTTCCTACACCCAAGCCTCCTGTGCTTGCTTTCAAGGCAGGTGCAGTACCAAAAGGCTTAGCTGTAGAAAGTCCCTGGCCGCCTTCTTCTGCTCTCCAGAAAGGCTCTGGAATGGGTGGTGGCTGTGGGTGGGTGAGTGGCATCCCTTAGTCCCTGTACAGGAAGCTGTGACTAAACGTTCTCCTGGCAGGAGACAGGTTGTGTCTAAGAGACAAGGGAGTCTGGGAGGATTGGCCTCAAAATGCTTGGATTCCCGGCCACATAGCTGGGCTGACTCCAGCCCTAGGGCAGCAACAGGTGTGGAATGAAGACCTCTAGAGAAGATGTTGCAGAGCCACCATGTGAGGCTGGGGTCCGTGTCCTACCCCCAGCAACCCCCAACCTAAACCCCAACCCTATAGTGTCCCGTGCCTGTTCTACAGTGTCAATGGCTCCATCAAAAAGTAATTAAGAGTGCTAACTGCCCATGTGACTGCTGAGGACATTTGCTGGTGCCCAGGGCTTGCCTTCTTGCGGTATGGTACATGTTGCCTAAGCAATTAGACAACAGTTGGAGCAGAGTAGTGTCCCTAGATGGAAATTAGGGGACATAGAACCAAATGGAAGAGGGACTTGAACCGTAAACACAGCTGAGCTGTGGTCAGGCTTTTAACCCAAATGGCTTGATGCATGTGGCCAGTGGTCAACATCAGGTATGCACTGACCTGGTTTTGTGTCAACTTGACCCAAGATAAAGTCATCAGAGGAAGGAGCCTCAGTTGAGGAAATGCCTCCATGAGATCCACCTGTAAGGCATTTTCTCATTTAGTGATCAATGGGGGAGGGCCCAGTCCACAGTGGATGGTGCCATCCCTGGGCTGCTGGTCCTGGGTTCTATAAGAAAGCAGGTTGAGCCGGGCGGTGGTGGCGCACGCCTTTAATCCCAGCACGCGGGAGGCAGAGCCAGGCGGATCTCTGTGAGTGCGAGGCCAGCCTGGTCTCCAAAGCGAGTTCCAGGAAAGGCGCAAAGCTACACAGAGAAACCCTGTCTCGAAAAACCAAAAAAAAAAAAAAAAAAAAAAAAGAAAGCAGGTTGAGCAAGCCATGGGAAGTAACCCACGAGAAGTAAGCAGCACCCCTCCATGGCCTCTGCATCAGCTCCTGCCTCCAGAATCCTGCCCCGTTTAAGTTCCTTCCTGATGAACAACAATGCTGAAGTGTAAGCCTAATAAACCCTTTCCTCCCCAGTGATACCAGTTGTCCCTACACATGGGTGAGAGAACTCAGGTAGCTGCTCTTGGGATTGTTCTAGCAAAGTAAACACCTTTTGATTTAAAAAAAAAAAAACCTTTTAGGTGTCAAAATGAAATTCTCAGTTATTTAATTGTGTGGTGTTTACATCACATATAGTCCATGTGTTTTAGGGTAGGTGGGCCCTGGGGATGCGAGTGTCTTCAGAGCAGACCAACTCACAGCCACAGGAAAAAGGAGGAAAGGGGTGGGTCCAGCTACTTTCCCTAAGGAAGCAGTGTTGAATGGGGCCTGCATGCTCAGGGTGCTTCAGATCACCTCTAGCTGACCTATGATACCTGTCAGTATGTAAATGATAGGAAAATTGAGTGTTTAGGGAAGGTGCCTATGCATGCTCATCCACAGATGCATTTTCTTCTGAATTTTATCTTTGTTTATTAGTGTGTAGTGTGTGTGTGTGTGCACGTGTTTATGGGTTTGGGTATGTGGTCAAGGTCTGGCTCTTAGTTCCCTAAGATGGCCCATCAGAGTAACCATCACAGCCCAGGGTGGGCTCCATCTCCTCAGTCCTGTCACAGTTGTCCCAGAGTGCACAGGACCTCTAGGTCATAAACATGAAATTTCAAGTCCCAGGACATTGTTGTGTAGACCCTACAGGCCTTAGCCTAGAGATGGGCAAAGACTCCTGTGGAGTTTGTCTGAGGTGGTCAGCAGTCTCTGAGCTTCCTGGTCCAGGTGCCACTCAACCTCTTCACCAAGTAGCTCACGTTTAAACATCCTCACCCAGCTCCCAGGTCTTTGTATATCAGCTGTGTCCCGAGTGGCTGTCGGCCTCTGAAACGGAGGCTGCTGTGTCCACCAGGAGGACAAGAGATGAGATGTGGCTGCCTTGAGCTTCCCTCTTCCTCTCTGTAGGAGCTTTTCCTCGGTCATGAGAATGGAGGCAGGAATCTCAAAGCCATCTGCTGGCCGCGGTACATTCTCCTAAGCTGGAGCAGGACGGAGTACACAGTGGCTTTCCTCTGTGTTCTGGCTGTGGGTCTAGGAGGAGGCTGTTGAGTGAGCAATGAGGAGGGGAGCCACTGTGGCCTAACTTGAGCAAGCTCAGATCCACAGTGCAAAGTGAATGCCCTTTCCTACACAGTAGGGAGCCAGTGACCTCAGGATGCTAACTGCCCTCCAGCGGTAGATCCAGAGAATAAGGAGGCAAGGCCCAGGGTGACATTCTCCATTCTTTACATCTTCGTTGCTACAAAAAATACTCAGAGAAAATACTTTGTTTCCCCTCTCAAGCCATGGCCAGGTTTGTTAGTTGCGTTTTGTGGAGCTCTGCATTCTCTCCTACTGGACATTTGGAGCAGGAGGGACATTACCCAAGAGACTTACTGGCATATGAACCACACACATTAAACTCTTGTAGCTATTGGAGGCTGAAGTCCAAAGACAGAGTGTGGCTTTGATAAGCACACTTCTCAAGGGCAGTCCCAAGAGACACATTAGTCTTGCACAAAGCAAGTTCATAGTGACCCCAGTGAGGAAACAGGCAGGTGCCCTGTTGTGGGCTGGTGTGGCAGCTAACACATCTGTAGGGCTCTGAGAGGATAGCTCCAGCTGCTGCACTGTCTCCACCCCTGGCTGGCAACACACCTGACTTCTGTGCATTCAGCAAGGCCTCCTGCACAGGACCCCCCCCCCACACACACACACACACTCTCGCCTCAGGCACTGTCCATCCATGGTGCCCTGATTCCGCCCACTGCCTCCTCCTTGAGTCTTTGGTTCTAAGGCTGGTGGGGTATGCTGTACGAGAGACATCAAGATGAGCAGGACCTTATTGCCTCTCAAACCCTAAACTCTTCTGATGGGGTGGGCACAGGACCCAGAAGGTGAAGGGATTCCTTGAAACCATAACAATGAGAAAATGGAAGCAAGCATCAAGAGCTGGGACTTTCAAGGGCTGCTTCAGTCATGAGGGAGAGAGCTGGGACTTTCAAGGGCTGCTTCTGGTGGCGGTCTATCTCCTTGGTTAAAGCACTGATGTGCTGCTCTGGGGATGTAAGGAGGTCTCAGGGCTTGGCAGGGTGCAGGGCTTGGGGAGGACCTGCCTGTGGTATTTCTCTGAGCTCTATGGAACAGGCTGGGATGTCTACACGCTACCTGTGACAGCATTGCCATCCTCCCCAGGCGTGGTCTCAACCTCACCCACGAGGCTGAGTGTAGTCTTCTTCCTGTGAGCCCGACTCCTCGTAGGGTGTGATTGGCAGGTTACGGATTCTGAAGCTGTGCTTCAAAGAGCGTGAGACAAAATTAATGTTAAGTGTAAGCGTTTGAGGCGCCACAGGGAAGACGGTTGTCAGTTTCTGAGGTATGAAAACAGATGACACATCTCTTCCTCCCCGTAGCTAGTGGATCCAGTGACATGGGAGCTGTGCCTTCTCGGGTGACTCATTTCCTGGATGCTCTGCTGGCCAGGTGGCTCCATGGACAGGAGCCAGCACCTTTTCCTGCCTCAGCCAATAGAGGGTCCTGTTGGAGGAGGGGGTGTCCCTGCTCACTGAGTGTCCTGAGTCCTCAGGGTTCCCAGAGCCCATGCATACAGAGGGTAGAACTCCCCCTGGGCTCTGGGGTTGGGCCTGATCTACCCTGGCTCTCCATGAAGGAGTCCCACTGACAGTCTCTTGGGAGGTGCCTGGAGTATCCTCAAAGGGTCCCCACCTACTGTGGACATCACAGGGGCCTCATGCCAGGAAAAGACAAGATGGAGAGGGCTGGTGACTGGGCGTGAGCAACAGCCTGCTGCTCTTACAGCCTGCCTTGTTAAATATGTGGGCAGTTGAATGTAGTAGCACATCCTTTGCCCTGCCCGTTAGGAGAGGATCTGGCCCTGATTAGAGGTTAGAGCCGGTACCTTGGCTTTGGTGCTGTCTTAGTTTCTCTGTTGCTGTGATAAAAACATGATATATATATATATATATATATATATATATATATATATATATATATATATATATATATATATAAACAGCTTGGGGAGGAGGAGTTTATTTGGCTCACAGGTTAGCATACAGTTCATCTAGGACATCGAGGCAAGAGCTCAAGGCAGGAACCTGGAGGCAGGAACTGAAGCCGAGGCCATGGAGGAATTCTGCTTACCGACTTGCTCTCCATAGCTTCCTCAGCCCGCTTTCTTATATAATTCAGGACCACCTACCACGGGCTGGGCCCTCCCACATCAATCATTAGTCAGGGAACTACACCACAGCTTGTCCACAGGCCAATCTGACGGAGGCATCACCTTAGTTGAGGTTCCTCTTCTCAGATGACTCTAGCTTGTGCCAAGCTGACAAAAACTAACAGGCACAGGCACTCTGTGATAGACCGGTCACCTACTCCTGCTGTCTCCCCTCTCTTCTGCTCAGCAGCTCACAACAGTGTGTGGAACAAGTGCCTATGACATCTGTGCTCAGTCTGAGCTATTCTCACTGACAAACATTGTGGAGACCTTCTTTCACATCTAGCCCTACAGCCACAGTGGGCTGTGGAGCTCTGTCCCTGGCTTTCCTCCCTCTTCAGACATCTTTGGGAAGCATGGGCAGGCAGTGATGGAGAGGGTTGGGTGGCCGCTGCTTCCTAGAGGTTCCCCAGAGAGAAACGTGCAAGCAATTCATAAATATTTACATCAACTTCATTTGCATAGCAGACATAATTACTTCACGAAGAATCTCATGGAGGCCTCAGCCTTGGTAGCTGAGGTGGCAGCATCTCCTCAGTCCCTGTAATCCCATGAGTCCTTTAGGCGGTGACATTCCAGCCATGTTGCGGCTGTTCCTTCCTGCAGGATGAATGGACTTCTCGTTCTGCCCACCAGGACAGGCTGCGAAGCTGCCACACCTCCCATTCTGGCCTTTTTTTCTGCCTGGTGGTCCCATCGTGTCCTTTGCATGTCACTGTGAGCAGTGGGAAGGGCTCCTTCACTGCCATGCCCAGAAACTTCCTCAGTTTGCTACTCAGTTCCGTCACCTGCCAGGTCCACTTTTCACAGAGTGCCAGAATTCATTTCCAGTCAGCTGTGTGCTGCTTTAGAGTGGGGATGGGCTTCCCAAGCTCCCCTCGGGTGCCCCCTCCTCTCCAGCTGAGAGCACGCCTCCATTGGTATCTTCATTAGTTCGGATTCATTGTTCAAAGTAATGGGTTTCGCTGTGGTGTTCTCACACATATACATGTTATGTCTTTGGTCTTCTCCACCCCATTCCTCGACCTTGTTCCCTGAGTCACTTTCCCCTCCTTTTCCCAAACACTCCCACTTTCATGCCAAGTGTATATCTATACATAGACATAGACATGCTAAGCCTGTATCTAAACATATATCTATATACACACATGTTTAAAGTATATGTAATACATAGTATACATATTGAATATGTGTTTATTTAATATATTGTCTAGGTTCTACAGATAAGAGAAAATGAATCCCCTTAAAATTCATATTTCCAGTGCATACTGCAATTTTACAATACTTCCAATTTTACAGTCTTTGCAGTTCATAACAGTTTCAAAGCCATCTACATCCCAATCCCAGTCCTAACATCTGTGTTCACTGAGTTCTTGATGGGCAGAACCAACAAGAAAAACGTGCATGTGTGTGCACACACAGGTGCACACCACACACACACACACACACACACACATACACACCACACCACACACACACACACACACACACACACACACACACACACACACACACACACACACACACGGGAAATGTCTTTTCTGAGTTAGAGTCTCACTGCATAGTCCTGGCTGACCTCGAACTCACAGAGATCCACTTGTCTCTGCCTCCTTCCTGAGTGCTGGGGGTAAAATCGTGTGTGACCACACCTGGCTTGTTCTATCAAAAGGTCAGACAAAACAAAACTCCACTTAAAATAATCTAAAGAAACCACTTGGAAGAAACTCAAATTCCTTCAGGGTCAGCACTTCTTGAAATCAAAATACATGCCCAAGGTTGCAGTCTCTGCTCAAAATTGCATTCTGCTCATCAGCTGTCCTGCTTTAAGTCAGCCAGTCCTGTAAAGAATGACAGGTGGAGCTCTAACCACCCAGCGTGGGACAGAAGACCCATTTGCATTAGGAATAAAATCCCAGGGGGCCCTTGCTTAAGAATAACCTTCTGCAGAAGTAGAACTTTCCGCCTTGCTGAAATACTGTGTAGTCATTTTCTTGAGACCTGTCTTAGAGTTGTTATTGTTGTGATGAAACACCATGACCAAAGCAACCTGGGGAGGAAAGGGTTTATTTGGCTTACACTTCCACATCACTGTTCATCATCAAAGGAAATCAGGACAGCAGCTCAAGCAGGCTGGGAACCTGGAGGCAGGCGCTAATGCAGAGGCCATGGAGGGGTCTGCTTACTGGCTTGCTTTCCATGGCTTGCTCAGCCTGTTTTCTTATAGAACCCAGGACCACCAGCTCAGGGGTGGCACTACTTAAAATGGGCAGGGCCCTCCCCATCAATCACTAATTTAAAAAGTGCCCTACAGCCAAGTCTTATGGAGACATTTTCTTAATTGATGTTCCCTCCTCTTTGGTGACTTTAGCTTGTGTCAAGTTGACATAGAACTATCTAGCATATTCCTAGACCCATTTCTTACACCCAGGCATATACATCTAGCATGCAAGTGAGTCTTCAAACTGGAGATTCATTTGTACGCAGAGATGGGGGGAAAGAAGGAGGAAGGGAAGGGGGAGGGAGGGAGAGAGAGAGAGAGAGAGAGATTGGCTTGTACAGGCTCAGCTTCCAGTTTTACAGCTTTGAAATGGTGTGAATGCAACAGGCGTTCAGTACCAAGTGTCCTTTGGATTTGAGGATTTGATCTCTTTTGGGGTCTGTGACATGAGCTTACAGCTGGGCAGCAGCTTGAGCTCAGCTCTCATGCAGCCACAGGATCCCAAGGGTGATCCTTGGCACTGCACTGTGCTGCATAGCTGAGCCTTAGTGTTAGCAGATTAAACATACTCAGTTCCCATCTGACCCACCATGTTTTCAGCTTGTGGTGGCTCCTCTTAAGTCAGCAGGCATCTTTAGGGCGTGTGTAAAACAAACCTTTCTATGGAGCTGGTCATGCGATTATGGGTTGGGCAAGTGAAAAATCTGTAAAGAAGAGGTCAATGCTGCAGCCTTGATGATTACTTCTTCCTAGGGAAACCCTGTCCACAGGGCCTCCTTATGTTGCTACCTGACGTCAGTTCAGTGTAGGTGTATATGACTCAGCGTAGGTGTGATGAACCTGCATCTCATGGTTCTGTTGTGGGTGTACTTATACAGGCTCCATCCCAGAGGCTCTAGAGCAGTATAGGCATTGGCTAAGGGGTCTCTGGCTTGGGCCCATTTGGGGATCCAGGACCATCCACTGGATCCGTGGTGTCACCTGCCTGGCTGCTCCTGAATGTCAGGTGGCAGGCAGCAGGACTACAGAGCTATGCTGGGATGATTTTTAGTCAGGCTCACTCTCTTTCCTCTCCCTTCCTTTCTTTACTCCCTCTATCTCTTTCTATCACAGGGTATACGTAGCCCAGGCTGGCCTCAAACTCACTAAGTAGCCAAGGATGACCTTGAACTTCAGATCCTCCCGCCTCCACCTCCTGAGCACTGGAATGATAGCCTGTTCTGCCACATCTGCTTTAGAAGGGGCTTCAGGTGGGGCTCAGGGAATCGCACATGCTAGGCAGGCTCTCTATCACTGAGCTGCGTCCCCAGCACTCAGGCTGGGTGCGTGTCTGGGGTGAAACAGCTTGTGAGCTTGTGCTCCGGGACCATTAAGAGTGTTTAGAGGATGTCTTAGTAGGTTTCTATTGCTGTGAGGAGACACCATGACCGTGGCAACTCTTATAAAGGAAACATTTAATGGAGGTGGATCACTTACAGTTTCAGAGGTTCAGTCTATTATCATGGTGGGGAGCATGGCAGCATGCAGGAAGACGTGGTGCTGGAGCTGAGAGTCCTTACATCTTGACTCAGAGGCAACAGGAAGTTGACTGTCTGTCATACTGAGGAACCTTGAGCAAAAAAAGACCTCAAAGCCTGCCCCCCACAGTGACACACTTCCTCCAACAAGGTCACGCCTCCTACTAGGGCCACTCCCTTTGGGGGCCATTTTCTTTCAAACCACCACAGAGGCCTCACTTTCTCCTCCGTTTGGAGGACTTGGGTCTAATCAGAAAGATGGGGCTATCAGTTGCTTTCATCGTTGCTGTTACAGACTACCCGACAAAAGCAGTGTAAGGAGGCCAGGCTGGGTTTTGGCTCACAGGTTGAGGATACAGCCCATCATGACGGGGAGGGTGTGAGGCAGCTGGCCCCATTGCATCTGCAGTCAGGAAACATGGTGCCAGTGCTCAGCTCGCTTTCTCTTGTTCAGCCAGGGATCCCAGCCTATGGGATGATGCCGCCCACATTCAGGGTGGGTCTTCCCACTTCAATGAACCCAATCTAGAAACTCCCTCGGACATGCCCAGAGGCTTGTCTCCATGGTGGTTCTAGATTCTCCCTGTCAGGTTGGCAATCATAATTAACCCTCACAAAAGAACTCCGGGGTGTGGGTGAGGTAGCATCCCAGCCTCCTAAGTATATAGGACACAGTCCATAGTGGGGAGTTCACAGACTGAGCCCCTGGTGATCACCCTCCCCACCACTGCCGCAGATAGTCCCCATGCCTCGGGACAGACAGTTGCCCACACGCAAAAGCTGCAGTGGAACGAAAACTTCCTGATGAAGCTGCTGAGTATTGATGGGCAAGCATCCCTTGGCTCGGGCCTTTGTGATGGTTAGCTCTAATTGTCAACTTGACACAATCTAGAATCACCTGGGAAGAGAGGGCTAATCTAGATCAGATTGACCTGTGGGTATTCTCTTGATTGTTAATTGATGTGGGAAGTCCTAGACTACTGTGGGCAGCACCATTCCCTACTCAGGGAGTCCTGAATAGTGTAAGAGCCAAGAAGTTGAGCTCAGTAGAAGCAAGCAAGTGTCCATGCATTTATTCTCCCCCTGCTCCTGATTGTGGATTGATGCTCTAAGTTCCTGTCTCAGTTTCCCCTCAGTAAGAGGCTGTGGAGAAAATATAAACAAGATGTATCATCTTTTCTATCCAATAATCAACTAAGACAAAACTACATTTAAAAAAGTGTAAAGAAGCCACTTGGCAGAAATTCAAATTCTGCCATGGTTAGCATTTCTTGAAATCAAAATGTATACTCAAGGTTTATTTCTCCCTAGAAACTGTGCTCCTATTAGCCAGTCAGGCAAGTACAAATGTGAGGCTGAGCTCTGGCTGCTTGGTGAGGCACAGGATTCCTTTCCATTAGGAATAAACACCCACTGGGACTCCTGCTGCTGGCTTGCTTCAGCCAGTGCAGCTTTTGCCCAGCTGAAGTACTTTGGGTTGTGTGGTCATTTTCTTGAGACCCATTTCTTACAACTGTAGCCCAGACTTGTAAGCCAAATAAACTCTTTCTTCTCTAAGTGTCCATCACAGCAATAGACACGGAATGAGGACAGCTTTGGATGACATAAGCACATAGAAACCCATGGCTGTGCAGCTGACATTGAATTCTGTGATTTTTCACTCTGCAGGTGGCAATAATAGCGGGGAACTTTGAACTCGCAGAGTACATCAAGAACCACAAGGAAACAGACATTGGTGAGTAGGCTTGGCAAGAAACCACAGCCATTGCCATCTGAGATCCTCCTGGGGCTGCTGCAGAGCCAGCTGTCCGCAAAACTTACCAGAGGCACCAGCGGCACCCGCATGCTTTGGGTGTCCTCCCCTGATAGTGGGGAGGGTTGTGAAGACCTTGGGAGCTACGCAATACACCTCCCTTGACGAGTACCACTCTCTGCTCTCCTGACAGTGCCTGCTACAGGGACATCTAAAGTGTCTAGGGCCTCAGGGGCAGGCATGTTTGAGTTCTGCTGGGATTTGGTCTAGGGTTCCCACCTGGTTCAAGTCTCTTGGTTTTCCCCAAGATTGATTTAAAATGTATGCCTGTCACTATACATTTCTGCAGATGGTGAGGGTCTAGCGACATCAGCAGGTGATACTGATCCTGGGGGAGATGGTGCATGTGGGGGAGGACTGGGGGCATCTCTATATCTTTCTCTCAAGTTTGCTGTGAGCCCCAAACTGCTTTAAAAACCAGTCTTTAAAAAGAAAATCTACACTAACGAGCTAGAGACTCTGTCTGGGTACCAAGCAGGAGACAGGGGCGGGGAGGGGAGTGCGGGTCGGAGACACATGGGGGAGCTGAAGACACACGGGGGAGCTGGCTTAGATGTGCTTATTGGAAGTTACACAGACTTATGTGTAGCTGACGGGTGGTGACTAAAGGGAGAAAAACGTGAGGTCCTCTCTCCCACCCTCCCATCACCTCTACTTGGTGTCCCCCTCCCCTTTCTAGTACCCCTTGTGCCAACCAGGAGGGCCGTCTCTGGGGCTCCTCCCTACTCTCACCGCCCTGCCATGGGCTGGGCCCAGTCTTGCACAGTGGATGAGCCAGCTGGCCTGCGTCCTCCAGCACTGGGCTTCCACAGGACCTGCAGCAGGGAGCAGTCCCACTGGACCAGCAGTGGTGAGCCCTCGAAGGTGGAGTTGTCCCATGGAGGGGCTCTGGGATGGGGTCCTTGGGGCCTTGAGAGGAAGCAGATGGCATCTGCGTCTCGCTGCCTGTGCCCTCAACCTACTTTGGGTGTCAGGGATGAGCGGCACTGTGTCTTGCTTTCACGTCTTCACCATGTTGAATGTGTGTCTCACATCGAATGTGGCCGGGACGGGCCTTGCACTGGGGAGGTGGATCTTGATGTGCAACCAGGCACCCGTCCCCCGCTCTGAGCATCAGCATTGTCAGAAGAGGGATATGTGTGGAGCTCAAACCAAGCGGAGTCCCAGGTTCACAAGCTGTTCTCTATGCTTGCCTGCCCCAGCCTTGTACTGGCAGCAAGCAAGTTGCTAGTGCCTCACCTGATAGAGATATCTTGTCCTGATCACATGTACACATCTTCACCTAGGGCAGCGGTTCTTGACCTGTGGGAGGGGGGGTCACATATCAGATATCCTGCATATCAGATATTTACAATACAGTTCTCAACAGTAGCAAAGTTACAGTTATGAAGTAGCAACAAAATAATTGTTACAGTTGGGGGTCACCCCACAACATGAGAACTGTATTTAGAGGTTGCAGCGTTCGGAAGGTTGGGAACCACTGACATACGGTGCCAAGTGAGTTCTCAACTGCAGAAACAGTTGCCCCGTCCACAGATCCTAGATGAATCTTCAACTTCTCCTTAGAGCTTACCATTTCTGAGGGAAATGGCTTCCCTTTGAGAGATGGCAGGCTTGGGAACTTCTTCCCAGAATGTCCCATGAGGCCAAAGTTAGTGCTGTTTCAGCCACTTTACAGGACACCTCACAGATGGGGGTGTAACTGATACTGCTCTGTGGGGGCTGGGAGGGAAAGACTCATTGCTGGGGGCTCATGAAAGGGGTGATTTGACTGCTCTCCGGAGCCCGAGCAGGACCCCAGCAAGAGCCTGTGTGTCCTAAGATTACAGGCCGCTGCAGGGAGCTGGAGATGCAATCTGTCTCCTTCAGAGCACAAGAGATTGTGCTGCCCTTAAATGTCCACAGGGACCAGAAACACGAGGGGTCAGAGATGCCTGAGTCAGAGATCGCCACCACCACTAACACTGTCTTCCCTGACCACCCCTCCTGGAAAGACCTTGGCAGATTAGTGGGTCCAGAAGCTGCCCCCACCCAGGCTTTTTGGAAGGTGGGGGCCTCAGAGATTGATGGCTTCTGTGTTCCCTGTTTCACCCCAGGCTCTAGGGGAGGTGTTAAAAGGACTCTGCCCCCTTAGTAGTCATATGACTTAGAGATCAGTAGCTGCTTGATGAGAAAAGATGTGACTTTTCAGAAGATCAACCTTTGGTGCATATTGTCGCTTTGACTGTTACAATGCCTCCCCGCGCCCCCTCCCCCCAGTCCCGGTCATTTGTTCTAGATGGATTTTGATGTCCTGCCACCCCCAACTCCATCATGTCTTCGGCCAGGCTGACAACTGATCTTTGGAGAGAGCTTGGGAGCCACTCCTTCCTCCCCTTAATGGATTTCTTCTCCACTCACCTGCACAGGACAGCTCTCGGTCTCCCCAGTCAGTGTTGCACAGTGTATGTTCAGGATGGGATGGACTTGGGTTTTCGGAGAGCTTGTGTGGAATGCAGACACTCTGGCAGCCTCTGGAGTCTGACCCCATAGGTCCAGGTGCCGCTGAAATCACTGTGCTGAAATCCTCTGGAGGTTCGGAGGCTGGGCATCCACCTTTGTGTCTCAGGACCCGCCTGGGCATGAGCTCATTCAAACGGTAGGATTGGCCACACATCAGTTCCCAAGGATGACAAATGACCTTCTGAGAAGTTTAAAATAATGCGTTTATTCTGCCATTCTGGGGTCAGAATCAAGGCGCTGGCAGCTGGGGCTTTCTTAGAGGTTCCGGAAGGGTTTGTTCCAGGTGCTTTCCACTGCTAGGTGCTGCTGGTGGTCTTTGGCCTTCATGGGTTTTTGACAAATGGTTGTAGTCTCTGGTCTGTGGTAACCTGACCCTCTCTGTGGTTATTGAGATTGCTAACTTCGAATTACCATGGACAGAAACCTCTGGGCATGTCTGTGAGTAGGATTCTGGATATGGGAAGACCCACCTTGAGTGCTGGCAGAACCATTCCTTTCGCTGGGGGGCCCAGACGGCATAAAAACGAGAAAACGATCCGAGCGCCAGCATTCATCTCTCTCTGCTTCCTGACTGGGGATGCCATGTGACCAGCTGCTCATGCTCCTGACGCCATGTCTTCCCCCCCCCCCCCCCCCCCCCCCCCCCCCCCCCCCCCCCCCCCCCCCCCCCCCCCCCCCCCCCGCCATGATGGACTGTGCCCCGGGGCTGTGAGTCAAATAAACCTTCCTTCCTTAAGTTGCTTCTTGTCAGGTGTTCGTCACAGCAGGGAGACAAGTTACCATCCAGCATGTCTCAACTTCCTGCCTTGTCTTAGGACACCAGTCTGGTCCTATAGCTGAGAGGACCTTCCACTGAAGATCCTTAAACTGACCATTCGTGAGAAAGCTCATCTCCAAGGTCACAGCTGCAGGGGCCAGAGTTCAGGGCTTGGACATATCTTTTGTCCTCTTTATGACATGTTCATTGCTTTATGGCTACCTGGCTCTGGGCCATTACCTCCTCCAGAGCAACAGTATTGGACTCTGCCTACCCCACAGTGCCTGCCCCACAGTGCCAGGTAGTGTGTGCTGAGTGAGTGACCCTCCCCCATGCTGTTCACCATCCAGGGCCAGCCTTTCTGTCACCTTCCTTTCTCAGCATAAAACCCTGCGACCATGCTGATCTTAGGCACCATGGGACACACACTGTGGGTGGTCTGGAGCTTCAACTTTACAGTCTTTTTGTTGTGTATTTTTGTGTGGTGATGGTTTGTGATGATGGATGTGCCTCTGGGCTCATGCATGGGAGGTCAGGGGACTGCTTTGGGTGGTGTTCCTCAGGCATCACCTACCTTTTCTTGGAGACAGGGACTCTCACTGGCCTGAAAGTTCACCAATTGGCTAGTCAGAGAGTGCCGAGGAACCTCCTGTCTCTGCCTCCCATGTTGCCATCACTGGTATGGTAAGCATGAACCTCTGTACCTGGCTTTTTTACATGGGTTCTGGGGATCCAAACTCAGGTAGGTCCTCACACTTTGGGCTGAGCCATCTCCCTAGCCCTCCCGTGTTACAATCTCATGTTTTAAGCTCTACTGCCAAATTAGGAGGAACGAGGAGGAAAGCAAGAAACCTGTCCCTTAGTGTGTCCCCATTCCTGGGTCTGGCAACCCTCGCTGCTCATGAGCAGAGTCCTGTGTGTTGAGTGGGGCCGAAATGCAGTCCTAGAGGAAGAAATGCAGGAAGAAATGACAGTAGGGATCCCCCCACCTCTGCTGGGTCATGTTAGGGTACATATCTGAATTAGGGTAGTCTAAAGTCCTCCACATTCTGAGTTGGGGGGTCACTAAAAGTGCCTAAATACTTCCCTGGCTTTCGCATGGTTAATCAGGGAATCCTTCCTGTTAAATCAAATTGCCCCTGCCTTTAAATGGGGGAGTCTGTGTTTTCCACACTTGCTAGTGCGCTTCTGGGAAATCAAAGCACTTAGGAAGTGCAGATGTGGCTTTGGGGAACAGCAGCCATAATGCTGTGGTCAGAGCCATCTGGTGAATGGATACCTGGAGGTCTGCAGAGTTCATGTGGTCACAGCTTGTCTCCCCAGCAGGCATGGCATTTTAGCGTGCGCATTGATGTGCTAGCCAGTCACGGCGTGCGAGCTGCTCTTGTCTGATTCTGCGCTGCTGGTTTTTTTTTTTAAGCCTCCCCCCCCCACCCCCGCCCTTTAAAATATTAAACGTGACCTCCATCAGGTTGTTTTATCTGCCAGCTGGAAGAAAGTGCCGGTTGGGAGAGGCTGTGAATATCGAAGTTAATCCCGGCTTGCTGTCACCCACAGTAAACTGTGGCTGGGCAGATGAGCCGAACCGGCTTGAGGTGCCTTGGCCACAGAGTACTTAGGATGACTTCCATAGGAAGGCTTCCCTTAAAAGCAAGGCCAGGGGGGAGCTGGGGAGCCCACGTCCGAAATAAGCATGCAAGTATTAAGCATGTGGCACGCTGATAAGCCGAAAACCCGGCTAACCTGTTTTCCCCAATCTTTGCTGGTTTTGTTCTTGCCTGGCTCTGAGGGGAGATGCGCTGTCAGATGGATTAAATGACATGGGTTGTGCTTCTTCAGCGGAACAAGGTTTGTTTTCCTCTGTCTTGTCCTTCTGCAGCTATGGAGAGTCTCGTCTTGAGGTGTGTGCGTGTGTGCGTGTGTGTGTGTGTGTGTGTGTGTGTGTGTGTGTGTGTGTGTGTGTGTGTGTTGTGTGCATGTGTGTGTCACAACGCAGCAGTCCATAGAGCCGAGGTGTGTGTGAGTTTGGTGGCTGCTTAGCTGACTAAGGAGCACTTGGATACGGTTGCTAGGTTTCCAGACCGGGAGCCTGTATCATTACTCTGTGGATTTGCATAGATGATGGATGGAAGGAGATGTTTTCAAATTTCTTAATGTAGTATTATGTGTGTGTAGGGGGGTGAGAATGTGAAATCCAGGCTTATTTTGACTGATGGTTCTTTGAGAATATACCTGTTTGGAAGATACCACCTGCTGGGAAATAAAATAATTCCGACCTGAGAGGTTTCTGTTTGCCTGGCGTTTTCACTGTGAAATGTGCTACTTCTGATGAAACAGGCAAGGTTATCTGAAGTGAGCCATGGGAGCCTTTGTGTTCACCGAGAGACTCTCCAGCAGGTTGTCAGGAAACCCCAACCGGTGACCTATTTCCTTGAATTTAACGGGATAGATTAGGGCCCCCACTGTGGATTCCCCCTCTATGATCCTCCCCAAGGAAAGGGAGAATGATACTAGAATCAGGCAGCCATCACACAGCTGTCTTCAGATTCCCACAGCATATTTTCAGGACAAGTAGTTCAGCAGGGGTGGGGGACAGAAAGCTTTGGAGACACTGTGGCTTCTAAGCAGATGGTCTGTGACCTGGCTGGTGGGACTCACCCTATTCTTGTTGCCCTTTGGGGGAGCGGGGTAGAAAGACATGTAAATTTGTGTAAGTATGGTGTGTGTGTGTGTGTGTGTGTGTGTGTGTGTGTGTGTGTGTGTGTGTGTTTGTCCACCCAGTCCTTGCACTGGGCTGATGGCTCTATCCGGTTCTATCTGGCTCAGGCCTGTCTGTGACTGGGGTCTTAGTTCCTGTCTGCCTGTTGAAGGCTTTGGTCTAGTGGTTTGTTGTGGTTCTGTGTTCGCTGCCTCTTCTCCCATCCAGGAGTTTTCTCCCCCCGTCATAAAGCAAAGCTGTGCCACCCGAGTGACACCTTTTTTGGTGACATCCCTGTGCTGCAGATGCATTCGGTGGGGGTGATGTTTTAACTTGGGGTTTCTAACTCACCTGGGTGAGTGAGTGTCCCCTTCAGGTCTGTCGCCATCCTTGGCCTGTCCTGTGCTGTGTGCACCGAGCTCCTGAGGCACTGTGGGTTGGGTTCTAGTAGGGTGTGGCGGCAGGCCTCGGCCTTCTGTCTTGTGCGCACTTCCATGTGATTCGTCTTCGTGGTCCCCGTCTGTCCACGTGCGCTCCCGTCCACGTGCGCTCCCGTCCACGTGCACTCCCATGTGCCTTCTAAGCAGTTCTCCATCTGTTCCAGCTTGCCTCGTCTGGTCTCCCTTCAACCAATCAGAATGCCGCTCGAGTGAGGGATAGGTGAGGACATGATGTGTCCTGGTTTGGTCCTTCCTTTCCAGGTCATCCAGGCCATGACAGCAGTAGACATATGTGGCTGCTGGGAAGTGTATGTATAGCACCCCTACTCCCTCCTCTACATACATAGAGAGATGCCTTTGAGTTTTGGGTTGATCTGGAGCCTTTCCTGGCCTGTGACTTTCAGGTCCTGCAAGCCCTGAACGCCAGAAGCTCCAGGGCCATGCCACTGTCCTCTACCCTCACCCTGTGGTCTCTAGCTGCTCCCTTCAACATGGAACACTTGTCTCTCTGGCCACAGCCTGCCAGAATGTGGCCCCTTTTATGGCAGATGCCATGCAGCGTACCCTTCCCATCCTCAAACTCAGACGTGACTGGATGTGCCTGACTAGCTGTTTAAAGGTTCCCGCGGCCCCTCCCCCACGGCCCTGTCAAAGGACAGTGCCTGGGGTGGACTTAGCTGGGTACCTCCTGGAACTGTCATAGCAGGGTGTCCTGACCTGTAGACCCAGCGCTGTTATCCGCTGCTTGCTTCCTCCTCTGTGGTCACTGTCCACTCCAGAGTTCCTCTTGCTATGGTGGGGGTTAAAGAGGTGATGGACAGCTCTCAGTAAAGGTCTGAACCAGTAAGCCAGCCTTGTGTCGTTTATGTGGAAGGGGAACGAGTTTCTGGGAAATCCGGGAAAACGAAACACCTGGGAAGGAAAAAGTAGGTGGTGGCTATCAGACATGGCTGCACCCTCGGAGGAAGCAGGGCTTGGGTCTTCATGAATGTCTGATGTCTCATCCAAACCCTGTCCAGGATGGTCCGCACAGACCTAGACTGTTTCTGTCCCTGAGAAATTTACAGAGCTCTGGCCCTCACTCCCTTTAAACCATAGGGTCTGTGGCCCCTTGAGATACCTCAACTTTGTGCATCTACTGGGACTCAGAAAATTCATGGAAGTCTTGAAAGCTAAGATAGTCCTGAGAGTGTGGTCACCTGGATTCTGGGATGAGCGTCTGTTTGTTCTTGTTCTTGCCTGTGTAGCGTTCCCCCACCATTACTTGGGCCGGCCCATCTTTCCCAGCCCTGCCTACCTATCATCAATCAGTCCAGCCTTACCTGAGGCCCAGGCTGGTCTGCAGGCTGTCTGTGTGCTCTCTGCCTGCAGGCTCTGCCTCCGGCTTGAGTCCAAGGGGAGAGCAGTGTCTTCTGAGGCCAGGGGCTGGGCCAGGGGTGGGGGAGGGGGGGAAATCTTACCACGGAGTCCAAGCAGCCTCCCACAAGGTCGTGCTTCGCCTTGGGTGGGCTCCTGGATCCTGTCTGGCCTCCTTCATCCTCTCGTTCTCTTAGACTGCCCTGGGCCCCGGGCCAGCAGGTAAGGCGAGGGCAATCAGCAGGTACTAGAACTATCCATTAAGAGCTTTAACTTCAGGACTTTGCAGACAGAAGCTCCACAGTTGCCGTAGGTAGGCAGGGAGAAAGACTAAAATCCACACACACAAGGAGCTGAACTCCAGGGGTATGGAGTGTCGGCGGCCTCAGAGAGGGGGAACCAGCGCCCCTCCCCCATCCACCGGACATGCAGTGGGCTCCGCCGATGCCCAGACTGCATTTGGGGTCAGAGTCTCACTCTACAGCACAGACTAGCCTAGAACCCATGATGTAGCCCAGGCTGCCCTCAAACTCATGGCAATTTTCCTGCATCGGACTTCCTGGTGCTGGGACTTCAGTGCTTTTTATCCGATTGGGATGGGAACGTGCTGTCTGTCACTCACTGTCCACTCCACCCCCCATCCTACCAGGGACCAGAGCAGAGGAAGGCTCCTAGAACTCAGACCCTAGTCCTAGCCATGCGTGAGAGCAGGAGTGGGCTGTGGACAGAGGTCTGCCAGATCAAGTGGTCCTTAACCCTTGCTAGTCATTCTCCTGGCCCCGCCCCCTGCAGGCCTCAGATCTGCCTCAGCACAGCCCACACCTGTAGGCCTCAGTGGCTGGCAGCAGATTCTCTAGCAACGGCTGGCCACTCACCTGGAGCCTCGGCCTCCTTCACCTCAGGCGGTCCCTCCTCTGCAGTTCCCCTCGATGCCATGCCAGCCTGGGAAGGTAGCACTGGTAGTCTTTCTGTCCTCCCTGTCACTCAGATCCGCATCCCCACCTCAAGGATTTGGCTGAGTGTACCAGGATCCTCTGCCTGCAGGGAGCGGGGCCGCCTTGTGCCACCCCTCCTCAGCACACACTTGGCTCTCCCAGACTCCACTGCAGACACTGTGAGCCGTTCAACTCTCAGAGCTTAGGCAGGGGCCAGGTCTTACAGTCAGAGGGTCCTTCAGCTCCTTCCTCAAGGTTTTTGTTCCGGGGATGTTAAGTCCCGGGAGCTCAGCCTCCTCACGGGGAGTGTGCATAAAGCTCTGGCTTGTGGGCTACTGGCTGGCCTGAACCCCAGCCTCCAGCCATAGGTGCTGCCTTGAGCTTCTGCTTGAGGGTCCTCGGGAGCTCAGTGGAAGTCAGCGAGGCCGGACAGCCTCTCCTGTTCCCCCCACCTCCTCTTGTTCCACTTCCTCCTCCTCCTCTTCCCCCTCCTCCCCATATTTCCCCCTTCCTCCTCCTCCTCCTCCTCCTGTTTTTAATTCCTTCACTCCCCTTTCCTGTGTGATTTGCCCTTCATGCTGGCATCACATCTGAGGCCTATTCTTTAACTCTGCTCCTCTGGAAGGTTGAAGAGGCTCGCTCCCAGGTTCCCAAGGTTCTTGCACAGCCAAGCATGGTGGGCTCCCCCATGTAATATCAGCACTTAGGAGACTGAACAAGGAGGAGTGCTGTGAATTCTAGGCTAGCCTGACTATACAGTGAATTTTAGGTAAGCCTTGGCTACCATAGTGAGACTCTGTCTTTAAAAAAAAAAAAAGAAAAAAAAAAGAAAGCTAGTTAAGTACAATGGAGAAACGGCCTCATGTCGTTGAAGGAGTTCTGGTCCTTGCTGCTCACTGGTCCCGAGATCCTCATAGGCTAAGGGAGTCTATGGGTCTCCACTGAGCATGCAGGGCACCTGGAGAGGAGCCTTGGCTGTGAAATTCCCCCGACCCCAGCAACCCTGGTGAAAGCTGTGGAGATGACCTCAGTATGACCTTTGGGACGGACAGGTGGCTGTCACCAGGATCTCTCTCTGGTGTGCATTCAGTTCCCCGGTCCTCATGATCTCAGACATAGAAAGAACTGACAGAAGACACATCGACAGCAGAGTGTAGCTCTCCTCGGGGCTGGAGATGTGATTAGATGCCATTTTCTGCCTAAGCAGAGCCCTGAAGTTTCAGCTCCTGCTGGTCCTAAGAGGGTCCATCCTCAGTGACCCTCCAGCCTGCTCAGAGTTAAGAGCCAACTCTCTGCCTGTCTCAGTTTCTTGTTGCTGTGACGAAATACTCTGACAAGAGGCAGCCGAAGGAGGGGAAGGCTGTCCAACTCACAGTTCAAGGGTACAGCCCAACATGGAGGGGAAGCGGAGAGGATAGGCACCTGAAGCAGCTGGTCATGTGGGACCCTCAATCAGGAAGCAGAGTGACTAGAGCCCCCTCTCCACTTTCAGCAGAGTGGCTTATCTCAAAGAAATCAGATACCCAGTTTATCCCAGACTAGATGGGGCTCAGGCTCAGGCTCAGGCTCTGTGTTTGCTGTGCTCAGCTCCTGGGCTTTGAAACAGTGGCTTTGGAAGGTGTTCCACTTAACCCTGGGCTAGATATGTACCAGGGACCAGCTCTGCTCACTCCCTGCTCCCAGCTCTTGGGCTTTGCCCTGAAGAACTGCTTCGCAAATAATTACCAGGCAGCTGGGACACTTGTCATGCCTCCGAGCTTGCAGCAGCGTCCTGAGCATGGTTTATAAACAGTCTTGCTAGAATCCCAGGATCCTTGTAAGCTTTGATCCACCCTGGCCCATCGCCTGTGCCTTCCCTGGCAACATGTCCAGTGACAGGCCTGGATGTGACTACAGTACCCAGGTTGGCCCCAGTTGAGCTGGTGCCGAGAGAGAGGCTCTTCCTGTGCCTCTCTGTGAGGACCCTCAGCCTTCAGTAAGCCAGGGGAAGCCTATGTTCAACACTAGAACTTGAAGACCTTCCTTCATAAGGCCCACAGGGCTGCTGGGTAGTGGAGCTGAAGAAAAAGCATTGGACGAAGGACCGGAAAGGATGAGATTCCATCCGGAATTGTTTGGGTGATCTTGGACCAGCCATGTTCTCTCTGGACCTCGGCAGACGCCCAGCTCTCCCCCTTCACCCCTCACAGCTGCAGATTGGAGGCTCTCTGGGTCAGAGCTGAGCCCAAATGCAAGAGGGATGGGGGCAGCAGAAGTGGCAGTGGGGGTGGGGTGGGGGTAGGGGTTCTTCCTTGTGGTTCTTTATGGCGGTCCAGGTATTTCAGCCATGTGGACGGGGCTGTGGGGTAGGCAGGATGCATGTGGTGGTGGAATTAAACAGAGTGAGGGAAGGTTTCTAATTCTGCTCTAATAAGCAGCAACAGCAAGACTTCACGGGGCTGTAGCGAGAGGAGGGAGGGTTTCCCCCATGCGTGTACTTCCACGGGGCTCACTCCAACCCAGCGGAAAAGAACAAGTCAGAGCTCAGCGAAGTGGCAGGAGTTATCAGAAGAAATGCAGGGATGAGCAGTCACTGCTTGGTTTAGCAGCTCTATTGGGTCCTAGCTTCTGAGGCAGCCAGGCCAGGCATGAGAGACTCCCATATCAGTATCTCATCATCCCCCGAGGCCATGGCTAAATGGGCTTTGCTGGCCTGAAGATGCCAATGTGGCTGATAAAGAGCCCTCAAAATATTTTGCTTCCTCTAGACCAGACCCACGACATGTCCATCATGGTTCTTGGGAAGAGGCTGGTGTCACATGATCTGGAGGGGTAGAGAGTTCAGCTGGAGCAGCAGGGAGGGTGTGAATGAGTGAGGAATCTTTTGCAAATGGACTTTGTCCAGTTTGTTCCTTTGTGGTCCTGCCCAGGCTCCTGGGAGCCAGTGGGAAAGAGCCACTTCTAGCTCTGGGAAGTTTCCAGAATCAGGAGGTTGCTTCTGACAGAGCAAGAGAAACCTACCTGCAATGTCAGAGGCATGTTCATCAAAGCGGAGGCTGATCCTCAGCTCAAGGCCACCCTGGCCAAGACCACTGTTGTCATGTGGTGTAATCGGCAAGATCTCACACAGTGGAAGGCTCCTAGAGGGTGCCATGCAGGCCTAGGAGGACCCTGCACTCCTGTGGCAGGAAGGTGGCTTTCTGTGATTTTCCGAGCACGGTCTTACTGATAGAGAAAATCCTCCAGAAAGTGGGGTGGGGCAGCCAGCTGATGTGTAAGCACTGTGTCCTTGTCCCCCATCCCCTCCTCCCAGCATGGGGGGAGTTGAGGTTAAAGTAACACTTAGCTCTGGGGTCTGACTTTGTTCAGTCCCGTTCAGAGACCTGCCTTCAGAGTGACTTGGTCTCCAGACCGACCGCTAATTCTTTCCTACTTGAAGCTCCATCAGCATCCCGGCTAAATGCTGGCTGCTGTGTTTTCTGTGTAGCTTGAAACCTGGCTGAAACACTGCTTAGAATTTTAGAGAGGATAAACAGGGGTGCCCTTTCTGTTCTCTCCTTCAGTCCAGGCCAGTAGCCCTTTCTCTTGTTGCTGGGACAGGTGCTCAGCCTGGCTTCCCTGCTCCTCCAAGCCGCTGAGTCCACCAGCTCTCTCCCTGTCTGCCTGTCTGCTTCATCAGGCTCCATCAGTCTGTGTTCTGTACTGTTCCCAGCCAAGACAGTGCCCAACACCCACGAGGCTCTCAGGACTGCTCACTGAGTAAGTTGACAGCTCGTACCATAGAGGAAGGTCCTCCTTTCTCTGTAGACTGTTCACAGAATTCTTTCCTCCATGTCAACGGGGTGACTTCGCCTAAGGAAAGCCCTGGTCCTCACTGGCCAGACAGGCATCAGCATGTCTTCTGGGGAGATGGCTTTGGCATCGGCCCATCCAAACTAGTCACAGTGGCCACCAGCATTCATTTTCCTTTCTTCTCAGATCGGAGAAAGGCCTGGAGGAGCAGTGAGTGTGTCAGAAGTACTCATCAAGAGTAGACAAGATGGTTCAGTGGGTAAAGAAGCTTGAGACAACCTGAATTTGGTCCCCAGGTCCCACATGATAGACGTAAAACCAACTCCTAAAAGTTATCCTCTGACCTTTACATGTGCACATGGCATATACACATAACTTTGAGAAAAAATTCCAACTAGATCTGGAAGAATAAAGAGAGGCACATGGCAGGGCTGGAGGGCAGAGGGCTGTGAAGCTGGGGCTGAGCCAAGCCCAGATCTCAGTGGCTTTCTTTGGTTTTAGGTCAATAGCTAGTTCTAGGCCACATGGTCACACGAAAGCCTGCCAGGCAGAGGAGGGTGCTGTGCCAAAGAACAGGACAGAATGGGACAGGAGAAGGGCAGGTAACAAATGTCAGCAAATACAGCAGACCAAAGGAGTCTATCTCAGGAGCAAGTTGAGTTCCAGGAGTTGACAGCTGGCCCCCAGGAGAGCTCAGGGTGTGGGCCCCATCTCTTGCCTCTGATCTTGTATTTACTGCATTATCTGATTGCATCAAGAGGCCGATGGGAGGGACTGGGAGATGGCTCAGTGGGTAAAGTACTTGTCACACATGAATAAGGACCTGAATTCCCATCCCCAGAACCTGCCTAAAGCCAGCTGTGATAGTGCATATCAGTAATCCAGTGCTCCTAAGGTGTGCTGAGAGGTAGAGTTGGGAGAGTCTCTGAAAGCCTGTGGGCCAGCCAGCCTGGTGCACACATCAGTGAACAAGAGATCCTTCCTCTAAGAAAGTGGAAGGTGAAGCTTGACACCCCGGGGTGTCCTCTGACCTTTATATGTACATCTTGGCACATGAACATGTATATATACACACACAAATGCATTCAGAGGGGGGATAAATAAAATGTGTCCTCTCATTAAGCACCATGTGTCAGTGGTTTCAGGGGACCTCAGTTGCCGACAGTCTCAGCCACATGTGGGCCTCAGCTGTAGCCTAATACAGGTTTAGTAGGATCTGCACTGAGCCCTATGGCAACTCTCCTACGCTCCTGCTGTGGAAAGAGGCAGGCCTGTGTTTCTTCAGTTCTGCCATCCTGGGGCACCAGGTAAACCAGCAGCCAGTGCAGACGGCAGGGAAGGAAATGTTCAGGAGTGCAGATTTCAGCGCTTGCAGGAACTGTCTTACTGAGTTCAGATAAGACCTTTAACATTGACATTGATTCTTTTATAATGATTCATTTAAATACAAATACATGAATCAAGAAAATAATGCTTATTACATGACTATTACTGAAAGTGATCTTGCCATGTGGAGTGGCGACGTGAGACACATCCTCCGTGGTATCCCCCATGTGGGGGATGCCTGAGGTTAGAAATGAGGGCATGAGTACATGATGCCTGGTCCAGTGCCGGGAGATACTAGATGCTGTGATGTGATGGAGTAGATGGTTGCTGACCTATGGTCTTGGAATGTTTTCGCTTTCTGATGGTGGGAACCCGAGCCCTTTAATAGAATTTGGATTTGGGGTGTTCTCTGGCTGGCAATCCGTCTTCCAATCTCTTTTTTTTCTCTAGACCTGGGACTAGAACCCAAGACCTTGTGCATACCAGGCAAGTCTTCTACCATGTTCTAATACATAGATAATCAAAACGCCCTGGGTGGGCCGTCCAGCACGGACCACAGTGTCTCGGTGTCTTCGTGCAATTGTAACTACTTCTTACTTATTTACTCTTCAGTGGAATGTTGTCTCCCACAAAACTACCGTGACAGTCGCTTGACAGCAATGCTTTTGGTCTATGCCTCTTTGTGTTAAGCGAGATTTTTGATAAGGCAAGATCATGTTGTTATAAATATTTCATCTGCTCTCACCCCAGTCAAGTCTGTAACGTACTGTGTTCTAGAGATGGCAATGATAATTTTAAAACTTTTAAATCACATTGATTTATGTGTTGACGTGCTGTGTGTGTGGATATGTACATGCCATGGGTTCATGTAGAGGTCAGAAGACAACTGGGGGGGGGGAGGGAATCACTTCTCCTTTTGCTACCTGTCTTCTGTGGATGGAACTTCATGCCCGGTGGTCAGTGCTTTTACCTGCTGAGCCATCCTGGCCCTAATAATGATTTTTTTTTTTTTTAGCAATAGGAATTCATTTCACATCTCAGAAACAGCTGTGACTCCGGGGAACGGTGGATGCCTTCCTCTCCCGAGCCTCCCCGCTCCTCCCACTCCTGGGGCTTTCATTGGAGGTTAAAGTATTCAAAGCAGAGCCTACCCGAGTCATTTGAGAAACAAAACTTACTGTCTAGCATCTCAGAATAGGCTCCAGTTCTGGATGCTGAGGTTGCCGTGGCAACGCTTCTTTGTTTTGGGGAAGCCACAGACACTATCCTATGAACTGCAACAGTCCAGATGTGGATTTTTGCCTCTGGGGTGGGGGTTGGGGTGGGGAGCAGGGACCATCCAGCACAACTGGTCCCTGATGCTCTGTTTCCTTCAGAGTCATGACGTCATTGGTATTCCCATGTAGCATCTGTCTGTGTAGGTCATGGACAGTGAGAGCCTCCTTCCTCATGCCTCCTGGAGCTGGTTTTCCAGGTGACATAAGTGCCTTTCCTCCTAGCTAGCCACGCCAGGCCAGGTGGCCCCAGACTTCACACAGAGCACAGAAGGTAGGGTTGCTTACTAAAGATTGGTGAGGCTGGCTGACTGGCCAGCGAGCTCTGGAGATCTGTCTCCACCCCACAGCACTAGGGTTACAGATGTGCGTGCACCATCATTCTTGGTCTTTGTTTGTTTATTTGTTTGTTTTCTTCTCACGCTGAGGATCCCAACTCAGGTCCTCATGCTTGTGTGGCAAGCATTTTTACCAAGTGAGATGTCCCCATCAACGCCTACAAGTCACTCTTCAATTGGCCAAAGTGGAAGAGCAGAGGGCTCGGCAGATGCCTAGCACAGGGAGGGACACCACAGAGTTGCAGTGTCCTGTTGTGTGTGCCTCATGGATCCCATACACCCACATTCACGGTCCCTGTAGGTACCTCTGCCTGGACAGACATGTCTTCCTCGCACCCAGCCACAGGGAGTACTTCCACTGCCATGGGTGGGATGTGGTTTGAATTTCTCTCTCAAGCCCTCAAGTATCTGGAGCTTGGACCCCACAGTAGCAATGTTAGCTGTTAGGGCCTTTAACAAGTGGGTTCCCACCTCTCTCCAGCTCCTTGCCTTGTGAGGTGGTCTTTTCTCCTGTCTGTCCACCATTTTACAATGCCACCTGCCATGAGGTCCTTGCCAGAACCCAGCCAGTACTGGTACCCAACCTTGGAGCTTGCTAAACGCTGGGCTGACAGAACCCTTTCCCCACCTCTCTTCCCAACTGGTCCCACTTCCCTTTGATATTCACAGATGTGTCTACCCTGACCCCTCTGTAAACTTGAAAGTCTGCACCCCTGGGACTTGGGGCTCTGCCTAGCACCCATGCTGCCTGTAATGACCATCAGAGAGACTCAGGCTCCTCCATCCTGCAGCTGAAGAAAGATCCGGAAAGTGGAAAATTTTTTCCATACCTGTCAGCCTTGACCTGAACCAATTTTCAGCTATTTATAGTTATTTGTTATTTCTAGTGTAGTTATCTCTGTCTTCCGCAGGGCTACTCATGCCAGCCGTGATGGGATGCCGCCCAGACCCATGGTCTGTGTGACATGACAAGCAACATGTTACAGAACTCGGGTGACACACAGATGCTGACATACCTCTGGTTTCCAGGGTTGGCACTATGGGTCTGTGTTTGTTGACTGAACAAAAGAGTTCTCTAGAAATAATCCCGGGTCTACCTTCTAGGCCACACAGGAGCGCCTTTCAGGATGGCATTGCAGGAGAGTCGGTCAGGTTTTGCTTTAAATGTTAATAGGGAGCCAGAGTGGGAATTCGAAGTGGCTTCAAAGACCCTCTGAGCCAAGGTCAGAAGGGGCCTGCAGTGATTTGTGCCCCCCCCCCACTCTGCCCCGAGGAACGCACAACGTTCTGTGAGGCCGAATAGGCCCCGTGAGCACTGGGTGTGTCTGGCCTGCACTGACTCATTGTGGATGTAGGCGTCTTCCTCACAAGTCCATGGTCATTTTTGTTCATCTTCTCTTCCGTTCCCTCCCTTTCCTGTTCAGTTTGTTTATCAAATGTGCTAGGGGAGCCTGAGGGCTCCCCTCACAGCTCCACTGCAGGGACTCGTGGCCTCTGTGAGAGACTCCTGAGGCTCTGATATGCTGCCCCTTAGAGTCTCTGCCCTATATGACCCTCTGCATTGGTGGCCTCAGCACAGTCCCATCCACCCAGCCAGCTCAAAGACCCTCATTCCGATGTCATCTGTGATAAGCCCTGGCTCCTCAGAATGGGGCCTTTCTCTGGAAATAAAGTCTTTGCCAAGGTCATCAATGTGGGACATTAGAGTGGACCCTTGTCCTAGAGATGGGGCTGTATGAGCACAGGCACACAGGGGCACGTCACCTGAGGATATAGGCAGAGACAAGGTGAGACCCCTGTGAGCCAAGGACGGCCACAGATCTGATCACAGAGGCCACTTGAGCCAGGCACCACCCTGAGTTCATCCTCCTGCCTGAGGAGGGATGCAGAGGGCTCCCCTGGAACCCAGGGGTCGGATGCAGGAGCCCCTGCGCCAATTGCCATTTTGACTTTTCTTCCTGGGAAGTCAGTATGGAAGGACCAGTGTTGCTTCCTCTGAAGGCAGACACTTTCTTCCTCTGCTCTGTCTGCACCCTCCCCTTGGCAGCCCCTGACCTGTGTGGGGCTGAAATCCTGACCCGAGGCCACTTTGTTTGTATCGTGTCCTGCAGCAGTTCCTTTCCCCACAGCCCTGGCCTTAGGTCTTAGTCCTTCCTGAGTAACCCCACCCTGAGTTCTCCAGAAGGCCACCTTGTGCCTCAGCTCCCCAGTTCCGCTCTGCACCTGTCCTCTGAAGGCTTTGGGAGGGATCTGGGGTTGGCACCAGAGTCCTTCAGGAGTATGGAGACCCTTGCAGCTTCTTCCCAATAGTGTAAGAGTCCTAGTCTTATCCAAAAGATGGCCACCACTTGTGGCCCTCCAGCCTGGGAGACTAACAGATGGCAGGAATGGCTAATCTGAAGCCCAGCCAAGCGGGTCTCTTAGTGGAGAATGTCAGGCTCAGGGCCCTGGAGGCAGTGGATGTGTGACTGGAAATGTGAGCAGACTCTGGGGGAGGTGGCTGCTGACTTTGAGGGGTGAGTTTCGGGGATCCCCCTGCCCCTGCTTCCCCAGCACTGAGATAATAAGCACACACTACTGCGCCCAGATTTTTGCGTAGGTATTGGGGATTGAACTCAGGTCATCACGTTTGTATGACAAGCGTTTTCCTGGCTGAGCTGACTCTCCAGCCCCAGGATTCGGTGCCTGCTGAACCAATGAGTCTCAAGATGGACCTCTATCACACCGGAGGTCAGGGACCATGTTTATTCATGCCACGGCCCATGCCCGCTGCTTTCTTTTTCAAGTCCTCTGGGCATTGTCTCTGTGGTGACTGCTCTGGGTTCACTCAAGCTCAGTGTGGACCCTGCCTGGCCTTTCTTTCCTGTACAGTTGCCTTGTCTGATGCGGAGGCCAAATGCCAGGAACCATAGCTTGGAATCAGGAATGGTGGCTCTTCTACTGTCTGTGGTGGGCCGTGGGTCTAATATAACCATTTCAGGGATGGCTTGGACCCCCACATGAATAGTATGCTCTCTAGGTCTAATGGAGGAGGGAAGGTCTTGGTACATTTGGGCCATGGTAACAAAATATCATAGACCAGTAGCTCAGATTCATTTCTTGTAGCACTGGACACTAGGAACAAGATAGGGTGCTAGCAAACTCCATGGGCTTCTGTCCTAGGCACACTGACACCACTCAGGAGGCCCACCCCAAGACCTAAATGCTTCCCAAGGGTCTCATCTTACAGCACTGTCATATTATGAATGACGTTCAGTTTGGAGGCTTAAGGGCATGACACCCAGTCTGTCACAAGGAAAGGTCTCTCATACACCCCAAAGATTCTCCCAGCTCACACATGACTTTGCTAGGCCATTTCTCTTCAGACCTCAGTTTTCTGTCTGATGGCTGATCTGGATATCAGCCTTGCCCCACACAGTAGGATGTTCACAAACATGGGGGCTCTTCCTTGGGGGGCTCTGCCTTGGGGGGCTCTTCCTTGGGGGGCTCTTCCTTGGGGGGCTCTGCACAGACCCAGTCAACCTGAGTGGCTTCCTCACTGAACCTTTGCTTTTTGCTCTGGAGCTCCTGTCTTTCCATCCCTTCTCACCCCCACTCCAATTTCCAGATGTGCTGAATAGCAAGATGCCCAGTGGCGTTGCCATAGTAACAAAAGTCGACCTGGCTATCTGAATGTTGCCCCTCTGAGGCTCCTCTCCCTCTGTCTTTGAGCTGACAGAGCCCAGGAAGGAAGTGGAAGAGAGTAGGTAGGATCCTGAGCTGGGTTGTCTCAGAAAATGCCTGGGGGTGGCGACTCTTCCCAAGGCCCCTTGCCTGGGTCTGCTTGCACTGTCAAATCGAAGTACAACCCATTGGGGACTTTCATCTCCCCTTAGTTCTGGAGGTCAGAAACACAGGTGTGGCAGGGTGGCTCCTTTGGTAGCTATGGATGGTGGCTTCATCCCCCAGGACCAAGTTCTCCCATGGGCCTGTGTGTCTACCTTATGTACTGGATTAGGGCCACAGTGTAACCCATATAATGACTTTTTCCACAAATAAGGTCACATTCTAGGACACGAAGGTGAGAACTCCCAACACAGGAGGGACTTTTGTTTTTTTGTTTTTGTTTATGTTTTTTTGCAGGCACAGACACAGTTCAGCCTGTAATACTTCTGCTAATTGGGGGTGGGGGTGGGGGGTGGCCCCACGTCTCATTCTTATGGTGACAGCTCTGGCTACCAGAGACAGTGTGGCTGTATGACAACCTGTGGGGGGAAGGTAGGCTGTGTATTCCCAGCCCCGTAACTCCGATGCACAGCGGGTTGGAGGCTCCTGTACCCCAGGGGACAAAGCAGCGTGGACTAGCAGTGGCCTGTTTGGAGGGTTGGCCTCATCCTAGTTCCTCAGCTTTAGGGCTTGGGACCAGCTTAGCCCTACTTACTGCTATGATTATTTACACCCCAACTTTGCATTCCCTGGGGTCAGGAGCCACATTTGACTTGTCCCCTGCCATACCATCTTCCAGGCCTGGCCCATAGTAGGCCCCAACTAAATTTGTCTCTTTGGATAAAAGGACACAGAGATTTCCCCCTTGCAGACCATTTGGAGCCTTGATTCTGTTCCTGCTGGGACCATGGCAAGACAGATGACACAGACCCCACAGCCTCTAGGGTGACCATGGGGCTGGGTTTGCACACTGTGGCTCTGAGCCACAGAGAGTTAACTGGCTTGGAGAGGAGGCCAGCTTGGTGCAATTAAGTCTGCGATGCTTATTTGCAGATTTTTTTTTAACACCAATTTCAGTCTAAAAAGTCTGCTTCTCACCAAATAAGATTTCTGATGAGAATTTTGATTGAATTCATATGTTGTGACGCAAGTTCAGGTACAGGTCGGGCCAAGAACACACAATTATCCCACCTCTTGTTTCAGAGCTGGTGATTGAAGGTTGGGCGGTAGGGAGACATCTAAATCCCCATCGTAATGTTCTTCCACAGTCGGGACTGTGCCAGACCTCGTTTGCCAGTGTTTTAAAAGCATTCATCCTTCACAGCCTATTTTTAAGAGGACAGTTTGGAGGAATAAAACCATTAGCAGATACGGGACTCATTCATTTTCAAGTGGAAATGGGTATAACAGGGCTTCGGGTTAAACACAGCATGTGTCTGGGGGCACAGGGTTTACAGACCCAGAGCCTGATTAGCACCCTACATGGTCTGCAGCCTTGAGCAGACCCTGCTTGTTGAATGGCCTGGCCCTGCAGGGCTCCCACTGCCTGCAGTGGACCTGGAGGGGCTTCATGCTCATTTGCAATCCTAGGGTTGAGGGGTGGCTGAGCTGAGCTGTATCACATCCCAGGGGCCCTGCGTGGAGCTGCCTTCTGAAGGGAACTCATGACTCACACAGCCACATTTCTTACTGTAGCCTCTTCCCACAGGCAGTGAACTCTGGGAAGGCTGGATTGTGCATGGCTTGTCCTCACTATCTATTCAGAGCCCTGGCCCACAGGGTGCTCATATGGCCATGCAGGATGAATGGAGAGAATGGGTGACACTTTAGTTAGGTTTCTACTGCTGAGACAAGACATTGACCAAGGCTGACATCGGTAGGAAAGAGTTTATTGCATCGTGCGACTCCTAAGTCACAGTCCATCACTGAGAGAAGCCAGGGCAGGAACTCAAGGCAGGAACCTGATGGCGGGAACTGAAGCAGAGACTGAGTACTCGAATTGGGGTAGGACCCTGTGTGGTGGTGGCTCTCAGATTGGTTCTCTCTTCACAGAGATTCTGATTGGCTGCTTTCTTGATTTAAGAATTTAATGTTTTAGCCAGGCAGTGGTTGTGCATGCCTTTAATCCCAGCACTTAGGAGGCAGAGGCAGGAGGATCCCTGTGAGTTCGAGGCCAGCCTGGGCTACAGAGTGAGTTCCAGGAAAGGCACAAAGCTACATAGAGAAACCCTGTCTCGAAAAACCAAAAAAAAAATAAAATAAAATAAAAAAAGAATGTAATGTTTTAACTTCCACCCATTTTTTCAGCAACTCTTGCACCCACCCACTCACTCACCCATCTGACAACTCTTTACCTACGCATATACCCATCTACCTATCTCCTCATTCTCCCACTCAGGCATCCACCTCCACCTGCCTATTCACTCACCCACCTGTCCACCTATGCATCTGCTTAACACCACACACATACACATACACACACACACACACACACACACACACACACACACACTTATCCATTTACCCATTAACCCACCCACTCATCTTACCTACTCACCCTTTACTATCTCACTTACTTACCTATTTACCTTTCCACCTACCCATCTACCCATCTCTATATCCATCTACCCAGCATCCCACCCATTCATCTACTCATCCATCCACACCTGGACACATCTACCATCTTATCCACTCAGCCACCCATCCATCCACTCACTCACCCACACTCATCTATTTATCTGCCAATACACCTACTTACCCACCCCCACAAACACATCAACTCATCTACCCACCCAGTACTAGCAAACTAGCACTGTGTTGAGAAAGGACAGCAAAGTTCACAGGAGATAAATTATCCACCAACAGAGAGCTCAGGGAAGGCCTTATAGAGGGCTGAGTCTGGACATGGGGAAGAACGAACCACCTGAAGACCGTTGGATGACCTATTCCAAGCCCCTATAAAGGGCAGAACTTTCTAGAGATATCCTGGGCCCACAGACAGCAAGATGGCTGCACAGTCCATGAGAAGAGGTAGGAATGTTAGGCCACATCGGGGTGCCAGGTTCCCAGAGTCTTACAGCCAAAAAGCAAGGCCTGAATTCTGTTCTATGATTAAAAGTCCTAAGAGGTTTTAGCAAAGATGCCACTGCAAGTTACATTTGTGTGTGTATATGTGTGCACATGCATGGTACACAGATCAGCCATGGTGTCATTCCTCAGGAGCCATCCAATTTGCTTTTTGAGAAAGGGTCTCTCAGTGGGACCTGGCACTCTCTGATTAGGCTAGGCAGGTTGACCAGTGAACCCCAGGAATCTTCCTGTCTCTACTTCCCCAGTGCTGAGATGAAAAGTGCATGCCATCATACATATATATTTTTTAATGTGGGTTCTGGGGATCAAACTCAGGTCCACATGCCTGTGTGTCAATCACTTACAAGCTGAGACATTTCATCTCCCCAGTCCTGCAATCTACATTTCTAAGATAAGTGCATTGGCTGGGGCGTGGGGTCTTGCCTTTAGGGGAATGAGGGGAGCAGAGCTTTTTGCTGCTGGGGATGGCATATGCTGGATCATATCTGGGTGTCTAGTGTTGTCTACTGAGTCATTGACCAAGACTTGAGGAGGCAGCAGGCTCTGAGGGGTGCGTGTCAGGCATACAATTAGGTACCAGCATCATGTCCCCCACCCACTTGGCACAGCTGAGGTCAGACTCAAGTGTGCTAACAGCCCACCACACAGTGTGGTACAAATGTGGTGGCAGTTGCCATTGGTGCTGCACGTGTTCATGGCAGTGAATTTTGATGGCCCCATCTGAGATGGCTTATGAACGGGACAAGGAGCAGATGCTTATGGTGGCCTTCGTACAGCCCGACACTCTTTCCCAACAGAGCGCAGGTGGGGTACAGCCTTCCCCCTCGTTTTAACTCCTAGCACATTTGGGCTGGGATGGAAGCCGTGAAACAGAAGTCACAGCGCATTGTGACTTGAATCATTCCCTTTCTGAAGAGTACTTTGCAACTAGCCACAACCCAGGTAGTCCACTGCGTGCAGAGCAGGGGTTTCCAGATAGGGTGGCAGAGGCCTCATTGAAAGCCTCAGGCACTGGTTAGCTTAGATCTCAGATCAGACTTCATGAGAATTCAGGCTACTGAAGTGATGTGTGTGCCGCTCTCAGGAATGACTAATGGCTGTCACTTCCCGGGACTCCTGTTCTTGGCCTTCTGAGGGATTAACTCTTTGAAGCCGTGGCATTGTCCTTATGTGGACAAGTCCCTCTCACTGAATGCTGGGGTTCCATCAGTTCTTGTTGGAGGATGTCATATTGTGTGTAATTAGGTGCCCTGTGCTCGGTGTTCCCTGAGCAGTGGGAGGCAGCCATTGTGTCCTGTGAAGTTGAGCCCAGGACCGCAGTCACCGGCTGGTGCTTTCTTGGGCTCTGAGCAGGTCAGCTTCCCTAAGGTCTGTGAAGGATATAGCAGGGTCTTTATGAGGAAATGAAGCTACTGAGAGGAAGGTAGGACTCAGCAAGGCTCAGTGTTGTCACTGAGTATGAGGCTCACAACTTTCCTGTGCCCAGGAGGACAGGAATAAACAGGAAGTTCTGCCTCCAGCCTGTTGGTCAAGCTCAGATGCTTCTCTAGCCTGTGGCAAGTGGCCACAGCAAGGTATTATTTACCCTCCAAACAGCTGTATGTGGATGCTGCACACACTGTCTATATCCTATGGGAGTCCAGCCCATCCACTGTCTGTCAGGCCCAGAGTCTCCAGAATCCAGTGAGGATTTTACATTGCAGCCACCAGCTCTTGAGAGTGGTCCCTGGCCTCTCAGCCCCACTGCTGGGGAATGCTCTCTTCTCTACATCCTTGTGGTTATAGGCACAGGCTGCTGCAAAGAGCCTAAATGTTAGTGATGGCTGTAACTCCAAAGCAGATCTGACTACCCCATCAGACAAGAGGCCAGTGACAAGGTAGCCAGCAGGCAGAGCAGCCTGTGAGGATTCAGAATGCTGAGTGATGCTGGAGGCTGAGAAGGCAGGCAGAGCTAGGCTGGGGTCAGATGGACCAGCTATGCTTGGATCTCAACCCCTTGATGGGTCTCTGTGTAAGGTCCTTAAAACAATCTCATTCATCAAATCAGGAATTTGATGTCTTTTTTCAGGACTGTTGAAGTGTTCTGTAAAATATTACCTAAAATGAAGTATAGACTCAGACCACACAGAGGCAGGGAAATGGGCTATGTGGGTCATGAGAGCAATGTCACCCTTATAAACAAATGCTCAGTGTGCAAGCCAGTCCATCCACCAATTCCCCATCCATTCATCCATCCATCCATCCATCCATCCATCCATCCATCCATCCACTTATTTGCCCATATAACCACCCATCCATCTATCCACCATTCTGTTCATCATATATCTAGCCAACTAGTTATCCACCTATCTATTCATCTACCCATCTATTCATTTATTCATCCATCCATCCACTTATCTGCCCGTATAACCACCCATCCATCTATCCACCCTTCTATCCATCATATATCTAGCCAACTAGCTATCCACCCATCTATCATCTATCCATCTATCCATCTACCCATGTGTCATCCATCTATTCATTCATCTATCCATCCATTCATCTATCCTTCATTCAATCCATATATCCAGCCAGCCAACTGGCCAGCTACCTATTCATCTATCTACCAGTCTACTACCCTCATGCCCATATAACTGGCCATCCACCTATTCATCCACCCTCCACTCACCTATCCATCTTTCCATTCATCAGCATCCACCTATCCACCCAGTCACCCACCCAGCTCCCTGTCAATCTGATCCATGCATACAATCATCCTTTCCTTTTCTTCTTTACTATTTTAAATCTGTTTTATGAGCTTGTCAGATCCCAGACCCCATGACACTGAAGGGAGCCTCCATACCCTCAAAAACAGCAATTTATCTGCATCCACTGCCCACTGCCTGGCTGGGAGCATGAAGGATTTGAGTGTAGCCCTGGGTCCTGCACTGGTCAGAGGTGGTCCTCACAAGGGCCTACACTCCACTTACCCACCCCTAAGGAATCTTACTTCTTTTCCAGCCAGTCTGGAATTTTATCTACATTCTACACGTTGGGGACATGATTCTTAAGGTCTTTCCAGCCACTGAGCCCTCCATGTTGATCATAAGCTTCTGCATGTGCGCCAGCATGCTGAGCTGTCACCTTTTTTGCCCTGAGTTTGCAGCCTGTGGTACAGATGAATGCCAGGTTTGGTTCCATCCTGATTTGCATATTGGCACCAGGTGAAGGGACCAGCTGAACCTCTGCCACAGAGCGGGGGCAGAAGTTGTGAATGGAGGGATTCTGCTGGCATTGGCACAACACACCAGGGACTCCCTCAGGAGCTCTGCAGCATCCTGGGAAGGAGAACTCTGGATCCTCGGTGAGTTTAAGTTCCAGCTTCCTGCTAGGAGCCATCAGCCTTGGAAGAACTGTAGGGGTAGTCCAGGGTTGTCATGAGGCTGGAGTGGTCAGCATCTAGGTAGAAAAATGCCTCTCAGCCTGTTGGTGACTGCCACCATCCTGGTATGTATATCTTGGGATGCCCTATGTTGAGAAAAGGAGCACAAGCTTCCTAACAGTGGAGAAGGTGACCATAGCTTGTGGAGAGGCTCAGGTTGGACAGTGCATGGAGGAGAGTCATAGGAAGGTAGGCAGGGCCAACTCTGGTGTTCAGCCCACAGGCTAGGGGACCTTAAATGTGTTGGTAGATGTGTTGGCAGGAGCAGATGTATTGGGGGGTCATGAGTAAAGAATAGATGACTGGCTAAGGGAGACCCTATCTAGAGAAAGTGGGCAGAATTGGGAAGGGAAGATCTGAGGTTTTCACATCTTCTGGGACCCAGACAGACTGAGGTTGTTGGCCATTTGCTCTAAACACCAGCTTTTCTGACCTGGAAGCTAATGGAAGCAAAGCTTACTCCTGTATTCTGGGCCAG